>NC_067407.1:42806950-43454602 GCF_009764475.1 Pristis pectinata
ATGGGGTCATGAGAGCTGTGAAGTTTATGGAGGTGCATCAGAGTCCACCAGTGCAAAGAAGGTGCCCCATCTACATTAAAGCAGTCACTTTGGAATGGCCTCATCATGGGCACATCTGCTGATTCATCCATGTGGATCTCAGCAAAAGATTATCCCAACAAGATAATAATTGGTCAAGCTATTTTTACTGCTGTTTGTGTGATAGTATTGATCAGGGAACATGAACTCCTGTTCTTTGAAGCAAAACATCCACAGTACTATTTCAATCTGGGAAGGCACACGGTACCATGTTAAAACGTCTCACCAGAAAGATGATACATCTGAGAGTACACATTCCCTCAGTTTACACTGGTGCCAACTTGAGATACTTGTATTCAAATCTCTAGAGTGGGACTTGAACCCTAGAACTTCATAAAAAGTTTGAATGCTGACCTGAGCCGTGACTGACATATTGTGTACAAAGCATAGCAAGCATTTTAAGTCACCCAGTTCATTAAGGTACTAAATCTGAGCCTGAACTGGTGCCTGTTATTCTGATGTTGAAGTGACCTGTAGAATACTATAGTGAAGCCCTTGATTGTAAGGAATTCCATGCAATCTAAGGTGTGGTACTTACGAGGAAAGTTAACTGGATGTAAACAGATCAATTTATGGTAGCCCAATCTGAAAAACATCAGCAATAGCTGGGAGACCTGCCACAGAAAAGACTGATGCAAAAAATGTGCCTTTCAGAAGACCTTGAGGTTGTTAAGAATATTACTAAGGAAAAACGCCCTTTAGCTCAGTCTTGAATGCCAGTCTCCCTTTCAATATCCGATTGAATAGATTATTTTGAGTTTCTGTGGCAATAAAGACATACCTTGATTAAAATGACATTCAAACCATGAAGAAAGTCTTAGATTTGATAACACATCTTGGATAAGGCAGCAAATGGACATCTCAAATTGGCCTCAGCAGCACTGGGTTAGGAAGATGATTAAATAAAGCAAAGATTCTGCTCTACTCTCCTGGTGAATATGGATGACAACTGTATAGCAGTTGACAGAAATGCATCCCAATGTTAATATTGAAACAAAAAATAATGCCAGGAATAGTCCATTTAGCCCTTTTGGGTCTAATCCACATTCAACACAGCTATGATTGATCATCCAGTTCAGTACCCTTTTTCAACCTCCTCCCTCTAGCCTTTGATTCCTTTGGAATTGAGAAGCATATTGACCTCCTTCTTGAATATATTTAATGACATGCCTTCAGTGATGGAGAATTACACAGGATCACTATCCTCTGGGTGAAGAAATTTCTCGTGATCTCAGTTCTAAATAGCACGTTCAATATTCTGAGTCTCTGACCCATGGTACTGGATTCTCCAGCCATCAAGGAGATCCTTCGTGTATCTATTCTGTTGAGTCTTACTAGAATTTTACAGGTTTCTATAAGATTCCCTCTCATTTTTCCATACTGCTATGAATGTAGGCCTAACTGACTCATCTAGAACATAGAAGAGTACAGCACAGGAACAGGTCCTTCAGCCCACGATGTGGTGCTGAACTAATTAAGCAAATGAAACCTAATTACACTAATCCCTTCTGCCTGCATATGGTCCATATCCCTCCATTCTCTGCATTTTCATGTGCTTATCTAAGAGCCTCTTAAATGCCTCTATCATATCTGCCTCTACCACAACCCAGGCAGCCACCTGGAATGCACTGCCAAGGGTGGCAGTGCTGTTTTTAAAAAAAAACTAGACCCACACATCTCCTTTGAACTTTCTCCCCTTGCCTTAAATGCATGCCCTCTAGTATTAGACATTTCGACCCTGGGAAAAAGATGCTGGCTGTCTATTCACAAGATCACAAGATAAGGGAGCAGAAGCAGGCCATTCGGCCCATCGAGTCTGCTCCAAGGAAAAGGGAAAAAGAAATGGGGTGGGAAAAAAAAGAGAGAGAAAAAAAAAACTATTCTAATCCCATTTGCCAGCCTTATCCCCATATCCCTTGATACCCTGACTATTTAGATATCTGTCTATCTCCTCCTTGAATACCCCCACTGATCTGGCCTCCACTGCTGTGCGTGGCAAGGAGTTCCACAATTTCACCACCCTCTGGGTAAAGAAACTTCTCCTCATCTCTGTCTTGAAACTGTACCCTCTAATTCTAAGATTGTGCCCTCTGGTCCTGGACACGCCCACCAAGGGAAACAGCCTAGCCACATCTACTCTATCCTTACCTGTCAACATTTTAAATGTCGCTACGAGGTCCCCTCTCATCCTTCTGTACTCCAGCGAGTACAGTCCAAGAGCCGACAAACGCTCATCATACTTAAGCCCTTTCATTCCTGGAATCATTCTCGTAAATCTCCTCTGAACCCTCTCCAACGTCAGCACATCCTTCCTAAGATGCGGGGCCCAAAACTGCGCACAGTATTCCAAATGAGGCCTCACTAGCGCCCCGTAGAGCCTCATCAACACTTCCTTACTTTTATACACTATACCTCTCGAGATGAATGCCAACATAGCATTCGCTTTCTTAACCACCGATCCAACCTGGTGGTTAACTTTTAAGGTATCTTGTACGAGTACCCCCAAGTCCCTTTGTACTACCGCACTATCAATCTTCTCTCCTTCTAGATAATAATCTACCCGCTTATTTCTACTTCCAAAGTGTACAACTGCACATTTCTCAACATTGAATCTCATCTGCCATTTCCTTGCCCATTCTCCTAAACTGTCTAGGTCCCTCTGCATTCTTTCTATTTCCTCTATGCTCCCTACTCCTCCACTTATCTTGGTGTCATCCGCAAACTTAGCCACACAACCATTTATTCCATCATCCAAATCATTGATGTACAAGGTAAAAAGGAGAGGCCCCAACACCGACCCTTGCGGCACACCACTAGTAACCGGTAACCAACCAGAACGAGATCCTTTTATTTCCACCCTTTGCTTCCTGCCAACCAGCCAATTCTCCACCCATTTTGCTACCCTGCCCATAATTCCATGACCTCTCATCTTATTAATCAGTCTCTTGTGAGGCACCTTATCGAAGGCCTTTTGAAAGTCTAAATACACAACATCTACCGCCTCTCCCTTATCCACCCTACCTGTGATTTCTTCAAAAAACTCCAATAGGTTGGTCAGACAGGACCTCCCCTTCACAAAACCATGTTGACTAGGTCCTATCTTGCCTTGCGCCTCTAGGTATTCGGTAACCTCCTCCTTGAGGATAGACTCCAATAATTTTCCCACCACTGACGTCAGACTAATAGGTCTGTAATTGCCTTTGTGCTGCCTCCCACCTTTCTTATACAACGGAACTACATTCGCTACCCTCCAGTCCTCCGGAACCATGCCAGAATCTATCGATTCCTGAAAAATAATCGCCAACGCCTCCGCTATCTCCACAGCCACCTCCTTCAGAACCCGGGGATGCACCTCATCCGGTCCGGGAGACTTATCAGCCTTAAGCCCCTTTAGTTTTCCAAGCACCTTCTCCCTATTAATCTCAATTGAACTCAGCTCCAATTCGTGAGACTCCTGACTAACGGGCACATTGCTTATGTCCTCCACGGTGAAGACCGATGCAAAATATTCATTCAATTCCCTTGCCATCTCACTATCATCCATTATAATACCTCCTGCACCGTTATCAATTGGTCCTATGTCAACCCGTGTCTCTCTTTTATTCCTTATGTATTTAAAAAAACTCTTAGAATCCTTCCGAATGTTGTCCGCCAGCTTCCTTTCGTAACTCATCTTTGCTTTCCTAATGACCTTCTTAGTTTCTCTCTGCAGATTTTTAAAATCGTTCCAATCTTCTGTTTTCCCACTAATTTTTGCTACTTTGTACGCCGCCCCTTTTGCTTTTATTTTATCCTTCACCTCCCTCGTTATCCACATCTGTGCCTTTTTTCCATTCAAAACCTTCTTTTTTCTTGGAATATATCTATCCTGCATTGTCCTTATTTCCTGTAGAAATTTCTTCCATTTTTCCTCTGCCGTCCCTCCAGCTAACTTACTCCTCCAATCAATTTGGGCCAACTCATCTCTCATACCTTTGTAATTTCCCTTATTCCACTCAAATATCAATACACCAGTTATCAGCTTCTCCTTCTCAAACTTGAAACTAAACTCAATCATATTGTGATCACTTGTTCCCAGTGGTTCCTTTACCTTTAGTTCCCTAATCACCTCGGGTTCACTACACAGCACCCAATCCAAAACAGCCGATCCCCTGGTGGGCTCCTCAATAAGTTGCTCCAGAAAAACATCCCTTAGACATTCCACAAACTCACTCTCCTGAGTACTACCGCCTTGCTGCATTTCCCAGTCCACCTTCATGTTAAAATCCCCCATAATTATCTTCACATTGTCACTCTGACATGCTTTTTCTACCTCAATCTGCAACTTATGGTCCACTTCCTGACTGCTGTTCGGGGGCCTATATATGACTGCTATATATATATCTATGCCTCTCATAATTTTATAAACTTTTATCAGGTCTCCTCTCAGCCTGCGGCGCTACAGAGAAAACAACCCAAGTTTGTCCAACCTCTCCTTTGAGCACGTGCCCTCTAATCCAGGCAGCATCCTGGTAAACCTTTTCTGTGCCCTTTTCAAAGCCTCCACATCTTTCCTATAATGGGGTGAACAGAACTGAATGCAGTACTCCAAAAGTGGCCTAATCAGAGCTTTATAAAGCTGCAACATAACTTCCTGACCTTTGAACTCAATGCCTTGACTAATAAAGGCAAGCGTGCCATATGCTGCCTTTACCACCCTATCAACTTGTGTGGACACTTTCAGAGAGCTATGGACTTGGACCCTAAGATCCCTCTGTACATATTAATGCTTTTGAGGGTCCTACCATATACTTCCCCTTTACATTTGACCTCCCAAAGTGCAGCACTTCACACTTGTCCAGATTGAACGTCATCTGCCCATATCTGCAACTGATCTACATCCCACAGTATCCTTCGGTAATCTTCTGCATTATCCATAACAGCACCAATGTTTGTATCATCTGCAAACTTACTAACCCACCCCTCCACATTTTCATACAAGTCATTTATATACATCACAAACTGGACAGGTACCAGTACAGATCCCTGCAGAACACCACTAGTCATGGTACAACCAGAATAATATGTCGACCACTACCCACTGTCTTCTATGGGCAAGCAAATTCTGAATCCAAACAGCCAAGTCACCATGGGTCCCATGCGTCTTAATCTTCTGGTTGAGCCTACCATGAGGGACCTTGTCGAATGTCTTATTAAAAACCCACGTAGACAACATCCACTGCTCTACCTTCATTGATCACTTTCATCAATCCTTCTCAAAACTCAATCAAGTTAGTAAGAGATGACAGGCCCTGCACAAAGCCATGCTAACTTTCCTTAATTAGGCCATGTTTTTCCAAATGCTCATAAATCCTATTGCTACAAATCTTCTCTAATAGCTTCCCTACCACTGATGTGAGACTCCCTGGTCTATAGTTTCCAGGGTTATCCTTACTTCCCTTCTTGAACAAAGGAACAACATTAGCTACTTGTCAGTCCTCTGGGACTTCACCTGTGGCTAGAGAGGACACAAAGATCTTGGTCAAGGCCCCAGCAATCTCATCTCTTGCTTCTCTCAATAACCTTGGGTATATCCCATCAGGTCCTGGTGGCTTATCCACCTTAACATTCTTCAAGAGACCTAACACCACTTTTTCCTTTATCTCAAAATGCCCCAGCATGTTAGCATGCTCCACACTGATCTCACTATCCTCCATGTCCTTCTCCTTCGTGAATACCAACATTTGTACCGAAGTACTCATTTGGGACCTCACCTACATCCTCTGCCTCCAAGCACACGTTCCATCCTTTATCCTTGAGTGGTCCTTCCCTCTCCCTAGTTATCCTCTTGCTCTTGATGGATGTACAGAATCCCTTGGGATTCTCTTCAATCCTACTTGCTGAGGACTTTGCATGGCACCTTCTGCCTCTCAATTCACTTCTTGACTTCTTTTCTGGCTTCTTTATCTTCCTGTAGGACCCTGCTTAATTTTTAGCTTCCTAAACCTTGCATCTGCTTCCCTTTTCTTCTTGACTAAATTCACAACCTCCTTCGTCATCCAAGGTTCCCCTACCTTGCCCTCCTTCCTCCTTACTGGAGCGTACCAGTCCTCTACTCTGTGCAGTTGGTCTTTAAACAACCTCTACATGTAAAATATGGAGTTGCCCAAAAACAGCTGTTCCCAATTAACTCTCCCTAGTTCCTGCATAATACTCTCGTAATTTGCCCTCTCCCAATTTAATACTTTCCCACAAGGTCCATACTTGTCCTTATTCATATGTATCTTTAAACTTAAGGAGCTGTGATCACTGTTTCCTAAATGTTGCCCCACTGAAAGGTCAGTCACCTGGCCGGGCTCATTTCCCAATACAAGGTCTGGTATGGCCCCTCCTCTAGTCAGACTATCCACATACTGTTTTATTTCTCTTCTTGTACTCCTGCTATCGAAGGACTAGGACTAGTAAACCTCTGTTGCTCTCCTTCAACGGCTAGACCATCCTTCCTCGGGTGAGGAGACCAAACCTGCAAACACTACTCCAGATGGGGTCTCATCAAGATCCTGCTCAGCTGTTGCAAGACATTCTTGCTCCTGTATTCAAATTCTCTTGCAATGAAGGTCAACGTACCACTTGTCTTCCTCACTATTTTCTGCACCGGAAGGCTTGCTTTCAGTGACTGGTATACAAGGACCCCCAGGTAACATTGCACCCTCCCTTTTCCTAATCTATCACCATTTAGGTAATCTGTATTTCTGTTTTTAGAACCAAAGTGAATAACCACATATCTATCCACATTGGGCTGCATCTGTATTTGCCCACTCATGCACCTTGTCAATATCACCTCCTTGTACCTCACACAACATCCTTCCCTCTCCCCTGAGATATTTGTATTGTTTGAAAACTTTAAAAAAAAATCTCCATTTAGTTCCTTTATCCAACTTAGTGATGTTTATTATAAACAGGTGGGGTGATCCCTGTGGGATATCCCAATATTCAAGGTCTACCATCTGGAAAAAGGCATGTTTATTTTTACACTCTGTTTCCTGTCTGTTAACCAATTCTTACTCCATGCCAGTATATTCCCCCCAATTCCATTTGCTTTAATTTTGCACACTAACCTCTTATGTAGAATTTGATCAAAAGTTTTTTGGATGTTCAGATGTAGCACATCTATTGGTTCTCTCTAATTATATCCTCAACCCTGTATTAGATTTGTTAGGGCACAATTTCCCTTGCATAAACTCATGCTGACTTTGTTCAATCCGGTTACTGCTTTCCAAGTGTTCTGCCAAGAGTTTACTAATTTTTTTTTTACTATTGTAGTGGAAAGGGGAATATCTTTATTTGTACTTATAGATTCTCAGAAGGCATTCAGCAAACTTCCTCATGAAAGGCTATAAGGTAAATTTGTAGCTGAAGGAACTGAAGCCAGATTGTTGGCCTGGTCAGGAAATTAACTATGCATCATCAAAACCAGGTTTGCAGCACCTCAAACTACCCAGCTGCTTGCCTCATCAGGCACATCCTTGGAGGAGTCTGTTTTCCATAGTGGCCTCAGATTCCACAAAATCAGATGAGAAGCAAGTCATCATCAATCCTGCCTAAGAAAAGGAAATAGAAATGTGCTTTTTTTTTTAGCTTAAGTAATTGGATGGAGAACCATGTATCCAACTTAACCAGTGACACAATGATGGCTGACATTTTAAGTAATGTAACTAATGTAAAATTACATTTGGGATATTAATAAATTACATTAGGATATTAATAAATTAAATGAATGGCACAACTATGGGACAATGGCTTACAGTTCAGTTTAGTGTGTAGTTAACTGCTTCAGACTCAAAATTGATGGATTAGTATATATTCTAAATAGTGAAAAGTTAGAATTAGTAAAGGTCCAAATAAAACTATTTTAAGTCATCAAGATTTCATATGCAGATGCATACACGATCAGAAGGCTTATAGAAACTTGATCTTTATACCTAGAGGATGGAGTACAAGTTGTTAGAGTCATGCTACAACTGTAGAAAATCCTTGTTAGACAATGCCTAGATTTATTAAGTTCTGTTCTGGGAGCAACAATTTTGGAAGGATTTATTAGCCTTGCAGATTTACAAGAATGATACCTGTATTCCAAGGGTTAAATCTTAATAAGTGATTACACAATCTAGAATTTCAATCTATGAAATTTAGAATGTTCAGAGTGATTTGAATTACAGATATCAAGATAGGAAAACATAGTTACTCTTCCACAGTGCTAACACTTTCTACTGGTTTGGGAATCTGAAACAAAAGGATAGAGCCTGAAAAATAAAGCTAAATCTTTCAGAAGTAAAGTTAAGAAATATTTTTATGTGTAAAAGGTATGAGAATTTTGCAAATTATGGAAATCATAGTTGATTCTATATTAATTAAATTTAAATTTGTGGTTAATAATTGCTGGAGGGAATGAATGTCTAGGATGATCGGTGGGGTACCAATCCAGCGGTATTCTTTGTCCTGGATGGTATTGATCTTGAGTGGTTTTTTTTGGAGCTGCATTCATATAGACAAGGCACATTCTTGACCTGTGCCTTGTAGATAGTGAAAAAGCTTTGTAGCATCAGACAGTAAATGGCAGACCACAGGATACCCAGAAGTTTGACTTGCTTTTGAAGCTATAGTACAGTATTTATGTGGCTGATCCGCATCAATTTCTGGTCAGTGATGAGTCCCCTCGATGCTGATGATGGAAGGCTCTGCAATAGTCTCTGCAACCATCATCTGCTATTCACAATCAAGGATAGATGGTTAGACCACCTCTTTTTGAAGATAGTTATTACTTGGCAAGTAATATTTACACCACAAGGGCCAGGCAATGTCCACATCTATCAAGAGAAAGTCTGACCACCTCCTTTTGACATTCAATAGCAATATTATCTCCACATCATACACCATCCACATCCTGAAGGTTGCCATTGACTAGAAACAACTGGGCAGGCCACATAACTATTGTGGCTATGAAAGCAAGTCAGAGGCTGAATATCCTGCAGAGAATGACTTGTGTCCTGACATTCCAGTACTTTTCCACCATCTACAAGGCAGGTTAGGAAATTTGGTTGAGAGAAGGTCAGGACTGGCAGCTCAAGGTTCCAGAGTTCAGATGTTTCAGACACAATAGAGAGGGATGTAAAAGAAATGGAGTTGCACAACTGATCAGGGGGAGTGTCACAGTGGCACTTGGAGAGAACATCCATGGGGCTCATCCAGTGAAGCAATATTGGTGGAGCTCAAGAATAAGAAAGGTGCAATCACCATGGTAGGGTTATATTATACTGTAGGCCTCCCAATAGCCAAAGGGAAATAGAAGAACTGATAGGTAGGCAGATTATGGAAAGATGTAAAAACAACTGTTTTTACAACTGTAAAAACCCAATATTGACTGGTACTCGGTGTCAGAGGTTTAGATGGGGCAAAATCTGTTGGGTGCATCCAGGAGGGCTTTTTTTGACATAGTATGTAGACAGTCCAACCTGGGAAGGGACCATCCTTGACCTTGTAGTGAGAAGTGAGCCTTGCCAGGTGATCAAAGTTTCAATCAGAGAGCATTTTGTGAACAGTGATCAAAACTCTGTAAATTTTCAGAAAGTTGTTGATAAGGGGAAGGCTCTACCTTGGGCACTAAATTGGGGAGAGGCTAATTACAACAGTATTAGGCAGGAGCTGGAGAAAGTAGATTGGGAGTGGATGTCATTAGGTAAATCCGCATCTGACTTGGGAGTTGTTTAAAGGCCAGCTGGTCAGAATTCAGGGCCAAGAGTTCCCCTTGAGGAAGAAAGACAGGAATAGCAAGGTTCGGGAAACAAGGATGATGAGATGTTGCAAACTTAGTTAAAAAAGAAGAAGCCTATGTAAGAAGTTGAATTCGGACAGGGATATTGAGGAATATAAAGGAAGCAGGAAAGAAGTTTAAACAGGAAATCAAGAGGGCTAAAAGGGACAATGAAATCCCATGGCATTTTACACATCAGTAATGAGGTTATGTAGTGTGAAGATAGGACCACTCAAGGACAAAGGAGGGAATTTATGCCTGGAGCCAGAGGAAGTAGCGAGGTACTAAACGAGTACTTTGCATTGGTATTCACCAAAGAGAAGGACATGGATGATGGTGAGATCAGGGAAGGGTACACTGATATTCTAGGGAATGTTATCATCAAGGAGTAGGACTTACTGGGTCTTTTGAAGAACATGAAGGTGGATAAGTCCCCATGGCCTGATGCGATCTATCCTAGGTTATTGAGAGACGCAAGGGAAGAGATTACTGGGGCCTTGACAGAGATCTTTGTATCCTCTTGGATACAGGCATGGTCCCAGAGGACCAGAGAATGTTCTTTTGTTTTTCAGAAGGGCATTGAGGACAAACAAGGAAATCCTAGTCCAGTGAGTAGGCCTATCAGTGGTAGGGAAATTATTGGGGGAAATTCTTGGGGATGGGACCTCCTTTCATCTGGAGAAACATAAACTTATTTGGAATAATCAATGTGGCTTTGTGCTGGGGAAGTAATGTCTTACAATCTTGATTGAGTGTTTTTGAGGAGGTGACAAAGCTGATTGATATGGGTAGTCCTATGGATATTGTGTATACAAGGTTCCTCATGGTAGGCTGATCCAAAAGATTTAGGCACATGGGATCCATGGGGATTTAGTAGATTGGATTCAAAATGGCCAGAGAAGACAGAGGGCAGTAGTTGAGGGGTGCTGTTGTGACTGGGCGTCTGTAACCAGTGCTGTTCCACACGGATCAGTGCTGGGGCTTTTGTTGTTTAATTATTTGGACAAAACTGTAGGCGGGCTGTTTAGTAAGTTTGCAGACAACACAAAAATTGGCAGAATTGTGGATGGTGAGGAAAGTAGTCAAAAGATACAGCAAGATATAGACCAGTTGGAAATATAGGCAGAGGAATGGCAGATGATGTTTAATCCAGATAAGTGTGAGGTGTTGCACTTTGGGAGGTCAAATGTAAGAGGAAAGTATACAGTAAATGGCAGGACCCTTAGGAGCATTAATGTACAGAGGGATCTTGGGGTGCAAGTCCATAGATTCCTGAAAGTGGAAACAATTTGAAAGAGTGGTAAATAAGGCTTACAGTATACTTGCCTTCATCGGTTGGGGTGTTGAGTATAAGGGTTGGGAAGTCATGTTGCAGATGTATAAAATTTTGGTTAGCCACATGGAGTATTGTGTGCAGTTCTGGATGTGGAGGCTTTGGAGAGGGTGCAGAAGAGTTTCACTGGATTAGAGAGTATTGGTTATTAGGAGAGATTAGACAAACTTGAGAGGTATAATCAGGGTAGATAGTTGGTCTTTTTCTAAGGGTGGAAATGTCAAATACGAGAGGGCATAACTTTAAAATGAGAGGAGGAAAGTTTAAGAGATTTTGAGGGAAGTATTTTTTTCCACACAGAGAGAGGTAGGTGTCTGGAACACAACTAGGGGAGGTGGTAGAAGCTGATGCAATATAGCAATGTTTAAGAAGCATTTAGACAGGCAGGGAATGGAGAGATGCAGACCATGTGCAGGCGGATGGGATTAGTTTAATTTGGCATCATGGTTGGCACAGGCATCGCAGGGCAAAGGGGCTATTCCTGTGCTGTACTGCAGACAATGAATGTTGGTCTCACTGGGGATGCCCAGATCCTGAAAAATGAATAAATAAAAAGTGCATGGAATGAATTAAATTCTCTGAAGTTTGACTTTAGTGATGGTGGAAATCTCAGGAGTAAGATGGATCATTTACTCAGCATTTCTGTCTAATCTGGTTGCAGCGTTGTCTTTCGCATCAGCTTGATGGGCCTGTAATTGTTGAGGATGGGATGTTCTTAGAGATGCTCGTCCATTTTAACTGTTTAAATCTCCAATCACAACTAAATATTACAGAATTGCAGGGCGTTGAGCTGATTCTACTTTGATTATTGCATGCTGTTCAGCACAAATGTAGTGTTGTATTGCAGTGTCACCTGGTTGGCACTTCATTTTTAGGCATGCACCGGGCAAGCTCTTCTCATTGAATCAGGTTGATCTTCAGATAACAATAGTGTGTGGAAAACGCTGAGCCATGAGGTTACAGGTTATGGTAGTGTATTTTTCTGCTTCAGCTGATGGCTCACTGTGCCTATGGATGCTCAGTTTTGAATTGCCAGATCTGAGTCTGTCCTGTTTAGCAGAACTGTAGTGCCACATGACATGTAGGCTGTCCTTAATGTAAAAACAGGACCTTGTCTCTGTCATGTCTGTACCGTTGGTCACTTCTACTCAGAATAAATGCATCTCCCACTGGTTGTTGTTTGAGAATGAGGTTAAATAGGTTTATCCCTCATATTTATTAGCTCACTTCCTGCCACAAACCCAGTCTAGCAGCTGTGATCTTCAGGACTGATCCAATTTGGTCAATGATGGTGCTGTGAAGCCTTTCTTGTTGAAGAATACTGCTGGCCCACACCTAGAGTACTTTCTATGTCCTTACTACTTCCAGCGTTACTTCCAATATTTTTTCAATGTAAAGGAACATTGATTCATCATCCAAGGAAGGACATTGTTTTCTTTGCCCACGTTTGACCTGATTTCATGAGATTTTATGGTGTATGGAATCAGTGATGAAGCCTCCCGTGGTTACGCCTTTCTGTAAAGGAACATTGATTCATCATCCAAGGAAGGACATTGTTTTCTTTGCCCACGTTTGACCTGATTTCATGAGATTTTATGGTGTATGGAATCAGTGATGAAGCCTCCCGTGGTTACGCCTTTCTGCCTGTATGCCACTGCACTGCTGGATCTATCCAGGTGGTGGGATAGATGTAGCCAAGGATTTGCAGAATGGAATAGGATTCATCCGGAATGGAATGCTGGAAATGATCCTATTTTGATCTGAGTGGGATCAGTTGTGTGCATAGTTGTTTTTAATTTCATGGATTGGTTATATTCTATTGACAGAATATACTGTTTGTTTTAGATTTGTCAAGCTCGCCTCCAGGACCATACCATCAGGAGATGTATGTTTTAAGGCCTGAAGAGCGCTTTAAGGCACCACCTATTTTGCCTCCTCATCTGCTCCAAGTCATTCTGAACAAGGACACACATATTTCAGTAAGTTCATTAAAATAATTTTGATCAAATTTGTCATTTGATTTTGTATTTGACACCCTGCATTATTGAAATTATCAGAAATCATATAAAATTTTAATTCTTTAAGATCTTTAATGGTGCATTCAAGATTAAGGCAATAATTTGTTGAATGTTTTTAAATGCATTTGTCAAAAGTTTATCTGGAGAAAAGAGCATATTTTTTCTCGGGGGGGGGGAGTTGCAACTGAGTTTCTCAGTGAATCCACAAAGGTGGAATTTATCACCTTAAAAAAAATTATCTAGCTATTTATGCAGTTTTGAGGGCCTTGCAGTGAGTATTTTGTGTCCTTAATTCCCCACAGACAAAAGTATATTAAGTAAAACTTCTTCAGTGATCCAGTTCCCTTAGGATTTTGATGCTGACCAGTAAATTTTCCAGACCATTGCAATTAACTTCTTTTAAATGTTACACAATATTGTATTGTAACAAATTTTTCAGTGAACCAGGTGAGTTTAAAGAGCACAGAAACAGTCCTAGTGAATTTAAGGGGCAGGAAGATAGAATGGGACCCCAGTCAATTTAAAGAGAGCTTGGGAAATGGGCTCCTAGTGAGTTTAAAAGGAGCTTGGGAAGCATTAACTGGTGAGCCACATGCCAAACCATCAGGATTTTTGAACATAGTGGAGTTTTGTCTGCTGTAATTGGCTCTAATTGCTTGGCATAGTCGAAGGGTGTGAAAGGTGCTAAACCAAAATTATTTTTGTACTGTCAATGATACAAGGCTTCAGAGTCACTATTAAACTTCAGTTGTCTTGTCAGTTGATTAATCAAATAAATTCCTTTTGTTATCCATTGCTCTATCCTTTGTTGTTTGCTGTCCCAACTTCTGTGCCAACCACAAATTTAGCAACCTTCTATGGTTTCTCTCCTTACTTCTCTTGTCCATGAGAATTGCCTTCTGTGGTTTAGACCTATTTCCATTAAACTAACCACCCAGCTTAATTTTCTGGTTCCCATTAAAGCCAATGTTTATTTTTTGAGCCAGTTAGTTTTGTGTTTGAGCAATTTATTTAGATGTGAAATATATAAAATATACAGATGCAGTGATGAACTCAATACTAGTTCCCAATCTGGCTCAATGGCTCTTGGGGGTGGGGGGAGGGTAATCCTGTTCTGCATTCATCTCTGGATTCTGAAACATTGTAATTTGAATAAATGTGTATGTCAACAGTTTTCCAACTTAAGTATTGTTGACTGTTTCCGAAAAAGCTGTTGATGATTAAGTAAGTACTTATCAAGACCTCCACTAAAAATGGTTTGGTTCAATATTTGTCTCTGATTGTTAAATATTTGTGGGATCGTATTTCCCCCTCATTGTTAAAAACCTGCAACATTTGATTCTTAATTACAGAACTACTTAAATAATCAGTTGTTTCTTTTCTCTTAACTATAGCAAGTCTGCATTTTTTAATCCTAGCAGAAATCGTATCTGGTCAAGGATTTATTAATCTTAGTTTTTTTTAAAATTAAAAACATATTTCACAATGTTTTTGGGATATCTTAGAAGGTTGATTATGCAGTAATTGAAGGCCACCAATATTTTTCCTCTTGTTCTAAATTACTACTTTCTTTCAGTATTAGAATAATAAAAATTATTTATGCATGCTGTGTTAGTTGCATGTCTGTTCTTTTTCAGTCCTTTTATGGCTCTCTTGTATTTTCTTTCCTGAAGATTTCCTTTCAGTTTTATTGCTTCACTATTTGATCTTGTGAAATTTTTTAAGGCCATTTCCTCATTTTCACCTCCAGCAGCAAAGTGTGAAGAAATCATGAACTTCTTTATTATGAAGCTTTATCCAATCAACTGGGGTAGTTGCCCTCTGCTATACCCTTCCTGCCTTCACCCTGAAAGTGAAATTTTTCTAATTCCCCTCATAACTTCCCTTATCCTTGAGAATCACCTTCCACAGTTTAGACCTATTCCCATTAAACTGCTGCCCAGGCAGCTTAACTTTTTGGTTCCCGTTTAAAGCTGATGTTTATTAGAAGTTTAGTCTCTCCTAAAGTAACATTCCCCTCTCCTTCAAATCTGCTGTCAAGGTCCTTGTGCTCAGGATCCCTGTTCTTGCAATCCATCTCCAACTTCCTTTTTTTCAAAATCCTTGAATTTGATGCCTCCCAAATCCTTCCCTATTGTTTCTAGAGCTCCATTTGCCTTTGACAAAGTCTCAATTGATGATAGATATAACAATGCCAAGGAAAACAGTTCCTTCTTGACCTGAATGCAGTCTTTGACATTTTTGAACACACCATCTACCTCTTAATATTTTGTCACCGTTGTCCAGTAGGTTGGATTACACTGACCCAGTTCCATTCCTTGACTGTTCACTTGACTCCCAGTTAAGTAACACCATGATTTTAAAACATTCATCCTTCTTTCCAAATTTTTACCTGTCTCTATGATGTCCACCGGGCCTACAGTCATTGAGTATCTGCACTCTTACAATTCTGTTCTCATGCATAGTTTTAAAAAAAACTAATAATCATACCACTATTAGAGACCTTCATTTCACTCGCCAAAACCTAGGTTCTGGGATTCTTTTTGTAAACCTTTTTATCCCTCTAATATTCAAGATAATCCTTAAAACCTACCTCGTTTCAGTCTTTTGTCTTGTTTCTTCATGTGGTATGGTGAAAAGTTTTGCTTGAAAACACTCCTGTGAAAAACCTCGTGTTGTTTTACTACTTTTAAGACTATATGAGCTGACAGAAGTGGCTTACATGATTTGAGATATAAAGGATTCAATTAGGAATTTTGTAATTTGTCATCTTGTATGCAGTCTTCAGAAATCTATAATAAATCAGTTCCATATTTTGGGGTTCAATCTTGTGAAACAATGAAAATAGACTGTAAGTCTAACCAGCTTCTCTATCTTGCTTATCTAGTGTGATCCTGCTTTACTACCTGAACCAAACCATGTGATGCTGAATCACCTATATGCACTTTCTATAAAAGTAAGTTTGCCAACATATCAAATATTATTCTAAATGAAATGTGATCTGTGTAGAAATGTGCATTTTCTCCATTTCTTTTTATCAGCTGGTTGAAATGCATCACAACTTTTAATTAATTATTTACTACCAGCTCTGTACAGAGTGCAATATAAAGGGGAAAGGTTTTAAGTCTATTAATGAAGGTTAATTATTATACTAAGATGATGTTTCTGAAAATATTATATTAATCACATAATCTACTAATGGAAGTTTGTATCACTTTACACAGTTTTGTGCATGGTACAATGCAGCATGGAAGCTTTAAGGTGAGATTATTAGATCCTCTTATGGATCCAAATGATTCTAGGTCATCCTAGAGATCTGGATCAATCTGGAAGGAATTTCAATTGGGATGTGCTGCCATGTCACTCAATGACAAGGTGCTATGTCTGGATAGTTGCAGTGATTAGGGAATGATGGATTTAGCTGCAGAGTGTATTGTGTGTCTTTTGATGATTAATCTATTTCTCATTCAGTGTATTGGCATATTCCAGGTATTGGCAAAGGCAACTTTGATCAAAGGGTTCCTGTCTTTTGGTATCAAAATGCCAGAGCCTTTGATCACCTTGTCTGTCAAGACCAGGATGACTGCACAAATGGCATCATAACTTTCATTTACGATTATATTCTTGACTTCTGCATATTCTCATCAAGAGATTACATCACACTCTAATAATTTTATCACATACCTCTGAGAGTCAGCAGAGCTGTGTATTAAAAGTGGCTGTTTTTAGCTTTTATCTAATTCAACCAATAATTCAATCTTGTGTTTGGAAGAAATACCTGAATTTATGTTCCAACTTTCATGACTTCGGGGCACTGAAAATGTTTTGCATCCATTGAAGCACTTTTTGTGGTGGGGTACTTATGAGGAAACATGGCACTCAAGATGTGCAGATTGAGCTCCCATAAGTGACAATGTGATAATCAGCAGACTATATGCTTTCAGATGCTGTGAAGATTATTGGGACCTAGAGGTAACTTTCCTCCCCTTTTTCAAAATGATGCCAAAGAATATTTTGCATCCTCCTTTTAAAATGGACATTTCGGTTTTACATCTCATCTGAAAGACAGAACCTACGAGAGTGAGCATTCCTACCGTACTATTAAAAAATTGGTCAGCCAGGACCTTTGTGCTCAAGTCGAGAATGAAGCTTTCTAGTTTGGGTGATAGTGCTGCCATGGCAAAACTTAGATGCTTTCCCCAAGCTCTTTAGTTTCCTCTCACATTCTAAAGATGTGCTAGTTGGTAGATTCATTGGCCACTAAATTACCTCTAATGTAGTGAGTTGTAGGAGAGTTGGAGCTGAGTTAATGGCATATCAAAGAGAATGAGTTACAGTGAAATAAATGGGAGAATGGGATTGATGGCATTGCTTTGAGAGATAGCATACAGTTGAATATCTCCTTTGTAGAGAAGAAAAAATTAAGATTCTGCCATCTTTCATACGGGTCATTTTTTTTCTCCAGGATATTAATGACTTCTTGACTTATCTTCTTGCTATGCTTTCTCTTTCTAGTTCTAAGATTCGTAATGTTTCATGCTGATTGTAAGAATGTTTAAAAATATACCACTGCATCCCAATCTCATCTGTAGAACAATTGGTCTTCAAAGCTACTTGACCTTTGTATTGATAATCCTGCAGGTTTTCATTCTTCCTGTGTCCAAAAGAGTCAAATGAACCAAAAATGTTGTGTTTATTTTTCCACCTTTTGATGTTTTAATTCATTTACTGTTTAAATACATTTACGACAATGCATTATTTACTTTGGTAAAGATAAATATGACAAATTCTCAACTCATTTTTCACCTTATTTTTTTGTCCTAGGATGGAGTGATGGTTCTCAGTGCTACACATCGGTATAAGAAGAAATATGTTACTACTTTACTGTATAAGCCAATCTGATCTGTTATTTCTGTAGCCAGCATGCCAGAATGGTAAATGAATGCCCATATTAGTTGGCTGTTCGGTGATGGAGCTTCATTAGGATTTTAGCAGTTGTGTTGGTTGCCTTCTACATAATCGCTACAAGCACTTTACCAGGTTGACGTACAAGTTCAATACTGAATTTTATAGTATCAGTAATGACAGTACAGTTTGTCAATGTGGATTGCATATTTGAAAATGTGAAATGGATTTTAAAGCAAGAGACTATCTCAGTCATGATGAACTGTTACACCAGGAAAAGTTTACAGTTGGAGTTTTAACAGATTTTATATTTAAACACCTTAAAATATCTTATTTAGTATTTAGTAAGTATTGCATTTTACTTGGAGATGTGACCCAACCTATTTTAATAAACCTAGTTGTTTTGGATTGAGACCTCTTAATATTTTCTATGTGCAAGTAAATCCTGCTTTTAGCATTGTGCTTTTTTTAAATACACAGATTCTTCTTATATCTGTGTGCCTGCTCGTTTGTTCTAGATATACAAATATGAATATTTCCAGATGGGACATATTATTCATTGTACTGGTTTGCAAGAAGTGAAGTACTTCAGGTAATGGATCTTATCTGAGCTGGCAAATATATTTACAATATTGATGATAAACTAACAAATGCAAACATTTACAGTTCATGTTAGAATTAAAACATTAAAAATTATGCAGATCAAGACTTGTTTGCACATAATTGATGCACTAAGTACATGATTTATTTTGTGGCTTATTAAGGAGGATAGTTCCAGACCAAGAGGGCATAGACCTGTGAACTGGGCAGACATGTGGCAGATGAAATTTAACACGGAAGTGATGCATCTTGGTAGGAGAGACAATGTATAACAAATTATACAATTTTAAGTGTGAAAGGACAGATCTGAGGGTTATGTATACAAATCTTTTAAGGTGAAAAGAAAAGTTCTGAGAGCTTTTAAAATAAAATATGTGGGATACTTGGTGTTTATAATGGCATACTTCAAATGCAAGGAAATTACTGTATGTTTTAAAAAAAGAACTGGTAAAGCCTTGGCTATAGTGGTGTGTTCAGTTCTGGGCAGCGTTCTTCAAGAACAATATCAAGGCTTTAGGGAAGGTGTGGAAGGAATTTACCAGTGGTATCAATGAATGGGAGACTCGTTGCAAAGAATTGAGAACCTGGGGTTGTCCCAGAACAAAGAAGATTAGGAAGAGTTTTGATGTAAATATGCAAAATGATGAACAGATTTATTGGAGTGAGAAAAGGAGAAACTGTTTTCAGTGGCAGATGGATTGGTAACCATGGGACATGTATTTAAGGCAATAAGAAAAAAAACAGAGGTGATGTGAGGAAACCGTTCTTTTTACTGAGCAGTTGTAATGGAAACAGATTCAACAGTAACTTTCAAAAGGGAAACAGACATTTGAATGGAATAAATTGCTAGGGTGAGAGGGAAGAAGTCAATACTAGGAGTAATTGGATAGCTCACTGAAAGAGCAGGCAGGGAGTGATTTGCTGAATGGCTTCATAATGTGCAATGTCTGTAATGCAGGAATGTCAATATTATTTACCAAAGTTGTTTTCCACTTTGGTGTGATCTGATTTTGAGGTGTGTGAAAGAACAGCTGAAGGAATAGAAGAGCATCATATCTACAGAATGTTTTTTGAGGTCTCAGCGAGGAGCACAAGAACTAATTTTTCGAAGTTCTTCAGAACAAATTGATTGGATTTTGATGGTGTTCACAGCAAAAGGAAATAACAATAGAGAGGTACTGCTAATTTACTTTTGTAGAAAGCCCAGCAGTCACTTTTGTTGGGAATGCAGATGCTGCTGTAGGATATTTAATGTTAATCACCATTAACACTTAAAGCAAACTAAAGTCTAAATGGACAGGCACAAATATGAAAGAACTTCCTTGTTTGAATATTGTAAATTTGGGATCAGAATTTGATGCTCTTCTTCAACAACTGATAAATTAAGAAATAATCAATGGCAGCCAATGCACGAGTATTGTTGTAATCTGCTGGCATATTCTAAAAGGGCAAATGGAGCACTATAATAGTGAAATACAAAGCAGGTTTATACATTTGATACTTTGGTACATTATGTCTAAAAGAAAAGAATCATTCTGCGTCTATTTCCCTTTTGACAGCAGTTTCCTTAGTGCTTCGAAGTAGTATTCCAGGAAACACTAATAGTAAATGACTTTCTGAGGCCTGTGTGAATAGTTTGAATAATTAAGAAGCCTTTTATTGATGATATGCACAATTTTATGATTGGATGCCACATGTTTTCTCCCTGTTAGTGTCTGCAGGAGTAGAAAAGGTTTTAGGTTTGTGAAATAGCATGAATATTTAATTCTTTATAGAGACTACTGAAGTGTGAAATTTTTAATGTATACATATTTGTGTGTACTATATGATTTTAATACAAATAAAATATCTGAACTGATTGGAAAAATGGGTATCGTAGTGCATTTACCATACCAGCTGATCTCTTCTCTTTTCCCCCTCTTCCCCCAGCATGTGCATAAAACCAGTGAGCTATATTTATGATGGTGTCCACAGTACTCGCAGTTCACGTAAATCTGCAAGGATGTTGCAAATTTTCCCACCTGCTTGAAGGTAGGGGTCAACCTGATAGTCCTGGGACATTGGAAATTTGCTGTTGTCTTCAAAGTTATCTGATTTGGGACAATTCTTAGACTGAAAATTAGGTATGTATTAAAGAATGGTGAGAGGGGGAGACCAGGGCATAACAGACCAGTTCACTAGCATCTGTTAACAGGAAACAATTAGGATCTGTAACTAAGGGTAGACTGATTGACTGAAGATGTTGAACTGATCAGTAAGCCAGCATGTATTTGTAAAGGATAAGGTTGACAAACCTAATTAAATTTTTTTTGACAAGGGAACATCAATGGATATTACTAATATACACTTCCAAAATAGGAAATCCTGAAGAGATTTGGGGTGAGGAAGAGGGTACATAGATTATTAAAAAATCCTGGACAGAAAAAAATCAGAAGTTAACGGAATGTTGGCTTTTGGAAATACTTAAATGGATAGAAATTATACTACAGCTAGAAAGGTCAGACAAAATCCGAATCAGAGTTAAGCAACTAGAGAGGACTATGAGGAGTTCTGGTCATCACTAATGAAGGATATAATGATCTTGGAGATTTTCCAAATGGTACCTTAGCCCAGGTGAAAATTTATAAAAGTGCACATGTTTTTAATTTCGTCTTTGGAATCATTCTGCTCTGTCCCATCAATGATAGATTATTTCAGTTTTTGAAGAGCATCTTGGGGCAGTTGCTGCTACTTTCCATGTCAGAGGGGTAAGTGATTAAGCCCTTTATCTGAAATTAAAGGTATGCCGAGAAGCTTGGTATATTGTTTGGTTACCTTTAGTACTAGGGATCTGGTATATTGGCCAATGTTTATACACAGAAAAGACTTCAATTGTAGCAGTTGTTGATTGATTGGCAGTATTGGACTTGAAGCTAATGGTCCTTGTTTCATATTATTGTAAATATAGATATTTGTAGAGACATCCAAGATGACTTATTTTAGGGTATAGAACAGTACAGCACAGTACAGGCCCTTCAGCCCATGATGTTGTGCTGACCTTATCCCCATTCAATCCATCACCCTCTCTACTTCACCTCCCATTACCTTCTAATTTTCTTTCATCCATGTGCCTTTCTAATAGTGTCTTAAATGACCCTATCATATTGGCTCCTACCACCACTCCTGGGAGTGCATTCCAGGCACCCACCACTCTCTGTAATTTATATATAAAAAAAATTCTCTGACATCTCCCCTGAACTTTATTCCACACTCCTTAAACAGGTGACCTCTAGTGTTCGCCATTGCCATCTTGGAGAAAAGGTGCTGGCTGTCCACTCTGTCTGTGCCTCTCATAATCTTGTATACCTCCTATCAAGTGTCCTCTCATCCTCCGTCACTCCAAAGACAAAAACCCTAATTCTCTCAACCTCTCCTCATAAGACGTGCTTTCCAACCCAGGTAGCATCCTTGTAAATCTTCTCTGTACCCTCTCCAAAGCTTCCACATCCTTCTTATAATGTGGTGACCAGAACTGAACACACTATTCCAAGTGTAGTCTAACGAGAGTCTTATAGAGTTGCAACATAACCTCTCAGCTCTTGAACTCAATCCCTCGGCTAATGATGGGCAGCACAGCATATGCTGCCTTAACCGCCCGAGCCACTTGTGCAGCAACTTTGAGGGAACTATGTACTTGGACCCCAAGATCTCTCTATTCCTCCACACTGCTATGAATCCTGCCATTAACCATGTACTTTGCCTTCAAGTTCATTTCTCCTAAGTGTTTCACTTTATACTTCTCTGGATTGAACTCCATCTGCCACTTCTCTGCCCAGCTCTGCATTCTGTCTAAATCTCATTGCAACCTTCAACAACCTTCTTCACTATCTATTACACCACCAACCCTTGTCATCTGTAAACTTACCAACCCGTCCTTCCACTTCCTCATCTAAGTCATTGTAATGTAGTGGTTAGCGCGACGCTATTACAGTGCCAGCGATCGGGGTTCGATCCCATCACTGTCTGTAAGAAGTTTGTATGTTCTCCCGTGTCTGTGTGGGTTTCCTCTGGGTGCTCCGGTTTCCTCCCACATTCTAAAAGATGTACGGCTAGGTCAATTTGAGATTAAAATGGGCGGCGCGGACTCATTGGGCCGGAAGGGCCTATTACCACGCTGTAAATAAAATTTTTAAAAAAATTTTAAATCACAAAGAACAGGAATCCCAGAACAGATCCTTGCAGAACAACACTATTCATCAACCTCCAGATCGAATACTGCCCTTCTACAACCACCCTCTGCTTTCTGTGGGCAAGCCAATTTCAAATCCACACAGCCAATTTTCCATGGATCCCATACCTCATGACTTTCTGAATGAGCCTGCCGTGGGGGACCTTGTCAAACACCTTGCTAAAATCCATATATACCACACTACCTTTATCAATTTGTCTTGTCAATTTTTCCCCCCTTATCCCTCAGCAGTCCTACCCTCACCCTAGTCATCGTCTTGTTACTCACAAACATGTGGAATGCTTTAGGGTTTTCCTTAACCCTACTTGCCAAGGCCTTCTCTTGTCCCTTTCCAGCTCTCCTAAGGCCCTTCTTAAGCTCCTTCCTGGCTACCTTATAACTCTCAAGAGCCCTGTCTGGCTTTTGCTTCCTAAACCTTAAATATGCCTGCTTCCTTCCTCTTGACTGAACTTTCCATCTCTCTTGTTAATCATGGTTCCTTCACCCTACCATCCTTTCGTCTCAACGGGACAAACCTATCTAGAGCCCTATGCAAGTGATCCCTAAACAACCTCCACATTTCTGTGGTGCATATACCAGAGAACATCTGTTCCCAGTTTGCGCTCCCAAGTTCTTGCCTAATACCATAGTAATTTGCCCTCCCCCAATTAAATACTTTCCCATTATGTCTGCTCCTTTGTCCATGGCTATGCTAAAGGTCAAAGAGTTGTGGTTACTATCCCCAAAATGCTCACCCACTGAGGGGTCTTTCACCTGACCAGGTTCATTGCCTAATACCAGATCCAGTATGACCTCTCCTCAAGTTGGTCTGTCTACATACTGTGCCAGGAATCCTTCCTGTACACACCTAACAAATTCTGCCCCACCTGAACCTTTTGCGCTAAGGAGGTGCCAATCAATATTAGGGAAGTTGAAGTCATCCATGACAGCAACCCAGTTATTTTTGCACCTTTCCAAAATCTGCCTATTTATCTGCTTCTCAGTGTCCCAATGGCTATTTGGGGGCCTATAGAATACTCCTAATAGAGTGATCTTTCCCTTCCCGTTTCTGACTTCCACCAACACTGACTCAATAGACGATCCTTCTGTGATGTCCTCCCACCCTACAACTGTGATACTATTCCTGATTAGCAATGCCACCCCCGCCCCCACCCCTTCGACCCCCTTCCCTATCCCTTTTGAAATATCTAAATCCTGGAACCTGAAGCATCCACTCCTGTCCTTGCGACAGCCAAGTCTCTGTAATGGCCACAACATCATAATTCCATGCACTGATCCATGCTCTAAGTTCATCACCCTTATTTTTAACACTTCTCACATTAAGATAAACACATTTCAACCCATCTAACTGATTGCATTTATGCCCTATCCCCTGCCTATCCTTCCTCACCTTCTCTGTATGCATTGCATCTACTTCTACAGCAGCTGATCCATCTTCTAATCTAACACTCTAGTTCCCATCCTCCTGCCAACCTAGTTTAAACCCTCCCCAACAGCTCTAGCAAACCTGCCCACAAGGACATTGGTCCCTCTCCAGTTCAGGTGTAACCGTCACTTTTGTACAGGTCATACCTACCCCAGAAGAGATCCCAGTGATCCACAAATCTCAACCCCTACCCCCTGCACCAACTCTTCAGCCACTCATTAGTCTGCCATATCTTCTTATTCTTTCCCTCCCTGGTGTGTGGCACAGGCAGCAGTCCAGAGATTATTGCCCTTGAGGTCCTGCTTTTTAGCTTCCTTTTGAACTCCCAATACTCGCTTTTCAGGACCTCATCCCTCATCTTACCTATGTTGTTGGGCCACAACCTCTGGCTCCTCCCCCTCCCCCTTAAGAATGTTGTGACTTGATCCGAGACATTCCTGGCACTGGGAGGCAACATACCATCCAGGAGTCTCGATCTTAGCTACAGAATCTCCCGTCTGTCCCCCTAACGAACAAATCCCCTATCGCAATTGCACTCCTCTTTCTCCCCCCATCCCACCCTTCCTTTCTGAGCCACAGATCCAGACTCTGCACGAGAGATCCAGCTGCTGTGGCTCTCCACCGGTGACTCATCGCACCACCTACCCCCCACTCCCCCAAACAGCATCCAAAATGACATACTTGTTATCAAGGGACATGATCACCATGCCTCATTGATTTGGTCAATAATGTAGGTGGGCTAATAGGCAGGTTTGCAGATGACACCAAAATTGGAGTTGTGGATAGTGAGGAAAGCTGTCAAAGGACTCAGAGTATAGACCAGTTGGAAATGTGGGCAGAGAAATATTTAATCTGAACAAGTGTGAGGTTTTACACTTTGGGAGGTCAAATGCAAGAGGAAAATATACAGTAAATGGCAGAACCCTTAGGAGCATTGATGAACAGAGGGATCTTGGGGTGCACAGAAAATAGCAACACAAGTAGATAGGGTGCTATAGAAGCATTCTTGACTTCTTTGGATGGGGCATTGAGTATAAAATTCAGGAAGTCATATTGCAGCTGTATAAAACTTTGGTTAGAGCACATTTGAAGTATTGTGTGCGATTCTTGTTGCCACATTACAAGAAGGATGTGGAGGCTTTAGAGAATGATGTAGAAGAGTTTCACTCGGATATTGCATGGATTAGAGAGTTAGCTGTAAGGAGAGGTTTGACAAATTTGGATTGTTTTCTCTGGAGCGTTGGAGGCTGAGGGGTGACCCGATCGAAGTATATAAAATTATAAGGGGCACGATAGAGTAGATCGAGTCATTGCCAGGTTGGAAATATCAAATACTAGAAAATATAGCTTTAAGTGGAGAGGGGGAATGTTTAAAGGCGATGTTTTTTTTTACACACACAGTGTGTGTTAGCTGGCTGGAACACGTTGCCAGGATAAGTTGTTAAAACTGATATGATAGCGATGTTTAAGAGGCATTTAGACAGGCATGTGAATAGGCAGCTATTGAGGGATATAGACCATGTGCAGGCAGATGGGATTAGTTTGGATTGGTATCATGGTCGGCAAAGACATCGGGGACTGAAGGGCCTGTTCCTGTGCTGTTCTGTTCTATATTCTGTAATAGTCATCAATGGTAGCATGAAGTAAATTAGAGTCAGAATAGTTCAGCGTAGAAATGGCCTCTTCGACTCATCACATCTGTAATGACCATTGTGCCCAAGTATACTAATCCCACTTGGCTACATTAATTCCATATCCCTCCATGCCTTACTCATTCAAATACCTGTCCAGATGCCTCTTAAATGTTCTTACTGTTCCTACCTCCACCACATCTGGCAGCTCACTCCAGTTGCCAACTGCTCTTTATGGGAAAAATTTACTCCTCCGATCCCCTTAAACTTTTTTCCTCTCATCTTAAACCTATGGCCTCTAGTTTTAGATTCCCCTGCCATGGGAAATAGACTCTGGCTATCTACCCTGTGTCTTTCATAATTTTTGTATACCTTGATCATGTCACCTCTTTGCCTCTTCAGCTCCAGAGAAAACAGACCCAGTTTATCCAATCTCTCCTTGTAACTCAAGCCCCCCCAATCTAGGCAATATTCTTGTGAATCCTTTCTGCAGTGTAGCGACCAAAACTGCACACAATATCCATGAGGCCTACCCAATGTTTTGTACAACTGTATTGTGACATCTTAACTCTTGTACTCAATACGTCACCCAACAAGGGTAAGCATGCCATATGTCTTCTTCAACACTCTGTCTATCTCTGTTGCCACTTTCAGAGAACTATATACTTGTACCCCTAGGTCTCTCTATTCAACAGCTTTCCCCAGGTTCTGGTTTAACTTACTAAATGCGTCCCTTCATGCATGTGAGTTAAGTTCTGTCTACCATTCCTTTGCCCATTTTCCCAATTGATAAATATCCTGTTGTAACCTTCAACAACCTTCTTCACTATCCACTATACCACCAATTCTGGTGTCATCTACAAACTTGCTAATCATGCTACCCGCTATTCAAATCATTAATATATATGGCAAACAATGGAGGACCCAGCACTGATCCCTGTGGCACACCACTGGTGACAGGCCGACAATCTGAAAAACAACCCTCTACCACTGCCCTCTATCTCTTACCACCAACCTAATTTTGTATCCAGTTGCCTAGCTCAGCCTGGATCCCATGTGTTCTAACCTTTGGGACCAGCCTACAACTGGGACCGTGTCAAAGGCCTTGCTAAACTTCTTGTAGATAACATCTACTACCCTGCCCTTATCAATCCTCTTGGTCGCCTTTTCAAAAGAAACCTCAACTTCGTGAGAAGTGATTTGCTATGCACAAAGCCATGCTGACTTTCCTTTATCAGTAATAAATTATGAGGGCACAAGGAGCTGGAACTGGAGAAATATGGAGATTTGAGGTTATAGAATGGGAGGAACTTAGAGTTAGGGGTAACTGTTTGATCTGAACATAAAGACCATTCAAAATTATTGATATTCTATTATTATTTAATACCATAATTGAAACTATTATTTTTATTTCAACTTGCTTGATAGCTTGTAGTTAAAATACCAAGAGATGGATAACTCTATAGATAGAGGAATTGAGCTGGAACCCTTTTTAGTTACCAAATTACAGGAGTGTCAGCTTCAAGGCACACAAAATCAATCTAGATAGAATAGAATTTAAACAGGCATTGAGTATTTCATGTCTTTATTTTTTGGACAAAGAAAGCAAACTATTCTTTCAAATGTTAAATAAACAACTTCAGGTTTTTGCAGAATAGTTTTCTTACAACAATCCAGGAATTGCAATCTTTACTTCCCAGGATTGACCCATACACGCATGCTATAATCCACCATATTATTGAATGTATATACACAGGGGAGAATATGTACACCTGAAGGACAAACACTAAATATTGATCAGTATATACGCTTTATACAGTGTACAATGCCATAAGGGCACCTGCTGCATCATAGGTTAAATCTTTGCAGGCTACAAAACTTGCTTCAACACAGGAACCCTCTGGTTTGTGCCAAACATCAGTGATCAGCAATTATCTATCTTCTTGTACCATAAAAAGAATTCCTGGCCTTTACTAAATGAAATTCCTGACAAACAAGCCCACTCCCACTTGATCCCTGGCTTTTTAAAAGTTTCTTAATTGTGCACTGACCATGCAAAACTAATGAAAAACACATGCCGCTCAAAGCTTTGGTAGTACATAATGAATCTGAGTTTCCATGAAATCAATGACGACAATTATAAAAACTTACTTGATTCAGTGAACACTTTTCAATTATGACTCTTAATAGGGAAAATTTTTAAGTTCACTGGGGAAACTGTAATGACCTTTACAATAATTAGCCATTTTCACATGTGCCATTTTTTCCTAACTCAAACATCCTTATTTGCATGTATTTGCTATAATATATGTAACAAGCAGCAGGAATTCTATATAAAATACAACCTACACTTATACTATACGTTTGCCATCATGCTATATATACAGCTCAGACAAAAACAATGCTAGTGCTACTAAACTTACCCACTATTTCTAATAAGTGTACAATAGTAAATACAGAGTCACCAGCATTGTCTTAACTCTGTACCGTACTCTCACCCACCATACTGCATTTTTGAATCAAAACTCTGAAATAATGTCATGATGCTAGATAATGTCTTTGATGGTTTTTAAGTTTGATTTTTGTCTTATTCCAGTGTTTGGCTAAACTAATATTACAGCTTTGGCCTCAATGGCAAATTTATTGCACGTACCCATTTTTTTTGTCTGTTTAGTGAACATTCTAATCTGCCCTAAATTTTATAAGGCTCAATTTTTCCAGTTATGACCAGGATACATCTTTCTGTTATAAATTGCACAATACAAATAGCAGGACACTATTCACCAAAGCTATCATTGGACTCAAAACATTTCTGGAAGTGGTGTTTGATTTTTTTTCCATAATAAACTCATTTATATTCGTCTATACCAACTCAATGTTGCTCTTGACATTTTAGAGTTTTTTTCTGGTGTTGAAACAGCATGATTAAATTTTACATGCAATCTCTCACACTGAACTCTATAACTTTAATATTGCATTTTAAACGAGTCTGTAAAACTGCTAGGACCAAAAACATCAGCATCTTTTGATAAATATGTTTGACCCAAAACAAAAGATTTCCTGCTTCAGATTTATACATAAAACAAAAATTCAGTCAACATTTCATTGTTTTATGTAGGATCATCAGGGAGCCACCATTAGGTTTGGCTTTTGCAGAAGTTCTCTCTCTGAATGCACAAAAGATCAAATTTACGTTTGCTTTCAGATGTTGTCCTAAATTATTTTTGTTGAACAAGATTCAAAACATTATTGTTTAGTTTTGGTTTTGAGAGGGAAAGAAAAGTACTTCTTCAGTAGTTTGCAATGTTTCCTACTGGAGCCAGGTTGGGACCATTTCTTTTAATCTTCCCAGGCAGTGAATTTAGACCCAGGCTTCTTGCTTCAACTTCAGGATAAATTGGATTCATGAAGTTCCCGCCTCTGGGATGGATGTAACCAAGTTTTGAGATTTCTGCTGAAAAATTAATCAGGTATGAAAAAATAATTACCTTAGACATGGAAACAGATAAATCAGGGATATAATGAACAAAAAGGAATGTTGTGCTGGTATAATGAGTGATTATGAAAAGAACTTTCTGAACTTAATAGTTCCACATTCTCTTGCAGGGCCTTTAAGTTTCAAAATAACAGGTAAATAGAATTGAGGAAAATTGATTGCTGCAGTTTTTAATTAGCTGAAAATAGCAAATACTTGCCAACCAAATGAATAACAGTATGATTTTTTGTTCCCCTTTGTACAAAATGTAATGCCTAATGATCAATTGTAAACTGAAGCAAAACTGTTTTCTGGATATACAAACAGTGATAGCGGGGGTTTGGGCAGTCAGTTAAAACAGATTCAGTCACTGCAAACTTAGCATTCAGTCTAGAAAAAGCTTCAGCGCTAAAACAACATGATCAATCTGAAGCAGCTTTAGCTGGCTCTTAGGGAAAAGAAAGATTAGCCAGAGTATTGTCTATAATTCCGGATACCACTTTTTAAGGACATCAATACCTGGTAGAGTGTGCAAAGATTTACTGAAATAATATCTGGGATGAAGAACTTCTGTCAGGAGGAGGTCTGTGAAGCTAAAATTTTTCTCCTGGGAAAAGGGAAGTTTCAGGAGAGATTTAATAGGAAGAATGGTTTCTACTTGTAGTCAGATGGGTAACCATTTAAAAGATTTAGGAAATTGGCAAAAAGCACCAGGGATGAGGAGAGAAGAATTTCTTTGTAGTGGCTTTGAGCTGTTGTGATTTGGAGTACCTTGACTAAAAGGATGGTGGAAGCAGATTCAGTATTAACTTTCAGAAGGGAGTTAGATAAATATTTTAAAGGAAACAACTGCAGGGCTTTGTGGATTGAGAGGGGAAGTAAACCTAATTGGACTGCTCATCAAGAGGACAATAGACTAAATGACCTTGTTCTCTAGTCTGGAATTCCCCTCCTAAATTATTCTGCACTCATTCCTCCATTAAGATAGCTTTTAAAACCTGTCGCCTGTCCTAATGTGTTAAATTTTGTTTGATAATGCTCCTGTGGAAAGCCTTGGGATATTTTACTGCATTAAAAACACTGAAAAATGTAAGATATGATTCTAATAGGCAATCTCAGAATTAAATAAGTGTATATATGAAATGTAAAGAACAACTTTTCCTTAACTTTAGTCCTGCAACCTTTAACTCAAATCTATTATCAAATCATGGGTCAAGAGTTATTTTGGTTGCTGTCCAGTGGTTACATAAACAGTAAATTGCTGTTTCACTATTTCTAGAAAGTTTAAATGGCAGTAGAAACATTAACCACTGAGCATAAGTCAATGTAACATGGACATACAAATTAGGAGTAGGCCACATTAGCCTGCTCTGCTGTTTAACAAGGTCATGACTGATCTTATTGTAAACTCAACACATTCCTGTCTACCCCATGGTAATCTTTCACTCCTTTGTATTATCAAGAATCTATCTACCACTGCCTTAAAAATATTTAAAGATTCTGCTTCCGTCACCCTTTGAGGATACTCGACCCTCAGTGCTGGTTGGCATTGCATTTCATCAGCAATGGAAGATTGTAGTGAAAAGAGAAAAAAATAAATAAAGCCACTCTTTCCAAGCCTGGCAAAAAGCATTGAATTTGAATGGGTCATATAACAGGTAAGATAATGATGGACCTTATGGTCTCCTCATGATATGCATGTTCGATGCTTTAGAGTTTCAGTTTCTCTGATATTAACTGGGATTGCCTTAGTGCGAAATGCTTGGAGTGGAATTTTTAAATTGCATCCAAGAGCTTTTTGAGCCAGTTCATAGATAGTCCTGCTGGAGAAGGGGTGGTACTGGACTTGATCTTAGGAAATATAGATGGACAAGTGGTTGGGTTAAGCACTTATGAGATAGTGACCATAACTCTAAGTTTCAAAATAGTTATGGAAAGGGATAAGATGGTCTGGAAACTCAAGGCCAGAACTGGGCGAAAAGCTGATTTTAATATCGTAAGATAGGACGTGGCAAAAGTAAGCAGGGTATAGCCGCTTGCAGGTCCAACTCGTTGAAGACTTTTAAAACTGAAACAGTCCGTGTTCAAGGTGAACTTGGTCCCCTAATCATGAAAGGCAAGACAGCAAGAAAAAGGAATCCTGGATAATGAGAGATATTGAGGGTTGGATCAAAAAAGCAGCATATGGTAGAAATTGAAGGAAGCCCAACAGGAGTATAGACAGTGTGTAGGTGTTGGAGGGGGAGGTATTTAAAAAAAATAAGTAGGGCAAAGAAGGGGCACAAGATATCACTAATGGAAGGTGTTAGGGTATGTGATATTTTATTTAGTAAGGACTAGAGGATAACTGGGAAAAGTATAGGTACCAAAAGGGCTATCTATGCTTGAAGCTGGAGATTATTAGTGAGGACTTCAATTAAAACTTCTCATCTGTATTCACAAAGAAGAAAGTCATTGTAGTAAGAGAATTCAGGGAGAGGGAATGGTGAGAGTCTAGAATTTAAGAGGTGGATACTTATTCATCTTTAAATGGGAATGGAGGACAACAGATGTGATACCTTTATTCAAGAAGGGCAGAAGGGAAAAAACAGGTAATTATAGGCTACAGGGTCTAATGTCAGTAGTAGGGAAGTTATTGGAAAAATATTTGAAGGACAGGATTAATCTACACTTGTTAAGGTATGGATTAATCAAAGACTGTTAGCATAGTTTTGTTAGGGGCAGAATCCATATGACCAATTAGATTTTATGTTTTGAAGAGGTAACAAAATGTACTGATGAGGGCAATGCAGTTTGATATACTCTACATGGACTTAAATCACATTTGACAAGGTCCCAGTGTGGGGAAACTGGTCCAAAAGGTTAGACCCCATGAGATCCAAGTACAGTTGGCAAATTGAATCCAAAATTGATTTGGTGATGGAAGGTAAGAGTTTTTTTGTGATCGTAAGCCTGTGTTCAGTGGTGTGCCGCAGGTATTGGTGCTGGGACCCTCAATGGTTTTTATTTGGGTATGAATGTAGGTGGTACGATGAGCAAGTTCACAGGTGACATGCAAATCGATGGTGCTGTACATAGTGAGGAAGATGGTCTTGGGTTACAGGATAATTTTGATCAGCTGGTAAATTGGACAGAACAATGGCAGATGGAATTCAATCCTGTTGAGTAAGGGGTGGACTAACAAGGGTAGAACATGCATAAGTAATGTTGAGGAATGGAAGGACCTTGGTGTACAAGTCCAAGAATTCCTGAAGGATGTAGCATAAGGTAGTAAAGAAGGAAGTTGGATACTTGTCTTCATTAGCAGGAGCATAGGATATTATGGTACATCTTTATGGAATATTGGTTAGGCTACAACTTAAGTACTGTGTACAGTTCTAGATGACACACTAGAAGGATATGATTGCAATGGAGAGAGTATGGAGCTGATTCACCAGGATATTGCCTGGGATGGAGTGTTTTGGTGACGAGGAGTGACTGGGTTAGTTTTCCTTGGAGTTAAGTAAGCTGAGCAGGTCCTAACACAAGTATACAAAATTATAAGGGGCAGAAGTAGAGTAAATAGTAGGAAACTTTTCCCCATAACAGGTGTCTAAAACTAGAGGGCATAGGTTTAAGATAAGAGGTAAGAAATTTAGAGGGGAACTGAGGAGGATTTTTTCAGACGGTAGTGGAGGCACGTACTTTAACCACATTTCGGAAGTATCTAGATGAACGCCAAGGCATTGAAGTCTATGAACCAAGTGCTGGTAAATGTAATTAGTATGGATGGGTACGATGGTTGGCATTGACAGGGTGGGCCAAAGAGAAGGTTTCTCTGCTGTTCTGTAATATTTAAAAACAGCTGAACATGTGCTACCATTTTTGACACTGGTGTTCAGCAAACACTGTCCTAATGTGTCCTTAGGGTTCCAGCTATAGCCCGATGATAATGTAGTATCTGGGATACCTGTCTATAATAGTGTTTGGGATTCTGACCCACCATAAAAAGCTCTTGTACAACCTGTATCACCCAATTATCTGTTTGTAATCATTTCTAGATATTATCCATAAAGCATTTTCAGTTGTTGATAAGCATCGTACATCTTTGTATGGAGGAGCATGAAAACTGTTAGATGTAAATGAGACAATGGCAGGCAACAGACCTGACACATGCAACAACTTTACAGGTAGCAGTGTTAACAGTCAGCAAAGAGACGTAAACTATCTGATCTCTTACAGCACATGCTAATAATAATGCATTATTACCAACCTTTGTTGTCATTTGGGATGGTTTTAGCACCAGAAATTGTGCAATCATTCATCTGAATGGACTCACAAAAGAGACAAAGGCACACGGAAGAGAAAGTCAGAAAGGAGAAACAATAGCTTTAAAAATGATCACCTATCTCCACCCTGTCTGAGCAAGGACATCCCCTTCAGTTTCCTTTCCTTCCAAATGAGAAGCTCTTCTTGATTTATGCTGGGGTAATATTCTGAGGACTAGAAACCACTTGATGCTTCACCCAAGGGTCTACTAAAATGCGCAGTGGTTAAGGAGAGGCTTTCACACCCAAGTTACAGAGAGGTTTATGCAAGATGATCCTGATATGGTCCTACACTTTGTCAGCATATCACTGAATAGCAATGAACAGTGGGTATTCAAATTGAATTCCCTCTTTGTGGTTCAGTAGTTGAGGAAATAGTCCTCCATCCTTCAATGTAGCAGAGATCAGAGCAATGATGGATTTTAAGATTAATGGATAATATATCAGTGCTTGAAAAACAGACTAGATCATTTAAATCCAGGGCCTCCCAATGGATTACAAGCTGTGAATCCTTTTTCTACTGAAAAGAAAGAAGACCTGAGCAAAGACTCCGCAGTCATATGATTAAATAATTCCTTTTCCTGCCACTGGTAGTACATATCCAGCATGCAAGTTAAAGGTGGGAGGCTCAATTTTTCACGTTAAGCAGAAATACCTTTGTAGCATCCTGAATTTTCCTATGATTTGTCCATGCAAGTGAACTGTTCTCAATTTTTATCATCTATTATGGAAGGCAAATGCAAGGTCATTATTGGGCTGGGGAGGGAAAACACAATAGATCACAGGAAGACGTCACACTTTGCTGTTGGCCTGGAGTCCTTTGTAACCAGACTGGGTAAGAATGGTGACAGAGTTCCTTCCCCTTAAGGACATTAGTGAATCTGATAAGTTTTAATGAGAATCCAGCAGTTTTGTGGTCATCAATAACAAGATTAGTGGTTTATATATTTTTAAAATTTCCAAATAATTAGCTATGTTTAAATTCCACAGCTGCAGTGTTGGAATTTGAACTCTGCTCTCTAGATTATTAATTTTCCCCTCTGGGTAACTAGTAACAACCACTGTGCCGCCATCACAGTTACTAAAAGGGTACATACAACTGTTTCAATTTTGGCCTGAAGATGAGGGAACGCTTCAAAGTTATTAGATTACAAATGCAACATTTTGCTAATAATATTCAAGTCAAAGATATTCCATAAAAGGGTTGTTTCCTAATTGATGCCTGGTGAAATATGTAAGAAAAAGGAAACATGCTTGTATTTTGCACCATAATGATTACTGAATTCACACAGTTCTCATCAAAGCTTACCTCCAAATTATTCCTTGCTTTTTTCAGAACATCATGAGTCCTTGTAACTGAAATAGAGATCAGATATGATATTTCCATTGATACAGTATACCAGCAAGCATTGTAACAAAAAGCTACTGCGTGTTGTCACCTTCCAGATCGGGGCAGAGACTGTGACTGATTTATCAGTTCCATATTCCAGGAGGTGAGCAGGAAGGAGAGGTAAATTTTGCTGTCCTAATTTATATTAGTTTACTCAGCAAAGAGTGACAACTACTTCAGTAGTTAAGGCTTGGTCTATATAAGTTAATATTAAATAGGATAAAGCTTTTATAACTCTGCAGGCTGATGAAAGGGTTGAATGAACTATTTATAGTAAATGACTTCCAATAAAACTCTTCCTTGGGACAGTAATAGTGAAGCACTTTCTTCTCCGGTGTATTCATGTAATAAGGCAGCAAGTTTCCCGAAAACGAGGCCCTAGTATCCCAGGGTAAGTGGGGTGGAAGGGATGAGTAATGGTCGGGTTGCTTTCCACAAATGGCACGGAGTTTAAATTCCAAACAGATTCCACACGTAGAAATCAGCCTGTGTATAATAATAGTTGGACCATTAAAGAATACAGCCAAGGATTTGTGAATATCTGGAGTAGAAATGGTGGGAGTGAGTGGTCAGTAATGAAGAGGGAACAGCAGGAGGAGTTGTGAGTGCTTGGAGAGAGATTGGGAAGAAATTGGAGAACATGAAGGAGATCTTGGATGAATGCTGGAATAAGATCATGAAGATGGGTGAAAAACACTATGATGTTGGAGGAACTCAGCAGGCCAGGCAGCATCCGTGGAGAAAATGAGGCAGTCAACATTTTGGGTGCCTGCTTTTCTCCACGGATGCTGCCTGGCCTGCTGAGTTCCTCCAACATCATAGTGTTTTTCATCTAGATTCCAGCATCTGCAGTCCTTTGTTTCACATGAAGGTGGGGTTAGGTTTACAGGAAAGCCTGCTGTACCTGGAAGAAATGATCTTGCATCACTTCGTTCAGAAGGAGTATGTAATAGCACTCTGATAGATCCAGTCCTCTTGTATCCTTTTATCTGCTAGTTTCCCAATGCATGAGAATACTAGCCAATAGTTTTATTTTACAGAAAAACGCACAAAAAATGCACATGGCTTCTAAAAGTTTCACTGATGTACCTGCCTCCTGAGACTAGATTCATCATCTGCAATTCAACCCACATTTGTTAAAATCGAAGGCCGGTGCAGTGAGGGCGAGTTGAATTCCCATTTTCCATTTTAACATCTGTGCCTCCTGCCCAACCCAAACTCACCCATTTTATGGCAGTAAAACTCTACAATCTTTCTCAATTACACAGTCAATTTGGTGTTTTACACAAGTTCAAAGAAAGGATCATCTTACACATGATCTGCACAGATCGTCAAATTGTATCATGGCTGATACTCTGCCCTCTCTGCCTTAGCAGTAAAACAGCAAGCAGACATGCTAACAAGACTAAATAACACATCTTTGTACAACAGGCATGCTCTTTCTATTGGGAATCTGTAAAATATGATGCATTGTTATGTATTGATTCTACATACGTTGGCTGACAATGAACTGTTCCATTCCTTCTTTCACTTGGTTAGTAGCCTTCAGGCGACTGATTGCATTCTGCAATAGGTTCTCCTGCTCTGTTATTTTATTCCTCAATCTGCATATTTCTTCCTTCATTGACTGCTCCTGTAATAACCACAAGAAATTTATCCCGGAGGGGAAGCTGCATCAATGTCATAATATGCAAATATACTTCAACATTAATTGTATAACAGGCTGAATACTCCTTGTAAATTTTTAAAGATAGCATCTAAAAGCATTTTTAAGAGCCTCAGGACATACCAATGTATTTACAGCCAATTAAATACTTCTGAAGTGCAGTGGTTACTGTGGTAACTGTAGGAAACAAGACAGCCAGTTTGCACAAAAGAAGCCCCTACAAAGAGCAATGCGATAATGATCAGATCATTTGTTATCTTAGTTTGGAATAAAGTCTGGACTGGACACTGGAAACTGATCTATTAACACTTGTGCTGCTGGGTCTTTTATGCTTACCAGAGTAGACGGCCTTGACTTACTATTTAGTTCAAAAAAAAGAGCACCATTCATAATGCAACTCTTGCTTAATTCTGCACAGATCGTCAAATTGTATTTTGTGCTCTGGAGGAGCGCTTGAATCAATGCCCTTCTGGCTCAGAAGTCAGAGTGCTACCACTGAACTAACGGTGATACTGAACGTGCATACAAATTGGTCCTTGGAGTTTCTATTCTATCTGTTTCAAGCCTTTCTGGCATCCTGTTCCAGTATTTAGCAATGCTTTCTGAGCACAGAACAAAGAAATCCTACTGGAAGGCAGAAGCATTCCAGTACCCTTAGCTCAAGTAAAACGGGCCATTTATCTATCAACTCTTCTCACACTTTCTTATGACACAGGGAATCAAGTTCATTGCCAGCTCTCAAAACATTCCCATCAGTCTCATTTCCCTCATTTATTTTGCTGATAAATATTCTCTCTCAAATGCCCAATACCTCCTCCCTGTTTCTCTTGCCACCCACTTTGATTTAATGTCGACTTACTGGAATGAGGATCTGAACATGCATCACTTCTGAATTGCCTTCCAACAATCTATTGATCACTATTAGGGCTTCTGACCCAGAGAGTAAAATTGATGGATTTTACGTATCAGTAAGTCTCATCATAGAATGACCATTCATTCAGCAAATAACTACACTTCTGACCACAAGCTGCGCTGACACACTAAATAAATCATTACAACACTTAATTACACTGGAAAAAGGCTGGGATCTTGGGAAGAAATGCAACATCCACCTCACAATAAGATTGCCAGATGTTTTGACCTTGGGGTTCTTTCATGTTTTGGAAACCAGTCTCTCCTAGGAAGTTGTAACAGAATAGGAGTGTTGCAGTGCTTTATTCAGTGTGACGCTAACATTTGAATGCTCCACTGAATAATGGAGTGGCATATTCCAAACATTGCAATAACGAAATGACTGCAGCAAAAGCAGGTGTGGTAAGTTCTAGAATTTTCCAGAAATGAGCAGTGTTTATTTTTTTTTAGTAATCTAATACATCTGAAAATAGAGGATGAAGAACACTAATTGATACAAAATTCAAATGAAATAATTATTGTAATTAGTCTTCTCACCAACTTAAAGGAATCCCAGTTGAGGAAAGGTCAAAAAACATATTTTTAGGAAGAGGCTACCCGTATGATAGAGGAATAAAACAATCTTCAATTCCACTGTACTACAACATTATTTGTTCTACTTTATAATATTTGTACTGAACTTGTCTGAGGGCCTTACCTTTTGATTTTGCATATCACTGTCTGGATTTGGCAGAGCAGTTCTCCAGAACATTTTTAGCAACGAGCAGGTTTCATCCAAGATCTGACGCAGAGTATTGGTATTGGAGAAGAGCTGCTTGACCGTCTGATGATCCAAATGCTACACAGGTAAATTCACAAATAAAAGATAACATTTTGAGATTGCCTTTCCCTACACATTTAACTCTGTCCTAACCTACAGCCAGACTCCATACATTTAGACCCTTTACACAATTATCAATATGCCTTATAATTTTATAAGTGGTCAATAACTGAGTTATACAAACTCATTAGGCATAGATTTGATGTTCTTCCTTCCTGAAGGGAACCATTATGCTCTGGGAAGTGTCAAATCCTCTTAGTCTAAACTTTATATAATTGCCCAGCTTCTCTTTGAAGCTGCATAGCAGCAATTTTTTTAACCAGGTTGTTGGTACAGCAGAATTTCAACAGCTTACTATTAGGTGCCCAGTTTATTTTATTAATTATGGACACATAAGATAGGCTACATGGGTAAGTGAAATATAGCAATGCAGCTTTCAATTGAAATTTTCTACTCAAATGGCCCCAAAGCAGTTATAATGATGCCTTGGGAGTCCAATGTATTGGATAACAATGTGCTAAGCAATTTCTTGTTTTTCCACAGTTACCTTGGATCCATCAATTTCCAGAAAGGCAGCATTAACACAGGATTGGACAATAGCCTCCATCCTTTGAACCAGCATTCTGCCCTCCATAATCTGTTGCTGGAGAGCATTGTAGTCATCAATGTGCCCAATCACATGAGATCCATTTTTCTTGACAAAGGAACCATCAGGAAGCTCGTCATCTGTTAGGGAACAGGAGATCTGGCTCATGGAATCACTGAGATAACCATCTAAAATAAAAGGGATAAAAAGGACACAGAATTTTAATGCATATTGCACCTCTAACAAAGGGAAACCTTGCAAGAGAGGGACAATTGTATATAGGGGTATTAAAGTCGACCCGCGCCTCTGCAAAGAGTCAGACAACAGCAGAACCAAATAACTTACGATAAGTGCTTTATTTGCTTTTGCTAGCGGGAGTGGGGGAATACAGAGAGAGAGTAAAACATGTAACCCTAACTCTATACCGAAACCCACTCAAAGAAGACTTGGTTACAGCGTATTTTTATACTCATTTTCTTGGGAAAGCTAGATGAGAAGTTACACTTTCATAGGCAATTGTTTACATAGTTTCTAGCATAACAAGTTATACCTAAACAAAAACTACTACTTTCCCATTTGCACCTGCCATTAAAACTAGACATAACTAAATAACACCATAATGAGATCATTCTTTACCTTGAGAACTCTTTTACAATGGGAACCATACTAAAAAAAAAGCATACTATTAACTCTTACACTGCCAGTCATTAACCCTTGCGTTCCCAGCTATCTTTCACAGGGGGTGAGATATTAGGAGGGGATTGGTCAAAAGAGGTAGTTTGAGTAGTACAAAGAAGGTTGAAGGTTTTAGATGGAGAATTTCAGAATATGGAGCTAAGCAGCTGAAGTCGTAATTACCAGTTGTGAAGCAGAAGCTACCGTTGGAGGTGTGCAGAGTCTGAATGGACCATTGGGAGCGACAAACATTTCAGAGGGGTGGTGGTAACATCCTTAAAATCTCCTCTGCACATTCTGGTGCTATCACATCCTTCCTCTGGTGTGTGGTTACCAGAACTGTCCACACTACTTCAATTGAGGCATATAGCTACTGCTTTATACAACTACAGCATGACCTCCCTACTCTTATGTTCTTTGCTTTGGCTGATAGCAGCAAGTACCCCAAATGTCTTTTTAATCAGCAGTCCTGCTACCTTCAGTGATCTATTCCTCTACATTTCTTGGTATGCTACCACTTAAGATGTTCACCCATGCCTTGTTTTGCCGCCTGAAATGCACTATCTAATTTTTTACTTGAACTTCCACTTGTCTCTTTTGTGCCTACCCAACCAGTCCATTGGTATCTTTATGCAGTCTTGAATTTTCTTTCTCATTGTCAACTACATTAGCAATTTTGACATCAACAGCAAACTTATTAACCAAATTAGAACAGTAATAGCACAGGAACAGGACCTTCAGCCGACAATGTCTGTGCTGACCATGATGCCAATTTAAACTGCACAAGGTCTATATCCCCCCCCCCCCCCCATTTCCTGCCTGTACATGTATCTGTCTAAATGCCCCTTAAACATTGCTATTGTATCTGCTTCCACCACTTCCCCAGCAGCAGGTTCCAGGCACCTACCACACTGTCAAAAAAAAAACTGCCTCACCAATCTCCTTTAAACTTTCCCCCTCTCACCTCAAAGCTATTTCTGCTAGTATAAGATATTTCCACCCTGGGGAAAAAGACTCTAGCTACCTGTAAACTTGTATCAGGTCACCCCTCAGACTCGATGCACCAGAGAAAACAATTCAAGTTTGTTCAACCTCTCCTTGTAACTAATACTCTTTAATCCAGGCAATATCCTGGTGAACCTCCTTCTGCACCCTCTCCAAAGACGGCACATTTTTCTTATAATGCAGTGACCAGAAGTGCACACAGTACTCCACATGTGGCCTAACCAAAGTTTTTCCAGGTGCAAAATGACTTCCTGACTTTTAAATTCAGCTCCCTGACCAAAGGCGGCAAGTGTGCTATATACCACCTTTTCCACCCTATCTACTCATGTTGTTACTTTCAGGGACCTATAGACTTGCACCCCAATTTACTGTATATTTTCCCTCTTTCATTTGATGTCCCAAAGTGCAACATCTCACACGGCCAGATTAAGCTCCATCTGCTATTTCTCTGCCCATATTTCTAATTAGTCTATATTCTGCTGAATCCTTTGACAACCCTCCTCACTATCTACAACTCCACCAATTTTTGTGTTATCTGCAAACTTATTAATCAGCCCACCTATACTTTCATCCAAATCATTTACATATATGTGTCACAAACGGCAGAGGTCCCAGCACTGATCTTTGTGGAACACCACATCGCAGATCATCAGTCAGAATAACACCCCTGTTTTCCTGTTATGTATAAACAACAATTTATATTGTTTCTATATAATAACAGGCAAGAGGGCTAGTGCTGAGAATTCCACCACAGTCTCAACTTGCACTTTCCCTTAGATTCTATGGGCTTTTCAAAGAGAAAAAGGAAATTCGGCATGTTCCCGATGACCCTCACCAATTTTTTATAGATGAAACCATAAAGTGCATCTTATCTGGATACATCGACTTTTGACATGGCAACTACTCTGCCAAAGACAGCAAGAAATTGCAGAGAGTTGTGGACGCAACCCAGTCTATCACGAAAACCAGCCTCCCCTCCATTGACTCTGTCGACACTTCCCACTGCCTCAGGAAAACAGCCAACATAATCAAAGACCCCTCCCATCCTGGTCACTCTCTCTTCTTCCTCCCGCCATCGGGCAGAAGATACAAAAGCTTGAAAAACATGCACCACCAGGCTCAAGGGCAGCTTCTATCCTGCTGTTGTAAGACTCTTGAACAGACCTCTTGTATGATAAAGATGAACTCTTGATCTCTCAATGTCTCATCATGGCTCCTGCACTGTACTTACTCTGTAACTGTAACACTATATTCTGCATTCTGTTACTGTCTGTTCCTTTGTACCATCTCGCTGTACTTATGTTTGGAATGATCTGTCTGGTTGGCATGCAAAACAAAGCTTTTCACTGTATCTCACTACATGTGACAGTAATAAACCAATTACTTAAATCTATATACAACATCAAATGGACTACCCTCATCGACCCTTGTTACCACCGAAAAAAATTTCAATTTAGATATAACCTTCCCCTAACAAATCCATGCTGACTGTCCTAGACTGTTGTGCCTGTAAATGCTGATTTATGTCATCATTCAGAATATTTTTCCGACACTTGTCCAGCACCAATGTTATGCTGATTGACCTGTAATTATTCAGTCTATCCATTTCTCTACTTTTCGACAACAGTTTCACATCAGCAACCTTTAGGTCCTCCAGCGCTGCGGATGAAGATTGATATATGATAGCCATCACTTATACTATTTTCTCCTTTATTTCTTTTGACCCTGGGATACATTTTATCCAGTCAACCTTTGGATTCACTTTTAAAAACAACTGACCTATTAATATACCCCCTCTCTCTGTTTATTGTTTCCAATACTTCACATTATTTTCCTCCATAATGATAATGCTTTCTTCTGTGATGCATTTCAACTTCACACTCACACTGTCATTTAGATTTCTAAATAGCCCTACTCTTCCATTTATCATTCACTTTTCTTTCACATATTTATTCTATATCTTAGGGTTTTCCTCGATTTTACCAGCCAATTTTCCATAGTGGTCTAGATTTGGAAATTCCCTCTTTTCCTTTAATGAGAACATATTTGATCTGTACTTTCACTCTCTCTTACTTGACCACCTCCAACTGCTCCGACCTTGATTTACCTTCAAGTACGGTTTCTAGTTCACTTCTGCTAAATCATATCTTTCAGCCGAGTAAAACTGATCTTAGCCCAGTTTAGAAGAGTTACTCCTGCACTATCCTTGTTTTTTTCCATAATTATGTAAAACTTAACTGAATTACAATCTTTGCCTCCAGAATGCTCTCACAGATACCCTTTCCACTCAACCAAATTCATTTCTTAAAACTTTGTCTAGAATCAGCCTTCGTCTAATTGGACTTGCTACATACTAATTAAAAAATTTTCATGGCAACAAATTACTTACCAAATTGTCCGAGTAAAACTGAAATCAGTGGGATAGATTTACAAAGAATGCAGCACCAAAATCTATAGTGACAGACTCAAAGGACATGTAGATCACTATAAAGTTATAAGCAGATAGGAGTTAGACAGAGGTGAGAGGCAGACGACAGATACTGGACAATAACAAATATTGGACAAGGACAAAATGCAACAAATAAACAGACATTTGACAGGCAAAGTGTCAGATGAATGATCGGCGAGGAAACAGACAAATTAAGGATACCAAAGAAGTTACAAACGAGGCTATAAACCTACCATTCCGCTGTGATGTGTCTTCCATATTAAAATCTGCCACAGAGGAATTCACCTTGGAGTGCATTTGGAAAGATGAAAACATACCAGTGTCTCGAACAGGTGGTGAAGGCACACAATCTACAAAGTATTATAAACATCAGAAAAACCTGAGTGAATATAATTTTTCCAGAATAGTATCAACAATAATCATATCATTTATTAACTGAATTAAAAACCTTAAGAATTATTTTAAAATAATGATGGTGATAAAGTATCAAATCATAAGATGTAACACAATGTACAAATGTTGATCAAGGCCTAAAAATATAAGATGAGACATGACCTCAGTCCAAATGACCATAAATAGTATCATTAAGGCCCTAATATTGACTCATTCTGCAAGTTCTGAGAATCACACTGGTTACTACCTACTGGAGCTATCTAGGTAGTATTACTGCATTATCATACCCTAGAAATTCTGGGATAGGCATAATAAATACATGGTGCATAGCAAGCCAACACACTGTTTGTGCAACAAGTTATCATGTGCAATTGAACAGGCCTTTTATGTGTAGCATGTTCAAATATCTTATGTGTTCCACCTTACTGGACGCCAAGCAATTAGTGGGATGGCAAAATGGGAAGAAAATTAGAAACCTCTATTTGTTCTCCAACCCTTTTACCTGAGGCACCTGCCTCCCATATTATTTGCTTAAGATGGGAAGGTCAGGTTTTTGATCTTCCAACGCAAGTTTCTCTCTGACCAGTGGGCATGAAGCAAGCTAAAGGCACCCCTAGTAATGCAGACCTTAACCTATATTAAGATCAGTAATTGTGTCATGAGATGTGATGCTATCACCAACTGAAGGGTGTCAACCCACGATGATTTGGTTGGAAACACAGGAACAAAGATTTAGTTAATTAATTCAAATTGTTACAATCTAGTGTCTCAGAGTTACATTGCAACATTTCCAGGTAAATGTTACACGGTAGCAAGCTTTTCAATAAAGGAGGAGATGATATAGCCCAACTTGGACAAAGCAATACCAGGGTTGGAAAGGAAACAGTTCTCAGTTTTAAATGAAATTATTTGATTTGGCCTGGTCCCTTATGGTCACATGTACTTTTCATGCTCATAAAATCCTTAGAACATTTACAGGTTACCCTACTGTTGATCAAGGAGGAAGTTTGCTTATTGGCAAAATGTTTTTACCTCCAACTCATACATAACAAGCATTAAATGATTGCTTCTTTCTTAAATACTTATTAACACTTTAAAGCAATTCAAGTATGAGAGAAGTAATCCAATCCAAAAAGTTTATAAAAATGATGAATCATGCTCAATTGTGTTCTTTAGCCTTGCCATGAAACAAAAACAATTTGCATTTCTCATCATATGAAAACAAATTAGGGTTCACAAAACATGACCAGACTAATTAAAAAGCTGCAATTCGTTAAGTGTTTTTCCCCCAACAAAACCAAGCAAAGTAAAAGTACTAAGTTTGCAAATGTATTCCTTGCAATAGGCCTAAAGTTGCTTAGAATGCAATAGTGTTAAGTACACACTATAGTATTTTACATTTCTGTTTGTTGATGTGATGAATTGTAAACATAAAAGTAGAAAATGGGACTAACACCAATTAAAGGGATTTTAGATATGGAAGTTTTTGGAAGGAAATGGAAGGCCTTTCTATCTGTCCACTGGCCTCACCCTGGAACAGCTGTTTACTGATGCTATGATCACTGGCTGATGAGGTCAAATGATTGATATTGAGGCTAGCTGGTCGATGTTCATCCATCTGTTCCTTCAGCTGCTTCCGTAGGCAGCCATTGGTGTGAATACTGTGCTCCAGCTGAATCCGAAGGCCTCTGATTTCCGTCAGGAAGTCGCTGATATCAAAGGCATGGTGCCCACCAGCATGGTGCTGAACACTTCCAGGATAAACTGAGAGGAAAGAAAGGTTACTTTTTAAAATTATGAACTTACCCTTTATTTATTCCTTTACATCTTGGCCTAGAGATTTCTTTACTGCCCTTCAAGGACATTAAAACAGCATGGTAAGTCACAATGCTGTTTGTGAAAATTGAGATCTTCGACTGAAAGGAACAGTATAATACCACGTGTGTCAGTATCAGCTATTCTCCATCGATCTATTACCAATTGTCACAGATGCTGGCATTTAAGACTCCTGGTATGATTTCTTCAGCCAATTCTTAAAAGCCACCACTCAAGCAACATTCTTTCAGCTACAGGGGAGTGGTGCTGCTGAATTAAGATACCGCAATGATGCTAAGGAGGAGATCAGGCTGTGGTAGAACATATACTTTGTGCCAGGAGCCACAGAGGCCTTGCAGGGCTACAGTGAGGTGGACCTGGCAGGAGTACCATTGGCGTCTCTGTAAGCATATGAGCACAGTCCATAAATGCCTGCACTCTGGGGAAGCCCCATACTTGCCCTGCCTCTGTCTGTGCACTGTAGGAAAAGTCTTCTCTCCTTGAAATGGAGTTTGGGTGACCTCTTTAATACAGCAGAGAGCAGCAAACTGCGACATGTGGAGGAATGATCTTGAGATTAGAAAGCTGGGAGTACCATAGTCAAGGAGTCAAGACACACATGGGGTCTGTATCTGAGGTTAAGTCCGTTTACGGAGAGTAGTAAGAACAAATAATGCAGCTTGAGTGTTGGCCCTTTAAATAACATCGTTTCAGAGAAAGCAGGATTAGTAAAACCTGGCTATTATGTGAGTAAACAGTAACTGTTATTTTTCAGGCCAGTAATGGTTCAAAAAAAAATCACAAGTTTTGTATATTGCACTACAGTTGATATCATTTGGGAAAACCACTCAAAAAGATGATAAGACAAATGAAGGTCCTGCCTAAAGTCAGGAATCAAATTTCCCAATTGGTGAAACTCAGAAATAGACACAATATTGCTTCAATCCAGGTTAAACTGATTTTCACCATTTCTCTTGGAGTTACGCAAAGGAATTTCTAGGCCTACGTATTTCCCAGCTGCAATCTCACCAGGGAGCTGAACAGCTCTACAATTTTACTCAAATCCTCTTGCAATAAGGACTAACATATCTTTTGACTTATTATCAATCCAATCATTCTGACTAAAAAATGTGACATGATAGTGACAGTAATTCCTTTCTGTTTATGTGGCATTTGATGATTTGCAATGGGCTGCTAACCCCTGTAAATATCAAAGAATGGTGTAGCCTTTCAGTTGCAAGTTTTGAACGAGTTGTATCCAGCACCTGACATAGTTCATAATTCATGAAAGCCAGGTGAACTTTTCCTTATAACTTACCCATTCAGGGTGATAAAAATAATTTATATTGTGTACTGGGCTCTTGAGAAAAACATGATTATGGAAGGCATGTCTTTAATAATGAAGCATGAGAAACATTTGCAGCACATTTAATCATTGCAGTTTTCCCTACATTTTACATTCACTTGTTTCAACTGTTGAAATCCAGGTAGCTGTACTGAAACAGGACTGAATACAGCCCGGACGTTGTTTCGACAGCATAATGTACCAGTGAAAGTATTAGAGGGTTGATTTAAATTTGCTTTTATCTGTATCTTACATTGATTTTTTTTTTAGCCTTAGCGCCTTAGGCAAAAGCATACCTTATCCTTATAATGACACAGGAGACCATTCAGCCCATCAGTTTCATGCCGGTTCCCAGGGAGTAATCCCATTTGTCCCCTTCCCCCTCCCCTTATTTCTCTGCAATTTCGTAACCTACTCTCTTCACATACATGGCCATCAACTTCACTGTGATTCTTTTTGCCTTTAACCAATATTAAGGGGTAATTTGCCAGCCACCATGGCTTTGGGATTAGGGAGGAAGCCAAAGAAATGAGAGGAAATCCATCCAGTCATGGAGAGAATGTACACACAATTAGCCTTGATAGACTAGTTGGGTGTTTTCCATTCTTTAAATTTTCATATATTTCTTTGATTCAAGTTTGATAAATATCATTTTGGACTGGAATTTAATAAAATGTAACATGGCTTCCCCAAAAAAATATGCTGCTGATAACAATCACTGTAATCCAAATACATAATGTATTCCTAAATTGATTTTAATCAAGTACATTGTACACAAAGAACATATTAATGTTTGGCAAGACACAAAGATATATCAGTTTAATTATGCTAATTTTCTGTGTGAACATACTAAATAAACCAAGTGGTTACACAAAACACAAAGACAGAAGTATGTATTAGACAGCAGCACAAAGTGTTCTGTCTATCGTTCCCACCTGATATTTTATTCCATTGACATCAATAGAGTTAATTATCAAGCTGGATGTTCAATGTGTGGCCAAAGTCACATTGCCAGATTAACATTACTTGCCAAAATAAACTACCCATAATTTCTAACATTGTATTGAGAAATTCAGAATTGTCTACCATCATACTTTTTCTTAGGAAAGGTTACAATACAGGTAGAATTAAAGGAATGAAAAAAATTGTTATTTCATGACATTTGAAATGGGAGCAGTTCTTACCTGGGAAAGTTTTCTTTCTTCCATACATCCTCTCATACACTTTAATCTGTGACTCCAGGGAATGAGTCAGCTGGTGGCTTTCTTTAAGCTGCTGTTGGAGCATAGACATCTCCTGTAACAGCCTAGGCAGATGGAGAAATCAAACATGTAAGAACAGGGAGTACAAACTTTGAGGTTCACAGCTTAGAGGAAGAAAAATTCTTCTCTGCAGTAACATAATTTATAAACCGGTTTATTGGTTTGTTTGAAAAGCAAAAAAGAAATGTTCCCCTCCTTATGTCTAAATCAATTGCTGATTCATCCTATGACATCAGGCTTTTCATTGAGCATTACTTTCAAAACATTGACAACCTCAAATTGTCAATGGGATAAATAACATAGAACCACTACCACTTACAGATGCTTTAATTATGCAATGTCATACTACCATTCTGATTCATATGATGTATCCCATCTTGGAATACTGGCATGTGGCATGCAATAAATCAAGAATGTCACTGTTCACTGCTCTTTTATCAAAATGAAAGGCTCGAATCAAGGACAGTAAAGGCTAGGGCATAGATAGGACAATGAAGGGGATTTTGCTGGAAGAATACAAACACCTAGGATTCAAAGTAAAAGCAGAACCACAAAAGTAATCTTTGATTACTAAGTATGACTAATAACCATAGCAGAAAACTGGTTACAAAGTGATCAAGATTGAGAATTTAATATTCCTGGATATACAACTGTAAGAAGAGACACAAAATATTATGCTTACTCCAGCAATAGCTCTCAGTTTCAACCTTTGAAACCTTAAGTTCCATTTCCATTCCACACACCAGCTACTGTTATTTTTCAAGTAATTTACCAGTAGTGTGAATTCTGCATTTGGACTCACATCCACAAAGAAGTGGACTGAGTAATTTCAATAAAAACCCCACAGTTTGCTGCAAGAATATTCACACTAATCACAGCAAAATTGAAATCCAGATGAAAAAAAACAAGATGCTGGAGGAGCTCAGCAGGCCAGGCAGCATCCATGGAGAAAAGCAGATGGTCAACGTTTCGGGTCTTGACCCTTCTTCAGGACTGAAGACAGGAAAAAAGGGAAGCCCAATATATAGGGGGAAAACAGAGCAGTGATAGGTGGACAAAAGATGGGAGGCGGGGTGGGCACAAGGTTGTGATGGGTAGATGCAGGTAAGAGATAGTGACAGGCAGATGCAGAGGAGGAGGGGAGAGCTGACCCACCAGGGGATGGGTCAAAGGTATGGGGGCAGGCAGCATGGGGGAGGGGGAGGGAAGTAAAGGAAAAGGAGAGATAAAAAATGACGAGAAAAACGAGAGGAAAGGGAAGAAAAGAAGGGGCGGTCGGGGGTATGGGTTTACTTAAAGTGGGAGAATTTGATGTTCATGCCATTAGGTTGTAAGGTCCCAAGGCGGAAAATTAGGTGATGTTCCTCCTGTTTGCATCTGGACTTCTTCTGGCAGTGGAGGAGGCCGAGGACTGAGATATCAGTGACAAAGGTGGAGGGGGCAGAGTTGAAGTGACTAACAACGGGGAGATGCAGATTGCGGTTACAGATGGAGTGCAGGTGTTCTATGAAATGGTCACCTAGTCTGCAATCGGTCTCGCCAATGTAGAGGAGGCCACACCTAGAGCACCAAATGCGGTAGATGATATTATAGAGAGAGGTGCAGGTAAATCTCTGCCTCACCTGAAAGGACTGTTTGGGTCCCTGGATGGAGGTGGTGTCGGGGCAGGTGTTACACCTACTGCAGCGGCAGTAGAAGGTCCCCATGGTGGATGCAGGATGGGCGGGGATGGAGGAGTGAACTAGGGAGTCGCAGAGAGCGCGGTCCCTACAAAAGGCTGTAAGGGGTGGGGAGGGGAAGATCTCCTCTTGTCCTCACATTTCATCCCACCAGCCTATGTAAGATGTCCAACTTCTTCACTAGCTGTGGCTTCCCTCCTAATGTGGTCAAGAGAGCTTGCACCTACATCTCTGCCATTTCCTGCACCTCTACTCTCACCCCCACCCCTCCTAGACCCAACAGGGATAGGGTGCCCCTTATCTTCTTACCTTGTCCTCACATTTCATCCCACCAGCCTACGTACCCCATGCCACCTGCCTCCATACCTTTGACCCATCCCCCGGTGGATATGCTCTCCTCCACATCTGCTTATCACTATCTGTTACCTGCATCTACCTATCACCACCTTGTGCCCACCCCACCTCCCCTCGTCCATCTGTCACTGCTCTGTTCCCCACCCCTGCCAATATATTGGGCTTCCCCTTTTCCTGTCTTCAGTCCTGAAGAAGGGTCCTGACCCAAAACGTTGACTATCTGCTTTTCTCCATGGATGCTGCCTGGCCTGCTGAGTTCCTCCAACATCTTGCTGTTTTTTCATCTAGCTTCCAGCATCTGCAGTCCTTTGTTTCTTTAGAATTGAAATCCATTTTCCTTGGATGAAATGACGGTTTTGCAACTGCAACATCTTACTGCAACATTCTACGCAGTTGAAATCAGCCTTTACATGTGACATATACATTAGTCATTTATTGAGCAACTCATTTGATTGGAACAGATACTCCAGTGGAATCCAGCTCCACATAATGCAGTCACATGGCAAAATGAATGAACAACATTAGCCTGTCAATAAACCAGATAAAAACAGAAAACAACATTAGTTTCAGCACCTATTGCTTTTGTTTTGGCTGCATTGTTGCTCCTCTCTCAGTTGTAGTGTTTCCTGCTGTCTATCCCTGACTTCGACTTGCAACCTCTTGTTCTCTTCCCTCCAGTGATCTAGCTCAGTCTCCAAGAGCTTGTATCTGGCCCTGGTTGTTAAAAGGGTCTCCCTCATTTGTTCCACTTCTTTGGCCTGTTCTATGGAGGTAAAATAAAACAAATTTCAGAACAAATATAATTTTCTTAAGTTGCTGAACTTCTATGTAAATTTTTAAATTAAAATAAATGTTACTATCATTAAAGAATAACTTGTATTGATAGCTATTGTTAGGAAACACATTCCAACAAGCTTCATAAAGCCACAAGAAAAGCAAAATAAAAACAGATAATCTGCAAATGCTCAGCAAGTCAAGAAACATTTGTGGAGAGGGAACCAAGTTAATGTTTTAGGTGAATCTTTTTCTATCTCCACAGATTTTGCCCCATCTGCTGAATATTTCCAGCATTTTGTGTTTTATTTCAGATTTCCAGCATTTGGATTTTATGTTCCAACAAGAAAAAGAAATACCAAACCACAGGAAAATAGATTAGGAGATGTGAGCAATTGATTGGCAAATGTGTTAAGCTTTAAAGAGAGCCTTGAAGGAAAAGAATTTGGTTGAGAGCTGCAAGTGTACATAATAGATTATACTCTCTTATTTCACAGATTAATTTTGTTATTCACAAAAATGGTGTACAATGTTGATTTGATCATTCAAATCATCTGAACAGTGTTGATCCAAACTAATGGATAGTTTAAGCAGCTGAGAAGAAGCTGCTCAACTTCTCATGTCAAGGTCTGTGCTAGTGGCACGGACCCCCCACCCCCCCATACAGCCAGATTTGACAAATCAGAAGTTATCTGGATTCCCTAAGGGCCAGAGAAGCTAGTGTTTGCAATCACTTACACTGTTACCTATGCAAGATCAGGAAACAACACTTCCTAAGATTGAACATTTTTTTTAAAAACTGCAGATTCTGGAAATCTGAAATAAAAACAGAAGATGCTGGAAATATTCGGCAGGTCAGATGAAGAGCGCCAGATGTGAAACATTAACTGTTTCTCTTTTGACAGATGCTGTCTCACCTGCTGAGTGTTGCCAGCATTTTCTGTTTTCACTTCTTAAAATTGCTTGAAGTACAGAAAACATACAATATGCAACAATCAGCAATAGCGCATGAAATGGTCATTAAATTCAGCTTGAGAATAAAGAGTAGCATGAAAGTAATAGTATGACAGCAAGTCTGGTTGTCTGAAGGAAAAGGTAATTAAGAAAACATTGCCTATCACCCAGGCCATATTATTTAGGACTTAAACTGACCACCACTATCTCCCTGCTTCTTAAGACACCGAATTTGTATTCTTCCTTGATTTGTTAAGCTGGGAATCTGCCTGCATCTCTCCTGAGTGCTTAAACCAGGTCCACATTGATGCTATGTTTTAACTTAGTGAGGGAAGACAAAGTGGAGAATTTTTCTCTCCCTCTTTCTGTAAATCAGGAACTCTTCATTTTTCATTTAAAGAGGGTCTTCAGTCCTTGGTCAGGGTCTCACCTCTGGATACTTGAGTAAGCCGGCCCTGGAGAGTTAGGATCTCATCCCTCAGCATTCGGTTTTCTTCTGACAACTGAGTCATTGTTTCTAGTCCTTGGATATAGATGTTAGTGGGTGCAACAACTACAAGAAAATAAGAGGGACTAGATCAGACATCAAAATGTCAGGAGTGAAAAATCTTCCTCAAGGACTCCAATACATCAACATCTGAAATAGGTAGCCACTCACTTAATACTAATTACCAACCTTGTGACAATGAAGAGGACCTAATGCTGTGCATATTTATGATGGAATGCACAAATTATGAAGACACAAGTCCTCCTTTTTACATTTATTCCACCAGCATCAGGGATTAATTTGGGGGAGAGGCTGGGGGCAAAGAACAGGGGCTTCCATTGCAAAACAACATGACTCATTTATACATATAGATGCCAATTACAGGAACATTCACATAGGCAAAGGGAAAAATGCTGAACTATAGAACAAGCAATGAATGGCCAAAAGCTTTGACAGACGGATGGAACTGAAGGAGATCATTAACATGGATAAAGGGACGAAGGGGAGAGGAGAGATGCATGTAAGAAATCCCAGAGCCAGAAGCCTAGGTAGATGGCAAATAAAACCCATGGGTTGGAAGTGGGGGTGGGGGGGGGGAAGGAAAGTGCAGGTGCAGTGAAACTTACAGAGATAAGGGTGAAGCCAAGTAAGAATTTAAATATGAAAACAAAATGAAAATTAAAAATTTGAGGGATTGGAAACCAGAAGACAATGCAGGTGAAAGAGGATTGGATGACAGATTAGTGTAACTTAGTGCAGGATTTAATAAGGCTATTGAAATTTGGATATCCAGCTGGAAGACCATAGATAAATGGGTCATAAGGGGCAGGAACAAGTGAAGTTACAAAAGGTGGAAATAGATGAGAATGCAAGTTCAGAGTTGAGCAGAGAACCAGTTACATGCACCCCAGTTTAGCCTAAGGGAGTTGGCTAAGTTAGGGAGTTGGATGGTGTCAATGATAAGTGCATAGAGTTTTGTGGTGGGAATTGAAGATGATGACTTTAGTCTTCCCAGTATTTTTCTGTAGAGAATCATAGTTCATACAAGACTGACAATTAGGCAAAATCAAAAGAGGTCCAGTGTGCAAACCAACTCCGGCTTCTCATTTCACTCACTCATTTTATTATTCTTGGGTGAAATCAATGAACTCATCTCCTGGAGGAATCCTAAAAACTAAGAATTACATTTGGCTCTTCCAGCTGATGTCCTCTAGCTTTGCTTCTCCATGGTTGCTTCGGTTACAATCACTTGGGGGCATGTATATTGGAGCATCAACACACATGGCTCTTGATAAGTACCCTGCTCTACTAAATCTCCCATCTTAGCTACATTGCTGTGTAAATATTAAGTAAAGGATAGGTGCCACTTCTCAGAATAGGAGGATAGATTAAAAAGAGGAATCATTCCACCACCCTTGGAGCTGATGAAGAGCAGTACTGTTGGAGCTCATGATTCATCCAGCCTATTGCTATATTTCAGGTTTTCTTCTTGACAACAAAACTAAGTAAGGTGTCTGAGAATGTCCTACCATTTTCTTTGGCTGCAGTAGCCAGGCGCATTTCAAGCTGCTCCCTGAGTCTATCATTCGTGTGGATAGATTCCTCTAGACGCCGACGCATGGTGCGAATTTCCCGAAAATGTTCCTCCAACAATTCTGCACCTACGTGAAAAAGAGATAGAGATAAGGCAATTATGATGAAATAGTTGCAATTATAATACAAAAAATATTGCACAATTTGCATGGTTTTACGTAAAAGCTTAGAAGGATAGGGTCAAACTTAATTTTAATTACTTTTCTTTCTCTTTCCCCATATCTTCTGAGGGCTCTGATGTATACTGTGGAATGGCCACCAAGATGTTTCCTGTTCAAAACTCTATTTAATACTTATGACTGCAACAATAATGCACATTTATGAGAGATTTAATGCAGAAAATCACTTAAGGCACTTCACAAAAATGGATGCCATGTAACAGAAGAGTGAGTGGAGAATGTTTAACAAATTCTAGAAAGTCACCTATGTGGAAATAAAGGTGCAATAACAGCAGATAGAACTATCCAATTACTTTATCCAATTTTGTACTGATCCACATTGATAAAAGACAATAGATTCAGGAAAATTAGGAAAAATAGAACAGATTTTTTTTGTTCTAGACCATTCAAAGATTTATTAAGTAGATGATGGAATAAAACAAAACTGAACAAATCAGTACCAATTTCAATATCCAACCTGATGCTTATGAGCTTAAGCAATAGATATCATAAAAGATACCAGAAAGATAAAGAAAGAGATGGCCCATGAAAAATCCTTTCCATAAAAACACTGAATCTATTTGGACACAAAAAGGCCCTACAAATATTAATAAATGATTAACCTATTTAGTGTTGTTGGAAAGAGGATTAATATATTGAACATAAAATCTCTATAAACTCTCCCTTCCTCATCTTCAAAAAGTGATTCGTTATCTTTTGCAGTAAACACATAGGTAACATTAATCCAGGATAAAATTTTGCTTTTACTTCAGTTGCAATGTAAGGACAGCTTCTACCCCACTGTGATAAGACTATTGAACGGTTCCCTTATACAATGAAATGGACTATGACCTCACGATCTACCTTGTTGTGACCTTGCACCTTATTGCACTGCACTTTCTCTGTAGCTGTGACACTTTACTCTGTACTGTTACTGTTTTTACCTGTACTACATCAATGCACTTTGTACTAACTCAATGTAACTGCACTGTGTAATGAATTGACCTGTACGGTCAGTATGCAAGACAAGTTTTTCACTGTACCTCGGTACAAGTGACAATAATAAACCAATACCAATGTGGTAGGTGGGTGTGTGAGGGCTGCTGGGTAAATGGGTGGGGAAAGCAATAGAGGAGTGGAGGGAACAATCTCACACAGTATAATCCAGTTTCTGAGTGCAGTTTTTCCACAGTTTTTGTACCATCATGAGTTGTTGTCATATTCTCTTATATTATCACTATTTTTTAAAAAATAATGTGCTGTTTTTATGGTACAGACTTATCAGGTGCAGGAGTGGCAACATCTCTTGTAGGCAATGAACTACAAGCACCCATCTTTTGTGGATGGTTGAGTCAATGGAAACTCAGGAACTACATAATGTTCCCGTTCTGTTGCAGATCTCTCACAGTGGAGAAATGAATTAAAGTTCTCTGATTATGATTGTTCACCAATTAGCATTTCAAATAAAGTGGCCTTTCCAAACTTACAGGCCGGCAAGTGAGAAATAAAATGATAAATTTGGGATTCCTTGTCATAATAGCTGGGGTTCCGGGTTCATGACCCATGAACTGTAATTTGGAAACTGAAATGGTAAAGGTGAGATTAGACAACAATATTTTTTTCAATACTGATGACTTAATGAGATTGCAAATGAAAAACAACATCAAAATGGAGGAGATTCATGCACAATTTTTTGGCAAGTGTTGCTTCTGAAAATCTTTTACTGCATAAAATATGCTTGTCATACCCACATGCTTTGAGTTAAAACCAAAGGTAATGCTGTTGAAGTGAGCATGGGTAGGGACTGACATGGTGGAACATTCAGCTAAACACCAGCTCTAACTCTGGCAGGAGCTCACGTAACATTTCTGATGAAGGCAAGTCCCGACTTTGCTAATAGGTTTTGTAATCTCCAGTCCCTCTTTACAAGAGCCAGGCATGTTAGAAGGGATGGAACATGGGAGTGACTACATGGAAACCCCATTCAAGATGTATTTAACAGAACAGTCAGACAAGTTTCACTCAAACACTAGTGGCCCATCTTGAGGTGGAACAAAATGATCCTGGCCAAAGAAATAATATAGTTTTTTGGGATTGCCTTCTTCCACAGAAAGCCAAAAAGGGACACAATAGGGCAGTGTTAGGTAACATAAAAATTGCTGATGAAGACAGACTAAGATTCATCTGGTTAGTGCTCAACCATTACGCAGGCCACATTAATAATGGGATTTTTGATTAATTATAGCAATCAATTTCTATCAATTAATTCAAAACAAATCTAGAAATGAATCAATTTCAGAATAATACAGTGGAGATAAAGGTCATTCAGCCCATTGTGTTCATGCAATCCTTTTGAAGAAAAATCCAATTTTGTTCCACTCTCCCCATAGATACACAATTTATTCAACTGTCCTTTGATGTAGACTATTGAGTCTGTAGCGACTATTCTATCAGGCAATGCATTCCAAATCTTAACAACTCATTGCATAAAATAATATTCCTCATGTCCCCTCTCATTCTATTGGTTTTAATCTACGGTTCTTAACCCATCAGTCACTGGAAACATTTTCTCTTTGTCTGATCTATCTAAAGCCTTGAGGCTCTTAGATACTTCTAACCATTCTTCTCTTGGCCTTCCCTGCCGAAGGACAACAAACCCTGTTTCTCCAGACTACACCCACAACTTGTCCTGCTACCTTCAGACATTTGTGCACAATGGGACAAGTAAATCTCCCAGAGGTGCATGAACCAGAGAACCAAAATCCATACAAGCATATTTATCAGTCTCATTTTGTTTTGATTCTGGCTCGTTTCTCTCTTTACCCTTCCCACAGTGCTTGTAGCCACAGAGACTGCCACTTTCAGCACAAATAAACAGAGGAACCCTGACAATTTAAAAAGGCAGCAATTGATTGAACTTTGATCCTTGGTACAGATATTCCATTTTCATGCTGGCAATAGTGATCTTAAAGCCCATACAGATTCTGTTCAATTACCAGAGTCAAAAATGTTTCTTACCCGCCATGTTTGTCCCTGACTGGTATCCTGATGATCCAGAGGAGACATCCCCAAGTGCATTGATTCTCACAGGTTGATCAGTTGCTCCCCAGAGTGCAGTGCTGGCAAGACTGGAGGTTGTCAAGGTTCCCTGTAGATTGTTGGTACCATTCAGCTGCTGCCGAAGTGCATTCTGTGATTGTGATGCAGAGCCGGCTTGTTCTACATGTGAAGACATACCAGGGCTAGTCCCAGAAAAGGTAAGGTCTACACAGGAGTGGTTTTCAGTGGAGGAAATTTCAGTTGTGCAAGGAGAAAGGAAACAGCAATTATTTAGCTTACATTCAAGGAGACACGGAGGACCACAAGGGCAAAAACAATTTGAAACAACCAATTTGCACTGAAGATGGAGAATAAGCAGTTTCCCAATATTTCACTTATGCAATGGTGCATTTATTTGAGAGCCCAGTTTATACCTTTAGTATCAGTACTAAAAGGATTAAGCAGTAGAAGAGCCAAGCAGAAGGATTTCCATGAAGTAGGGATTCATTCACCTCTTCGGGAAACAACTTATTTCATTCTAATGTTATAATAATCAATCTTGGTGTGCTCTTCACCCACCTTCATGGGCATCATTGATGGCCTTTACACAAATACATTCTACAAAATCATGCAATACCCTGTAATTACCCATCCTGCTGTTCCTCATTTATGCTGAATTGCAGAACATTAATGGATCACTTTCTCATTAGTATTAAATTATTGAGATATGCCAAAGATGAATAGGTATACTAATTATGCAAGCAAGCATCGTTGATTAACCACTGTGTTAAAAGCATTAGGTGTATATCATGCTGAGCTTTTAGAATCAAATGGAGCATTCAAAGCATGCAGTGAAGGATTAGAAGGGATGTATTGCATCTCCAACACTAAAGCATTTTATGTTGAACAGAATCACATCACTGGAAATTAAAGGATGTCCATCTATGCTTGTACACAATTATTTAATTTTCTGTTAATACTATTAATGTTCAAACTGCAGAATGTTGAAATGACAAGTGAAGCTCCTTCTTTCACTATACCTAGGATATTTTGGACTAATTTGTCCTCTTTGATCATGCTGACAATCGTGGAATTTGTCAGGAAATCTCAATAGGACTTAACATCTATCACAGGTCTTAAAGGTAATTTCACTATCTTCATGACAAAGCCATTCTCAAAGTGAAAGTAGCATTATAGTGACACCTCGAAGCTACTCTTATTTTGCCTGTGGCTCCCCACTGAGTACACAGGTTGTTCAATTTACCATGATTTTTTTCAAAAAAATCAACTTTTTCTCTTTACTTCTGCAAGTTATGACAATGATCCCATGTTATTTAAGATTAGAGGACCTTGGCTGTCCTGAATACCTTACTGACCAACAACAGCAGGTTTTTCAACTTTCATGGATGCAGTAAATGTAAATATGTGTGGCATCATCTCTGATGTATTACATCATGTGTAATTCTGTGCGCAGGAGCAGTCTGAGGAAAAAGTTTGAAAAACTCCTTGCTTAAACACTTTTCACAAGTATTAATCTGTACACGCCGCAATCAACGTCTTTAGAAGTTACAAACTCACTGAATACTCAACACCAGTGAGGTGAGTGGGATTACAAAGAAGCAGGGTCATCAAGAGTGACCAAGTCATCAAAGCTGTCGGGTAAATAAAGGACTATGTTGATCGAGCGAGTGTGAAAAGCTCATAATTCATTGCAACAAGCATGAGGGACAGACTTGAATACAAAGAAAGATAACTTAGTGTCTTTAAAATGTGTTGCAAATTAGATAAGAAGCCCAGCGACTATCCAAGTGGAAATCAAGCGGAAAGTACAAATCAAGAGTCCACACCTCCCAGACTGACTATATTGGAAACCTTCGTAATAACAAATGAATGCAGGACTCTCTACAATTTGTGTACGAAACAAATGGGAATTTTTTTTAAGATGAATGACCAAAATTGAGGGCAAGGGCAAAAGTGCTTGAAATGATCCACATTAAATGCAGGAAGTTGAGCTTGTTAGTGGATAAAGGGCCAGATATTTACACAATATTGGCAAACTTAATTAGAAAAAAAATATAGGGCTAAATATAGCAATGGAAATCAAAGTGGTGGCAGTCAAGTAGTGCCCAAGGGTAATAATTACAGTAGAAAACCACAGAAAGGAAGTTTACTTAACCCTGAGGGGGATGAGCAATGCAATAAACATTTTCAATAGCATACATGTCATCAGTGGCAATGTAAAGGCACATTTCAAAATTAAAGGTTAACAAGTCATTGATATGAATATTGATATAGCCATCGACTATGGAAAGGGACACGTTTGACCAGAAGTTCAATAAAGCACTATTAGCATGAAGCACACTGAAGTTGAGGACATTAGGACAAATAGAATGTATAATCATCCACAACGGGCAAAAGGAAAGCTACCAATTATAGTGAGCTACCGGACATGTGAACTGCCTGATTCTGTTGGGGGATGAATTACTGAAGTTGTGGTTGGACTAGAAAAACATATTTAGTGTGAATACCACAACTAGGTTTAAAAAAAGCTTCTGGAACAATTTTAACAATATTTAAGATCTGCTTGGGCATTACGTTGTACCTCTCTCATATAGATATTAAATCTTGTGCCAAAATAATCTATTGAAACTCTAGAGTCATAGAGTTATACAGCACGGAACCAGGCCCTTCAGCTCAACTGGTCCATGCTGACCAAGGTGCCCCATCCAAGCTAGTCCCATTTGCCAGTGTTTGGCCCATAACCTTCTAAACCTTTAAAATCCATGTATCTGTCCAGCTGGCTTTTAAAAGTTGTTAGTGTACCTGCCTCAACCACTTCCTCTGGCAGCTCATTCCACAAAGAAACCACCCTTTGTGTTAAAAGAAAAATGCCCCTCAAGTTCCTCTTAAATCTTTCCCCTCTCACCTTAAACCTATACCCTCTAGATCTTGATTTCCCCAACTCTGGGAAAAAGACTGACTGCATTCACCCTATCTATGCCCCTCATGATTTTATAAGCCTCTATAAGATCACCTCTCAGTCTCCTATGCTCTAAGGAATAAAGTCCTAGCCCGTCCAACCTCTCCCTATAACTCAGTCCCTCAAGTCCTGGTAGCATCTTTGTAAATCATTTCTGCACTCTTTCCAGTTTAATAACATCTTTCCTGTAGCAATATGACCAAAACTAAACAAAATATCCAAGTGCTGCCTCACCAGCATCCTGTACAACTGCACCATGACCTCCCAACTTTTACAGTCAATGGCCTGATTTATGAAGGCCAGCATGCCAAAAGCCTTTTTCACCACTCTGTGACTTCACTTTCAGTGAACAATGTACTTGTACTCCAAGATCCCTCTGTTCTGCAACACTCCCCAGGGTCCTGCCATTCACTGTGAAAGTCCTACCTGGATTTGACTTTCCAAAATGCAACACTTTGCACTTATTCGAATTGAACTCCATTTGCCATTCCTCAGCCCATTTACTCAACTGATCAAATGCCCCTGTAATTTTTGATAACCTTCTTCATTGTCCACTATACCACCTATTTTAGTATCATCTGCAAACTTACTAACCATGTCTTGTACTTTCTTATCCCAATCATTGATATTGATGACGAACCACAATGGGCTCAGCACCGACCCCTGAGGCATGGACCTGCGGTCTGAGAACAACTTTCCACCATCACCCTCTGCTTTCTACCATCAAGCCAATTACCAATGAGCCAGCTCTTCCTGGATTCCATGTGATTGAACCTTCCAGAGAAGCCTACCATGTGGAACCTTATCAAAGGCCTTACTGAAGTCCATATAAACCATGCCTACCGCCCTGCCCTCATCAACTTTCTTGGTCACCTCATCAAAAAATTCAGTCAAGTTCGTAAGATATGATCTCCCATGCACAAAGCCATGCTGACTACCTCCAATCAACCCCTGTCTTTCCAAATATATGTATACCTTATCCCTCAGAATCCTCCCCAATAACTTACCTACCACAGATGTTAGACTTACTGGCCTACAGTTCCCAGGTTTTTCTTTTCCACCCATCTTAATTAAAGGCACAACATTCACTACCCTCGAGTCCACCAGCACCTCACCAGTGGCTAACGGTGATGCAAATATTTCAGCCAGGGCTCCACAATTTCTTCTCTAGCCTTCTACAGTGCTCTTGGACATACTTGGTCATGCCCTGGAGATTTGTCTACCTTCAAACCTATTAATACATTCAGCACCTCTTCTGCTGAAATGTGGACTATCGCCAAGACCTCCTCATTTACTTTTCCTAGTTCTGGAGTCTTCATGTCTTTTTCTACTCTTTTTCCCCTAATATGCTTCTAAAATCTCTTTGGATTTTCTTTAATCTTCTCTGACAAAGTTATCTCATGCCCCTTTTTTGCCCTTCTGATTTCCTCCTTGAGTACACTCTTGCATCTCCTATATTCCTCCAGGGATTCACTTGAACCCAGCTTAAACCCACCCTCTAGACTGATCAAACTTAGTAAAGACCTTGGTAATGTGGCATATAAATATTGAGATGTGAGGTGAGGGAATTGTTCATCATCCACATTACTATTAGAGTCTTCATAAACTCTCCAGAGCTGGATTGTCATATTGCTCTTGAGTACCACCTTGACGGATTTCTCCCATTTGCTCTTTCTTCAAGCTCAAGTTGCAGTTGAACATACTGGAACGATACTGGATGTCATGAAAGAGCTACAGAGCAAATGGGCAAAACCCATCAAACTAGTACTCAAGGGGGATAAGATAATCCAATTCTGCACAGTTTCAGAAGTGTCCCTAATAGAAAGTCCTTCTACCCACATCTCAAGATTTATACGCCACAATACTAAGCTCTTCAATAAGATTGACCATTCTCACACAGGTGCCTCATCTACTGTCGACAAAGAAAGTCAATACTTTCTGACTACTCACAAGGGGTTGCATTTGTATACAAAGCTCCTATACAGGGTAAAGTAATCATGAAAAATAGACCAGGTGACTAGGGATAAGTTGCTGCAAGGGGCCAACAGTGTGTGTACAATTGGATGACATTCTAATTGCAATCACTGCAGAGGAGGAAAATCTTCGGTAATATTTACTTGAGGAAGTATTCAGAAAACTTCAATATAATGGCAAGCATGAAAAAAAGCAAATATGCTTTGAGGAAAAATGATTTATGTATATCCTCAAACAGGATGTACATAAATTAAAGAGAACATCAAGTCAATCTTGAACTGAAAAATTGAAAAGGTTATTGAGCTCTGGATATTTCTAGATATCATCCAATATGATACTCGATTTGTACCTGATTTTCCCCACAGTGTTGACTCCACTTCATCAACCATTAAAGGAGATTGAATCTTAGTGGTGGGGAAAAGATTAGCGAAAGCACTTTATCTGTGCAAAAGCCTGATCAATGAGTCCTTTCTGGGTGCATTAAAGAAACAACTTTGTATCACAACTTGCTTTCAATGTTTCCAGCAATGGAGTTAAGGCAGTGACTGGCCAGATCATTGTAAGTCTATTGCCTTTTCAGTTATGTACACTGGCCAAAAGTGAAAAAAGTATTAAGCTCACACAGAGAAAGAAGCACTGGCAATGATATTTGGAGTTACAAGGTTTCACCAATTCTAGCTGGGAAGGTCATTCGCAGTAGTTATTGATCACAAACCTGCGTTGGCCATTCTGGGATCAAATTTGCTATTCCCATGATTTGCACATTAAGAATAGAAAGGCGGGGCCATCCTTCTGCCTCACTGCAACAATGATATTGCACACAGTGCATCTAAGCAAAATGATATGGTGGATGCTTTGTTCATCTATCTTATGAAGCTGCAGCATAGAAAACAAAATTCATATGGTACTGGCTGTAACAGGTGATTTCTCTGGCTCAGCAGTGGAAATACCTCGATCTATGCACGAAGACCTGCCTTTTGAGGCAAGTGTACAAACACATATTGAGTGGATGAACAGAACAGACACAGGTCTGAACGGAAACATGAAACTGTTCCATTGCAAATACTTTGAACTGTCTACCAAAGGGTGCATAAAATGACAATAGAGAAGTGATACTGAAGAAACTGCAAAGCAAAATTATTGAAGAACTCCATGCAGAACATTTGTGTTTAGTGAATATGAAGACATTTGGCTCTAGGATTTGTCTATTGGTCTGGTGTTGGCAAAGGTAGAAAGTGATAGATGTAGAGTATGACAGGACTGGAAAACACAACCCCCAAAGCACCACTGCAGGTATGGAAATGGCCTACAAGACGATTCATTGAATCCGTATAGACTATTGAAATAAAAGGAAGACAACTTTTTAGTATTAATCAACAACCAAAGTGGTTAGAAGTAATGCACCACCACAAAATTCATCATAGAGGAATCTTTGCCACACAGTCTTCTGGAAGTATAATCAGACATTGGTCTGTAGTTTAGACTACAATGAACAATTTATGAAGAACAATGGAATAAGGTACAATTTCATTTCTCTTTATTGCCCGTCTTCAAAGGGGAAAGTGGAAAGGTCCCTTTGAATGTAAAGATGGCATGAAGAAATAGGTCATGGAAGGTGATTGAACATCAGCATGAAGCAACAACTTGTAGCACTTCTGAAAAGTGATGGAGCTGCTGCACCCCAGAAGGATACTCTTCTGCAGAAATACTAATGGATGTGCTTGAATCTCATTCAGCCAAATTTGGAAAGAAAGGTAATTGTAACAGAATTAGCATCACAACACAAGTTGCAAGAAGCAGCAGTAATGCATGTTAGAGTTCTTGTGCTGAGACCTCTTAACAGGTCAGAAATAAGAAGATGGGATACAGGGGAAATAATGGGGTATGTAGCTTGTCAGACCTGGTGAGAGTCTCAGAAAAGTTCAAGTAGACCACTTTAGCCTTGCATGTGATAAGCTGGGGGAAAAAATCAAAGACTGAGAGATTAAAGATGTCCCTGAAGTGAATCCACAACTGTTCAAGAGCCAACATGTTCCAACGTGAAAAACATGACTGAATCTAGAGATAGATGATATTCTTTACAACATCTGGTGAATCCACAAATTCAACACTAGTAGCAACAGTAAAGCTGCAAAGATTGCAGAAACCGTGAAAATCATTTGGGCGTGGTTAAATCTGTAAATTCCTTTATGTTTCTTTTTCAAAGGGAAGTAGTAATAGGTGTAAATATGTATGACAGCATTTTCTAACGTGTGCGTACAGAGGGTTAATTATGATGTTGTCCTCAACTGACATTCACACAGACACATTTCCAACAAGAATTGATGACTAGGAACAGTTTCTTGAGCTGAGGCCAGTCTTTGGTGTTCAGGCCAATTTTTGTATCATGCACAAGGTGTGTTAAGCTAACTTAGCATAGACTGGTGACTGAGCCTTTGAAATGAAATATTATTCAGGATGGAAAATTCATAGTGACTCATGAGTAAAAAAAAAGTTGAATAGACAATTAAAGCTCATTAATATTTTTAGTGCCCCAATTAAACCTCCACCACTCCACATCATGCTGTTTCGCACATGCTCTGTTATATTGGTGGTATCTAAGCAGAATCAGGTAAAATTCTCACTTTCTCCCAGCTGTCTTTGTAACATGTGAAGTTCTTGTTGGACCTCGGCCAGAGAAAATGTTGATGGTGTCGGGTAAGCTGGCCCAAAGGGCATGCTTCCAAACTGAGAAGGGAAGTCAGCACAATATGAAGCCTGACAGGCATTAGGGCTTGGTGGTACACTGCTGGAATAGAAACCTAAAGATGGACAGCAGAATCAAAATAGAAATAAAATGAAGCGTTTTATAGAAGTAAACACAAACTTCAACATAAAACACAGTAAATGTGGAGATACTTAATAATGCTATTCCTACTGTATATAAGTCTGACCAAATTTGGAATTGGTAAATTTGAGAGTTAATTTTTTCTGCCGTTCCAAGCCCTAAAGGATCTGACTGTTACTCAGGTATATTTGGCATATTCTCAATTTTTTAATGTGTTATCCAATTGCTTGCTCCCATGTGTGATCAAGATTGTGAATGTCAATGAATGTTAATTCATCATTCAACTTCCATGTACAATCCTAATATAGCAGCAATTACTAGAGTGGGAAGCCTGGCTGGATTTTCTCCTCCTTAGCCCAAACACTTTAACCAAAGACAATAATCTTGGCTAACTCAGTACAGAGCTTTACCCCTTCCTTTTCCTGATCTGTGCTCTTGGTTCACATTGGACAGGTGTCTGGACCAACTACAATGCAAGTGTCAAAGTGATTTAAGATGGAAAGTAAATCATCTGTTCTTGCATCCATGTAGCTTCCTTGGAAATACCATGTGCATTCAGTTATCCATCAACCTGCTCTTGAGCACGTTCCTCACAGTTAGGAGATATTAGCAAAGTTGAATGTATTGTCTCCACAATATTCACGATGGGTCTTATGCGAACACTCATTCAGATGGGTTGGAATGAACAGAAACAATAGAAAGACACAGGCAGGACCTAACTGAAGGAAGAGGGATGCTTTGATACTCTTGGAGTGGCCAAGGTAGGATGGAGCCTTTTAATTAATACCAAGGCAGGTTTCACTCCTCTAGTTAAGACCCATTTCAGTGTTCTCACAAGTTTTATGTGAGCAGCAGAATTTTGTGCATGTAACATCAAACAATTTGGCCCACAGTCTACTGTTCATAGCTGAAAATAGCCCTCCAACCATATCTGTCTGGGCACACTGAAAATGGCTAACCATTTCCAAAAGTTTGGGCTCCATAGTGCTAGATGATGCATAACAAGAACCCTACTTGTCCACTAACCTTCCCTTTGTGGGAAAAACATTGATGCTATTAGTTTCTACAGTGCTCTCGCTACTATCCACTGTAACTTGAACTGAGTTAACATAATTTTCCTGGTGTTTTCATAGACCTTTCTTCAGGTGGATGATTTGAAGAACCTCCGGAAAAATCTTACTCCTTAAGCCATCATTTACTTTTGACCATTGTGATAAGGGTTGAAGCTCAGTGAATGGAACACAGCATTGTACCTATTTCCTATCTTCTACTTCAGCTCAATATTCACAGCATTTGAATGTTTCCAATAGATACCAAGCAAACAAATGCCATGAATTAGTGGCGGTGAGGTAACCCAGCATAAAACAAAGTATAGTCAGAACCTGGGAAACATGACCATGGCTGTTCCTAAATCACTACCTGCATTTAAGGGAGGAAGAACAAAATTTCGCTCTCTGTCTGTTTACACTTCTACACTCAATTTAAGGCCCCAATTAAAGCTTTATACATTGACAGTTTCTAACCGTACCTTTTTGTGACTTAACAGTATCACAGGGTTGCTGTGAGTGTGAGATGCTGGCACTGTCTTTTGGTTGACTTTCACATGAAGAAGCAGATGCAAGAGTTGAATGTTGGGATGGATTTTCACAATGATTTTGATCATCTGACAAGAGCAAATGTTAATGTAATGAGATGTCAAAAAGTTACAAACTTGTACAAATATTTTTCTGCCATAAAACTAAACAAACTAACCACATTGTAAATCCATGAACACCCTGCCCAAAAGCACTGTGAGGGTACTTTCATTAGACTGACTGTAGCGGTTCAAGAGACAGCTCAACACCATCTACTCAGGGTCGTGCCACATGATTCTAAAATATGAATGGATTTTTTTAAAATATGTTTGTTTCTCAGTGTATTTTAGTGTGAATTTATTTGCACCAAACTTACACAGATGCAGAGAGAAGAGTGATGTGATTTCATGGATATTTTTTTAAATATTAGGGGTTTAGATGAACCCAAATAATAGTTTCCCTGGGTGAAAGGGCAGTGACGAGAGACCATCAACTTCAAATTATCATCGTCTCATTCGTGATGTCTCAAAAGGCTTTAGTGCCAATGAAATGTAGTTACTGAATATAACACAGCTGTCAATTGTGAACAATGTAATAATGCTTAGAAAATCTATATTTGGTAACACTGGGGATACTGAGAATAATTCCCCTTTTCTGTTTTGAAGTAGCATCATGAGATCTTTTAAGTCCACCTTACAAAGCAGATAGGGCCCCCCTGTTAACATCTTAGCCAAGAACAGCAGTGCAGAACTTCTTCAATGCTGCATTGAAGTATCAGCCTGGAAATTTTGTGCTCAAACCAAGTTCCTTCTGACTTGTCAATTGACCCATAGCTAACAAACTCAGGATAGTGAGCAAAGTTATTTAAGCATTATTGGAGCATGGATTGCTTTGTCAAAGGATTATGTGAGACAAGCCTCCTTTCCTCTTTCCCCATGTACACGGTTCAATAAAATGTTTGATATATGACATAATTGGACTAACTGGTCATCTTTATAAAGTGGCTCTGGGAGTACTTGATAGATAGCATTCTGTTTTGGGAAGCCCCCCTTTTCATGTTGCATGCAGAGTGACCAAAGAAGGAAGCAATGGCCATTGGAAGTACTGCTGTCAATATATTCCAGGTCCCTATGCTGTAGACTGCCATATTATAACTGGATGACTGAATAAGGGGGTAAAATATGTCAGCATATTTCTATTCAATGAACCAGATGAAATGAATTGTAATATTTAAGATTAATGCAGGTGGTGATGACATTGTGAGGTCACTATTGTGTCATATATTCATCCCGCGATATCACGAGGACACTTGGATGATAAAAGGACAGAATGGACAATGCAAACAGAATGAGCAATACACACAGGATACAATAGCTTGCAAGAATATCATGGTAACTGTGAATGAGACCAATTGGATAACTTGAGTGATTTCTGCTGGCCTGCTCATTAGTGAGTATAAACTGTTCTTTATAGCCTGCTTTGTGACAGAATATATATTTTCATAAATGAGGCTAATTTATAATTGGTATAATAGACATTGTTTCACTTTGCTGAAACAGACACTAAAAAGTTTTTTGTGAAGTGTACTTTATCTTATGTGGCAATACACCAGACATCAAACATCAACAACAATTCACATAAACCAGATGTGGTGCTGACTAAAGGATGAATATTGCCAGGGAACTGTTGAAGAAATGCAGGCAGTTTTCCCAATCCTGGTATCTTTAACATTCACCTGAACCAAATGAAGAAGCAAAGTGGATTTGCTTCAATATTTCTATCTGAAAGGCAAGACATCAGACAATGGATCTGGAGGGTCAGCACAACACAACTCTAATTCAAAGGTGAGAACAAGCAGTGAAAGTTAACTGGCCTAGTGACTTATTGATATATCTTACAAATAAGGTTATCCTCATACAAACAACTGCAATCTATGGCATTAGCACTGATATTAGAATTTCAGAGACCTTTCGCACATATTAAGGATGTGAAACATTAACACTAATTAAGGAAGCAGGTTATCAATTTAAATGCTCAGCATATTCATCAAGCATCCTTAGGCCAGTGTACCACACAGAAAATATGCAATAAATACAAACATAATCTGCATTCTGTGTGGTCCTAGTGTGTCCCATTCTGATCCTACGTTCCTTGTTATTTCTGCCTTTCCATGGAGTTATCTGCATTAAGGTCAGTTTAGCATTGGACACTTATAACCAAATGGAAATACTTCACAAAAGATTGCCAAGGACCATTTCATCTGAGTGAGGCTATATCTGAATTTGTTTACATTAAAGAGGCAAGGTATCCAATTAGAGTCAAAGTCATAAAGTTGTACAACACGGGAACAGACCCTTTGGCCCAACTGGTCCATGCCGATCAAGATTCCTATCTGCCCTTGTTTGGTCCATATCCCTCTAATCCTTTCCTATCCACGTACCTATTCAAGTGTCTTATAAATGCTGTAAATGTACCCTGCCACAACCACTTCCTCTGGCAGCTCATTCCATAAACTGCCCACCCTCTGGGTGAAAAAGTTGCCCCTCGGGTTCCAATTAAATCTCTCCCCTATCACCTTAAACCTATCTCCTCTAGTTCTTGATTCCCCAACCCTGGGAAAAAGACTGTGTGTTTTCACCCTATCTATGCCCCTCATGATTTTATCCAACTCTATAATATCACCCCTCATTCTCCTATGCTCAAATAAATAAATTCCTAGCATTCTCAACCTCTCTCCATAACTCAGTCCTTTGAATTCTGGCAACATCCCCGTAAATCTCCTCTGCACCCCTTTTAGCTTAATAGCATCTTTCCTGTAAGATGAAACTGAACACAATATTTCAAATGCAGCCTCACCAACGTCTTGTAGAACTGCAACATAATATCCCAACTTCTATACTCAGTGCCCTGACTGATGAAGGCCAGCGTGCCAAAAGCCTTCTATCCTGTCTACCTGTGACGCCAATTTCAGGGAATGATGTCGCTTTCAGGGAATTGCTCCACCTCACACCAGCACTGAAGTATTTTATTAATATTCTTATTTCAGTGTGACTGCTATTTCTCTACATAAATGTTACAGCTACAACCAGGACACTGATTTCATTTTGACATATGTCATTGTGCTCCTTTGTTCTTACTTTGCTTAAAGCTGGCAGAGTTTTAAATCTAAGCCTACCTGCAGTGGCTTGTGCTTCAAGCTCTGTACTCTGCTGATCATCATGCGAGTACTCACTGCTCAAGTCAACTTCATAACGATAAGCATCCAGGTCATCATTAGTTGACTCTTGCTCATCCGATACAAATGATGCTCTGTCAGACTGTTCGGAGTCTGAGAGGATGTGGCTGTTGGATGCAGTGTCTGCCCGGCTCTGCAGTTTGCAGCTTAGGGATTCAATGAGCTTGTTTTTCTGTTCAAGTTCTTTGTTTAGTCTGTGAATAAGTTAATGCTTCAATTAAATCATCATCCTGTCAGAGATTTTGTAGCCAATCTTCTTCAAGCACTCTATATACGTTAGTTGCTGGTAATTTTTTTTTACACACATAATGAGGGAAGATTTACTCTGAAAATCTGTACCTACCATAAGCTATGAAAAGGCCGATGAAATTTCACATAGCACAGTGAAAAGTTACATTTTGATAAAGAAAACCAGAGTAAGTGATATAAATTAGATGGCACAAACAATCCTAAAATAGTTACAGCAGTGGGAAGAGCAGAGGGTAAACATGCATAGATGATTAAAACTGACAGAAGTAGTTAAGAAAGTGGTAAATAAATATATGAGACCCAGGGCCTGACAAACAGGGGCATTGAGTAAAAGAACAGGATGTCACGTTGAACCTTTATAAAATTCTGGTTTGATCACAACAAAAGTATTAAGCCCAGTATTGAACAGCACTCTTCAAGAAAAATACAACGGCCTTAGAAAGGATGCAGAAGAGATTTACTGGAATGAATACAGGAATGTGGATTCTAGACTGGAGAAACAGGGATTATGCTAATTGGAACAGGGAAGGTTGAGTTGAGATCTGATAGAGATATTTGAGATTATGAAGGGTCTACACAGAATAGATGGAAATAACATGTTCCCACCAAGTGGTGTCCACAATGAGGAAACGGAGGCAGATTGAATCATGGTATTCAAAAGGAAAAAATGTTCAGAGCTATAGGGAGATGGTGAGGAAGTGAAACTAGCTGGGTTGCTCTTGCATTGAGCCAGCATGGACACAATGGGACAAAGGGCCTCTTTCTGTGCTGTAATATTTCTGTGATTCATAAACAATGGGTAAATTACTTCTTATTTTACAATCAGTTTTAATGTAGTCAATCACTTGCCCCATCACGCACGTGCAGGCTTTATGAAACAAGATACTTGTCTGAATTAATTCCCCTAATCAAATTTAAATGCTATAATTGATTCTGATTTCATCTCCATTTCTAGTAGTCCACCTGAGGTAGAGGTCACCCTCCTTTGCTTACAGTGAGTCTGGGCCAAGTTAGCACATTACATTCCTCACCTTTTATCTTTTGGTATATTGTATGGTCTTTAAGGTATCAGTGCAAGAGTATAAAGTGATCTTCCATATCAGGAATCTTGCCTCAAGCACTCTCAGATAAGATGTATCACAGACAAATGCAGAATAATCCTCTATGTTACCCAATTATATAGAATATTTGTAAAATTGTAGACCTGCTATTAAAGAGGAGGAAAACCAACCTACTATCCTGAAGCCACACAATGTAATTTTCAATATTTTTTTAGAATGTGCAGATACCAATTAACAATCCGTCATTGACTTTACTTAATTATAAACTAAGCCAGAGTAGGTGGTTTATTTCAGTGGCGCCACACACAATAATATAAAAATACACCACATGCAAGAAAAACGCCACAAAGATAGAACTCAATCCTGCTGAAGGGTCTGCAATGATCTGTAGATTTTCAATATATTTTGTTTTCTGTAATACACTGATGCAACATTTTGCATACACACAATCATTGTATTGACCTGTGTATAAAGTGATCTTATTAGCACAGAGTGATCTTATTAGCACTCACTTGCATCAACAATAAACTAGAACTTCTGTTGACCAGTAAGCTGCCAAGCCTATTAGTTGCCTGCTCTTTCTTGGCAAGGCAGTCCCATCTGGTCAGTGTAGTCCGGGGCTTCTGAGACTTGTGGTAGACTGCCTCCCCAACAATCCTTCCACCCTAGATTGCCTTGGCAGCCGGTATGATTCATCTCTCCCCCCAACCCCCCCCCCCTTTTTATTTAAGGCTTGCTGACTGTCAAAGCTATCATTGACATGGACTACTGGTCTGGCATAGACTCAATGGACAGGTTTCCCAACCTAGGAAGTGTGAAATCTGAGGAAGCTTTTGATCTCTTGTTGGACTCCACAAGGAATCCAGTAGTGTTGTGCAGGTGTCCTGTGATCTTCGAACAGTTGAACTAAAGGTGAGACATCTACCTGCACTCAACAGTCTCAAACTTCCTTCTACTGGAACCACCAGCTTTATTTACAAGATCCAGCCCAGTGGTACATTAACCTGTCAGTGCTACTTCACTGACATATACACACAGAGAAATGCACAGTAATTTGACCAATTTGCATACACAGTTGAATTCAGTTCATTTCTTTGCACAGGAATTGTGACAGTATTGACCTGAACAAACACTGACTGTACTAACCTGACCCCCACATTCAGCAACTAAATTAACAAAATAACAAGTATACAGTGACTGCTATATCCTATCTACACATCATTCTACCTTGACCTGTATATGGAGTGACAGTATCAGCCTCTGCATACGGATTTATTTAGCTTGCATATACGATCATTATATTAAACTAATTATGTTTACCTATAACACAAGCAATAACCATTCTATAGTTCAAGTATATTAATTTATAGATGAAACAATTGCACCAATTTGTATGAACTGAATAAAGAATGACTGAACCTCAACCAATCTGTATGTACAGGTATTGGAATAGTGAGTTACAGTGAGTACTTTAAACTGATACAGAAATTGCATAAATCTAAAGACAATGATTTTATAATGCTATAATAACTTGCATGTACTGCTCCTAGTTACTCTGTACATAATAAAATCCTGTTAATTTCTATACATAATAATTGCACTGTATATACTGAAAATGTGATAAACAGTCCACGTAGCAAGGCACAAATACATAATATACAAAGCATATAAACAAATGTATACATTAGTGCATTAAACTGGAAATACAGAACTCTTGCAGTGTATATTCAGCAGACGTCAATCACGGGTACACAGAAGCTCTATTAACTTATCTATACTGACAACATCAATCTATATTTATAAACACTATTATTCTGTATACAGTGAATTTATCAAACTGTATTTGCAATAAATATGAACTTGTCATAAAACAGTTATTTAAAGTGCATATAGATAATAACCTACAAACACGAACTCTCTATATTTGGTTTGTAATCTGTTAATCTCATATTGTGTTGATAACTGTGTGACTCAAAAAAACTACTTCAAGTATACCCATTGTATTATAAGAACAATGAATAGAGATCCACAAATTCCACAATGATCCTCAGTACCTAAAACTTGTAATGAATTCTCAACATTCTTTCTCGCAAGCAATGAACTTTGAAAGTATTTTCATTTGTTGGCCAAATCTCACACTGAGAGTGTTATATCTGTTTACAATTTCCCCTCCTTCCAGCTTCTCATAAGTTTACACATGTTTACAAACCTGCACACTTGCTATTGGTTTAGATACAAGCTTAATGACAATTCCTTAAATGAAGAGTTAACTGGTTGAAGTTCCTCTATCACTAGACTGGGATCCTTTATTGTTTCATTCATTAAGTTAGACCTAGAGTGCAACTCTTACTTGTCAAGTTCCTCCTTGGTGCTTGCAGCCAGGATCTGTTGCTGCTGTGTTAAATTTCTCAGTTGCCCATGCAGCAGACTTCTCTCCTTCTCCATCTGTTTGCGAAGAAAGATCATTTCCCTCTCCAGGTTACGGGCACTACACAAGGAGAAGGAGAAGAGGGATTCTCGATAGATAGGGCTGTTCTTTGACAGCATGGATAGCCACAGAGGAGCCATTTCCCAGCCAGGAGAATCTGAATTCCACAGTCAATGATCAGTGTGGTGAGGATTTCCTTTGCTTTAAAGAAAGCACAGGAAATCAAGTTCCAGGAAGAAAGAATAATAATTAATCAGCTGGTCAGCAGTAATCACCGTCACTCATACCTGGTAGCAACAGTGAACCAGTCAATGGTGATAGTTTTACAGAGAAAAGCATAGACTCGCTATACTTAGAACATTTTTAGTGCTGATTATGGTCTCCAAGCTCAACCAATAAGCATATGCTTCCCATCCAGGCTTCTCCTGCTGCTCTCTCTTCCCTGCTTGTGTCCAGAATAAACTGCTAGAATATTTTTACTCCTCCCCATTGCCTCCCCTCCCTGCAACTTAACGTCAAAGCACAGTGACACACTGCCAAAAAAAAGGTTAAAGGTCAACTGATTTGCCCAATAGCAAATTCTGGAACATTCTTTAAACACTGTTGTTACTGATCTACAGCTAGAATTTCTGTAAAAAAAACAATATAAATGAAGGCAAAATTCAACAGTCACTGGTTAGCAGCTGCACTGTCAATTTAACAAAGCACAGATGTACCACAGAGGGTTAGACTCTCAACAGACAAAATCCCTGCTCCTCACAGGATAATCCATTCAAGCACGAAATTATTGAAAATAATCCAATCCTATGACAATTATGGTTATTTCCCTGAAGGCAATAATAAAAAAAATTAAAAAGGTTTGCCTTAAACTTAATTACCAGATCCAGTCCTAAGGAAACTCAGGGAAAAACAGAATTCATTTCAGAGTATGAATGACAGCAGCACTACAGACTGTGACAATTGTTCTGAAAGGCACTGTTGCATAATTTTAAAGTGATTGGAGGAAGGGATAAGGGGGATGTCAGGGGTAGGTTTCTTTTTTATACACAGAGAGTGGTGGGTGCGTGGAACACACTGCCTGCAGAGGTTGTGAGGGCAGATACATGAGGGACATTTAAGAGACTCTTAGATAGACACATGAATGATAGAAAAATAGGGGGCTATGTGGGAGGGAAGGGTTAGATAGGTCTAAGAGCAAGATAAAATGTCGGCACAACACTGTGGGCCAAAGGGCCTGTACTGTGCTGTAGTGTTCTATGTTCTATGTACATTAGCCACTCATCAGTCTTGAAACATATGGTTTGTGTTTATTTGGGTCAGGTTTACTGTTTAAATGTTGACAGGAAATAAATGGAACTCTACAAAAAACTTTACTCTGTAACTTTTAGTTCCACTCTCCTTTGCCTACAATTATTGTACAACTGCAATAACAACACATTGACAAAGAAAATGCATCACTGCGCTTTATAACAAAAAAAAAATTAGGACCGGAAAGAGAATGGACATTAAGTCGTAGAGGGAGTGACGAGGTGGGGTGAACAATAAAATTAGTAGAATCAGTGGCAAAGTGGAAAGGATTGTGGTAAATGATGATGTCAGTCTTATTTGTGTTCATTTGGAGAAGGTGTGGCTCATCCATGGCTTCATGCCAGAAGGCCATCTGATAATACAGAGAGGGTCACAGGGTCAAAAGGAGCAGGGAACCAATAAGGAATAAGTAAAATCAGCTTACACGGGAAAGCTGGCTTAATGGGAGCAAGTAAATGAACTTCTCCTGGAGACGTATCGCCTGTATTCAGATTGGTTGGAGTAGGACCTACCATGGAGATCAGTCACATGGAGCTGGTCAATTGAAAAGAGGCAGAAAACAGGTTGGTATAGTTCAATGTATTAACTGCTTTGGTGAAACCATGAAAAAAGGGAAGACATTGCTTGAAGAATAGCATTTCTGATTTTGGTCAGAGCATTTTAAGTGCAAAGAATAGGGTACCTCAGTTAGAAGGGTCTGAACAATGAAAATTTAGGAATAAACAATGATGAATTACAAAATAAACAGGAGGTTTCAATTACTCTAAAATTAACAGGGGTACAGTGTACTACATTCGAGAGAACTTTTTTTTATATATATAAAAAACAAGATCAACAAGAGCAAGGGACAATTCCAGTTTCAGTTTAAGGGAATGACTGGATAGGTGAAAGGAATACAGTAGAAGAAAGTTGTTGCAGAAGTGATTATAATTAAGATAGCTTTGGCGTAGCTGTGAAATAGGACAAAGATTAAAAAGGAGTAAGAGTTCTACACAAGGTTAGAAATCAATTTTACTAGTCAAATTATAAATCAAGTGATTTAGCAAAAGTGGACTGGAAACAGCTATTTGATCTAGAAAAATGGGAGGCATTTAAGAAACAAGTTCAGGGGAAATGGGTTCCTACAAAGAAGAAAGGTAGATCAACTAATGCAAACTCTTGTGGATGACAAGATGTATAGAGAGTAGGCAAAAAAGGGAAGTACGTATCAAACATTTTGAACTTAACTTACTAGTAGTTTGGAGGAGTATAAAAAGTGAAGAAGTGAAATTAAAGGGGAAATTAAGAGATGGTGTGAAAAAAGGCAAGTAAAAACAAAGAAAATCCAAAAATGTTTTGTAAGCGCATAAAGTACATAAAGAGTAAGAGGATAAGGAAATAGGGAAGTAGACCCTAAAAGCGACCAAAATGGTACCCTATGTGTGAAGGTGGAGGATGTAGGTATGGTTCTCAATGTATTTTTTGTCACCATCTTTACAAAAGACAGTGATGATGCAAATGTTGTAGTTAAGACAAAAGCATGCAAAATACTGGATGGAATAAAGATAGTAAGAGAGTAATGATTAAGGGATTGAGCATCTTTGAAAATGGTTATATAGACAGTCCTGGAGAAATTTATTTCAATCTGTTAAAAGAAGCAAAGGAGTAAATGGCAGTTTCTGACTTCAATGTTTCAATCCTCCCAGGCTCCAGGAATGGTGCGAGAGGATTGGAGGACTGCTAAGGTTATAATGTTACTTAAAATGGAGAAAGGGATAAACTAAGTAATTACAGGCCAGTTAAACTACAGTAGCAGAATCCATTCTATGAGCCTTCATTAAGAAAGGCATAGATTAAAAGTAAAAGGTCATGGATTCCAAGGGAGAGTGGTAAATTGGACCCAAATTTGACTCAGTGGCAGGATGCAGGTATTTTTGTGACTGGAAGGCTTTCACCAGTGAGGCTTAATAGCACTCAGTCCCTCCCTTTTTGTAATATGTATTAACGATTTAAACATAGTTTGGTAAAGACAGGTAGAGATAATACAAAAACTGGTCATCTAGTGTCCATTGAGGAGGAAAGCTATAGATTGTAGGAAGATATGTACGGTCTAGCCATTTGGACAGAACCCACCAAAGATAGTGTAACTAAGTTAACAGCAAAGAAACTAAATACATTGAAATGTGACAAATCAGCAGGGTTAGGGTATTACCATTTCAGAGTTTTTAAAAAAGTCAGTGAAAATATTGTAGATATTCCAAGCACAATCTCCTAATGTTCCCTCAACTCAGGAATATATCACAATGCTAATTTAGAAGTATAAGAGACATAAAAGCAGGGAAGAGTCTACAGTGATTGAAAAGAGTGAAAATTTAAAGCTGATCAGTGTGAGTCACCATAGATGTGTAAAGGGCGGATCATGCCTGATGAACCTCACTGAATTTTCTGAAGAGGCGATTTGAGTTGCTGACAGAGAAGCATTTATGAATTTTCAGAAGTGTTTGATAAGGATCTCTCATAAGAGTGGTAGTTAATGGTGGCACTTACAGAAATGAGGCAAAATTATGATTTGCTTTGGAACTTGGCTGAACAGCATGAGAGAGATGATGGACATTGGCCAGCTACTCTAATTGGCTAGAGGTGGCAACTGGTATCCCACAAAGATCTGTGTAAGGGCCCAAAGTGATTAATTGATAGGAAAGGGAACTGTACATCCAGGTTTGTAGATGACAAACATGGGCAGCATTGTAAACAACATTGAAGGAAAAATAAAATCACAGAGATATCAATAGATATCTATGAGTGGCCAAAACTGTGACAGATTGATTTCAATATGGACAAAAGTGAGAAGCTAAAACAGGATGAATCAAAGTACCCCCTAGCATAAAGCTAGAAGTGGTGGAGATCCCAAGACAACAAAGTTGTCCTTTATATGTAAGGTTCTCAAATTCAAGATTCATAAGTCATATTTTGACTACACACTTAGGCCACACCTGTCAGTTCTATATTAAGTTCTGTGCACCACACTTGAAAAGGAAATGCTGTGCACATTTACTATAATAATATATGAACTTCAAATTTTAAGTTGCCATAAATGATTATAGAAAGTTGGTTTTATTCCCAGGAGATTGTAAGATTAAGGATTTGACTGAACTCTTCAACATATTAATAAGAACTGAAAGATAAAATCTATTTCTGTGGTTGGATAGCAAGACTGTGCAGAGCACTACAAGCAGCAGTATGGGACACAAGAATTGGTGCATATTGTAGAGCCTTGTGCCCTGTTAAGATCACTGCCCTTCTCTCTGTGATTGCTCTGGCAGAGGCACATTCCCTGCAAGTCTCTTCATTTTTTTTCGCAGTTTTTAGAAGAGTTAATTCTGTGGCAGTTAGCATTTCTGTTTTGCCATCACCAAGACATCTGTTCACAGGATTATCTTCTTTGAAGAGCTCTGGAAGGTCAAAAGGTCCAAGGATGAATGCGTCATTGAAACACCAACAAATTTAACATTAATGTTGGCTATACACTGTGCACTGTCCCACACATACTTTCTATTTGGATTAAGGAGGCTGAGTTGGATCATCAGTAGGAGGCTGAGTTGGATCATCAGTAGAAGTTAAAAAAGCAAACATTGTACTGCAAACCTTGATGATACTGGTTACAACAAACTATTTGGGCCTATTAATCAATGGAATGAAAATCAGGTGGACTCTATAAGTGACAGACCATCAGCTCTGACTGATTTCTGCCTGATTAGTAAAGTCTAAAATCTTCCTTTTCACTTGAAGGTTAAAAGAAGGATCAACAGAGAGCATCTCATGTGTACACCATGAAAAGATGTCTGCAGAAAATCTTGAGGAAACATGATATTCCATCAATTCTAACAGAATTAAATACAAGTGGTTGGATATTTTCTGCTCTGCAAGCAAACTTGGAAAGTCTTATAGTTCAACGCCTGAATGTAGGACATTCTAGACATTTTTACTCTTGAGAAGAAGGGACAACATGCTCAGCTCTTCAAAGTAGAAAATTGCAATTTTTATTTTAAAAATCGTAGCCTGGGATGTTGGGATTAGCCATTACTAGTTACTAATGAGATGGGACTATGCAAAAACAAATAAAAGTTGCTACATAGTCCATATGTAAAGGGGGAAAGAATCAGGACACTGCTCAACTTGCAATGTCACCAAGGTAAATGGATCTGGACCAGAACTAAGGGTCAGAGAACACAAGACTTGTGGGGATGGAAATTGGGGGAGGGAGGTGAGAGGTGAAGGTTTTAAAATCTAAAACAAAATGTTTGGGAGCCTTTTCCAAATACTGCTGGTTTTTGTCAAAGATCCACTCCCATGCAACATCAAGGTATTGGCCCATAGTGCACTGCTCTTTACCACTACAACGAGCCTAATGGAAAAAAAAATCAGAATTTTGATGCATAAAAATAAAAATGTCAAAATACTTCTGCATTTAAAAACTGGTAAAATTTAAACAATCCACTGCAAGCATCATAACGATATGCCTCGTCTTATTTTCTGCGCAGAACATTTGTGTTTCTTTTTTTGCAGTTACGTGGCTCATGTTGAACATATTCCACAAATTAGCTACTGAGTGATTTACTGATTAATTTCCTTTTTTTAAAAAAATACCTGTTTCTCTAACTAATTCCTTAATTTACTTCCTAGCTTATATATTACATGGTGCAATATATTCCCCTACAGGATTGTCAAGGGGGGCAAATTCATCAGCAATTACCACAAAGTTTTGTGAGCACAGTCAGTCATTCGGGGCTTTTGACAGAAAAGGGCTGCACATGTTTAAATTGTGTTTAAATGAGAATTACTCACCGAATGTTAATTATTTAAATTTACTGAAATGGTCAAAGAACTTTTACAATACAACTTACATAAATGAGCTTCTAGAAACCAGGTATTCCAGAAAAGTTAAACCACAATGGAGTGGTTTGCAACATCCAGTTAAAAGATCATAAATCAATATTTTGCCAGCACATAATAATCATACCATATCATACTATGTTATTGTGCACTCAGGAAACATTACCATTTCTAAGCCTTACAAGGGAAATATAAACGCTTCAAACTTCATTAAGGTCACTGTGGGTTTACTCACATGCTTATTCACAAAGTTATTTAGATATTTGCTCATCTTTGGCTCTTTAAACTTCATAAGCTTGAGTGGCTGGAGGAGACTGCTCACTGACTACTGACATTGCATCAATCAGCAATCAGGTCATTGAGCTGGTTTATGTTTCCCTTGTGACTCACTAGTGCAAATAGCAGTGACTTTAATCCACATAATGTTATCTATGGAGCATAATTTTCCAAACTAGTTATCTAGCTGTGCCTGCCAATGGTTAAACCCGTTCTTGTAATTCTTAGGTTTGATCATTTTGCAAACAGCAGTTTGCTGAAAGTGTGACCCAGTAATGGCACAACAAGCGAAAGCAACTGTGATGTGAGTGAACAGAACAGGCAATTACTCATCTCCTTGACCAGACATTTCTTTATTCAATCAAATTGAAAGTGTTTGAAATGAGTAAATTAGTTGGTGAATTCAATATCAACTCACATACAGACAGTCAAGTGAAAGGGAAAGAAACAGAGTAACAGAGAGAAAGAAAGAAAACGGCAGCAACAACAACAACAATGAAACGTGAAGGAATGAGACTCCAGTGTCAGACGAATCATGTAACAATCATGAGGAGGAAGAACTAGGCGCAGGAAAATGTGTTACAATGGCTTGATCTGCTTTTCTGCTCTGCTCCCAAACTCAACCCATAACCCAGAGTTGCAAAACTGATGTTGCATCAAAATGGGATGGAAAAATATCCCTGCAATGCTTCAAATAACTTTTAACAGTATCAATGGAAGCCTGGAATACAGTCTCTGAATAACCCTGCCTCTCAGTCAGCACAAGTCCCAAGGGGCACTGGGCAGAATTATGCAAAGAATCAGAAATATCCAAGTTCTTATCTCAGACCTGAAAGTTATAATTTGACAACACATTCAACAAAAAATTAAATTGAATGAAAATAAAAAAAGAACTCCAGGTACTGGAAGTTTAAAATAAAAACAGAACATGCTGGGAACACTCAGCAGGCCAGACAGCATCTGTGGAAAGAGAAACAGAGTTAACGTTTCCAGTTGAAGGCCCATCATCGGAACGGAAGGGTCTTGGACCTGAAACATTATTATGTCTCTGTTTACACAGAGCTGCCAGACCTGCCGAGTTCCAGCATTTTTTGTTTTTAACTTAATTCATTTTCTGGCAAAAAGGATGGCACAGTGATTCAGGTAGAAGAGCCGCTGCTTCACAGTTCCAGCGACCCGGGTTCAATTCTGAGCTCCGGTGCTGTTTGTGTGGAGTTTACATGTTCTTTCTGTGACCACATGGATTTCCTCTGTGTGCTCTGGTTTTCTCCCACATGCCAAAGATGTGTGAACTGGTAAGTAAATTGGCCATTGTAAATTGCACTTGGTGTGTAGGTGAGTGGTAAAATTTAACGAGAGTTGATGGGAATGTGGGGAGAATAAAAAAATGGGATCAATGTAGGACTCATGTAAATGGGTGCTTGATGGTCAGTGCAGACTCAGTGGTCCAAAAAGCCTGTTTCTGTGCTGTATCTCTCTATGACTGTGACTAATCCAGTTGGAAAGGCCAGCTGCCCCATTTCCAAATCAAATTTGAAAGAAAATTTTCAATCCTTTTGCCCCCTAACTGGTTGTACTGATGAAAATTCAATTCACCAAACAGCCTTGTCAAAAGTCAACCACTGACAATAGACCAGCTTGGAGCTTTCAAGAAGCTCAAGCTGAATAAAGGTTGCAGCTAATCTTTTTTTTTTGATTTACAAAGAGAAATGTATTACTGTTAATAATATGCTTGTAATAACCAGCAGATTATCTTCAAGATTTGAAAGAATTTTCCAATAGTTTCATTAAATCTGCTCCTTAAGCTTAGAGTCATAAAGTTAAACACGATGCAAACAGGTCCCTTGGCCCAACACGTTCATGCCAACCAAGCTGCCTTCCTGAGCCAAGCCTACTTGCTTGCATTTGGCTCATATCCCTCTAAACCATTCCTATCTACGTACCTGTCCAAATGTCTTTTAAGTGTTGTAATTGTACCTGCCTCTACCACCTCCTCTGTAGTTCATTCCATATACCCATAAGAAAAACTTGTCCCTCAGATCCCCTTTAACTCTTTTCCCTCTCACCTTAAACTTATGCCATCTAGTTTTAGACTTCCCTACCCTGGAAAAAAGACTGTGACCATCTACCTTACCTATGCCCCTCATGATTTTATAAACATCTATAAGGTCACACTTCACCCTCCTTTGCTCCAGGGGAAACAGTCCCAGCTTATCCAGTCTCTCCTTATAACTTAGGCTCTCCAGTCCCGGCAAAACCCTTGTAAATCTTTTCTGCACCCTCTCTAGTTTAATCACATCCGTACCATGGTATGGCGACCAGAACTGCACACAATATTCCAGGTGTGGTCTCACCAACATCTTGTGAAGCTGTAACATGATGTTCCAACTCTTGTACTCAGTGCCCCATCCGATAAAGGCTAGTGTGCCATTCTCTTTCTTCACCACCCTTTTTTTTAACCTAAGTCACCATTTTCAGGGAACTACATACTTATATCCTGAGGTCTCTCTGTTCTAGCACACTCCTTGATTCTTCAGTAAAGTTGGTTTCCTATCCTAGAGAATTAAAAAAAAGACATACGCCCAAATGTAGACTTTGGTGGAAAAACAAGCGGTTAAAACGGCCCCATCCAAATAATAAAAGATTTATTTTAAATTGAGAATCCAAGGTGAAAGGTTATGGCCCTGAATGCAAATCAAAATTTAAAACTTCATGCTCATATTCTCAAATAAAATCAGAAACATATTCTTGAAGAATGTTTTTATATTTTCACCAGAGTTCACATTTGGAGAAATTCTTCCCACCATGATGCGGTAAAAGAATTTTGGATATTTCTGTCCTCCATTTTCCACTATACACTCATAGATGAGCCCTAACTCTGTCTGCCTAACACTGCTTAATTGGCCCTGAGATCTTGATTAGAATTAAGGCACACATAACAAGATTCCTTTTCTGATTACTTCCTGTTTTAAATATTGATAGTGTAATGATGTGTTACTTATGGGGAAAAGAACTTTGCTAGCTTTTTCCTCGAGGAAGTTAGAGCAATCACTTGGTGTCAGAGTTAACGCCTGTTTCAGCATCAACAAATTAGTTTTAAGCACAGCCACTTGGGTGAATTTTGCATCTGACCCCAGTCAGTTTTTGGAGAATTAGGAAATTAGTGACTCACAGCATAATAGCCAGCCTCTGAACGGTCTTATCTATTATGTAGCAGGTCCATTTAAGGCTTCTGATCAATTATGATTGTCAAAATGTTGATGGCACAGGACTCTGTGATAATGATGCCAGGAAAAGTATTGTAGAGGCTATTGGACTCCCTTTTGTTTAAGCCTGGCAGTAGTGTGGCACAAACATTACTTGCCACTTATTTTATGAAGCTATATTCTGATGACACTAAACATTTGTGGCACAGTATCCCAATAATAATATATGCAGATGATCCCATGACAATGATATGACAAATGAGATTGAATGGCTTTCTTTTGTGCTATAATAGCTCAATAATCAATTCCAGTTGTGTTGTACCATACTGCTGTTCTTTGATGACACTGTATACTGATGATTCCTTAAACTGGTGAGACTCTTTACAATGTTACTGTGCCTTTAACTGAACAGTATGAGCAGCCTTAAACTAAAGTTGCATTATCTGCCGTTAGCACAGCACCTGCTCCCCTGACTCACCAAGCCTATTTCATTTACCTCTGGGGAGCTGTCTAAAAAATTCATGCTCGTTGGAATTCATTCTACATTTAGGAAAATGCAGACAAAAAAAAAAGAGGCCAATATACAATGACTTTCCATATTTATCAGAAGGATTAACATTTAACTGTGCTAGTGGGAGATCATTCAAAACTGTGCCTTTGCTTTCTATCTTCTTTTCCCCTATGTTACTGTCTTTCACGTGCACACATATTCCCACTTGGTTTCAGTCTTGTCTCTATTTCTGTTGCCAATATGTGTCTTCCTTTGATATTTTTCATTCTCCAGGCATCCATGTCCATCTGGATGTCTAAGTATTCTATTTCTCTCCCTCTCATGTGTGTGTGTGTGTCTCTCTCTCTCTCTATGGTATCTCACTCCTGCACAGTTGACTGCTATCTCCCACTCTCTAAGGATGATTTTAATATAGAGCGTAAATTGGATGGTCAGTGGGCAGATGTTGTCTAGTGCATCCCCCAAAGAAGTCAGCAAAGAACAAAAACTGTTTTGGTTCAAGATCTTTTCTAAATATGTCTGGCAAAATCCAGCAGGAATGGGCCCATTTAAGAGGCAGATTCCTGAACTGGATTATCTGATAGATATGAATTGTGTGCAGTGGAACCTTAAAGCAGAAGGGCAAGGAGGAAAGGCATTATCACTTTGGAGATGCAGCCAAAATTTTCTTTTGAACTAATAGGACTGAGGACAATAATTGTGGAAACCTTTAATGCTCAAACCACAAGCAACTTCAATAAAAACGTATGGCATCCTTTTAATGGATATTGAAAATAGTCATTTAATGCGATCATTCCTGATCTGATTTCAACCTCAAATCTGCATTCTTATCTACCCACGTAACCCTTTGCATATCGAATATCTATCTATCTCTACCTTAAAAAATATACAAAAACAGTTCCAATAACCTTTGAGGAAAAGAACTAAGACTTCCAACCATCTGAGCGAAAAAAATTCAAGTCATCTCTGTATTAAATGAACAACATCTCTTTTTTCTTAAAAACACATCGACTCTAAGTCTTATATTCTCCCATACGAGGAAACATTCCCATCAAATCCACAATGACCCTGTCAACACCCCCTCAGGATCTTGCATGTTTCAATGATGTCACCTTTCACTCTTCAAAACTCCAATCCTATCCTATCCATCCTTTTCTCATAAACAATCAGTTCATTCCATGTATTGGTATAGTAAACCTTCTTTGAACTGCTTCCAATTCATAAATGGTCTTTCTTAAAAAATACTATCGAAAAATATTATTTTGCCCAAGAGGAGTCTCCTTGTTTTGGGACTAGCCCTGGCCACCTGGATTGACGTACTTCATAAGAAGACACAGCAAGAAAGTCAGTATTTATATCTGCACATATCATTTTTACCTCAGTAAAGGAAAATAAAATGGCAGATGCTGGGAATCTGATATCTGAACAGTTCTGACGAGGGGTCTTTGACCTGAAACATTAACCTCGTTTCTCTTTCCACGGATGCTTTGACCTGCAGAGCATTTCCCGCATTTTCTGTTTTAAATTCTTATCTCGATACTATCTCCCTTTTAAAGACAAACTCTGACTCTAATACCTGGCTGCTGGTTCATTGCTTTCTCTGTTCTGTGATTTCTGCTGATTTTTCCAAACGTACTCCACCTCCCTCCCTCCTCCGCTTTTTGAGATCTGTGTCATTTTGGGTGATCTTTCTGCTCACTCTTTCTGCACTGTCCTTTTCTACCTGCTCTTACAGACTTTTTAAACAATTATCAATAGAAATATTCAAACATACTTGATGTAATATACATTGACAGTAGCAAACAATTTCTGATAAAAACATACAGGAGTTGTACAAATTTACTGCAGTCATATATATTCAGTTTATATGTAAACCATTTTGATGTACGTTGCTTTGAAAAAGGCAACAACATGATTTATGAACATTCTGACTACTTCCCTAATATTGACTGTATAAGTTCATTTCTGGAACACAAGACCTGAACACAATATTCTGGATGCAGTCTTACTAGGGCTCAATATAATTGTAGCAATACATCTCAATTCTTGTACTCAAATCCTTTTGCAATAAAGGTCAACATAATTGCTTGCTGAACCTGCAAACTAATTTTCAGTGATTTGGGTACAAGGACACCAAATCCCTGTGGACACCAACATCTTTCTATTATAATTTTAAAAAATATTCCTTGTTTCTGTTTTTCTACGATAGTTGATGACCTCACATTTTTCCACATCATTTGCCAGGCCCTTGCCATTCACTTAGCCAATCTGTATCCCCTTAAAGCTTCTCTGCATCCCCTTCACAGTCCACATTGCCACCAATCTTAGAACAAACTTCGATATATTAGCCTCCTTCCCCTCAACTAAATCACTGCTACAGGTCACAGCCTCTCAATGCAAAATGACTCTTTCATTCCTATGCTGTTTTCAGTCTGTTAACCAATCATCAATCCATGCCAGTGTATCACTGAAAATAACACACACACTAATTTTGTTTTACATTTCTGGAGTAGCACCTCATTGAAAGTGTTCCGGAAGTCCAACTACACCATATTAACTGGTTCATCCTATCTATTCTGATAGTTACAACCTCAAAATACCCCAAAAGATCTGTCTAATGGGATTTCCCACTCATAAATCTATGCTGACCTTACTCAGGCGCACCTAGGAGATGGCACAGTGACACACAGTAGAGCTACTGCCTCACAGCTCCAGCTACCTAGGTTCAATCCTGACTTTGTGTGCTGTCTGTGTGGAGATTGGATATTCTCCCCTGTGACCACGTGGGTTTTCCCCTGGTGCTCCAGTTTCCTCCTAACCCCCTACCCTTAAAGGCATATGGGTTGGTAGGTTAATTGGCTATTGTAACTTGCATTTCGGTGAGTAGTAGAATCAGGGGTTGGGGTAGGGGGTGGTTGAGGGGGTAAATTGATGGGGAATGTGGGGAGAATGAAATAAGAGTAGTGTAAATGGGTGTTTGATGAATGTACTCCTTTGCAGAATGCTGAGATTTATTCAATTATCAGACTTACTGCTTTATTGGCAAAAGGCCTTTTGCTTTGGGCTGCAATTTTAATTCGAAGCCTAATAAGTAAAATAAACTTAAGCCATCTTTGGGTGGCAGCCTCTGGTGGTGACTTTAAGGATTGCTGGTCTGTTTGCTTAGTCAGAGAGTCGTACAGCACAGAAAAGGGTCCTTTGGCCCAACTCGTCCATGCTGACCCTGATGCCTCTCTATGCTAATTCCATTCACCCTGTATCCCTCTACTTCTTTCCTATCCAAGTACCTGTCCAAGTCCCTTTTAAACATTGTAACAGTATCTGCCTCTACTATTTCCTCTGGCAGCTCGTTCCATATAATCATCACCCTGTGTGTGAAACACTTGCCCCTCAGATCTCCTTTAAATTTCTCCCCTCTCACCTTAAAATTATACCCTCAAGTTTTAGACTCCCCCACCTGAGAAAAAAGACTCTGATTATCTACCCTATCTATGCTCCTCATAAATTTTATAAACTTCTATGAGGTCATTCACTCAGCTTCCTACATTCCAGTGAGAATAAACCCAGCCGATTGAGTCTCTCTTTATGAGTCCTCCATTCCAGGCAACATCCTGGTGAGTCTGGCACAACCCTCCCCATCATTGAGGACATCTTCATGAGGCGGTGCCTCAAGGCGGCAGCATTCATCATTAAGGACCCTCACCATCGGGACATGCCCTCTTCTCATTACTATCATCAGGGAGTAGGTACAGGAGCCTGAAGACCCACACCTAATGATTCAGAAGCAGCTTCTTCCCCTCTGCCATCAGATTTCTGAATGGTCCATGAAACCATGAACACTACCTCACTGTTCCTTTTTTTTTGCACTATTTGTTTTTTTTGTAATTTATAGATTTTTTAAAATATCTTTGCACTGTACTACTGCCACAAAACAACAAATTTCATGTTATATAATATAGTGATAAAAAACCTGATTCTGAAACTCTTATGCGTTCTTTCTAATGCTACCACATCCTTCCCATAATGTGGTGACCAGAACTGTACACAATACTCCAAATGTGGCTTGACCAACGTTTTGTACAGATGCAACATGACCTCCCAACTCTTATACTCAATGCCTCAGCCAATGAAGACAAGCATCCCAAATGCCTTCTTCACTACCCTATTCACCTGTGTCACCATTTTCAGGGAGCTATGGACTTGTACTCCAATGTACCTCCGTACATTAACACTCCTGAGGTCCCTGCCATTTACTGTATATGTCCTATTAGCATTTGACTTCCCAAAATGCATTACCTCACACTTATCTGGATTAAATTCCATCTACCACTGCTGCCCCCCAACCTTCCAAATGATTTATGTCCCTCTGTATCCTTTTATAACCTTCTCAGCTATCTGTGACTCCACCAATTTTTGTGCCATATTTGATTGTAGTAAGCATAATGCAGGCTACGTTCATTCACATTTCAATTTTGGAAAGAGGCCCAATACTGGAATTAGAAGTCCCATATCCATGAACAATAGATTTAATAGTGGTTTCAGGTACATATCCTGGATACGCATGAGGCAGCTTCAAAGAATATGGGCATGTTGTCCTTCTGGTGCAAAATATATGGTGCACTTCCAATCCTCCTATTAATTGAGAAAGATCAATGAATTCAATGTTTTTGCTTTTGCATGTCCTCTACACAGTATGCCTGCAGTTTTCTAACAAACCTCAAGAAAATCTCAAGTTGCACACAAATTAAACCTACTGCACTGCAATTTCTTCAAATGGTGTTTTCTAAAAATGCTATCACCACACATACTTGTGTTGAAATTCCAACTGGTACTGCACCAGATGTGCACAGATGAATCAAGGACTGTGGTTGAGGATACCCTGTGGGACTGAATCTACAGAAGCTTGGTGGATTCCAGCGGAAATCCTGTGTGTAAGAGGGGCAGTAACTGAGTCCCATCGCTCCAGTGCACCCTCAGATTTTCCCTCCATTTACACTTCCTTTGTTGTTGCATGATCAGTCACAATCAGAAACTGGAGTGCACCAAAAAAGGTGCCAAGATTATTGTCAACTTTCTTGAGTGGATAATAATTTCTTGCAAATACAATGACCCTCACATTATAGCACAGGATAATAGAGTATAAATGTTTAATGTGTTTGGTCTTATATTCATCTCCCTAAAGTCAAAATAAAAACTACAAATGTGCAAGAAGCACCTCAGACAAAGGGATTAAACAGTTGAATACTACAATCACAGTATTCATACACTAAGGTCATTAGACCACCTGATGAACCTTGTTCATGTCTCTTAGCATCAGTGCCTTACCTGGCAACAAATAGCTCCTGGTTTCCTTTGTTGCTACTATCCAAAGGGACTCCTGCAATATGTGTAAGAGATTACAGTACACCATTAGAAAAATCATCAAAATCTGTTTCAATGACCAATTATGCTAAATGTTCAAACAAAACATTGTTTGCTACCACAAATTAAAGAACGGTGATTTATCATTAAGGTGAAAAGGAAACTGCATCCCTGGCTCAGTGAAAGCACTTGCCTCTGGGTTAGCAGGTTGTGTATAATCAAGTGTATATTCTTAGCCTACATTTCAGTCCAAAACCAAAGGAAATCTGCAATCTTGGACCTGTCATATTTTGAATGAGACTGATGCACCATGTTCTCTCTCAGGTGGACATGAAAAATCCTGATTAGAGCTAAGGGTTTCTCCAACTATCCTTACCAACAGATATCCTTCATACAATTACCAAAATACATTATCTGGTTGTTTATTTTAATGTATATGAGATTCTGCCACTTTTGCTTATGAACGGTGTCTGCTCTACTATTTTATTCTACTGGCTCTGAGATACCCTAAAATATCATGAGATCTGAAGAATGCAGTCTAATCCGATCACTTTTTTTCATGAAAGTTACTAGCTTGGCTGAGATTGGTTAATGCCACCCCAAACACGGATAGGAGTTTGGGTCTCATCACCATTTGGCATGACCATGCAACCTATTTAACCATCTAGCCATTGGGGTTGGTTGGGATTTGAAGATAGAGCCCTTACCAATTTTCTGACCAAATTGGACACAACAATTATGAAACACCACACCATACAATGGTGCAATTAAACAATGCCAATTCAAAGAAAATAAAAAGCAACTTACGACCAGCTAGTTTATGAGTGATCCTCTCTACCAGTTGGCTTCCATGGGCCAACTGATCTCGGAAGCTCTGTCCCATATAATAATCAATATCATTTGCTCTGAGCAACTCCTCAAAGGACTTGGTGGTGTCGCTCAGGTGTTGTTTCAGAACGTGGCACACACCTCTGCCCTCGCGCATCTTCTGACGGAGATGGGAGAGCTCTCGAGCCTGGATCTGGATCAAGCAGTCATATTTCCTGGAGTGCAAAGCAGAATTGAATAATGAGAAAGGGGTAAGGAAGAAGATTGGATGGAAAATAAGGTATAGATCTGGTGAAGGGATGTCAAAGGCTGTGGAGCCAACCCTACTCCAAATCTATGCTCATGTTTAGTGTAGAAGCAAGAAAGTACTGTATTGTTGGGGTTGACAACTTTCAAATGTACCTTAAAACTAAATTTCTGGTCAGAAAGGCATCAAGCATCCTGTGTTGCAAATTCCAAGGTTTGGTAGGGATTTCTTCCAGTATTCTGAATGACCTTCCTCTCTCAAACAATGTCACCAGAATAGAATCACTGATTATTCAGTTCAATGTAATTACTGGAATCTTGTTGACTGAAAAATGTTTTCAAAAGGTGTCTAAAAATAAGTGATGATGAGGTAAACAAGTCCTTTCATTCTTCAGTGTGAAAGTGAATGGAGACTTCCAAAGATGACACCATTGTCTCAACAGATATTTGTGATGAGACAAGTCAAGTTCTTGATAAATGGGATGGAATGGTAAAAAAAAAATAGGAAGTATCCAGTTTGGGATAATGCATCAGAATTGCAATTTGATCAAAGGCCTTTCTGTAGTGAGATCATTCTTGCATGGAATTCAGAATACAACACAGTGATGACTGAGAGAGAATCTTTTTGGTTTGGTATTCGTTTGGTTTATTATTGTCACTTATACCGAGGTACAGTGAAAAACTTGTCTTGCACACTGTTCATACAGATCAATTCATTACACAGTGCATTGAGGTAGTACAGGGTAAAAAAAAATAACAGAATACAGAGTAAAGTGTCACAGCTACAGGGAAGTGCACTGCAGGTGGACAATAAGGTGCAAGGTCATAACAAGGTAGATTGTGAGGTCAAGAGTCCATCTCATCGTATAAGGGAACCGTTCCATAGTCTTATCACAATGGGATAGAAGCTGTCCTTGAGCCCGGTGGTATGTGCCCTCAGGCTCCTGTATCTTCTGCCTGATGGGAGATGGGAGAAAATGACCCGGGTGGGTGGGGTCTTTGATTATGCTGGCTGCTTCACCCAGGCAGCGAGAGGTATAGTCAGATCCATGGAGAAGAGGCTGGTTTCCGTGATGTACTGGGCTGTGTCCACAACTCTCTGCAGTTTCTTGTGGTCCTGCGCAGAGCAGTTGCCATATCAAGCCGTGATGCATCCAGATAGGATGCTCTCTATGGTGCATCGATAAAAGTTGATGAGTGTCAAAGGGTCATGCCAAATTTCTTTAGCTTCCTGAGGAAGTAGAGGCGCTGGTGAGCTTTCTTGGCTGTGGCATCCACGTGGTTGGACCAGGACAGGCTATTGGTGATGTTCACTCCTAGGAACTTGAAGCTCTCAACCCTCTTGACCACCATTGACTTAAACAGGTGCATGCACACCGCCCCCTTTCCTGAATTCAATGACCAGCTCTTTTATTTTGCTGACATTGAGGGAAAGGTTGTTGTCATGACACCATGTCACTAAGCTCTCTCTCTCTTTCCTGTACGCCGACTCAATGTTATTTGAGATATGGCCCACTACGGTGGTATCATCTGCAAACTTGTAGATGGAGTTAGAGCAGAATCTGGCCACACAGTCATGAGTATATAGAGAATAGAGGGCTGAGGACACAGCCTTATGGGGCACCAGTGTTGAGAATAATCGTGCTGGAGCTGTTGCTGCCTATCCTCACTGATTGCAGTCTGTTGGTCAGAAAGTCACGGATCCAGTTGCAGAGGGAGGAGTTGAGACTCAGGTCTTGGAGTTTGGTGATGAGTTTTCTTGGAAGGTGGAGCTGTAGTCAATAAACAACAGTCTAATGTAGGTGTCTTTATTGTCCAGATGCTCCAGAGATGAGTGTAGGGCCAGGGAGATGGAATCCACTGTAGACCTGTTTTGGTGGCAGGCAAATTGCAGTGGGTCGAGGTTGCCTGGGAAGCTGGAGTTAATGCATGCCGTGACCAGCCTCTTGAAGCACGTCATGATGGTGGATGTCAGAGCCACCGATCAGTAGTCATTAAGGCATGTTATCTTGTTTTCTTAGGTGCCGGGATGATAGTGGCCTTCATAAAATAGGTGGGAACCTCAGACTGAAGCAGGGAGAGGGTAAATATGTCTGCAAATACCCCTGCCAGCTGAACAGCACAATATCTGTGCACACGGTCAGGGACACCATCCTGAAGGCTGATATTATGTCCTCGACAGTGACCACAGGTTCAGTTGCATTGGAGGCTGTCAGGGTGGGTGGTGACAATCCACTCCCCTTTTGTTCATCCATGTAATCCGTATGCATGTGGAATGAGTGGGCAATGACTTTCCATCCATTTAGTTTGATTATAATGGATGGAAAACAGTGGGGCACAAACACTGGAATTTCCAATTTCAAATAGTTGTATCTTCATTCTGGAAGATTAGCCAACGGTAACGTTTGTCAATTTGTATTGCTGGATTGCTACAGTAGACTTAATATGCTCACATCAGGAAGAAATCAGTTAGCTTCACACTCAGTTATTACTGTCTAAAACCCATTGCTCAAAGTGTTGATGTGCAAAGCCAATATCAAACTCAATACTGATGAAGCCCAATGGTCAAAACAGCAGCCAAATATGGCCACTTTGACAAGGTACTGGACAACTATTTGTGTTGAAAGAATTATATTCAGCACATGTAACTGCTTTCAAGTGAGGAGCAACATTGTAAAACAAAAAGGAAAGAAAAGTGGTCAATAAAAGAATGATTTGGTATATTTACCCTGACCAGGAGGCAATTTTAGCTGAAGGACCTGCCATTTTCGCACTCTTTAGCTGTGATTCGAGAGTGGTAACCCTGTGAATGAGCTTCTTTATTTCCGCATTGGACTGTGTCATTGGTTGGTGATGGTCACCTCCATCAGACTGCCAAACATCTTCATCATCTTCCAGCTCGTCAAGCTGCAATGCTTCAAATACATCACCTTGGACAATGTTCTGAGGTTTCTCTAGGCTGGAGGCATAATCACTAGTAGTCGAGAAGGAACGGATACGAGACTGCAGGCTACGGATGACCTTGTCGGATTCAGTCAGTTGTGCTTTGAGGTCATTGATATGTTGATGGAGGATGGCAATGTCATTAAGTTTCCCATCATCTTCAAAAGTAAGCTCCCTCCTGAGGCACGACTTGACTGATAGTGGAAGGGAAAAGACAGGGTGGGAGGCTGAGGAGCGTGGTTTCCCTTGGGTAGAGTGTTGCTGGCTCATTTTCTTCATAGAGGAGGGGTACAAGTGTTCTTGTAAATCAACTTCACCGTACTCTGCATTTGGAAATAAAACAATGAATTAAATTAATTTCTTTCTTGCATACAGATCATTCCTCTTTGTTATTAGGTATAATTTGTCTCTATTTTAATATACTCTTTTTTGAACTGCTGAGAGTTAATGATTCAGGTTTTGGATAGCTCTTATTATTTTGCTCTTGAGGCCTTGGGTTGCATGTATACCTCAATAGCTGTGGGTTTACTTCAACATAACAGGAGGCACACCCAAGTTTAATCTTAGTCGATTTTTCAGCCACTGAACAGAAATTTCATGTAAAAGCATGTTACATCACTACAAACTTAGCCTTGTGCCCCCACATACGTTGTGACAACCACTGACTTTTCCAGCTATTCTCTTTAACCGAAATCACTTTTGCAAAGTCTTTGATTTGTGTGTTAAAAATGCAGCAGTGTTTGTATGGTGAAATTTGCTGTATTTTTCTGTATAATACAAAATTGTGCAAAATAAATATTTGGTCCAAACAATGCATCTTCACTGTCATTGTGAGTTCTCTGTGTTTATTTTTATAAAGGCACTTAAATGGGTGACGCAGCAAAAACTCTGTTTTCCTAACAATCAATTTCAATGAATTCAACACGTTTAAACTTTGGTTGATGCAAGGAGTAGGAGGCCTACCTGTCAGAAACCAGTGACAAAAAACAGCATAAAATCAACCAGTAATTGCAGTCAAATATTGATTATAAAAACATTAGAGTCAGGCATTCACAAAAGTTATGTGGTTCATTTATTTATCGGTTTAATATTATCTAAGATTTTGAAATTTAAAAAAAAGTCAGTTTTGTTTTCTTATTTTCTTTCTGTCCCTATTCTAATCAATACATTGTCAGGCCTCTGGTGTGGCATTCATAGGGCAAGGCATTCACAGTTTTCTGACTTACAATCCTTTGTGTGGTCATCAATGTTGACATAACATGGTGAGCCCAATATTTTCTGTGGAAGGTATGGAAATGTGGAGGAAATTTCTTGCTGGCGAAATGCTCCCTGAATTTATAGGCTGGCTGGTAGGAAGACCAGTGCCAAAAGGATCTTGAGAAATGCTCAATGGCAATTGAATTGCTGGGTAGACTTCAGATCAAGTCTGGTGGTGTTGTTTTAGTTAAATTTAATTCAGAATCCCAATTGCACTATGTTAGACCGATTTAAACTTGTTAATAAGGTGTCCCGTCTCTCTGAAACAGGATACTTGCTTGACCTAATGTCCTCCATCTAAAAGTAGCAACAAGTGTGTGTACACAGCAGAAAAAGATATGTTCCCTTTTTTTAGTCGTTTGAGGAAGCTTTCAGTTTCCCCAGCCAGCGCACACCCTAACATGGGCTCGCTCCTGATTGTGGGATCTTGCCTTTCTCACAATTTTCTTTTCTGCCGCCTTTGGCAGGCTGTCCCTTTTGCCAATGGATGACTGGGAAACAAAATTACAGATCCTGTTAAGGTTATCAGAATCTCTGTATCCCTGTCTTTATCGGAAACTTTGGCTATATTTTTTTTTAACCTCATCCACACATCTGCAGTCTCCAACAGATACTGAGGTTATCATGAAGCTCCATTCAATCAAGCCTGGCTTGTTGTTATTAATCAGAGCCCCTCAAAAGGACAATGTCGCAAGAACATTCCTTACCTTCTTGAAGCATCATGTTCATAGAAACAATCTAGTGATTAGTCTATTAATTCACGTTGGATTCACTTACTTTGTTGCAAAATACTTCAGAACATTCTCTCCAACTCTTCATTCCAAGACAACAGCAGAGTGTGTTCAGTGCAGAGAATGTCCATTTATACTTCTCAGGAATCAATTATTTTTGGCAATGTTTAGAAAATTAATATTTAAAATACCAAGTTTAGCACTTTCTTTTAAAATGCCACGATTGAAATTTTCTCTGTTGTTTGTCTTCTGATGTGATGGGGTGGGGTTATGTCACAATGGATTGCTTGTGGTAGGGATGATGTCGTGGAATGACCCGAGGTTATTTAGATATTGCAACTTAAAACATTTCTTTCCCATTTATGTTAAAGTGCTGTTGTTAGATTCTGCAAGACCTCTGAATTCAAGACCTTTCTACACTGCTGCGCTCTCCCCACCTCCCTGTAAATATCCATCCTATTAATTCTAATTCTCTTTTTTTTACACCCACTAGAACTGTGATTGACTTGGCCAAGTAATATTCATATTTTCTTACGACATACAAGGTTATTTGATACATAGCGTCTATCCCAGCTCTCAAAGCAATCCCATTATTCCCCCACTTACTTCCCTGCAACCTATTCTCTTACATGTCCATCAACTTCCCCATGATTCTCCAGCCACCCACCTACACTAGGAGTTAAATGGCAACTTATTGTCGCCATTTAACCTAACAGTGCGTCTGTGGTATGTGGGAGGAGACTTAAACACCCAGAAAAAACCTATGCAGTCAGAGAAAGAATGTGCAGAAACTCCTCACAGACAGCACCTGAGATCAGGAATGAACCTGGGTCGCTGGAACTGTGTGGCAGCAGCTGCAAATGTCGCGCCACAGACCACACATAGCACTTGAATGGAATCAGGTTCAATGAAAACTGTATGGTGCATAGTTCACAGAAACACTATTAGACAAAAAGAGGGGCATAGATAGGGTAGAGGATGGTTAGTCAGAGTCTTTTTCCTAGGACAGGGGAGTCTAAAATTAGAGGGCATAGGTTTAAGGTAAGAGGTGAGAAATTTAAGAGGAGATCTAGGAAGCAAGATTTTCTACACAGAAGGTGATGGTTATGTGGAATGAGCTGCCAGAGAAGGTGGTAGAGGCAGATACAATTACAGCATTTAAAAGGTGTTTGGACATATACAAGGATAGGAAAGGAGTGGAGGGAAATGGGCCTGATGTGGACAAGGGGATTAGCATAAGTCGGTATCACAGTCAGCATGGACTAGTTGGGCCAAAGGGCCTGTTTCTGTATTGTATGATTCTCTGGCTCTAAGGCTCTAGAGCATGAAGGGAAAAGATGAAAAACACAGCATAAAAGCTGGCAACCTCCAGAATCATGGGTGGAAGAGTATATTTAAAGACAAGTAAATGTTAAATTTTAGGAAACAAAAATGGGGGAAAAGCAGAAAAGGCTCCAAAAACCCATCTACATTCTAAAAGAGCAAAGACCACATGCAAGATTTCCCTAACCATACTGACCCAATCAAAACTGTGTTTCGAGTTGAAACTGTAAGAACCCTGAATATTGTATGTGATTTCATTTTAAGTACTGGTTTAGTTTTTCTGTTAGATTTTCTTAACCTTGCATTTTTAATTCGCTGTGGTAAATAAATTGCAAAGAGTGGTAAACGTGTAGACTACCAACCTGCCAGTTAATCAGATAGAACTAGTTGACTGATGTTACAGAAATCCCAGCATCAAGAGGCATTCACACCCCTCAGATTAAGTGCTACAGGACCTGTCAGTCACAAGAAACAGAAGGGTGCAACCATAAGCAGGACAGCAGCAATCAGAAGTTAGAGTTGGAGGAGCCTAAGCCTTGTACATCTCCAATAGAAATGAAATCCTTCTCTAGCCTGTGTGGATAAGACTAACGACTGTGGAAAGGATGATGACCGCACTGAGGCATAGAGTAATGATGAGGGATAGTATAGTTGGGAAGAATAGATGCTGTTCTCTGCAGCATGAGCATGTGTTGCAAACAATGTATTGCCTGCCTGATGCCAGGCTTAAGCATCTCTCCTCAGGCTGGAGAGGAACTTGAAGTGGAAAGGGGAAGATCGACTTGTTGTTATCCATGTGGGAACCCACAACATAGATAGGACTAAGAATGAGGTTCTGCTGAAGGATTACGAGTGGCTGGAATCTAAATTAAAAAGCAGAATGATGAGGACAATAATTTAGGATTACTACCCGAACAACATGTAAATTGGCGTGGGATCAATAAAATGCAGGAAATTAAAGAGAAAAGGCACAGCAATAATGCAGGTTGCAAAATGGGGACCAATAACCAGAGTGTGCTAGAAAGGAATAGAGTGTATGAACACGAGTATACTTCTAACTAATGTCAGAGCAGGAGATGTAGTTTAAAAAAAAACAGAATTGTAGGTTCTTTATCTGAATGCACACGACATTCAGAACAAGATAGATGAAAAGTAAATAGCTACAATCTAATAGCTATAACAGATATGGTAAGATAAGTTCAAAGAAGATGTGCGGGGTAAGATGTGCAATGGGTACCTGGAATGCATTGCCGGGGTGGTAGTGGAGGAAAGTATGATAGAGGCATGCAAGAGGCTTTTAGATAAGCACGTGAATATGCAGAGAATGGAGGGATATGGACATTGTGTAGGCAGAAAGGATTAGTTTAGTTGGCATTTAATTACTAGTTTTAATTAGTTAGCGTAGCGGTTAGCGCGATGCTATTACAGCGCCAGCAATCGGGGTTTGATTCCCATCGCTGTCTGTAAGGAATGTGTACGTCCTCCCGTGTCTGCATGGGTTTCCTCCGGGTGCTCCAGTTTCCTCCCATATTACAAAGACGTAGGGGTAGGTTAATTTGGGTTTAAAATGGGCGGTGTGGATTCATTGGGCCGGAAGGGCCTGTTACCACGCTGTAAATAAAATTTTAAAAAAACATTGTGAGCCGAAGAGCCTGTTCCTGTGCTGTACTGTTCTATGTTCTATGATACATGGTTGCAAAGTGAGCAAGGATACTTAACTTTAGAAAAGGGAGACAAAATGGAAAGAGGAGTAGCCCTGATAGTGAAGGATGAGATAAAGACAGTTGGCAGGATGTTGATACTAATTGCAAGAGCATTGGAGCACAAGTGTAAATATGTTCTACTGAAATTATCAGTAACCAAAATATCCCATATTGCTCTGCTCTCCCTACCCAAGGAAGGGCATCCATGATAGAGGAAGTACAAATACAGTTTCAGTAGATTCTTTCCCAAATGGGTATTGTCCTATGACGACAGAATTAAGCAGACAACGCTCTCTGGAATTTAACAGGGAGAGAGATGATCTCATTGAAACACACAAAACACCCAAAGGCCTTGACAGGGTAGATATAGGTATGATGTATCCCTGGCAGGCATCACAGTCTCAAAGTGAGGTGTCAGCCATTCAGGATGACTTCTTCACCCCGAGAGAATGTTTGGAACTCTCTATCCAAGAGGACTATGCAGCTTAGTTTCTATATTTTTTGAATATTCAGGGAATTGAAAGACTAGCACAGGAAAGTGGCACTCAGACTTTATCTTAGCTGAATGCCAGTGCACATCTGAGGGGTCTAAGGGCCTACCCTATTTCAATTTCTTATATGGGTCTTTTTTTTTTATTAAGCATCAGTTCTCCATTACAAACAAATTGTACAGTCAAGTTCCCATTCTTTTAGGTACTATAATATACTGGAGACAACTAGGGAGGATGATCTCCTAAGATTCTGGGTCTCCCTTTGTAATAGTGTCCTTCACCCTGGAAATTCTTAGCATAATGCTAAATTCACTCAAGTAAAATAGAGCCTGTCTCACAGAGATGCTGCCGTCTTTACCTGGGCTACTGGCCTCTTCTCTTTCAGCTTCATTTTCACTTCTTCCACAAGTTTCATAACCAAGGTCCTGCAAGTCCACTTGCACTTGTTTATTGTCCTGCTCCACTGATGATTCAGCTGGGGAATGTATGGACATTATAATAAGAGGGAAGAACTAAAAGAACTTAGTCATAGAGTAAAATTCAGAACACATCATTTCCCCCTGTGCACCAAAATTAAATGTTGTTTTAAGTTTTCACATTGGTGCAGTACAACAAAATTCAAATAACCTGTAAGATAGAATATTCTTCAGTGGGCTCCATATCCCAGTTTTTCTTTGGTCAGTTATGCACAAGAAATATAGATAAACCCAGCATCACATTTAATATATGCTACCAACATTATTCATGGCATCAACTAACCGCATACCTTGTTTTCTGCTCCCCTGTGCACTCTCCACATCATGTGGATACTTCATTAATAATGTCTTATTTACTGTAAGAAGTCTCTTATGTGACACTATTAAATGTGCGCTGAGATTCCATATAAACATCCATGGTATTTCTCAAAATATTAAAAGTCATGTGCATTTATCTTTATAAACTCGTGTTGATTGTGATTAGTTTTTCTAAATATCTAAGCCCACACTGTATACTTCAAGTGACAGTATTAATTAGTCCATAATTTCCTTTAGAAACAGAACGTTATGTTTCCCACATTGGTTTTTACTGTTTCAAAGATATTTTAAAAATTTGGATCAGGGCCTCCACTATTTCCAATCAGAACTGTTTTGAGTAAGCAAGCAATCTGATGCTAATGGTTTTTGATAAATCAGAATCAGGTTTATTATCACTGACTTAAATGTCGTGAAATTTGTTGTTTTGTGGCAGCAGTACAGTGCAAAGACATAACATTACTATAAATTACAAAATAAATAAATAATGTGGAAAAAAAAGGAATAACGAAATAGTGTTCATGGACCATTCAGAAATGTAATAGTAGAGGAGAAGGAGCTGTTCCTAAATCGTTGAGTGTGGGTCTTCAAGCTCCTGTACCTCTTCCCCAATGGTAGTAATGAGAAGAGGGTGTGGGTCCATAGTGATGGATGCCGCCTTCTTGAGGCACCACCTCTTGAAGATGCCCTTGAATGCACAGAATCGCAAGAGGCTGAAGAGGGTTGTGACGTGATGGACCTGGCTGAGTCTACAACCCTTTGCAGCCTCTTGCAATCTTGTGCATTGGAGCCTCCACACCAGGCAGTGATGCAACCAGTCAGAATGCTCTCCACCGCACATCTATAGAAATTTCCAAGACTCTTTGGCGACATACCAAATCTGCCCAAACTCCTAACAAAGTAGAGCCGGTGGCGTGCCTTCTTCATGATTATATCAATGTGTTGGGCCCAAGATAGATCCTCCGAGGAACTTGAAGCTGCTCACCCTTTCCACTGCTGACCCCTCAATGAGGACTGGTGTGTATTCTCCCAACTTCCCCTTCCTGAAGTCCACAATTAATTCCTTGGTCTTATTGACATTGAGTGCAAGGTTGTTGTCGCAACACCACTCAAAACTAGCCAATCTATCTCACTCCTGTATGCTTCCTCATCGCTGAGATTCTACCAACAACAGCGGTGTCATTGGTGAATTTATAAATGGCATTTAAGCTGTGCTTAACCACACAGTCATGAATATAGAGAGAGTAGAACAGTGGGCTAAACATGCATCCTTGAGGTGTGCCTGTGCTGATTGTCAGTGAGGAGGAGATGCTTTTACTGATCCGCGCTGACTCCGGTCTCCCAATAAGAAAGTCGAGGATCCAGTTGCAGAGGGAGGTACAGAGCCCCAGGATTTGAAGCTTGTTGATTAATACTGTGGGGATGATGGTGTTGGATGCCGAGCTGTAATTGATAAACTGCAGCCTGACGTTATATTTTGCTGATGTCTAGGTGCTCCAAAGCAGAGTGGATAGTGTCCAGTGTAGAATTGTTACGGCAGTAGGCAAATTGCAGCAGGTCCAGGTTCTTGTTCAGGCAGGAGTTAATTCTCTCAAAGCACTTCATCACAACCTCTCAAAGCACTTCACCACAGTAGATGTGAGTGCTACCAGGCGATAGTCATTGAGGCAGCTCACCCTGCTCTTCTTGTGCACCAGTATGATTGATGCCGTTTTGAAGCAGGTGAGAACCTCTGACTGCAGCAGTGAGAGGCTGAAGATAACCGTGAACACTCCAGCCAGTTGATCGGCACAGGTTTCCAGTACCTGGCCAGGTACTTCATCGGGGCCTGATGTCTTGTGAGGGTTCACCCTCTTGAAGGATCTTCTGACACTGGCCTTCAAGACACAGAGGTTGCCGGATGCCGTGGGGATTCTCACAGGTGTACTATCATTCTCCCTTTCAAAGCATGCATAAAAGGTATTGAGTTCATCGGGGAGTGAAGCATCATTGCCATTTATGCTTTTAGGCTTCACCTTGTAGGAAGAAATGGCATGCAAACCCTGCCACAGCTGTCATGCATCCAATTGCCTTTTCACTCTCAAGATGGCCTTCTGCAGGTCATACCTGGATTCTAGATCGCTAGTCTTGAATGCCACAGATCGAGCCCTCAGCAGACTGTGAATCTCCTAGTCCTGGTTTGGGATAACTCGGATGTTCTCGAAGGTACACACTCATCTGCGCAGGTCTTCAATAAGTTAGTGATAGCTGTGGCATACTCATTCAGACCTGAAGATGAATCCCTGAATATGATCCAGCCCACCGATTCAAAGCTCCTCCACCTCCCTCAACCATACCTTCGTAGTCCTCACCACTGGTGCTGTGGTCCTCAGTCTCTGCCTATACACCAGGAGTAGAAGTACAGACAGGTGATCGGACTTGCCAAAGTGTGGGTGCGGGATGGCACAGTGAGCTTTCTTGATGGGGGTGTAAGAGTGATCGAGTGTGTCGGCTCCTCTGGTTCTGCAGGTGACATGTTGGTGGTAGTTGGTCAGAGACTTCTTCAAGCTAGCCTGGTTGAAGTCCCCTGCAAATCACCTTTTTTTTAAACTAGAAATAAGGATGGATGTTTTGGAATGAGGCCATCAGATGTTAAGGGGATGTTTTTGGTTTAGTTTCTATTGAGGAGACAATGTGAGGAAGGAAAATATGTTGGCTTGGCTGCAAAGCACTGAGGTGGGGAACTTGGGATGCAACCCAGATCTACCATAAGTTTTGGACGTGACCCATAATACGTCCACAAATGGACAGGTGCACTAAAAATGTGAAAGAAGGAATTGCAAGATTCATCATTAATTTACTCCTTTGGCAATTTTGAATGCTAGCACTGCATGAGAAGGAACTGGCATCCTGGATACCCAGAGAGTTGAGAGAGAAAAGTGGCCAGAGAAGTTGTATGAAGTACAAAGGTGTTGTCTAGGAGCAAAAAAACAAGCTGCTGGAGGGACTAAGCATGTCAGGCAGCATCTATGAAGGGAAATGGACAGTCGACATTTCAGATCGAGACCCTTCATCTAGGAAGTTGATTGCAATCAGCAAAAAAAACATTTAAAATTAATGCCTTCCTTCATTGGGCCCAAAGAGTCACTAATGCTGCAGCTAGATGCAAAAGGAAAATTCACTTCTTTCCCCACCCCTTCAATTCCTTTTAAGAAACCACTGGGCCACTATAGTAAGATTGAGATACAAAGGACAATGGAAGATAACGATGTCAACACATTGTTTTGGACTTTGTTCTGGGTCTGGATAGGCAGAGCATGATACATACTGAGTCGGTCTTTGTACTGCTGCAACTGGTTGTCTTGGGCCTTTACAGTGGCCTCGGTCACTACAAGCTTCTCCTGTAATTCCTTGTTCTGTTGTCTATACTCAGCTAGCTCGGTCTGAAACTGATTGGATTGTTGTCCAAATTGGCCATGATGCCACGGGCTGACACTTTGCAAAATGACTCCAACCTGGGCAGTAACACAAAGAGAGAAAAGTTAAAGAGAAATTACAGAGGAGAAGCTATTTAAGAGACTTTATATAATGATCAATGAAGTATCAATATAATATCAATTATATCATGATCAATAAGAGCAGGTACAAGTACATTTCAGGGACACAGTGAAATCAGTTATTTGTTTCTCTTATCCCATTTTCTTCAGTCCCTTTCTGAAGGTGCTAATGAAATATTTGTCATGATCCAGTACCTAGTCCTAGTAGTGTTCTATCGATATATGTCCCATGTGTGTGTAATCACAGAGGCCACTGAGCTGAGCCTGATCCAGCATGTAACTAACAGCTGGACACATGTTAATTGTGACAAGATGGCCTAAAAGCATGGCTGCCTTTTCCAGTCACCCAAGACATAAAGCTTAGTAACCAATTATAACCATCATTGCTGTCAGGGAGATCAGCTAACTCAGCACAGATTTGGGATTGACCACAAAATCTTGCTGGTCTGCAAAGCACAGTTCCCCACTGGGAGGGGAAGAGATGTATTTACCAAATGCAAGGGCACTAGTATTTATAATAAGCCATTTTGATACACCTTCATTAATCACAAAAGATTGAGAATGAGATACCAAATAGAAATTAAATAACTTCCACTATTACTAGAACTGCAGATTCTACTTTATCTTTACCAGAGCCTTGTGACTGTTTATGGCCATTTGACACTGGGACTGATTATAAAAAAAACCTGTGCTGAATTGGTTTGGGTAGGGCAGCAGTTAGTGCCTCATAGCTCCAAGGTCCCAGGTTCAGTTCTGGCTGTGAGTACTGTCTGTGTGGAGTTGACATATCTTTTCTGAGACCATGTGATTTCCTCCAGCTGCTCTGGTTTCTTCCCACGTCCCAAAGATGAGCCGGTAGGTTAATCCCTGTAAATTACCCTTTAATGTAGGTTAATGGCAAAAGGAATCAATGGGGAACTGATGGACAAATGTGAGAGAGAATAAATTGCAGGGGTACAGGGAAATAAGGAGAGGGGAAAGGGACTAATGGGTGTCAGGATATGAAAGCATCCACACATACGGGAGGTCACTATTGGAAGTGTCTGTCTGAAAGCTAACCATGTCTATGTCACAACGTAGGAGCTTAAAAAACTTCAGCATACAAAAATTAGAAATCATTCACATAAGGAAACAAAGGCTCAAAACATGGATTTTACATCAAACCTTAATCCTATAATACAAGAAAATAATTCACAACCCATGCATCTTGAATTGAATTGTTTGTGTTGCATACAATACAGAGCTCTGTTTAAGAGATGCGTTATTTTCATAAGATAGGTAATACATCACAAATGCAAATAAATTTAACAGCACTTTAACCCATTGTCCTGCTTCACCTTCACTGCTACCTATACCACCTTCTTTCTCAAGCCTGATTTAGGGTCCCTTATCCGAAACATTAACTATTGCTCTTTCCATAGATGCTGCGTAACCTGTCAATTTTTTTCCAGCATTTTTCATTTTCAGTGTTTATATTATGTTGGCCCAGTTTTTCTTATCCTGCTTGTACATGTCTGGCCTGCTGGGCAGATCCTGTAACCTTACCATTAACAACACATACACTGACTAAGCAGCTTAATGTGCTGGTAACCTTAACACAAACATTCCCTTTGTTCTACACATCCCTCCCCCATTTTCTCTCCTATTCAAAGCTAACTTATCTCTCTCTTTCCCAGAAAGAGAATGGTCGAAGACCTGAAATGTTGACTGTTTCTTTCCAAGATGGTTGTCCGACCTGCTGAATTTTTCTGGCATCTTTTGTTTTTATTTCAGACTTCCAGCATCTGGAGTTTTTTCTGATTTTCTAACACTTTCACCTTTCTGGCTTATCTTCCCTCACTCCACCTTCCCAGCACAAATCACTATATGCAGGACAAGAACGTTTCTCTATGATACTGCACACCACACCATTGGATACATGGCCTGGTTTTCACTGTCTAACTTCAAAGATGAAGCCATTCAAGTAAAAAGAAGAACATTTGTTGAGATTGTGAGCATCTTTTAAAAGATGATGATGTTTATCTGACTGTGATCTAGTTATAGAGTAATACAGCATGGAAACAGGCCCTTCAGCCCAACATCCATACTGACCAAGATGCCCAGTTAGTCCCATTTGCCAGCATTTGGCCCATATCACTCTAAACCTTTCCTATCCATGTACCTGTCCAAGCAGCTTTTAAATGTTGTTATTATACCTGCCTCAACCACTTCCTCTGGCAGCTCGTTCCATACATGCAACAACCTCTGTGTGAAGAGGTTGCCCTCAGGTCCTGTTTAAATCCTTTCCCTCTCATAAACATATGCCCTTTAGTTTTTGATTCCCTTTCCCTGGGAAAAAAGACTGAGTGCATTGACCTTATCTATGCCCCTTATGATGTTATACACCTCTATAAGATCACCACAGTATCCTACGCTCCAAGGAATAAACCTCTCAAAAAAAAAACCTCTCCCTAGGACTCACGCCCTCAAGTCCTGACAAAATTCACGTAAATCATTTCTGCACTCTTTCCAGCTTAATAACATCTTTCCTATAACAAGGTAACAAAAACTGAACATAATACTCCAAGTGCAGCCTCACCGTTTTGTACAGCTACCACTGCCTTGTAGAACTGCTCTGGTTATCAATTTTTTAAAATTTATTTTAACTGGCTCCTGTATGCCAGTCATCAGTAAGCAAAATATATATATATAGGTTTGGGGAAAATGTGTCTAAAAACATAAAATGCTTACATAAAAGAACAAATGTAAATGGCAAGTAACCCATCAGGAACAGAGAGTGTATATACCTGAATGATTTCCAAAATCAGCATGAATAAAAGCAACCTCAAGCTTTTCATTGACATTATTTTCAACATAAACACAGACACTGAGATGAATTAATGCACCTTCCAGCAAACACCAACTAATCAAAATGGGCAAGGGCTTGGTAACACACACCTAAGTGGAGATGCAAGTTAAAATATTATTGGAAGATTTTAATTTTTTTGTTAAATTACTGCAACGTATTCACACTAACCTGTTGAACAGCATCAGTCACACATGGGGTCTCATTATTACCCTGTGACAAGAGAGCTCCAAGGTCTAGTGAATGGGGTCTGGCCCGCTTAGTCCCTCTGTCATACTGTTGCATGTCTGCCTTCGAGTGCTGCATCTGAGTCAGGCTAAGCTCTGATTTTAGTCGCTCAATTTCTTTGGCCATATTTACAATGAGCTCTGGATTGAAAGGTTTTTCTCCAGTCTGGGAAGAGTTGAGCTCCAGCTGTTCTTTCAGGAGACTGATGATGGTTTCCGAGTTTTGTAATTTCACAGTTAACTTTATGATCTCCTCTCTGAGGCCCCACACATCAAGGTTGTCCTTCTTTGCGTCCGTCCCCCCCTCTGGCAGTGTCAGATCCTCTTCCACACTCTTCTTCTGCTCAGCATTATCCAAAGTCTGATTTTGTAAAGAGCTGTCAAGGAATGAATATAAAGTGAATGTCATTATTAATGTTTAATATACATATTTTCAATATTTTCCACTTAAATACCATGCAAAATAAATTAAAACTAATGTTATCAAGAACTCTGCCCCTCCCTGTGGACGTCCTGGTATTTCAGATAATCAACACTCCTAATGTTCAAAAGTTTCTTCAGCATCTCTCTGATAAATCATAAATATGTTCCTACCTACTGTGCAGTCACCATGCTTGAGAAGCACCTCAATTTGCTTCTCTAAGTACACAGTAAAAATTCAAATCGCTGATGTGGTCAGCTGGACCTTGCTATGGATTAATATTTGTTCAGTACATTGAAATCAGATGATGATTCACAGACACAAGCCACAACTCAACACCACCAATACCTTATTCTGGAAAGATCATCTGAAACCGTTTCTCCACAAATGCTGAATGATCAGTTGAGAATGATCTGTTTTACCATAAACTACTGTATATCTAGTTTACTTAATTTGATCAGTTGACCCATTGTCTTCAGATGAGATACATACCAAACCCCTCCCCCACATCTCCTTCTTACAAATTAATTGGCTCAGTCCAGTTAAGTTAATTGATTAACTAGATGATCCATTAATGTGATTAGAGGGGGGAAGTGAGGGGCATGGTTGTAACAAGGAAACTCGGAATCAGTTCTGAGTTCTAAGCTTCTTATGTATTAATATTCCATTGTATAGAATGTTTATTTAATATATTACTCTATGAATACAATGGTTCACTCAACAATGACCTGTGTTTGTAGGTAACTTTCACAAAAAATACCAGGGTTTATCAATATTACCACATGCAACTTGGAACAACATCCAGATTTCCACACACATCTATGCTGGATGTGGAAATCTGGAAGCTGCTGGTAGCTAACTGCACTCTAACTCAGGAATCCTAACAGAGTTCAGCAGGGGACGGGACTTTGCTAAAAAATGCCTCATACTTGATTCCAGATTTACTGAAGAATTCTGTATCAGGCAAGTGGAGGAACAACTAGCCTGTTCCCCTTACTTTGAATGGAAAGGAATGGCTGAAAGAGTCTTTGGAAAATGCCTTCAATGTAAAAGTTAGTAGATTTTTAGTTTAAAAATACACTTGTTAATCTTATAAAAACCATTGTAAAATTTTTAATATTTTGAAGGAATTTTCATTTAGATTTCTTGACAAGTTTTAATGAGATATTTATTGGTGTTTAGAAATCTATAAATCTGGAAGTCTTCTTGGGAATAAGGACAGACTGAATGACTTGGTAGCAACATGGCAGATGAAATATAATGTGAGAAAATGGCAAAGTCATTCATGTTGGTGAACAAAAAAGAAAAGCAGAGTCTTTTTAAATAGTGAGAGATTGGGAAATGTTGATGTTCAAAGGTGTTCTTGGCAGGCTGGATGCAAGGAGGATGTTTCCATTGGTTAAGGAGTTCAGAACCAAGGGTCACCGTCTCAAAATAAAAGGTAGACTATGACCAAGATGAAGAGAAATCCCTTCACTCAGAGGTTAATGAACTTTGGAATTCTCTTCCTCAGATGGCTATATAGGTTCAGTTATTATGTGAATTCAAAACAGATATCAAAATATTTCTGGGAATCAAGGGATCTAGGAGTAGTGCAGGAACACGGCACTGAGGTAGAAGATCAGACGTGATCTTGTGAATGATGGAGCAGGTTCAAAGGGCTTGATGGCCTAGTCCTACTTAATATATTCTTATAAATTGTTTTAATGCTTTAGTATCTTTTGATATTTTATTCTTTTAACATTCAGTTTTGTTTGTTTTTTTAAGTCTTAAAATATTTTTGAATGTTTCTGAATATCTCAAACTTTTAGAAGCATTCTGTATGTTTTAGGCTTCGACTGAGAATGGGAGTTAGCCAGCTATCAACATCTTTTCTCTTTACTTTGAATGGGGCTTAGTTTAGCTGCCCCAGAAATCCCATCACTGTGCAGAAGGCCATTTTGCTGCTTGGGGCTTCCTCACCAAAGGTTCTACCAAGCAGTTTTGTCTGCTTGGAGGATCGTAAAAAGCCCAATTTTTTTTTCATATGTCAGAGGTGGGCCAACTGTGCTCCTCTCTCACATCTATGAACTAACCATGAAAAACTTTGAGAAGTCCTGACAATAATGAAAGGTGGTTAATAAATTTCTTCCTTATTAACTGCATTATATCAATATATTTGCAATACATTATCAAACATCATCTTATCTAAATGTTGGTGCCATTTTTCAAATTGCTAATGTGGTCACCTGGACCTTACTAAGGGTTAATATTTGTGCAGAACATTGAAATCAGATAAAAACTCCAGGAAATATCATGCTGTAATAAACATCCCACTCCAGGTCTTCTAATATTTTCTGTCATTGTTTGGATCTTTAAATTAGCAGTGACTGCTTACCACATTTGTTGTTTCTGAAAATACAAACTGCTGAAACTCGTGCCTCATTAGTTGGCATGATCTAATATCATAGCAGTAGGTTAGCTATCATATGTATTGATCAATTGAGATTGACAGATTTTGGACTATAGGGCAGCAAAGGGTTGTGATGAACAGGCAGGAAAGTTGAGGCCAAGATCACATCAACCATCATCTTGTATCATGAGGAGGCAATCTTTGTGATTGGGAGGCTATGGAATTGGAAACTCAGTTGAATTAAATGGCAATTCCAGTCCAAGACTAAGGACAGTTAAGTAACAGTATCGGAGTACAGAGTTTGTGAGATGTGGGATGGTGTGTGGGTGGGGAGAAGGGGATAGGCAGGTTTGTGGGGTGCTGGAGATGATAACTAGGTCTAACTAACTTTTAACTGGAAGAATTCTCAGTTCTTCTAACTTTGGATGCTGGACAAGTAGCTTAACAACACAGGGTTGGTGAAAGGATGGAGCGAACTGGTGGAAAGGTAGTGCTGGATAGTCTTAGCGGGCTTGTGGAAGTTATCCTAAACCCTACGAATATTGAAGGATGTTGGTAGAGAAGGAAAAGGGTCAATGGCATCTACTTGGCTTGAAACATGGCTGAGTCTGTGCCCAACATACTTAATCTTCTCTGTCTTATAAATGTTAACCTATAACAACTTGACCGAGGTATTGAAATTTAATAAATAAAATATTTACTCCATTTGAGGCACTGATGTCTCAATCTGTGTCTTCAGCTCCATCAGCTTGTTTTCCATCAGTTTCTTTTCCTCCCTCAATCTCTGCACTTCAAGTTTCATCTTCTCAAAACTGTCCAGGGTCTCTGGACTCATGGCCAATGAATTGTCAGACAAGACGCTGGTGTCAGTTTCTCCAGTGCAACTTTTAAATCCAGAATCACTTGAGGCTTTCTGTAAAGACTAAAAGATTTATTTGCAACTTGAGAAATTATTAGCCACAGATGAAAATGAACGGATCAAAAAGAGCAACTCAACTAAGTTCCTTTCAAAGCTAGAACATAACACGCATTCATTCTACTTGTTAAATTGCCTATCTCAACTTTAATATTCCTTCTTGTCATTAATACAAGCAACTACTTTTTTTCCGTTTGATTGATGAAGATGTGCAGCAACAATTCTAATTTTATGTATGTGTGCTGTGAAGATGACACACTGCTCCATGGTTAGAGAAAGAAAATTTGCTAAGATCTATGCTCCTCATCACTGCCCAGCTATTTCCACTGGAATTCTACAGTTGTGAATATGGTATAATACAACTTTCAGTTTGGTTGTGAATCCTTCATGGTCAAGTAGGTTGTCAGCAACCATTGCTGAGACCCACACACAGAAAGTGGGCATGCATATTAATGAAATGCAACAATGAAAATATGCATCAATGGGAAAAGAATTGCTATTCAAGAAAGGAGAAACGAGAAGCAAAGGAAAAAAAAATGAGTGGCATGTGATCAAAATGATTTCATCACTGAGCTACCACTGTACAACATCAAAAAAGAGCTTACGAAACACATTGTTCTTCAACGCTAAATTGGAAAAGAATTGCCAATAATGTGAACAATGCAAAATATAAAATGACATCTATATGAATGTACTAAAAACCTGAACACAAAGATGTAGAATTTCAATTTATAATTCTTCACTCAGGTTCCTTTATGTATTCAGTGACCAAGTCATACACAATATTCCCTTTTAGTGATGATTTTTTTGCCACCTTGAATTATTTAATCTTCCACCAGAAACCACGCAATGTTGGAGCAAAATTTTGTAGTTAAAACATACTCTTTTAAACATTTTAAGCCCATATTTATTTGTGGTTCACTCACATAAGACATTATTCCTTATCAATAGACATGAATAAAAATGATGGGATCTCTAATCTCCATGGGATTCTAATTGGAGCTCTCCATATCGCCAATGGCAGAACCCCAAACCACCCAAATTATAAAGAGACACTGCCATTTCTGGATACATATTATTTCCTTTGTAATGAAAACAATGCTGGACATACTTTACACATCGGGCATCATCCCTGGAGAAAGAAAGTGTCAAGTGTGTACCCTTACATCAGAAACATATCCAAGAGTTTATGATGAAAGGTCATTGACCTGAAATGATAACTCTTTCTCTCTCCACAGATGCTGTTTGACCTGCCAATTATTTTCTGTATTCTTTTTTTAATTTCAGATTTCTAGCATCTGCAGATTTTTATTTTTTGAACTCTCTTCATAAATTAGAGCATTAGTCAAATTTCCTTTCTCTCTCCAAATTGTGCTTGAAACAGATTTTGCTGCAGCCTTTGATGTTTACCTGCTGGCTCTGCTCCACAGTTGTTGGATGCTCATTCAATGAATGGGTGCTGTCTGTACACCGAATGCTCCCATTATCCTCAGCACTCTCACTATGGTGCTCTGAAAGGGAATGAAAGACAGGTGCTTGTCATGAACATGTAAAATGATGCCTTTGCCCACTATCTACTCTACATAAAATGATAAATAAAGATTACACGTGAATAAAAATGACAATTACTTTTTGAAAATATTTTGATCTACTGCTACCAAGTTAAGAGTAAACACTTTCTTATTCAATTACTGCAAGGTGTACTGAAATGGTAGTTTTTACCTTCTCTGGAAGATTTAAATACTAAAAATATTCAGCTTATTTTCTCTGTTTCATGTTGTTGATTAAAAACTATCAACGCACATTCATGAATAACAAACCTCTTGCTGCTGTGTTCACAGGCAAGTGAAATATCAGCTGGGTTAAAATATTATGAACCATCTTTTATGCAGTAACAAGCTAAAAGTTGCTGCTGTTAAATCCCTGGAACCTCTAATGCATTCAAAGCAGATGCTCTGAGCAAGCGATTAAAACTAAACAATATCAGTGATAGGCCACCTCCAATTTAAGTGGCTTCACCTGCTTTTCCCTTAACTTGCTCATCAAACAGCATATGAATGTGTTTTAAATGCCAATGAGAGTACAAAACATATTTAAAAGTGGGCTGTTGCCTATCAAATGAAGAAATATCAGTGAACATTGCTTGCTAGAGCTGAAATACAGATCAAAGTACAACAGCAGAAAGATACTAGAAGCTATTTTTTCATGTAGTTGGTTTAAAAATGAATATCTGAGTTGCTGGATTACAACAATTTGATATCTATCACTGTACACAATGCTACCCAGCAGTCTGTGGGTGGCACTTGAGCTGGGGTTCAAAATAAGATGCTCCTGCAAATTTCATAACTTTGATATTAATGCACTGTGGGTGGTGCTGAGGTTTTAGAAGCTAATACAGCAAGAAAATATTCAGCAAAGCAGAAGCATTCTGGGAAGTATCAGCACAAGCAGTATTCCACTATTCAATTTTAATTGTTTTACTTGGAGTGAATTAATTTTCACAATTGCAACATCCTAAGCATAATCACTGCAATGCTAAGTGTATGTACCAAGGACTTGCATTGTAACTGGGAATAATTGCGTATACCAGCTATTTGCAGCGACGTGCATAAACCTGGTTTAGGAAGGAAATTAGTATCAAAGGCTTCCAGTAAATGTGGTTTCAGGGTTTATGATACAAGTATGTTCAGGACTTGTAATTTTTTATTCAATATGGCCTTGATTTACTCAGGCCTACACCATAATGGTTAAATTGCTGGACTAGTGAAGACCCAAAGACACGAGTCCATGTCTCACCACACCAGCCAGGAAATTTAAAATCATTAAATAAATTTGGAATTTAAAATACACTGGTATCAGTAATGGTGACCACGAAATAATTGATTGTCATCTGGTTTATTAACATCCTTACGGAAGTTAATCTGCCCGTCCTTCATTGTGGCATTTAGGATTCTAGAACCACACCAGTGTGGTTGACGGTTAACTGCCCTCCAAAATGGCCAACAAAGCCACTTAACTAAACAAAACCACTACACCAGAAGAATTAAACTAAACACCTGGCATTACCCTACTTATCTAATCTTTCTCACATCCTAGTCAAGCAATAGCCTGACAGTCATATTTTCCACCAAAGACTGTGGTATCATCCACAAAATGTACCAGAACAATTTATCAATGAATCACCATTAACCTCCTAGCCTGGCAGTACCACTACTAAGAGAAACGGGGTAGCGGACACACGGCAATAGTGCTGCCTGGAATTTGCCTTCTGATTTGGAAATATATTACTGTTTATTATCCTAATCACTGTTCTATTACTGTTGCTATCATCTGAATGCACAAATTAATACACTGATGACAGTAATACCTTGGGCAATGGTTGATTTCATCACAGGGATCTTCTGCCTCCAATCTTGTGTTCCAAACACCTGCCAATGGTCACCTGTCACACATTGGTCCATAGTCTACTGCACGGTCTTCCCACACCAAGTGGAAAGGAATAAACTTCCTGTTATCCAATTGGCTTTTTACTTACTGTCATTTGAACAACCTTTCTGTCCTATTTCCAATATTTTGAAAACTGATAATGAAAGTAATACATGCACTAAAATAATACATTTATCTTTTAATGACTTTTTCCCAATTTTATTCTGTCATCCAGGTTGCTGGGAGTGGTGTTCAGCTTCATCTCTAATTCCTGTGGATTCCAGGACAATCCTGGATAGTGGACAATCCTAATCTAGGCCTGATTACATAGGGAATTTAGCCAGATAGCAGATGATGGTTGCTCCATGAACAACTCTGGCTTTAGAAAAAGCAAAAAAAATTGAAGAGGAAAAGGATTAAAATTCTGCCTGTAGCTGGTGATATTTTATATATAACCAGTTGAAGGCTTCAAGAGTTAGGTGTTTATTCAAGCATGTATTTTCCAGATATGTTCTCTTCACATGGTGTCTCCAACTGGGAATGCTCATTATGATACTGTTTTGCAGTTTTATTCATTCATTTTTGGGCAGCACTGGCAAGATTAGCAATTGTTGTCCATCCTTAATTGTTCATTGAGAACATGGTATAAAACCATTGACAAATGAATGGTTTGCTGAGCCATTTCAGAGTCAGAGTCAATCATGTAGAGTCATATGTAGGATATTACTGAATCAGATCTGGTTGTTTTTGTGGTTATCATTACAAAGACTAGTTGTTGTTTCATTTTCCAACTTTTAACTAAAGTTAAATTCCCCAGCAGCTGTGGAGGGACTTGAGCTTGGATATCTGGATTGTTAGATTAGTTCTATGGTAGCTTTACTTCTGTGCCACTGCTATACCCAATTCATGAAACAGAATTATCTGACTTGGCTGTTATCATTCAAATAGCTTCTGCTTCTCATTATGATGGAGGAGGCAGGGTTCTGTCTTTAATAACATCTTTTAAACCTAAATAGAAGAGCTTTAATCCCCACCACAAATTAATTTTGAAGTGAACATGAAACTCACAGGAAATAAGTTTTGTTTTAATTTATGGTGTACATTGATGATCTCACACAGCATGAAGGAACATTGGGTGGTTGGGGGACAAGGGAGGTACTATTCTCTGCAATAATCACACATTAGATTCCTGTGTATTTTGCTCTGAAAGTCTATTAATCTGCAACACAATATTATGCATGAAATGTCCACACCACTTAACAATTCAAAGCCACATTTCTTTTGGAATGCCCAAAGTGCTGGGTCAGATTTCACAAGCAAAATGTAGGCAAAACTGATAGCAAATTTTGGAGATTAACAGAGGAATCCAGAAATTTGTGTCAGTTGTGCCTTGTTCCACCCTCAGGAAGATTTTTTCTGCAAACTATTCTATCATAACATTGCATGAGGTGCAAGTGAGTTTTTAATAGCAACAAGCTACAATTACAATTCAACAATCTTTCTAGGCCTAGAAACTAGACAAGGATTTCCTCAAATATTACAAAGTTCTAGAGATGTTTTTTCTTTTAAAGACTATTTTAGCTTTGTCCTTAATCTCATGTGCATGACCCAGATGTTAATTTGGATTCTGTATGGCGTTTAAAATGCCTCTTACTACCAGGTTTTCCTTTTATGGGAATGCTTAAATATTATTAACTGCTCAACTGCCTTGATGAAATCAATGTTATTGAATGGCATAGATCCCCTCGAGGTCCGATAGCAACCAATGCTGGGAAAGAGGAAGTCCGCACCACGGGGATCTCTGGACCACTCTGCACAGCTTTCTCCTTTCTTTGCTGCTGCCACAAAATCCAGGATTTTGCATTGTGGGTCCTGCAAGAATCACATCAAATGTTCTCTGTGTTATCTGGAAGGAACAGATTCATACTCCGGGCCTTCTGATAGCTTACAGTCATTCTTGAACCATCAATTGTCAATTGGGAATGCAAGTCTTTGCAAGCTGTTTGACGAAGGGAATATTGAGCCAAGTCTAATCTTATGTTACTCAACACTGTGTACAAGCATTTTCCAATAGAGACCACTGGGCAATCATCAGAAAACCTGGCTGTTTCTTTCCCACTACCACTGACTTTGCCCACTCCCACCTCCTTTCACCCAGGCACATTGTAATTCACAGCTATATCAAGAATGATTAGCTAGCAGTAACAACTAAGAATGGAATCCATAAATTTCCAGTTTTACACTAAGCAGATGAACTTTTGGAGTGCCTGTTAACTTAATGACATTTCCTGATCCTGGGATCAAATATTGTTTCTGTTGCACATAGAAGAATTTAGTTTGGGAAGTACTTTTAAGATGATATTTTATTGTGGACAAAATGCATCAGAACAGTGACTAGAATTGCTCTATCATCACAATCTACTAGTACATGCAAACAAAGAATGAACTTGGAACAAAAAACATTCTTATTGCGCACAATCCAATTTAGCTCGAGAAACATTGACCACCATTCCTGTCATTTTCTGGACTGCATGTCATAGTTCAAAATACTGACTCAACTCAGTATAATTTTGACCACAAAATTTGTCCTTTTTTTTTAACATAAAATAGTAATTATCTTCATGCACATCTGCATAGTAGTTCTTGTACACATCAAGGAAAGTAAGGCTGGGCACTGTTCCATTCAGTTCTGCAAACTAGCTACCATTCTCAAATCAGGAGGGTAGTCAGGCAAATTATTTCCCTACTCCTCAGTCTCTTGCAATGTGTTCTTTAACCAAATGCCAGCAAGAAAGGAAACCATGTTGATTTATACTTTGTACATTCCCAGCTTGTATAACAGTGGCCAGGTGCCAACCTCTTTTCGCTGAAAGCTTCCCCATCCATTTTATCCTCTCCCTTCCTATTCCCACATCCCCCCACCCCCCCCCCCCCCCAAAAATAGAACTGACTCCTGCTGAAGAAAGATTCCAAGGGCTCTGGTTACCTTCCAATAAGTTGCCTTGACAGTGGAAATTAGCAGGGTATTAAGGACTAATGGTTTATCACAATCAAACCCAATTACCTTTGGCCAAAATTCACACTTACAGGCTTTCAATTATTGATTGTCCCTCCAGTAAATATTCTGGTCAAATGCAGAAGCACTGAGGTCAGTTTGCCTGAGCTCAATTCTCAGCAAATCTGAGACTTTCCCAGTCTGAATGAAAATACAGGTCTTAGCTGATTAAAATGATCTAAATTAAGTCAATTCACTCTCGCAATATTTTTAACTTCGTGATTGATAGCATTATTCAATTACTTCAATGTTTAATTAACATTGAACAAAGAAGACATACAATATCAGTATGTTAATGCAATAAACCAGGCATTTTTCATGGACCAAAAAGGACCTGTATATTTTCATCAGTGTATCAGTTCATTCTTTGTCTATATATAAGCTTGATTAGAACAATAAAACATTTCTGCAATATTACTCTTCCAATAACATTGTTAGTAAAGGCAATGGGTTAGTTTACTGGTGAGATAAAGAAGTCAAAAGCTCCTCGTGCATTCCTGTTCTGTGCTGGTGAACTTTGCTTTAGTGTGTGTCCATTAAGAAGGAACAGTCTTGGTGACTGTGGCTGCAAAGCTTAAGACTGTCAGGTTCACACACAAAAAAATGGTTAGAGTTGTGGAACTGGAAAATCATAAAATAAGATTTTCAATTGAAGATAAAGAGAAACATTTGGAGAAGTTGATTATCTTGTATCAATTACTTTGATCATGTGGACTTAAGATTGAAAGTCACCCCAGGACACCTAACTGGTGCTGAGTGTTTCATGATCAGATAGTATGGCTGATAACAATCTTCACAAAAGCATACCACTGGATAGCTGGAAATATCTGTCTGAGCTAAACAATTTAATATATGCATTGGGTCCTTGGATACATATTTCCATTTTAATACTTAATTGTGCAGAGTTATAAATTTTCTGGGCCTTTAAATGAATACATAAAATACTTGTATATGTGGAAGTAGGAGACTTAAAAAGATTAATAGTCACTAAACATTTAAAGATTCTCAAAAACCCTTAATTATAGCTGGACACAGTTTGTTAAATCCACACTCCATTCAATATGGACTTCATGGATCTTGAAGAGATGCAGTTGTGGTTCTTGCATTCCTAACAAAAACACGGAGGCGTGGCTTAAGCCTCAAAAAGCCTTCTAGGGTCCTCACTCGTGACTTTGAAGATTAGAATGTAATTTATTACTGTTTACTTGATTGATGTGGAAGCGTTGGAAAGGGTGCAGAGGAGATTTACCAGGATGCTGCCTGGTTTGGAAAGTATGCATTATGAGGAGAGACTAAGGGAGCTAGGGCTTTACTCTTTGGAGAGAAGGAGGATGAAGGGAGACATGATAGAGGTGTACAAAATATTAAGAGGAATAGATAAACAGCCAGCGCCTCTTTCCCAGGGCACCAATGCTCAATACAAGAGGGTATGGCTTTAAGGTAATAGGTGGGAGGTTCAAGGGAGATATCAGAGGGAGGTTTTTCATCCAGAGGGTGGTTGGGGCATGGAATGCGCTGCCTGGGGCAGTGGTGGAGGTAGGTACATTGGTCAAATTCAAGAGATGCTAGATAAGCATATGGAGGAATTTAAAATAGAGGGATATGGGGGAGGTAGAGGTTAGATAGTCTTAGGTGAGGTTTAAAGGTCAGCACAACATTGTGGGCTGAAGGGCCTGTATTGTGCTGTACTTTTCTATGATTATATGAAAATGATTTTTTTTTCAGGAATAATCTCCTTAGGCTTGGCACCAATTGGCACAATTAAGGATGAGTTTGACTGGAGATTTTAGCACTTTTTCTTAGGTTAAGAAAAAGTGATATAAAGTGTAATTGAACTTAGTTTCTGGGAAATGGCTACAATACTTTGGATATTTATAGGAAATTTTAGATTTCTTGCAATGAGGGCAGATTAAGAAAATCTGGAATGAGAAAGGGCTATTTAGCCCAACAAGGCCCTTTGTGCAGAATGTGCCATTTTAAGACTCCCTCCTAAACCCTCAACCTACTTTAAGAAACATAGTTTATCACCCCATTCTTTGGAGGATGAAGTGCATGAAGATATTTGAAATGGAATCAGGATTCAAACACAAATGACTCTTTTCAGAAAGTGCTTCAATGTGTAACTTTGGTAAACTGGTCATTATCACATTCAAGTCAATGCCAGAGTTCTTACAAGATGAATATAATTTACAAATCCATCTTGGATACATGGGAGATCAGAAATAAAAATTGTTATTTTAAAATAACTACAAAAGGATTTACTTTTAAGTAAGGTGGTTTTAAAACTTGCCCCCTTGTTTGCTTCGAGTAGTGACTCCACCTTGTCTGAAAAACCAATCCTGTGAATTCCATTTTTGTATCAGTGGTGGCAATCCTGGTGCTGTTGAGTATGTGGTATATGAAATACAGCCATAACTGGTGCAAGAACAGATGTTTGGAAAGAAAAAAAATGTTTCTCCCAGTAATTGATGTTAAATTTCACAGAAGGATTATTGTTCAAGAAACATCTGGAGGTATGCATGAAGCTGGAGTCAACAAGCCCTCTCCTCCCTAGAATAATTGTCTCAACATCTCAATCATCTGTATTGCTTATCAAAGCAAGGTCTAATTAGTGTGAAGCTCAGGGGAAGTTTTACACATGTAGTACTGCAGAGTCAACAGTTTTGGAATGCAGAAACAGGAAGTTCATATGAACATTCCCAAAACACAAGTATGTAATCTGTTCTCGTGTGTAATCTGTTCTCTTTTATGGAGATTAACTTCCAACACAGATCACAACACTATATTCTGCAAAGACAACTAGGGCTTTCTCTACACATATAGTTAATCATTCAAAGGATTCAAACTTCACAATTAGTAAAAGAAACAGGGAAAACATCAAGGTGATCTGGAACATGGTTCAGACAATGGCAATTCTCAGTAGTCTCCTATTCCTCCTGCATGTGCACTTACCAGTGTGCACACACAGCTGTAATATGACCCTGTAATATTTGTAGTTCTTTGACTACTGCATCTGTACACAGGTGTAACATGTTTGTGTACTCTAGCTCCTCAAGGCTGATAGGGTCTGTTCTGCACACTAAGAATTAACTAAGCAATAGTCAATGACTCATAAAAAGACACACTGCTTTGCACACAGGCGAATTGAAAGGGATGCCCTGTGAGCAGGTAAGATTGAAGGCAGAATACACAACGCTTTATCCAGCACAGGGCTGGACAGTGATAGCTAACACAGCAACTCACTCAATCTTAACAAAAAAGCAAATTACTGAGGATTTTGGATGTCTGATATAAAACTAGAGAATACTGGAAATAATCTGTTAAATCAGCACCTGTGAAGAAAAGGTTAATGTTTTGGATGATCAACCTGAAACATTAACTCTGTTCCTCTATCCACATATCCCACCTGCCTTTTCTGTTTTTAAACTCACTTAACATGCTGCAACTTAATCAAGTCAACTGTTCAGTGTATCAGAGCAATGAACAAAACTGAAAATAGTTCTTAAAACAGGGAGGTCCAATCTGCATTCTGTAGAATTTGCGTACTGATACAACTTCCTGCCAGTGCCAATCTTAAATGCATATCCTTCCAAAGTACGTACTGATCCAAATCAGCTGTTCAGAGTTACAATTGCATAGAAATCTCATTGGGGCTTTATGCCAGCAACAAACCTCTATGGGAACCATACATCAACTCAACTAAATCAATACAGAATACCAGCATTTCAGCAAAATGATCATTTCCATCAGAAGGTACTCAGTAACAATGAAGTAACTATATCTTTTCTTTCATCAACTGAAATTGCAAATGTAAATTAGTTCAACTGTACAATTTATCTGATACAAGTGAAGCTCTCTTCAACACTTTGCCTCCAGCCCTTGTTCCTATTCTTTTGGAAGATTTGGGTAGGTGGAAGCAAGTAATTAGGTGCAGTCTGCTATATCTTAAATTGCTTTCTGATGATTTTTTTTTAATGAGCACATCCTTTATCCCCATCTCCAGACTAAAGAGATTTCTATCAAAGAACAGTGGACTTGCTAAAAGAGATTTCCATCAAAGAACAAGGGACTTGATTCCCGCATGCTATGTACTGGAACTCCATTTGGGTTTAGAAGATGGTTTGCAGGTAGACAGAATGCTCACCTACTTCCTTTTTGCCATGAAATAACCAAGAGCCTTGGCCAACATCTCTGTACTTTCAATAAAAATCAGGAAAAAAAATGCTGGAAATCTGGAAAAATAGAAAATGCTGGAAATACTCAGCAGGTTAGGCTGCATCTGTGGGAAGAGAAACAGAGGTAATGTTTCAGGTTGAAGACCTTTCATCAGAACTAAGAGAACAGGTTCTAAACCTTGCCTCCATGTAGCAATTCCACCAACCTTGATGATGTTTGGAAAATCAATGCTATGAATTCCACTGTTGTAACAGTAGTGGCAATCCTGGTTTGTGGTGTGTGAAAAACAGCTGTGATAATGGTTCAAAGGGTCAGTTTCTCTTCCCACAGATGTGGCCTGACCTGCTGAGTATTTCCAGCATTTTCTGTTTTTATCTATATACATTTGGCATCTTTAAATTGCTGATGAAAGTTGTGCAGTCATCTTTTCATTTTTCCCTTGTTTGGTATTGTCCAAGGACACAAGAAAAATGAACTTCACTGCAAGAGTGAAAACTTTATTAACACAGGCTAATATTGGAAATTTTGGCCCAAGAAATCAACAAGATTATATCTACTTTGAGAAATATACTTTAAATTGAAATGGGATTTCCACTTCAATTACAATCCACTCTTTAACAATGATCATGGAAAACTCTTCAGTGTTTTGCTTTAAGTTTCATCAGACTATCTAAGCATAACTTGTCTGATTCAATCAAGTGACTGTTCTCACTTTTTTTGCTTGGAATCTAGCTCTGTCTGCCCATCACCCATATACTTATCTACCTGTGTTTTTTCTCCCTTGGTTCACCTTTCTTATCCGTTTCCTCACCTGGTTCTATCTGCCAATCATCCCTCCCTTATCTGGTTCCATCCATCACCTACCAGCCACTCTCTACCCATCCCCCTCTCCCACCTGCCTTTTTTTTCTTCTTTTATGTTTCCTCTTATCACCTACTACTCTCCCTTCCTCGTCTGCCAATCAACCCCCCCCCCCCCCCATTCTGCTTCCACCTATGACCTACCAGCCTCTTTCTCACCCCTCCCTCTCATTTCTATATACTGGCCATCTTCCCTCCACACTCTCAGTGCTGATGCAGGGTCTTGACCCAAAATGTCAACCATCCCTTTGCCTCCAGATGCTGCTTAACCACCGAGTGCTTCCAGCAGTGTTTTTTGCTCCAGTTTCTTGCATCTTCCTTTTTGCTTTATTTGTCAAGCACACAATCAATTTGATACCAACATATGTTTATGGGGTGGCTGAATGGGAGTTACAATTGGTTTCAGTGCCCTTCTGCTAAAGACCAATATGTGGAATTTGTATTCTTTCTTTTACCTCCTTTTCTTTCTTTACATCTGTCCAGCTGTGTGAATAGAACTACTGTTTATTATTCCTGGAAATCCCAGCATGCAAAGAAATAGCAGTCTCTGTTGCATTAATGGGCCTCCTGATTCAAGAATGGATTTTTACTGTTGTAATGAATTGTGGGAGGACCCAGCTCCCAATGTGATTTTTCATGCACCAGTCGGAGAAAACAAGAGAAATTAAATACTTGAAGGTAGCAGACTACACATACCATCAGGAGATAAAGCACGATAAAGGTCATCTTCTTTTCACCAATACAGGGATTAGGATGACTACATTCACATACCAGATTGGCATTCAATCATTATGAATGCCAAGAGATAGTGTAATCAAAAAGCCTGCCAACATTCACCATTTACATATCAATGACAACTACCTGGTTGAATTTCTGGAAGCTTCAGACATCTGTGGAATCAAACCCTGATAGTTGACACTGCTCTCAAGAAGTGGAATAAACTGGATTAATTTATCATTCATTTTTTTTGATTCAATCAAAACTAATATGTCTCAGGCCATTATTTACAGAGACACAACAATGTGTTCTAACTCAACTTATAAAATTTTTGTTAATTGTTTATAGAGCATCGAAAAAGTTTTTATTCCCCAATACAGATGATGTCCCTGTAAATATGGATTATACTATATCTGCTTATAAGCATAACAAGACAACAAAAATGAATTAACCCTCAGAACAGGATGACAAATCCAAGTAGTATGAGCAATCACAACATCTGATGAACAAGAACATTGTAATGTGTAAATGAAGGAAACTACTAAATAGTAATGAAAATACTGCCAAACAATATGCTGGTTATCAGTTTCCAGCAATACTGCTCGAGTCTATGGTTATCATTGATTCAGAATTTCCAAAAGGATTGTTCTACTCTCAAACTCATAGCTGTCAGTTGTACAACAATTAGATAATAAACTGGGGAATGTTGTCCAATTTCCAATTAGATACAAAGTTTAGATCAGTTTAGAACTTAACCCTGCGCAACATCCATCACCGAAACAACTGCTTGAAGATGCTAGCAACCTAAGTATTCCGACTTTAATATTCAATCTCAAGTCACCTATGGTACATTCTGGTAGGGAGTGTGTTTGAGTTCTGTGCTTTCCATGTGGCAAACTTTCAACTATGGTGGTGCAAATTAAGATCCAGGACAAAGCTCAGTCCTTTCCTAAACTGGATTGCAAGATGCGATAACAATACAAATACTTCCTGGCATTGTGGCAGAGGGGTATCTTGGACAAACGTTTGGGACCAAGTTTACCGAGTACTTTGACAGATATGAAATGGTCCCAACACACAGCTGATAATCTGCTTTTCGAAAAAGTAAAATTATTAATATATAAAATTCTACATGAATAGTTTAACCCAATTTAGGTGCAATTTTCAAATATCTTCAATCAAGCTATTAAATATATACATATTAAATATATGCATATGTCATTATAGCTTAATTGCAAAATTGCTTAATTGCTTCAGACATTAAGTAAATTAGAATAGGTTTGTTTAGCAAATTGATTCTTGACTTTTGAGGAATAAAAGTAAACAAAACAGGAAGGATATGCTGGGAAGGCTGTGCTGGAAGAAGGGTGGTTCATGCATTCAAAACGGAAAATGTGCAAAGGCAAAATGAAGAAATTGAGATGATGCTTTTATTTGATCAACATAAACAGGGAAAATGCAATAACTTAAAATGGAATGATCTTTTTCCTCTCATGATAATACATTCTGGGTCATGAATTTCATAAGACAAGGAAAACTATTAACATATATGGTACAATCAAGATTTTCTGAATCCAGGTCAGTTAACATTGCACACATTTAGTTAGTAAACAGTAAAACCCCAATTGCATTAGGCAGGCATTTCCTGTTAGCAAGGTTTTCAGGCCAACCACCAGCCAACATTCCACTGCACACTATGTGGTTTGGGCGCGAGACACCTCAGCAGAGCAGGCCACATGCTCTTGCAGACTTCCCAGCCTGTCCATTCCCCCACCTCCAGAATCTGCTGACATCTCAGGCTCCTTCTCCAGCCTGCCAATCTGCTCCTGGGTTCTCCTGAGGGCCTCTTCCAGTTGTCCACGGAGTGCCTGTACAGCCAAAAGCTCAGTCTGGAGCGTCTTTTCTCTGCTGGTGCTAAGCAGAAATGTGAATTTGGAGATAAAAATGAACTAAGTCAAACTATTGAAGACAGTACCTGCTGAAAGGACAACAAATGCATGTGCTCTCCTACGAGAACCACAAGACATTGTTGGAGTGACCATGTTCTAACACTTTCATTTCCCAAACCACTTACAAGTTATGTGCCTTAACAAAAATGGCCTTATAGGCTTAAGAGTTACCAGAGAAACTTATCTTGAAGAAGGGAGTGGAGGAAAAGATGGTTTTGAATTTGGAGTCATCAAAATAGACTGAATATTAACTGGTGTGTATAGAGGAGATTATGAAACAAATATGATAAATTTTGAGAACCAGCTGTCGAGAGATACTGTCTGCAGTTAATGAAAAAATGAATCAATTTCTAGGTTGGGAAGTCTGGTGAAGGGAATTTTGAACAACAGAAGACAAAAGTGTCAGATGATATCAAATTGAACAAGCACAATGATTCACAGTTCCCTTGCATGTATTTATTGTCATGCAAAGCTGTACTTTTCATCTTGCACAATACATTCAACCAATAAGATTAACAACACAATTCCTTGCTAGGGTATGTGCCAGTACTAATGTAATACAGTTAGTACAATGTAATAAAAACTATTCTCAATCTTAACATAATATCAATCATATTTACTTTTGATGTGGTGAAAGTACAATTCCAGGAATAGTACCAATTATTCCAAGCAAATTTCTTGTACAAACAGACTTGCACTTTCAAAATTATATTTTAAATAAATGGATTGCATATAACTTTGGACAAGACAACAAATGTAACAGGAGTTCTCTTCTGATGGTGTATACATGTTACTAATCAATAACCTATAATTTTGCTTATTTTAATCATTACACATTTATAATATCTAGTAAAGAATTATATAGAAAAAATCTTTAGTTTTGGAAATATCATAGAAAAAATTGAATACCCCCTTTAAAAGTCGTGAGCAGTTCGAATCCCATATTAATGGTAGGGAGCACAATTTTATATACTCACACAGACTGCACAAAATCTGCACAGGTCAGGTCTTTCACTTACCTGTCAGTTTGATTGTGGAATTTAACGAGGCTGACGTAGAGTTGTCTTTCAGCTCGAAGTGCTTCGGTCAGTCGTGACTGCTCCAGGAACTGCTCTTCAAGGGCACAGATCAGCTGCCAATAAATATTGGAAACAGTAAGTAACACAGAACTATCCTTATTACTGCAGACAGTGAAATGGCCCTTTCTGTTCAATTTGAGAGACATAACTTCCCCTGTAGCCCCAAATGAAAAGATAGTCCACTTTGTCTTTGAATTCATGGGTCTGAGAGGGAAATACTTACCTATTCCCTGCCACTACCTAGAAATCACCATGGGAAGTATTGAAGCAGAAATTGGATAAGAATAAGATTTGATTACGATCCCTCTTCAGTGGATAATTGAATAACGTGGACATTAGAGGTACATAAGTAATAATCAGTTGGCACAGGTACCAGAAGATATTCAATGCATGTAGACTATGTCTTAAGAGGTGGATGATTTCAGTAGAGAAAAGAAATTGGGGAGAATTTTAAAAAACATTCAACTCCCAATTGCTTTAAATAAGTCACTCATTGATTCAATTTGATTTGAGCTTATTTTTTGACCTCTTGAAAATTGCAATGTTTTTAAACACAATTCACGTTTTCATTCTTCATTGATCTAAAGTTTTCATCTTTCAAGTTTGAAAAAATAGTCTACTTTTTCTGATTGATGTGCTTTGTGGAGTTCCTGATTTGTGCTGAATTAGGGAAGGTTTTGTGAAACAAACATGCTCAGTTTTCACTCCACATGGTACCAATGATATACTTGAAAAGTTTACTTATTAATTTAAATGAATTTTAAATTTACCCATGTCTTCCTAATAGGACCCAGTTTAATTTACTTGTGCTGCCTATTCACTTAGTCTATAAATCATCCTATCCATCTACTGTTTACCTTTCTCCCCCCCCAAGCTTTTGACTCAATAATGAACTTGATTTGATCCAATTACAATTAATTTACTGCAACAAGGTTTATAAATTGCTGGAGCTCAGCATGCTTAAGCCTAACTTGATCTAAACACTAGATCCTCGACTCGTACTTATGAAAAAGAGAAATTTAACATACCTGATTGTGTTTTTTCTCTACACTTCTCTGTGTAGATAATTCCATGGCTGCCACTTGATCCCTCAATATCAGGAGCTCTTGTGTAAGCTTCTCCACCTCTGGAGTCTCCCTTAGCCGTACCAGCTGTCTCTGCAGATCCTGTGGTGCAACAAGATCATCAAAAAACATGACCATTATGCAGTAATTCAACAGACAAATCTAAAGTAACAGCAAATCTGGAATTTTTTAACATCTGGACTCAATAATTCAATCTTTTTTACATAAATATTTTGTCACTCTTAAAAGTCACACTTTGCTCAGTTGCTCTAAAATTTCTCATTTACTTGATTGTTATTGAACATAATCTTTTGGTCTCACTTTCTAGTGAGCATGTTTGTTTCACAAAACCTTCCCTAATTCAGCACAAATCAGGAACTCCACAAAGCACATCATTCAGAAAAAGTAGACTATTCTTTCAAACTTTACCTTTCATCACATCAAAACAACCGTTGATTAAATTAAAAACACACCTTAATATGTTCTTCCTTGTCATGAATGTTGTTTGAGAGCACTTCAACCTCCATTGCCTGACATTGGAACTCTCGCTGCTGGCTGGAGAGGGCAGATTGCAGTGTTGCCAGCTCAAGCTGAGAAGGAAAAATACAACTCACATTGAGACATTTAACCTTGTATCAATCACATAGAAGAGCAGTCACTCAATCTAATGGAGACTCCATTTTTAAAATAACTCAGCTACAGGAAATATTTTCTCTTTGTCTCCAATCTAAAACCATGTTCCCCAATAACACAGAGGATCATCAGAAAATTGCCAACATTTATGACTCAATTCAATTTATATTTTATACTCATAATTCATGCAGGAAATCTATTCGCATTAATGCTGCAAGGAGGCAAAATTAAAAAGAGCAGAATAAATCAAGAAGTTATGACTTGAAGCCAAAAGAGCTGTAGCTTTGGAAATCATGAGAAAGGAGGAGTTATAGTTCTGGATGGTTAATTCAGTCTTGATTTCAATACACCAAAGAACATACAGCAGAGTTTACTGTGGTTTACAGGATCCGCTGGTCAGGAATTCAGTGAATACTTTCCATGAGTTTTCTGAAAGCTCTTTATTCCTATTGTCTCACCAATTCTATCCAGATTATTTGGGGGGGGGGGGGAGAAAGGGGAGGAAGGACTGGGGGACTTTTTTTCTGCAACAGTTCTTTCATCAATTTCAAGTTCTAAGGAAAAACCCAACTTCCTGAAGTTGAATTTTTTCCTTCAATATATTCCTTAATTAGTTACTTCAAATGTTCATTCATCTAAATAAATGCCAGATATTGCCTCAGTTTTCAGCTCTCATCTGCTGAGAGTTTCATTTCTCCAACAATTAAATTTTTACTCCTCTACATTGGCTAGACCAAACGTAGACTGGGTGGCGGTTTCGTAGAACACCTGCGCTTCATTTGTAACCACGATCTGCATCTACCCAATTGCCAGTCACTTCAACTCCCCCTCCATCACTGATATGTCAGTCCTCTGCCTCCTCCAATGCCAGGAGAAGTCCAAACGCAAACTGGAGGAACAGCACCTCATTTTCCACCTTGGGACCTTACAGCCTACGGCATGAACATCAAATCCTCCCACCTTAGGTAAACCAAACCACCCCCTACCTTGCTTCTTCTTTTCTTTCCTAGCCTCTCGCTCTTTTTTCCCCTCACCAGTCTTTTATCCTCTCTTCTCCCCTTCCCCCATGGGTGCCTGCCTCCTTACCTTTACCCATCCCCCAGTGGATTGGCTCTCCCCTCCTCCCACGCATCTGAGTATCACTCTCTTACCTGCATCTACCTATGACCACCTTATGCCCACCCTGCCTCCCCTCTTTTGTCCACCTATCACTGCTCTGCTTTCCCTCCTGCCCCCATATATTGAGCTTCCCCTTTTCCTATCTTCAGTCCTGAAGAAGGGTCCTGACCCAAAACGTTGACCGTCTGTATTTCTCCATAGATGCTGCCTAGCCTGCTGTGTTCCTCAAGCATCTTGTTTTTCTCACCTAGATTCCAGCATCTGCAGTCCCATTCTATTGTATCCACACCAGGTTTCATCCGAAATAGACACTGACTATTCTTCATTTGTGTTGCTATCAAGTGCTGGCAGACTATTTTATTACAGAAACTTTGGAGTCTCATCTAATGCAGCCACACATTTTGCTAGATTATTGGATAGTGAGCTTGAGTGAGAGCAGTCAATTATTTTCATGGTCCCTATGTGACAGCATTGAGATTAAATGTAGCTTCCCTCTCCATAACAGCAAAAATCTGCACTCCCTTCTGCATTGTTCTGTACTCCCTTCTCAAAGTTGAGAATTCCCCTACACTATCATATTTACCTCAGGAATCCTGATCCTAAATGACCCGCTGATGAAGCTTCTATCACACACCTGGGGACACTGGTTTCAGATTATTTTGCTGTATCCATTAATGTCAGTTTTAAAACTTACCCTGGTCTCTTTCTCTTTCCTCAAGGCCAGCTGCAGTTCCTCTTTCATCAGGTCCAGCTCAGCCTCCCCGATATCTTCTTGGTCTGACTCAGCCATTGCTTCATCTCCATCCAAGGCTGTCTGCAGAGCTTTTAACAGAGTAAAGAGTTATTACTTTACACCAGCAATCTTCTGGAGCATGAAACCTACATTGTTTTACAACTGAGTGATCTAATATGTCACTTCCAGCTGGTTCTATATTGGTAGCCAGGGAAAACTTTAATATTTGTAGCTTCTTTCAGGAATCTGTACTCTATTTAAGTTTCTTGCAGGTTGTGTGCTTAAAGTCCTTTTGTTAGCCTGATCAGGTATGCATTTTTCTCAATACAACTGCAAGCTGCAAGATTTTATAAGTCAGATCTCAAAAGTCATGCAGCACAAATCCAACTTGTACTGGTGAGATAGTTCCCATATTCTACATTTGTCACTTATGGAAGTCACACAAGCAACTGTGTTCCATTTAATTCCACCACTGTTTAATGTAATTTTCCTTTCTGATGAAACAATTTTGGACTCAATTAGGACCTTGGTATGGATTCTGTTTATATTTTGCCACCATCAGTCAATGCTCAAACACAACAAACCAAATCCTGGAAATTTTAGTTGAGACTTTTCAGTGTAACAATCAAAGATTCTGGCCTAATGGCACATACCTTCCCTTTCATTTGTATTCTGTTGGGTGTCAGTAGGTTCAGAAGCTTCCATCTTCTCAGGCTGGAGGGAGAACTCATTCTTCTTGTGACCATTCTGCACCAATTCCTGAGCAGGTCAAAGAAAAGGCTCACATCAAGTGGTTTAAAAAAAATACTCCAATCCCTCAGACAATGGTTGTAATGGATTCTTTTGATTTTTTATTTTATATGGATCCACTGACTGATCTTAAATCTGATACACCAACACTTGAGGAAGCGTGGTGAGATTTTTGATGTCATAACCAACATTTGCAATCACCAAAAGCAGACATTCATTCATCTTATTGTTGTTCAAGAATGTGCCAGCAGGTTCCAGTGGATTCCTACAACACACGTTACACTTTGAAGTTTTGGTCCATTTGTGACAAACTTACATGTTTCAACCTAATAAACCTTTGTGGAAGTATCATCACTAATTTTCAACAGATACTTTTACTTGATTTCTTCTTGTTTTTCAGCAGCTTGTCCAGTTGCCAGTCTTTTTGGGTCAACCTAAACAGTAACTGCTGGTATTGCATGTCATTCTGCAGCTGTACAAAAACTGTACACTTAGAGTATTGTGTACAGTTCTGGTTGTCACACTATATGAAAGGTGTGGTAGCAATAGAGAGTACAGAAGAGATTCACCAGGATGCTGCCAGGACTGGAAGGCTGTAGTTATGAAAGACTGGATAGGCTGGGTTTATTCTCACTGGAACATTGGAGGCCGAGGACTTGTAGAAGTTCATAAGATTATGAGGGGCACAGATAGGATAGATTTTCCCCAGAACAGGGGAGTCTAGAACTAGATGGCACAGGTTTAAGGTGAGAGGGGAGAAATTTAACAGAGATCAAAGATGCAAGTTTCTCCACACAGAGGGAAGTGAATATCTGAAATGAGCTGCCAGAGGATGTGGTGGAGGCAGATGCAATTACAAATGTTTAAAAGATATTTGGACAGGTATTTGATAGGAAAGGCATAGACTGGTATGGGCCTCATGCGGGCAAATAGAATCAGTGTAGATAGGCATCACAGTCAGTATGGAGGAGGAGGGCTGAAAGGCCCCATTTGTGTGCTGTATGTTCATGCGATTCTATTTTCTCTTGGGTTTACAGGAACGGGCAGAGAGATGTTAAAACTAAACTGGATCCTCTCCTCACCCCATAGCCACAGGTACGTTTTTCCCTCCACCCCCAACAGGAATGGCAGATTTGTCGGATTACAAGTAAAATGGGAACTAGGCTTCAATATTTTTTTCCTTTGGTGAATGAAGATTAAAGATAATTGCTTTTGTTAACACCCACTAACAGTGCAACGCAAGGAGTTAGTGGAAAAGATGACACAGAAAACTGAGATTAACATCACTGAACAAAATTCCATACCAACTCAAGGAATGTTTTACTTCTGGAATTTTAATCAATTCTACATAATGGGAACAAATTGAAAAACAAATTAATTGGATGCAAATTTTTCTCAATTAGGGCCCTTTCTGTATGTAATGAGGGATAGTACTGGGGTTAAGATTCAAATAACAGTAGGAGTACAGCTGGTAAATCTTTCATTGAAAGGTTTCTGACTCCCTCTAATTAATTTAAGTCAATAGACATCAAGGGGAAAATATTCCAACAGTCATACCTTATAAAGAGGATGTAGTAGTTGGCAATCATCCCATCCCCTGGACAAGGTATAACAGTTGGAATATTTTGTTGCAGAAGGTCCCCAGGGCATCATCCAAGGCTCAACCATTTTTATGTTGAAGGACAAGGACAATATGCCAAAGGAAGACCATCTGCAGCTGCCCACCAAGTTATAAAGTATTCTGATTTAGAAATATGCTGCAGTTCCTTCATTGTCAGAGTCTAAATTCTGGAAATCCCTACTTAACAACATTGTGGAAACACATTCCCCAGAAGAATTGCAGCAGTTCAAGAATGTGGCTCATCACCATCTGCACAGGCAAATAGTGATAGGCAATAAATACTGGCCTTGTCTGCATCTCAAAGATAAAACGCACACACGTTCAAAGCTTACACCGACTCTCAATTCTGTTGTTACAGGTAACATGGGTTGTATTGGGTGATGTATCTCATGTTGCAGCCACATTCTATCTTTTTAGTAGCATGAATTGTTATATTTAATGGCTATGAGACAAAGAAAAGGAATTCTATTAAGCTGGGCTGTCAAATTCAGCATGTTGTTGGCTATATTTGTTGATGCATCAAATTTTAAGAACTTACTTGAATTAGCCGATCCTTTTCCTGAAGAAGTTCTTTGAGGTGGGCAATTTCTGTTGGCAGCTCCGGTGCAGAAACATTCTGCTTGATGGAATTTGTTATTTCCCGATCCTTCTCCACCAGTTGGCGACGCAATGCTTGAAGTTCATGTTTCTTCTCTGCAAGAGCACGAGTTAACCTCTCTGCTGCCTGCTGAATAATTGAAGGAAAACATACTGGAAACTAAATGGCAATGGCAAATCACATGTTGCAACCTTCTCTCACATGCAAGATTGCTGCTTCAAGTTTGAGCCCCACATTTTTCTATTCAATCTAAACTGACTGTTATACTAAAGGGCAGCTGCATTGCGTGAGACTCTGTCCACTGGATCAGGTAGATGCTATAAAGTCAATCATATTTGCTTTTGAATGACCTTTCAAAACAGGCCCAATGAGCTTGCTTATCAAATACAATTCAAACACGAAATATTCTTTGCCAACTGACATTGTACTTCAGCAGTTTTCTCCAAGCCGAATCACACAGACTAGTTTTAACAACATCTCTCTACCTGAATCTTCAGATGTTACCTCACTGTTTCTATGGATACCTACAGTAACTACAATAAAAGCAATATTGGACTCACTTGATCAGATCTGCCCAGCTTAGATTTGACAATTAGACAAATATGAATACCCTAACTATACAACGTATTGTGAACATGTACTCATTCATTTATTAAATGCACTCTACAGTCTAGATACCAACAGGGTTTAGTAAACAAAAAATGATACCCTCATAAAATGCAGCATACAAGGAGAAAGGGCATAAAAGGGATGATGTTTACATAATCTTTCAATTATCAAATGACCCTCACAGAATTGCATTTTATTTTAGAAAATAATACGATTCCAAGATAGAAATGCAACAGGAGAGTTTACAATGGAGAATTAAAAACAGCATGCATTGAATGGGACAATGGTTTAAAAGGAAAGTGGTCCTGATTTGAAAAGTAGTTTCTGAAAGGCAATGGAACCCCTAAGCAATGTGCTAGTTCAGTAAATTGTGATACACACGGAGCAGATGCCATGGATCTTCTGCTGTTAGTGAATTAAACCTCACAGGAATAGTGTACCAAGGTTGTGCGTTACCTTCATCTGCTGCTCATGGGAGCTGATAGTCTGCAACAGCTGTGATACCTCTTGCTCGTGATCAGCTGCCAATTTGCTTCTGTCAGCAAGCACCTCCTGCAGCATTTGCTCCTTCAGCTGCAGCTGCAGTCTTAGCTGCTCCATCATCTCATCGGGTCCAGAGCAAACCTTGTTCATCAACATCAGAGTCAGGTCCTGTCAACAAGATTTTAGATCAAGTGTGTAGACACGCATTGTAGGCAGACTTGGTGCTGAGAGACACAACCTTGGGTGACCCCACATGTGAGAATCATTCTCAAAAAAATGTACCAATACTCTTTACGATGGCATGATGGAATCCTCATTTGCCACAAAGAAAAAGGTTTTATTTCCTTCAGTGGCCACAAATTTACAAGCTTGGGTGATATTTCCATGCATGTTATTTACACATATTCATCAGCCTGTTTATTTGAAACTAGTCTATTGCATTAAATAGACACAAACATATTAATTACTGTTCCCAAAAGAAATGAAAGCCATCCCTTGAGCTCCTTGCTACAAACATCAGCGAGGAGTTGTGATATTCAGATCCGTTACTATCCCACAGGAAATGGCAATGCAGAGAAACAGAGAGAAAATGAATATTTACAGAAACAGATCCTACACTCTGAGAGCTATTTTACTTTCCTTATGGACAGTCTAAATGACTGAGGTGATCTGGGCAATGTGGGAGATGTGGTGGTGGTGGTGGAAAAGGACTACAGTTCTGAATTTCACAGTGAAAGGGGACCTGAACACAACAAAAACATGTGGAGGATCTGCTCCCCTTGGGGTGACAGTGCACGGGGTACTTCCGATACATAGACTCTGGACTCTATTACAAAAATATCATTTTCCTAATGTAAAATATTTAGGTACAATTAAATTGCTTGAAATGTGCAGAATTGTTCAACCCCTTTTCTTTTCATACCTTAAACTAAATTTTCAGAAACTTAGTTTGATATATCACTGTGAACAGGATTTTTGTCAAGGTGACTTTTCTTGGCAAGGCCCTTGCAAATTTCATACCTCTACCTCCTTATTACGATTCTGCAGAGCTGTCTGGAGCTGGCTGTTAACTGCATCTTTTTCTTTTAGGGAACAGCCAAGCTTTTCTTCTACCTCCTGTTTTAGCCATTGCAGGTTCTTGTATGCTGTTCCCAGTTGCTCCAACTCCAGGTCCTTCTCTCTCACAAGGCTATCCAGACTCTGAAAATAAGAGGGAAGAAAAGATCAGCAACTCAGATGAAGCATGTTCAGTTTCTTAAATCTCATCATCCATAAAACTAACATTAAATATTCTGCAATCAAGAACAAAAAGAATCTCCATCTGTTTAGGGAGTTGCTGTTTTTAGAAATAATTGAGGCTTAGGACAACTTCTTAAAGTTATCTATATATTGTTAACTAAGCATTGTCCTGAAAACAATTCTACTTTCTCATCCATCCTCATTTTGTAGTCAAGAGAAAAATTTACATCCTTACTACTCCAAACAGATTTTTTTTTCCTCTTTGTAGATCATTTGGATTGATAAGCAACATAATGCACGATCACTTCAAAATCCTCTTGTGGGATTTAGGATCACACACCTGCTTCCACATGCAGCAGACACATTCTTCCTAACTGCTCAGTTTACAATACAGCACAAGAATTGTTACTCTAAATTTTAAGGGACTCTCCAAATTCCACAATTTAATACAAAGACCACTCAATTCCCCACCTCCGTCTTACAAAGCAACTCATCTTTAAATCATCAGGACTTAAAACAAGAATCAGTTTTAGCATACCCTCATTGGCCAATACTTTTGCCTATGAGTCAGATGCTTAAGGACTTAAACTCCATTCCAGAGCCTGAACACAATCTAGGCTGATACATTAGTACACTGAGGAAGTACTGCCTCAAAGGTTCAGTATTTCCAATCAGACGTTAAATCATCCATTGCCTCTCTGTAACTACGTCTCAAGAAAAAAAAAAGTATTTCCATAGTTCCAAAATCCACATGGTTGCTACAAGATGGTGGAAGGCTCCATATACGTGCAAGACCCTATCTTTTTCAAAAAAAAGACTGGTCAATTCTCCCAGCCATTTCTTACTACAACCAATTTAGTTGCAGTCTTTGATTGTTAGATGAGATTACATAGGTTGTTGCTTCTGGCTATAAAACACTACTAAATAATTAACACAGTAGAACTTTATAGATTTTTTTTTAAAAGTAATGAAACAAAAGGGAATGTTTGTGTATGTTTGACCACAAACTGTCTTAACACCTTATTTAAGAAATCTAATCATTTCGGCTAGTAGCCAACAATAAGACTGCAAATAATTTAACTATAGGAGTACATTTTCAGAATTCATCGAAGGATGGATCATAATTCTGAAGGTAAAACAAAGTCAATACAAGATCAAACTAAGCATTAAATAGAATCATGTAAAACCTATTCTTCCTCTAAGTGCTCTTGTTACACACTTACTTCCTACATAAAAATATCCGTGAATCCACAGAGCGTTCACTTACATTGATAGTTTCTTCATTGTTGGAGAAGATGTGACGGAATCTCTCCAGATCCCTTTCTTTTTCACGTACAGCCAGGTGCAGTTGCTGGATTTCACTCTCTTTTTCTTCCAAGGAACTGAATTTCTCTTCAATGGCTCGCTGGAAACAAACAGTAGAAATTGGACTCCGGTCCTTAAAGATGCACAAGCTTTCCTAACTCTCGGAAAGTTCTAACATTGTATAGATCTTGAACCCTGGAATCTACACTCTTCTTCTCTCCACAGATGCTGCCTGATCTGTCCCCTTCACAATAAGAATCTATTTGTACTCTTCTAATAAATGACCATGTGGAACCATGTAATTTCTCCAAATATTTGAATATTTTGACATGGGATCAGTTAAAACATTAAAAAACCCTATCAAACTTAATTCCCTCCCCTCCAACATAAAACTTATCAACTATCCAATGAACTTCTCCAACAAAGAAAATTCCAGAGCCATTTCATCAAAAATATTCCAATTCCTAAAAGTAGTCCTTTCAAACATTGTTTCAATTTCACTGTTAATATGTTTAATAGAATAATTATTGACTGTAGACACAGTTAAAAGATGCACAGCATGATCATTTGTACATTAAGCAGAAGTGAATAGGAACCAAGACACAGTGAAGTACCTCTGAAGCTTTATCTCTTTCTTTGATACACTCCCAGAGTTTATCTACCAGTACATCTTTTTCTTCTTCACTTTGCTCCTCATTCTGCTGGCATTCAAAGAGTTCAATATATTGCTGTGAATATACAAAGAGAAATGTATGGAACAAAGATTGCTTTGTTGTAGTTCCCTTTCATCTTAAACACCTGGCTGATTCTAGTATAGGCCCCTGAGGTGGAAAGCTCCATTCTTGTGGTTGGTAAATGATTAATTGTAAAGGGTGAGCCTGTTAATCAAAGCCTGACCCAACATGAGCTTCAATAGCTTCCTACTAATCTTGAAACCTTGTTCAGGCCATAAGGAGGACTGGTGTTGGAAACAGAAAATTTGACTTTTCTTCTCCAGTTAATCTGTTTCAGATAACATTCAATGGCCAAGTATCTCACCATCAACATCCTGAGGTCATTGTTGACCAAAAACTCAGCTGGATTGTCACATAAATACTGTGGTTATAAGAACAGGTTAGAGGGCTGGGTAGCCTGTTTTGAGGGATTCATCTGATCGCCTTTCAGCTATCTATAAGGCACAAGGGAATAGTCACCACCAGCTTGGATGAGTGCAGCTCCAATTTAATTGACACAATCCAGGACAAGACAGCTCACTTGACTGGTATCCCACCCACCACCCTGAACATTCATTCTCTCCACAACTAGTGCACAGTGGCTACTGCATGTACCATCTCCAAAATGCACTGCAGTTACTGGCCGAGGCTACTCCAACAACATGAGCTCAACCAAAGAGGACAAGAGTTTCAGGAATATGGGAGCACAACCACCTGCACATCCCCCTCCAATTCACACTACACCCCAGCTTGGAAATACACTGTTGTTCCCTCTTTGTTAATGGGTTTAATCCCAGAACTCTTCATCCAACAGTCATAAGGGAAACTTAATCAGGAGGACTTCAATAGTTCAATGTAATGACTCACCACCACCTTCTCAAATGGTAACAAATACTACCTTTGCCAGTGATGTCCACACCCCGAAAAATTAACACATTATAAAAAAAACATTATGGATGTCTACTTCAATGATAACAAAATCCAGTTTGCTGCTCAATTTAACCAATGATGTCTACTCCATGTAAACAGCAAATATTTAATGAAAAGAATACTTATGTACTACTTTATTAACACATCCCAAAGCACTGCACTTAGTATAAATTGCTTCCAAATTTCAACTTTTAAAAAAAGTTTCAAGTAAGAGCTATTTTCCACACTGAATCCACAGTGAAGCTTATTTGTGATGGTGCCAATGACAGATAGAAGCTGGTCTGCAATGTGAGAGAACTCCCGAATTTTATTTGCTGAATTTAGATATAATCTTTACTGCTCAGCCAAACTCCTCTAGATACCTCCAGTCATTCAGTATCCCCTTCACTTTGAAGTTTTATCCTCTATTAAGTTCTCAACAGGACATGAGAAGGTAATATTGAGTGAAGTTTCAGTGTGGCATTGACCAATGACAAAACAATTACCAGTTAATACTGCTCCTATACAAACACACTCTAGCTAAGAGTGCAAGAACTCCACCAGTATACATCTCATTCAGCTACCAGAATATTTCATAGCTGCGCACAGTATTCTCAATTTTGGCCACCTGAGGCAAGGTTGTACTCCGGTATATACCCTGTTGATTATTCTCATTTTTAATTCAAGAAATATTTGGGCATTTTGTGCTGTTACTTTAGAAGGTAGAGAACCTCCACACAAGACATGGAATCATATTTCAGCTCCATCTTTCACAAGCATGCAATGCTTTGCAGAAAATAGAGGTCCTGCCAGTATAGCCCTCATCCCACTTAGAGATAAGCAATAAATGCTGGCCTTGCCTGCCACTTTCACAATCTGTATGTTAGTAAAATAATTGGCTGGTGTGGCTTGGAACCATAATGACAGGAAGGTCCAAGATTTTATCTATTCAAAGAAATGAGAGGAATGGGAAAACATGAAATGATTGGAAAGGAAGGGGGGTATTTATTAACAAGCCAGAAAGTAAATAGTTTAAGCCGTTGCAAACATTCGGTAACTCTTTGTACCTGCAGGAAGTGCTCTTTATCACGCAACCTCTCTTTCAGACACAGGAGGTTCTCCTCCTGGATGTGGATTTCACGTTGATGCTCTCCCTCCAAGGCTTGATAGAGCTGCTCTTTCTCTCGCATCTCCTGTCGGACCTGCTGCAGTGTGCTGCGCAGCTCCTGAAACAAACCGTAAAGAGCCATGGTTAACTTGCAACAAAATGATTCCCTGCATCAGCTGTCAAATCAAACAAATTGTGTGATGCAGTATTAATATCTCTACAATATTGCTGCTCTGAAAAAAAAATACATAGTAAACTATCTGCATCAGCAACAACATTTTAATGAACTAGTGCAGGAAATTGGTGAGAACAGAAGATGCAGTCAGTAAATAAATTAGTTTTCAGCTCAAGGACCCAACCTCAAATCCAGCCTAGTCTATGATGCGAAAGTCTTTTTTTGTCTCCTGCAGACAGTCCAAATATTTTTTGCCACCAGTACTTGGCAGAAACAAGTAACCTCAGTCAGGCGGAGGCTTCGGCACAGTTGATGGAAAAGGTTTCAGTGGTGAATACAAAGATTCTTTTCTGCAGTTGTGGCTGAGGCAGAATACACTGTTCCCTACTCCTAATCTTGTGTACTGCAATTTCTGCTCTAGTGATGCTCGCTCCTGGCACCAGACACCTTCACTCCAAAATACAGACCTGCTGTAACTCGGTGAAAAATAAAACAAAACCAAACTGGGCCTCAAAAATCTGAGTCACGGTGTTATAAGCTGGAAAAAATGCACTCTTGGAAATACCGTGATGTCATTGAAATAAACACCCGAATACTCACTTTATTGTGTTTGATGGCAGCCTCCTTCTGCTGATGCATTTCCTGCAGTTCAGTTTCCATCAGTTCTTTCCTCCGCCTGACTTCAGCCAACTCATACTCCTTCTGGCGTATTAGCCTCAGGCTTCGCTGTAGTTCCAGCTGATTGGAGAAGGAGGTACTCTGTAGTTTCAGCAATTCAGCCTGTTGGGCATGCGATGATGTCAACTGTCCATCCACACTCTGACAGGATGAACAACGCTGCAGTCCCAAAGAAAGAAGAGCATGTTTAGAGCAAATTGGAATGAGGAACAGAGAACACAATCAAACACAAAAATGGATTTTTACATCTTTCTCATTTCAAAACCTTCTAAGCATACTCTCACTCTCTTTACTTATTCCTTCCACTATCTGGTCAAAGACATCAGGCAGTTGGCCTCCTTTGCAACTTCTTTTTCCATTAGCCTGGGCTTTCTGATAGTGGCCTTTTCACTCTGGTTACACCTCAATGCAATAATAAAAGGAATGCTTCACTTTTGGAAGTCCCTTCGAGATGAGATATTAATGTTCTGTCTCCCTCTCACTCTTTACAGAAGAATAGGAGTTCTCTCATTGTCCTGGACAGCATTAATCCCCAAGCCAAAGCAAATTAACTGGCCATTTATCTCATGTTCTGTTTGTGGGATTTTGCTATGCACTAATTTTGTATTTCAGAATAATGCTTTTAGTTCAGAAGTATTTAATTAATTGCGAAGCCCCGAGAATACGCCAAGGTTGTAAAGAGGTTATACAAGTACAAATTCTTGCTTTCTTTCCATATAAAGCCTCATCCTTAAAGGGAAACATTCACTGCTCAAATGGAATAATCAGAAGCCCCTAGTCAAAAAATGAAGTCACATCGTTTGCTGCAATAGTTGAAATGATTTAGGTCAGTACAGATGACACATTTGTTGTGCTGTTGTATACTACCCTTTAATAAGGATGACTTAAAATGATTATTCAATTCAGTCATTGTGAACAACTGAAAAATAACAATCCCATTTTGATTCTAAATTTCTCTTTGAATAATTGTGTTATGACCACAAAAACACTAAGGCTTTCAAGCACAGGTCAGAGGCTAGATATCCTGCAGTAAGGGACTCATCTCCTGACACTCAAAAGCCTTTCCACCATCTATGGAATTTCCACAAGATGGAATTGCAATGGAATATTTTCCACTTGCCTGGATGAGTGCAGCTCCAGCAACTCTCAAGAAACTTGACCACATCCAGGACTAAACATCCCACTTGATTCATTGCTTATCAACTACCCTAAACATTTATGCACTTGCTAGTAGTGCTCAGTGGCTGCAGCGTTCATGATCTACAATGTGCTTAGCAATTACTTCCTGGGCTACTGCAACAACACCTCCAAGCAGCAAGAAGAATAAGGGCAGCATGTGCACGGGAATACCACCACCTGCATTATCCTCCAAATTGGACACCACTCCATCATTACTGGGTCCAAATCCTTCAACTCCCTGGTAAATGAAAATCAAAGAAAACTGCAGATGCCGGATATGTGAAATAAAAATAGAAAATGCTGGAAAACAAGAGGTCAGGCAGCATCTATAGATAAGTTAGAAAAGGGGTTAATGGGGAGCAGGCTTTGGGAATAGCACCTCATCTTCTGTTTGAGCATGTTGTAGCCTTCAAATTCTAAAACTGCCAAGTAATTCACTTTCACTACTTGGATCAGAATAAACAAGTTCTGCTGCAAGTCACCCATTTATAATACCAGCTCACTTTTACTCTCTTCATTAGCAGAGCCTGGCCTACTGGGCACTACCTACAGTACTGCATTTTGTAACTTTTAGGTCTTTTTTATTTGTGCTCTCTCACTGTTTTTCTCCCCCCAGAGCTTTTGCTTCCTTTGATCATATTATCTCTAACTGCCCTCATCAACTTCGTAACTGGATTACTCCATCAACTTAGCCCCACAGCACTCATGGTCTCACCCGATCAGAGGTACTTCTTTTGTCCTATCCATCCCTCTCTCTCTCTGCAACCTAGAACTAACTTGTTTTCTCTCCTTTTTGGTCCTGACAAAGGGTTTTTAAACTTGAAGCATTGTGTTACTCTGTCTATAAACACCATCATGATCTGTTTCAGTTCCTTGAACTCCCTCTTCAATAGCACTATGGGAATACCTTCACCAGAAGGACTGCAGTGGTTCAAGAATGTAGGTCATTGCCATCTTCCCAAGAAAACTTCAGAAAGGGCAACAGATGCTAGCCTTGCCAGAGATACCCAGATTCCCAAAAAATGAATAATAAAAAAGCCCTTCTGTAATACATTAAATCAGGGAACCATGCAGACATGTAGAGAATGAGTTTCAGCAAGGATCAACAGGCAACAATCAAGAACCTGACAATTATATTTCCCTCCCTAGACTAGGAACCAATTATGCTGCATTCTTTTTATCTTGGAATTAAGTCAGCTGATCACCTCCACTGATATCAGCTAAGTCACATGTCTGACTTCAGCTTATTCAGAACCACCACTGACACCAGGTAACTGAAAATTCCCAGTCAGATTCATCAATTCAAGACTAAGCAAAAACATTCATTCTAGCCTGTGGGATTCAGGAATATATCAAGCAGTGCACTGGCCCACCAAGCTGTTTGAGCCCCCTTTTACCTGTTTACTTTTACTAAAGTTAAAAAATAAACAAAAATACACTAGTGACAGAAGAGTTTTGATTTTAGAAACTTTAAAACTTTACTTTAAAAATTTATACAGCACAATAACAGGCCCTTTTGGCCCAACAAGCCTGCGCCGCACAACTACACCCATGTTAACCTACTAATCTGTACGTCTTTGGAATGTGGGAGGAAACCGGAACACCCAGAGGAAATCCACGCAGTCACAGAGAACGTACAAACTCCTTAAAGACAGTGACGGGAATTGAACCCCGATCGCTGGCGCTGTAATAGCGTTACGCTAACCGGTACGCTATCGTGCCGCCCTACATGGATTGTAGAAGGTGACTACTTTAGGGACAGAACCAAGAGCTCCATGGTTTTGAATTTCTGTGAAAAAATAAACTTGAATAAAGGATAGTGTTCTGTACCTCTACATATAGCACATTAGGATAGAAGGGAAGCAAGAATTAACCAAGATATCAATTATTATCTTGGCTAATACTTGAATTCAGAATTTAAAAGGCTTTTTGTAGTTGATAGGGAACAAGTAGGAACATTAATAACAAAAGAAAGAGACATTTTCAGTACAATGTACAATTCAATGTTGTTATTTATGTTATAATTTTACTTGCTGTATACCTTCAGATTCTCAAGCTGACTTCTGTGAAACATCTCCCTCAGCTTGGCCTGTGTCTCAATGTGGCCATCGAGTGCACGATAAAGCTCTTCGATCTGAGGAAGAGAGTGAAAGACTGGAATTTCAAGGTCACAAAACTCATTGGAACTATTACCACCAATAAAAGCATCCATATGGCACAGTCAGGGTTAGTCATGATCAGGGATAGTTTCCACTGACTGATACTTCTGGCATTAGAACACAGCAGTGGTTTCCCCTAGAAATAGCAAAGGTAGAAAATCTTCCCAATACATCTGTAATTTTGTTTATGCTTTCACTCCATTTGGAAATAATTGTTGTTTATATTAGTATATGGCCATTTTTCAGATTCATCGATTTCTTTCTCCAGGATTTAATCAGATGGATTAACATACCTGTTTACTACGAGTCAACAATGTTGGATGGATAAATGGATTGGTAATCAAGCTTGAAAAATAGTTATACTATTATATTGTGGTCATGGTTAACAAGACTGCATTAGCATGTAGGTTTTACACAATTACTACTTAGTAACAGCAATGGCCTGTCAAGTGCACAATTCCCAGAGCAGAAATGGTTAAGTAGACACCTAATAGAGGGATTTTCTGATAGCAATACTTCCTTTTAACCAGTGTGTACTGACCAGATAACATAGATTTAAAATAATTAGCAAAGAACAAGGAGTAAAGTGGGGAGTTATTTCCCATCTGCACCCTCACAAGGGTGGTTACAATCTGCAACCATCAGCTGACAGGATGGTGGAAGCAGATTCCATAATAAATTTTCAAAGAGCATTTTATATGCACTTGAACCAGAGTAATTTGTAATTCCCACAAATTATTAGATACATCCATTTACTTCAATGGGTGATACTTTTCCACCCATGGCTGCATTTACCTCCTTATCTTTGTTTTTCAAAGCCTCATTCAGCCCCAGCTGAGCACATTCTTGCTTCTGTGCTGCATAGCGCATTGCCTTCAATTCACTTTCCATTTCATTTAGATTCTCCTGCAGCATCTGAGGGAATGGAGCAATGAGAGATTAACCACATGCATGAAGTATTATATGGTTGTTAAAAAAAAACATTTAATTGTTTAATTACCTGAACTGCATAAACTGTTTTTGCTCTGCAGGAACAGGAAATATTAATAACCTTGCTACCCCCACATGACATGAAATTTAGCAGTGGGTATTTACAGAGCAAAGACAACGAATCCTCAGTTGCTTTTAATTTTAAGAAATTCAAGACCACACGGGTGTCTTCTGTTCACTACTTACACCATTTGAGTTTAGTTGTGGTTTAACTAATTTTTTGCATAATTCTTGAAGTAGGAGGCAACAGGATGTGACACTTTCAACATTGAGATGATAAAAGTGTGACACTCCAAATGAACTATCAAAAACTACCAGTTATTCATTCCAACAACCTCTCTGATGCCTTTGGGGTTAATGCACAAGATGCTTGCAGATGGCATTGGAAGTCCTTCTGCACAGTTTCTGAGGATTGACTGTATAACAAGGGAACATTGAAGAAAAATGACTACAGTTTACATGTTGCCTCACTGGTTTTCACTTCAAATTAGCAGCAGTACTAGTCAAAGAACAATTTGTATCTGCATGCCACTCACACTATAAACACCCGTCACTCCTCATAATATGCCAGCTCACCTTATTAGCAGACTCTGATTCTTGAATTCTGTCCTGCAAACCACGTACTTGGACCTGAGCTTTCTGTAACTCGGTGACACACTGACCAGCTGCCGACTCATATTGGTTCAACTGCTGCTGCTGTTCTTCAATTAGATTCTAGGAAATAAATGATCAAAGCTTTAATTGGTCAAATACTTCAGCACACTATCAAAGTAATGCAATCTGTTCAGTTAGCCCACTTCAGTATAAAACTCCATTGGGTAATAAATGCTTTCATTATTTCTCAGCATCCACTTTGTTCATTGAATACAAACCAGTGAATTCAAAAAAATCTGTGCCCAAGACACTGACTTGAATCCAACAGTCTGGTCGTTTATCAGTTATGGGCACTAATGATGGAGGTAACTTTTTTAAAATGTAGCACAGAAAAAAGAAAAGTACTGCTTAAGTATTCAAATTTTGCACTAAAATAAAGAAATGTATTCACAGGAAGTCCCATCTTCATATGAATCAGTGCAACTACTTTGTAATTTGCACAGTTATACATCACTGTGTTACAGACCATGTTTAATTGTGCAGGAAAACACAATTGAGCATGGATCCAAATCAGCCGAAATGGTTTAATGTCATGTGACACAATGAGTTTATCCAATGTGACAGCAGTGTCTCAAATTAATATCATGGAGTAGCCGATAAATAAGCAAGCATCAACAAATTTATGAAGGTGCTTTGCAATACAATGTCATTTACTTTGAAAACAGTTGTGTGTGGCTTTTTTCATTAATATATAGTGTGGCTTTTTTCATTAATATATAAGCAAGTAATATTAACAAGTAACCAAGGGTTGCAAACCAGATGATTTATCATCAATATACAATAGAACAGATATAATGACTATATGATGTCTGAAAAAACACAGTAAGTAGTCAGTTTTTATAAAAATATTACAAAGGGTTTTCATGAGGTGCATTGGAAAAGACTATTTCTTCTGGTTGTGGAAACAGTTGTGGGTTATCAATTTAGAGTCACTAAGGGAGTGACATGAGAGCTGAGGAGAAACTTATGGACCTGGAAGAATTTGCCATTGAGAATGAGAGGTGGAGGAATGTAAAGGTGGATGCAAAGCTCTGATGAGGGTGGGGTGATTAACCCAAAATATCCTAACAGCTGGGGCACTGCAGTGCCACTATATTACTCTGAATGGTGAGAATTAGCATTATAGACATGTACACCAGCTGACCTGTTGCCCATTAACCCACCCATCTCCAACCTACTAACCTCATAACTCAAACACAGTTACAGGTAATGGAAGAAAAACCTGAAATGTTATTACCCACAAGAACAGAAATTGGTCTAAACTAAACAATATTTAATTATGTACCACAACACTTTTGTACTAGTGTTGCTGATAGATGATGGTCAAAGAGTGGCAAATTCTAAGGGCAACTCATCTGGTCCTTATCATCCTGTGGCAGATTTACCTGAAGGTTATCACCACTTGTTTATTCCAAACTCAAAACTCAAACTTCAAACTCTGGATTTTCAATAATCTAAATTCACTGATCCTGCGCAGATCTCTTCACAGATGTTGTCCAACTTGCTGAACATTCCCAGCATTTTCTATTATTGAGTTTGTAGGTTTATTTTGCAGCTGATGTATTTTTTTTAAAATGTAACGAGTTCTTCAGCATAAAATTTAATAAATACCACTATCCATTACACTTTATATAGAAAGTTTGTAGAGTGAAGGAGGCAGTGGAAGGGTCACAGCTCAGGTGTTAGAGTATTTAATGGAAGGGCATGAGTATATTAAAACAAAAGGACATCCGAGCGTTTAGCAGGTGGGCCTTTACCATTGGAATGACAGAAAGACCCCAACCTGTTTGTGAGTACAAGGTTATTTTCAATCAAGCATATACTTTCCCTCTTCTTGCACACAAGGACAGGCAACCAATTGGACTCTGCCAAAGCTATTCATAGACCACCATTAAAACCCCTAGTTACTCCTATCCTATTGCCATTTTGTGTGCCAGTACAACAGAGATCTGTAACTCTGTCACGTAAAGGAAACAGTAGGTTAAGACTGAGAATTTGCCTTGGAAATCGAATAATCTGAATAACACCACCAATGGTAATTGGATTTGTTTCTCTTGTTTTATAAATTCCACTGCACCAGCCACCATATGTTTTAAAAACACAATAGATATGACTTCAGTATCTAATATCAAGCACTATTCCAATCAACATATTGTTTATCTTGCAGCAATTGCAACACAGACAGTGAAAAGATCTGTAATTGAGAACAGAAAATGCCCATAAGGTGCACAGAAAGATGTTAATTTCAGTTTCTATTTATCAAAATCTCATATCAGCATCTTTTTCACAGACAGGAAACTTTTTGCATTGATATCAACTATTTTTCTTTCAGCCCTTCCCCCCACCCCACCACTTAACTGTATCAGCTAATCCACAGCCATTCACTGCTGCTGTGTCAGCAGAACTGGTGCACACAAGGAATCCCCCTCTATTCTGAAAGAAGACTGACCAAAGAAAAAGGTAAAAGGGACCTAAGTGTAATGATTTCAAGAGACCAAATGCCTCCTGAAAGACAAATGATTCATCTCCCCAGCCTGGGACCAGCTTTGTCAATATAAGCTCCCAGGCCATGCGTTGTGCCCTCTGGTGAATGGGTGTGTATGGAAAAAAGTCAGTCAAAAGCAGGTTATTGGAACTAGATTATGTTATTTAATCTGTAATAGTGCTTGCACTGTCTGTTCATTTACCTCTTAAACAGCAAATATGTTTCCAATAGCAATGGAGACCCCTCTACCAAACAGCAGAGAAAGACAACTGTCATTTAACTGTACTACAGTGATAAAAGCAACCACGTATTAGAGTTTCTGTTTTTCATTTCTAGAAATAGCTGGATACTCAGCAAGTCAAAAACTCGAAAAATTATTTTTAAAAAATGTCCAGAGCTCCCTTGGTGACTTGGAATGATAATACTGGCTGTTGTGGTTTGAACCCTACAGACCAGGGAACTCCTCGGACATAATCTTTGATCTGTGCCTAGTTCACTATTTTCATCAGCACAATAGCAAGGATGACACAAACACAGAAATTGCTGGTAACACACAGCAGGTCATGTATGCCCACACGAATCACACCAGGTGCTTTGCCCTGTATGTTTGATTCTTGAGTTCTAATCAAAGCCTATTCAATGGTGGATTCTCTAACCTCAGGAAGTATTAAATGAGTTTGGGCCATCTCAATCCATTTCCAAAATAGCAAGATCCTCCAGAAGAGTGGCATTAATAAGCAAAACAAAACTCTGAAATAAGAAGTAACACTTTGCTGTATGGAGAGATCAGTTGGCAGGGGCCAGATTTTTAGCAGCCAGGCAGGCAGTTGTATTTCATGAACTTCAGAATCTTCTGTTTGGAAAGCCTCCCTGCTAATATCTCCAACACCATTTGCCTTGCTGTGTTCCAAGTAAAATAAAAAGCCCTGCAGCCAGAGTTCAACTCTCCAATACCAACATGACAAGAATACAATTTTGTTTATGTCAAAATAGATATTGAACATTATTTCCTTTTCAAATATATAATTAATGTGCCAAGTTCTCAAGTTCATGTACAGAGACTAGAATGAGAAAACAGCATAAAGGACACTTAATTTGCTTCAAAGCCCTCACTATTATGGTGCATTCCCTCAAATATTCCTATATCCGAGGTTCTACATGAAATCCAAACACACAAAAGGAAGATTGCAATGCAGCTAAACAACTAAACTACAGTTAGGGATTTTTATAATACTTAGCAAACTTGCTTACACAGTGCCATCCTGTGATTTAACTGTGTTGACCTTTCACTGGATCACTTAAACATGGAAGAAACTTTTATTAGGGCAAAACAGAAGCAACGTGTAATGAAATGCTCAATGTTTCACATTCAGAATTGTTTATGGACTGCATCTGCGTAAACTGAGTGGGGAAGGTGGTGAGGAGAAGGGTTCAGTGGACAGTTGGTAAGATAAACTCAACAACAATTTAAAATTGTTATCCAAAGATTTGTTTGGAAGTGAAGGACCTGCTTCTTTTGACTGCTGCAAAATAGTTTATGGAACAGTGAAGGAAAAAAAAAATCAACCTAAACAGTCATTCTTCAAGTACCTGTGTGCGAATTGGAATATATTCATCAAGCACATCCTGCAGGAGGTCCTCAAGATCTGCCATATCATCAAAGTTCAGGTTCATCCTAGGAGGTTCTATGTACCTACTGATTAATTCATAACCACTGTTTTGCAGGTGAGATCTGAAAATCCCATCACCCAAACTACCACTTGATTGAGAGCCCAAAGGAGTTGTCCTAACAGGAATTGGTAACTTGCTGCCTTTTGGCCTCTGTACTGGTCTGTATTCAACATTGCTCACTAAACTGAGTACAAAGTCCAGCTTATGGGTGTGCAATGAGGGATTTGGGACTTGTCCATCAGAAAAGTCTGATTTGGGGCTTTTGTCATCTTTAGCACTTTTTTCTCCTTGCATCACTTCTCTACTGGGTGCAGGACAGGACTCTGTTGCTGTTCCGAGAGATTCCACAGAAGAAGCTGGAGACATTTTATCTAGAGAGTCAGCATAGACAGAAGTCCTAGATTCACTTGGTCCGATGGACATAGTTTCATGAATGACTGGCAGCACGAGTCCTTCCTCAGCAGTTACACTGCCCACTGCACTACTTCCACACCTGGCATATAGATCACAAGTCTTTGCCAACTTCCGAGGGACCCTACAAACTGCCTCATAGTCTGCATCAGTCACACGCAAGGCTGAGCAGCTGCGACATTTTCGGGATTTGAAGGTTGAGCTCTCCGAAGTCTGGCAGCTGTGAGTTTCTACAGCTTCCTCCCCATGTTCTGTCCACGATTCATACCCAGAGTAGACAAAATCATCCTGCAGTAGAGCATGATATCGGACATCAGGTAGGTTTGAAATGTCCACTGCAACATCCTCCCCTTTGATGTCAATACTTGGTTCTTCATTGGTTTTACGATAAAGGCTGGCAACACAGTGCTTGATCCGATCCTTCTCCACAAGCAACTTCTGTAAACGCTCAATGGACAGAGCCTCAATCCTTGCAATGACTGTATCAAATCTGTAGATGCGGTCCAACATGAAAGCACACTTGCTGCAAGCAAATTCTGCCTTTCCATCTCGGGATATCTCTTTGCCCAGTACGTGGGATAGAATGACCTGTAGGTTTAGTTTGGAAGCCGTGTGAAAGATCCATCGTCGCTGGTTACCATACAGCTCCCGGGCACAAATTCTGCAAACTTCCTTCATTCTGGTGCCCACTATGGAGTTGATTACACAGTGACAAAATACACAATGTCAACTGGACACGAGGTTAAAATTTAAATATAAACGTCACAACCTTAGTCTGCACTGCAAGGTTTCACCTTTTGTCCATGTTTCTCAATTAACAATTACAAAGTTAACGAGTTTGTATTGACAATAAATTAATTCTTCAGAACTCTCAAATAATAAGCCAGGAGGAAATCAAACTACAAACCCTTAAATTCCGCTTTAATTTTGGTTTGTAATTCAGTTCGATGAATGGTTCTCTTCCTGGCATCAATTCAGATAAATCGTGTGGGCGCTATCTGGAACCTACTCAGGGTGTAGAATGAAGGCGCCGTCTCACATCTCCACGCAAACATAACCGCTTTAAAAATCTTCCATTAAACATAAATACTCTGCAATAAAATATTAATTATAAATCAGCATCTCTTCTGACTCCCAAAATGCCTTTTATATTCTCAATCAAACGGCTCCTAATAAATTAAATGTAATTCCGGGCGAATCGAAAAGCAAACTGTGCTCTGTGCATTTCTACGAATTGATTTTCGCCCCAACCCTCCAGGTATCTGAATTTTGGGAATATTCGGGATTCAAGTCAGCTCGCGTCATCCCGATCAATGAAGGGAAAACAAAGCGGGACCGCCAATTGCACAGAAGTCTGTATTATTCGGGAGAATTTCCTTGCCAGTTGAGACACTGGATAAGTTGTGAGAACAGCTCTACTCTTGCACCGGTAACTTCGGCCATGTCACGACCCGAGAGAGAACAGACCATCACACCATCATGCTCCTCGTCTTCACAGCTCCTGGCAGAGATGGAGGCAGAGGAATTGACGATCAGACCAGAGGCACCGCCCCTCGCGTCTCAACAAAGCAACTGCCGGCGAGTAACGGGACAGACAGAAGGGGATTGTCCATGCCGATATTGGATTAAATCACGTCCCGTAAAATGGGTTTCCTGGGTACAATATCTTCAAGGGTAAAAGCCTCCACTTGCAACCTTCTAACCCGGCAGTGATGTGGCAACAAATGTAGCTGAAACCGGCTCAGGGTTTCAGGGATCTGGAACTAACCATGCACTGGCGGGGTAGAATCCGCCTCACTCTGCTCGCTGCAAGCTCGACGCAGCGTCACACACTTCGTTGCCAAATACAAGACTTTTAAGTATTAATCTAAATTAATTCTAGCTGGTTTCTGACCACATTAACAATTCAGAAATTCTCACTGAGGAAACTGGTGATCTTCATTTGCACCCGTCTGTGCTGTGGTACGGCTGTCTTCCCAAGAGCGCGACCACGACTAACAATCACCTGGTGGTCGATGCGTTTCCCTGCCCATGCATCGATGCAGAGGTTTGCTGTTTCATCCCCCGAAGAACAACTTACACAAAAAAAATACTCTGCACAGAAATCCTTTTCTATATCGCGATTAACCCTGCAAGCTGGCCCAGTAACATTCTAGTTTCGAGATCCATTGACACAGAAAAGACGTGACGCGCATTGTAGGAAAACCCCCAACGGTTCGCACTGCAATCATTTTAAAAATACAACTCAATGCCTATTTTTCCGGCGTTAAAAAGCTGAGAGTCTGCTTCGAACGCCTCTGGTTTCCTAAACCTACATTACGTAATGAAGTTCAAATCTTACCAGAATAACATGGAGCTAGAATCTGATAGGTACCTTGGTAGTTATAAATATTATTGCGTACTTAACTGGCAATGCTCAGCAAGAGAATAAAAAATGCATTGTTCACAGCTTTAGCACCTTTCAAAGTTCTTTGTGGCCAAACGTGCAATCACTGCAGAGAAAATCGAACAGCCAATTTGCACAAGGCAAGATTCTACCCACAAATGGCAACAAAGACACAAAATAGTTTTAATTATATCCTTTCAGGAACAAACATTGGGCAGGATACCTCACCTGTTCTTGTTTGAATAGCTACATATGGTAGTTTTATATCCACCTGAGAATGCAGATAGGGCATCAATTTAAATCTCAAATTTCATCCGAAAGGGACAGGCCATCTTTCTGGTGTTAACATTCGCAATCTCTCTAATTCAGTTTTAAAAAGCTTTCAAGAAAGTATGAAATTCCTTGGTGCCAGTTAGAATTATAGAGAGCTACAGCATGGAAAAGGCCCCTCGGCCCACCGAATTCTACATTAATCCCATTTTTTTTCATTTCTCACGTTCTCGGCAACTTTCCCTAGGTCAGGGGTAATTTGCATTGCCAATTTACTAACCCACATGTGAGAGGAAACGCAAGTGGTCACAGGGAGAAGGTGCAACTTCATGCAGGCAGCATCTGAGATCAGGTAGCATCAAGGCAGTTGTAATTGAAGCACTGTGCATGGCCAGAATGGGACAAATACTGCAAGGTAGCAATACCTCTGGAGAGGTTAAACCATCATTCAGAGCAACTGTATGGCTTGTGATTATTAATGGCTTTGTCAAACTTGGATTGTCTGACAAAAGTTGTTGGCCATGGGATAAAAACAAGGAGCATGATGCCAGTATCATTAGTACCTTAAGATAAGGTATCTTTATTAGTCACAGGTACATTGAAACACACAGTGAAATACATCTTTTTGCGTAGCGTTCTGGGGGCAACCCGCAAGAGTTGCCACGCTTTTGGCGCCAACCTAGCATGCCCACAACTTCCTAACCTGTATGCCTTTAGAATGTGGGAGGAAACCGGAGCACCCAGAGGAAACCCACGCTGACATGGGGAGAACATACAAACTCCGTACAGACAACGGCCAGAATTGAACCTGGGTCACTGGCGCTGTAAAGTGTTACGCTAACTGCTACTTTACCGTGCCTGCCCAATGTGCAATTGTGCCTTTGCAACAATGATGAGCAAAGGAACAGTTTTACTTTGATTTAGATGATATGATTATTTTAAAAGTCTTCTCCCATTTATGCTGTCCTATCCTTTCCTAAACTTAAGCACTTCTGTTATATTGCTCCATATTCCATGCCACTTTAAATACAGAAGCCGTACTTTTTTGAAATCGTTTTTTATTTCCTCATACCAGCTAAACATCTTGTGAATCAGCATGTACCCACTCTAAAGACTTAATATTCTTTCTATTGTGTGGAGCCCAACACAGCACCAGATGAACAGAAAGTTAGATGAGGTGAGATGAGGGTAATGGGTGTTTGTGGTGAAGAGCTGTTTTAATTGATAGCTCTGTCTTCCAACTCTTAACTACTAATGAAAGCTAATTTCCCTTCATTAGAAATTCACATTGAATAGCTGGTCAGGTTTCAGAGGGGACAAAGGTCTAGAGCAAAAACAATTTGCTGGAGGAACTCAGTGGGTCAAGCAGCATCTGTCGGAGGAAAGGAATTGTTGACGTTCCGGGTCAAAACCCTGCATCAAGGAAAAAAGTCTATTTTGGTTTAACGTTTCATCTAATAACAGTATCTCCAGCAATGTGGCATAGCCTCAATACAACACTGGAGTGTCAATCTAGATCCTTGTGTTCAAATCTCTAGTGGTGCTTGAACCCACAAAATTCTCACTCAGAGGTGAATGTGCTATCACTGTGACTCAGCTGACAGTGAGGTGTGAGAAGAATTTGAGAGCTCCTACAACTGCCACTGTGCTTGTTTATTTAAAGGCGATAAAATAAAGCAGTTTAATGATATGCCAGTAACCACATCTCACTAAAGTGTAAAAGAATCCACCATTCAAAAGAAAAGAGTGGGTACAGTATGCATCTCAATATTCAGTTCAAAAACAAGGGGGAAAGTCATCATTAAGGTTAATAATGTAGTGCACTTAGATTTTAGGAGTGAAAGTAAACTTCCAAGAAAGAAATGCAAATTGACTTATAGGTGTGATCATTGTCACCAATTTCCAAGCCAATATTGCAATAACTCTCAATAGTGCAACACGTTCAATGGCATAACCATTTCGAACTCCCTCACTATCAATATCCAAGGGTCATCATTGACCAAAAATTCAACTAGACTTGACAATAAATACCATTGCTACAAGAGTAGGTCAGAGGCTGTGAAGTGGTTCACCTGCTGACAACCCAAGGCCTTTCCACCATCTATCTGGCACAAATCCAGAGCCTGATGAAATACTCTCCACTTGCCTGGAACTGTGCATTGCCAACAACTCTCAAAAAGCTCAACACCATTCAGAGAAAAGCAGGCTGCTTGACTGGCACCCCATGAACCACCCAAAATGTTCATTCCCTCCATTACCCTTGTACAATGGCTACAGTATGAACCTTCTAGAAAATGCACTGCAGTTACTTTCCCAGGCTACTTTGGTAGTACCTCTTAAAACTATGGCCTCAATGACCGATAAAAGCAAGGGCTGCAGGAGCATGGGAACAGCATTACCCGCTATTTCCCCAAAGGATACACAACATCCTTACTTGGAAATATATAATCTATCTTGTGCTGTTGCTAGGACTAAATCCTGGAACTTCCTATCCAACAACACTGTGTAGGTACCTACACCAAAAGGACAACATCAGTTCAACAAGGCAGCTTGCCGCCACCTTCTCAAGGGCATTTAGTGATGGGCAATAAACGGTGGCCTTACCAGCTCCTAAAAATGAATAAATACAGTACAGTGAGCTGCGAACTATGTGTGGAACTACCGTGGGACTAGAGGAAACAGCTGTCGCGAAAGTGATACTACAATAGTCACAGTGAATAAACCAAAAGGCACAGCTTTGAATTATTTGTTAAAGCAGAGTATCAGCAAGATGGTTCTACTCTGGAAAGTATGATGAGCATACTGAAGGATCTCTTTTGAAAGCTATTATTAAATCTGCTTTCACTACTCTTTCGGCCAAAACATTCCAGATAACAACTCACTGAACAAATATTGGTTCATTGATCATTTAGCTTCAATCTTTGTACCTTGTTATGACCAACCATCAGAAATGAACTTTTGAGTCATCGGATGAAATTTCTCTTTTTCAAAATTCTTTATGATTTTGAGTATCTGCTCTGAGAAGAACACCCCTGAGGTTAGTTTGTTCACCTAAGGAAGAATTCATAATGGGGAACACAAACATGGCAGAGCAATTAAACAAATACTTTAGATCTGTCTTCAGGGATGAGTAGACACGTAACTTTCTAAAAATGTTAGGGAACCAAAAATTGAATGAAGATCAGAAAAAAAATATTGTTGGTGGGAGCAACAAGCAAACTGCTGGAGGAACTCAGCAAGTGGAGCAGCATCTGTGGGAGGAAAGGAATTGTTGACACTTTGGGTTGAAACCCTGCATCAGGATTGATGCAGTGGGAAATAGTTCTAAAGAATGTAATGTTATTGAAAGCTGATAGATTCCTACAGACTAATTTGCATCTCAGCGTACTAGAGCACATAGCTGTGGAAATAGTGGATGCATTGATTACTGTTTCCCAGAATTCCATAGATTGTTGGGTGGCAAATACAACCCCACTGTTTGAAAAAAGGAGGGAGCAAGAAAACAGAAGTACAGGCTGGTTAGTCTAAGATCTGAGACGGTGAACATTCTCGAGGCTATTATAAAGGATGAGATTTCAGGCCAGTTGCAAAATATCAAAGGCAACATGGATTTCTGGAAGGGATCTAAAGTTTGTTACTTTCTCACATTTAATACTTTCATGAATTTTGTGTAAGCTGCAAACTTTGAAATTACACCCTGTGTGCTAACACCCTGCTCATCAATACATATCAAAAAGAGCAGTGGTTCATGGGGATCACAGCCAGTTGAACAGTTAATCTCCTCATTCAGTCCCAGTTACATTGAGTCATAGAGTCGTATAGTATGGAAACAGGCCCTTCAGCCCATTGTGTTAATGCCATCCACCTTGCCTAGCTATACTAATCTCACATGCCTGCATAAATTCTATATCCCTCTATGTCTTACTAATTCAATTACCTGTCCAGATGCCTCTTAAGTGTTGTGACTGTTCCTGCCTCCACCACCTCCTCTGGCAGTTCATTCCAGATACCAACTGCTCTTTGTGTGAAAATTTACCCCTCAGATCCCATTTAAACTTCCTCCCTCTCACCTTGAACCTAATCCCTCTAATTTTAGACACCCCTACCATGGAAACAGATCCTGGTTATCTAGCCTATCCATGCCTCTTATAATTTTACATACCCCTAATGTGTCACCTCTCAGCCTCCTTTGCTTCAGGGAAAACAGACCCAGCCTATTCAATCTCTCCTTATAACTCAAGCCCTGCAATCCAGGATGCAGAAACAGTAACAACATTTAAGAGGCATCCGGACAGGTACTTGAATGAACAAGGTGGAGAGGGATATGAATTAATGAAGGCAAGTGCAGTATGTGTAAGCCATAGAACTATAGGTCAGTGAGCCATACATCGGTGGTAGGAAAATTATTGGAAGGGATTCTGAGAGACAGGATTTATTTACATTTTGAAAGACAAAGACTGATTAGGCTCTGTGCATGAGAAATCATGTCTCATGAATTTGATTGAGTTTTTTTTAAGAGATGACCAAGAGGACTGATGAGGCAGGATGGTAGACATTGTCCACATGGAATTTAGCAAGGCCTTTACAGGGTCCTGCATGGTAGGCTGGTCCAGCAGGTTAGAACACATGGGATCCAGGGTGAGCTAGCCAACTGGATACAAAATTGGCTTGGTGGTAGTTAAATTTCCTCAGTATCCACCTCACAGCCCACATTGCCAAATATGTTAGATATCTTATATTTGATATCCTCATCCAAATCTCTGATATAAGTGTGAACAGCTGTGTCCTGAGCTCTGATCCCTGCGATACACCATTGGTTACAATCTCCCATTCTGAAAATGACTTGTTTATTCCTACTTTCTATTTCCCGTTCATTAACTCATCCTCAAGCTACCTCAGCATATTTTCCAATACTCTGAACTCTAGTTTTCTTTAATAATCTCTCATATGACAAGTCATCAAAGCCCTTCTAAAGGTCTAAACACACCCACATCAACTGGTTTACCATTATCTATTCAGCTTTTTAAAAATTCATACAACTCAAACTAATTTTTAAAATATGATTTCCTTTTCATAATTCAATGTTGTCAGCGCTGAATCCTATTGTTATTTTCAAAGTGCCCCATTACCACTTCCTTACCAATAGATTCTATCATTTTCCCTTTTGCTAAGATCAACTGAAGTGCCCTACATTTCCCCGTTTTCACTCTCCCTCTCCTTTCTTAAATAGTGAAGATCTCCTAATCTGTGGGAACTGTTCTGGGATCAGTTAAATTTTGGACAATGATAACCACTGCATCCATTACTTCCATCGCCACCTTCTTCAAAACCAAAGGATGCAAACCATCAGGTTTTGGGAAGTTATCCACACTTAGTACTGTTAATTTCCCTAATACTTTTTTTTTAATTAATGCTGATTTCTTTGAGCTACTCATCTAATCTAGATCTGCAGTTCACCTCTATTACCAGGAGATTTTCAGTATCACCTTTTGTTTTATTTCCTTGCCATTTCCTTTTATGACAATATAGTTTCTCCCGCCTCAGTCTCTAAGGCACCCAAATTAAAGTTTTACTAACCTTTTTATAGAAACTCTTTTTTTGGTTGTCACTCATCTACACTCATATTCTGCTTTCCCTTTCCTAATGAATGCCTTGGCGGTCCTCCTTAGCTGAATTCTAAAATTTTCCCAATCCTTATGTTTATTGCATTTTTGGTAATGTTATAAGTCTTTCAATTTGATAATTTAATTTTTAATTTCTTTTGATAGCCTTGGTTGGACCACTTGTAAGTTTTTTGTCTTAAAGGAATAATATATTACTTGCAAGTAATGTATTCATTCAGTAAAAGTTAGCCATTGCCAGTTTATTTTTAACATAGTTTCCTAACCTACCACAGCCAATTTACATATCATCCCTTCATAATTTTCTTCAATCATTGTCCCTAAAGGCCCCTTCAATAATGTTATTAATATCAATGTCTGTCTTGAATAGCCTCCACAGGCCTCTTGAACAGAAAATTCCAAAGATTCATTTCTTCTCATCTCTGCTTTGAATGGCTGATCTCCTATTTTGAGACTGTGACCTCTGATTCTAGATACTGCGGCCATGTCACATATATGCTGTCAAGTCCCTGAAGAAGTTTGTATGGTTCATTCTTCTAAACTCAACAGAGTATATATGTTTAGTCCCTCCTTGTACGTCAAACCTGCCATTCCCAGGAATACATATGGTGAACTGTCCATGAACTCCCTCACCATAATTTGCAGCGTTAAGGGGAGAGAGTTGCAGAATGAAACTCATGGAGATTGCTCTACTGCAAGCTGGCATGAACAAGATGGACTGAATAGCCTCCTTCTGATTCCTGGTATGTGTCAACTGCACTATTCTTATTAAACCCCTTAAGTTCAGAGTCAACAGACAGAATAAATTAGGATGGCAAAAATAATAAAATGCACAGGCTTATTCATACAATAATAAATGAACCAAATACCATTTGTCATTTCATATTTTATTAGTTTATTTTAATATCTCACATTAACATTTGAATGCACACAGTCTTTTTCCCAGGGAAAAGAATCAAAAACTGGAGGACACAGGTTTAAGGTGAGAGGTGAAAGATTTAATAGGGACCTGAGGGGCAACCCCTTCATACAGAGTGTGGTGCATATATGGAACGAGCTGCCAGAGGAAGGTGTTGGATCAGGTACATTAACAAGATTTAAAAGACACTTGGACAGGTACATAGATAGGAAAGGTTTATAGGGATATAGGCCAAATGTGGGGAAAAGGAATTCACTTAAATGGGCATCTTGTTTGGCCAAAGGGCCTGTTTACGTGCTGCATTGCTCTATGACTCTATAACATAGCTATATTTCCTCAAAAGTTAATTTCAATTTAATGGAAAAAGTTGACAACAAAAGCTTGATATTAGAACTGGTGGGAAAACAAGCAGTTTTCTTTATATTCTGAAGAAAAATATTGCTCCTGTTTCAATGGCCTTGGTTTAATTTTCAGTTCAAATAATAGCTTGTTAATTTTTTGAGTAACTTTCAAATTAATAACCCTGGGGGCTTAAAGAGATTTGAGTTGACGCGATCTTTGATCCTGTTGGAAAACATTACAACATAATAAATTAACTACAATAAATATTAAGTATAGAAATGTAGCAGTCATTTTGTCCTCAACAAGGTCTCAAGGCAATAAGGGAAATGACACAGTGAGCTTCAAGTAGAATGGAGCTGCCAAAGGGGCCCAATAGTGTAAACAATACAAAGGTAGGTGGAGGGGCAGGGAGTGTTGTGGAGGCAGGAAGTCTGCAGAAGGACTTGGACAGGTTGGGAGAGTGAGCAAAGAAGTGGAAGATGGATATAGCATGGGGAAGTGTGGGGTAATGCACTTTGGTGAAGAATAAAGACTATTTTCTACATGGGGAGAGAATTCATAAATCGGAGGTGCATAGGGACTTGGGAGTCCTAGTTCAGGATTCCCTCAAGGTTAACTTGCAGGTTGAGTTGTTAGTAAAGAAGGCAAATGCTATGTTAGCATTCATTCCAAGAGGACGAGAAAATTTGGATACTTTGTTGAGGCTTTATAAGGCATTGGTCAAGCCACGTTTGGAATATTGTGAGCAATTTTCAGCCTTGTATCTGAGGAAAGATATGCTCGCCCTGAAGAGGGTCCAAAGGAGGTTCACAAGAATGATCTCAGGAATGAAAGGCTCAACATATGAGGAGCGTTTAATGGCTCTAGACTTGTAATCAATGGAGTTCAGAAGGATGAGGGGGGAATCTCATTGAAACCTACCGGATACTGAAAGGCCTGGATAGAGTGGACATGGAGAGGAAGTTTCCATTAGTTGGAGAGTCTAGGTTCTGAGGGCTCAGCCTCAGAATAAAGGGATGTCCCTTTAAAACTGAGATGAGGAGGAATTTCTTAAGCAAGAGGGTGGTGAATCTGTGGAATTCATCATCACAGAGGGCTGTAGAGGCCAAGTCATTCGGTGTATTTAAGGCAGAGATTGATAGGTTCTTGATTGGTAAAGGGGTTAAGGGTTACGGGGAGAAGGCAGAAGAATGGGGTTGAAAAAGATATTAGATAAGATATCTTTATTAGTCACATGTACATTGAAACACACAGTGAAATACATCTTTTTGTGTAGTGTTCTGGGGGCAGCCCTCAAGTGTTGCCACGCTTCCGGCGCCAACATAGCATGCCCACAACTTTCTAACTTGTACTTCTTTTTGGAATGTGGGAGGAAACCGGAGCACCCAGAGGAAACCCACACAGACACGGGGAGAACGTACAAATTCCTTACAGTGTCTGGATTTGAACCCGGGTCGCTGGTACTGTAAAGTGTTACGCTAACTGCTACACTGCCGTGCAATTGAATGGCCAAATTCTGCTCCTATATCTTATGGTCTGAACAATGTATCAATAATACTGAATATTGTAAATATGGGATTGGGGTATCACCCCACGGAGCCACACGAGTGGCATCAGTGCTGTGGTTCTTCATGAAAAGGTAACATTAATGATTGATCCATACATGAATGTAAAGGTTTGTACTGTTTTATTGTTGTATATAGTTTTTTATGATGAATAAAGTTTATTTTGGAATAAAAAAAATAATTCTGCAGTAGGAATACCAATGAGTCAGAACAGAACTAATTGTATTCAAGGTGAGAGGGGGGAGGTTCAGAACAGACATGAGGGGTACATTTTTACTCAGAGAGTGGTGGATGCCTGGAATGCGTTGCCTGATAGGGTGTTTGGAGGCAAATTCATTGGGGACTTTTAAGAGGGGGCTTGGAATGGGCACATGAATGAGAGGAAAATGGAGGGGTATGGGCATTCTGTGGGTAGGAGGGATTAGCTATGTCGGCACAACATTGCGGGCCGAAGGGCCTGTTCTGTGCTATACTGTTCTATGTTCTAATGTCAAGGGGCCTTAAAGAGTCAGAAGTGCCTTAAAATCAGTACTTGTATCCCCATTGAAGATCTCAACTGAGGTTAGGGCATCAGCAGTTAAATATTTAGGGCTGGATTTAAAGATATGTGGGCAGATGCATCATTTTGAAAAGAGAGCATTTTGGAAATGAGACATCAGGAAGTATTTTATATTTAAATTTAGAAAGGGAAGAAATAATTGTAATGTAATTTTTCAAAATAAATTCAAATCTTTGTTTAATTAGTAGAATACCAGCAGTTTCTTGAACAGTGAAGCATTGTCCTCTGGAAATTGTAAGTTTCCAATATAAAAAAGTTCAGACCTCATGATAAAGTTGCATGTACTTACATTAGACATCCTCCTGACACACTTTCTCTGTTCAAGCTTCCATTAGGTAGTTTCACAAAAAGAATAGACTGCATTTTAAACCTTTAATCAGTAAAACTATTCTCAACTAAAATACAAATTCCCAATATGACATTATTCATATTTTGTAGAAACAAGTAAGATAATGGACATCACATGTGCACACTCAGATAATGTTGTTTTAGCTTGCCTTATGGCAGCACCCCTATCTCACATACAATTTAGGCCTGTAACCTCAATGCAATATTGAAGGAGTACCACATTGTCAAAGATGCCAATTTTAGGACAAGTTATTACACCAAGGATCTTCTCCTGATGTCTGAGGCAACATTCACCTTATGACCAACATCTGGCCTATCAGTTAGTTCTTTACTCATTTGTCAATTACTTAAAGGGTGTTCAGTTGTAACTCATGTGATATTAACATCCTAATAGTCCACACGCACATCCAGATCAGTGTGGAATGAGTAAAATACATTAAGTATCTTACTGCATAATATTTATAATGAATAACACATATTTTCAAGATGCCACAAGCTCTGAATGATTTTTTTTCTGATTATTTATTCTGATTGTTATCCTAGCAATTGTGCTGGCATTTGTGCCTGAGACAAATCGCTGATTAGTCTGTTTTCCTTTTTTAATCTTTATTTAATCTTAGTTGAAAAATGTGGTCAAAGCACTGGGAGAATGCCCAAACTCTCTTTGAAATGGTGCCATGAGATCTTTTGCATTCATGTGGAAAAGATCATAAGATCTCTTCTGAAATATATCAATAGTGAAACACTTCTTCAGCACTTTTCTGAAACATCAGTCAGGAGACTATGTGCTCAGTAAGCAAAATAGAACTTGAACTGAGAGGTGAGAAAACTACTACTGAGCAAACTTTGAATTTTATTTTATGACTTTTAATGAATAAAGTGAATCCCTTAATTATCCACTGTTAACAAATTGATTAAAATTAAACTTATTTTCTGCTTCAACGTACAGTAAAAGGTTTAAGTGGTTTGCCATGCAAGAATTGTTTTGATGAAATGATTACAACTCAGATTAATCTGACAACATCAGATTAGTCTCAGACAATTTTCTCTTTCCCTTGCACACAATGTTGCACTGCAGCTTTTAAGACAGCACACCAGCCCTATGCTATGGTGTAAATAACAGAAAAATCAGCTTACACACACGCCAAGGAGATGAACGGGTGATTGAAAATAAAAAAAAGTACAGATACTGGAATTCTGAAATAAAAACAGAAAATACTGGATATACTCCAGCAGATCAGCAATGTCAGTGGAAGAAGTAACAGAGTTAACATTTCTGGCCAAAGGCCTTTCATCAGAATTGTGGAAGTGAGAAAGCATCTTAATTGCAGAGAAGGAGGAGGAGCGATGGCCTGGACAAAGGGATGATCTTTGATAGGCTAAGGCTAGAGTTTCCCAGGCAATTCCAATATTTATGGAGCCATCTGGTTGATATGTTATTGAGGGTAGTTTGAAAGAGAGAGAGAGAGAGAACAAATAAAAGGACATGTAAAAGCTGTGAAATGCCGCTCAGGGTCACAGCTGAACTGAAAACCAAAGGAGACTGCTGGAAATGCCCAGCACATCAGGCAGTGTCCGGAATAGGAGAGAGAAAAACTGAGTTAACTTTACAGATGGATAACCTCACAGCAAACCTGGCCAATTCTGATACAAATAGAAAAAGTGAGCTACCTGAAGCATTCAATATTGAGAAATGAATGCTGGAACGAGTTTAGACAGAAAGTAAGGTACTGCTCCACAAACTTATGTTGGGCCTTGTTGGAACAGTTTGGACAGCCACAGACAAATAGGTCAGAGTGGGGGTGGGATGGAGAATTTAAGTCACAAACAACTGTAAAGTCAGGGTTTCCCCTGCTGACTGAACAGAGGTGCTCTGCAAAATGGTCACCCAAATCACTTGTTTCTCCAGTGCAGGGAAGACCACAGTGTGAGGCAATAAATATATACATTTGCTTGGAAGATGTGCAAGTGAATCACTGCTAAATCTTTAAGGACTGTTTGTGTCACCGTTTCCTCTTTCTTTAACTGCCTTCAATAATCTATCAACCAGGTGGCTCTATTAACATGGAAGAACCCGGGGAAACAAAGGACTGCAGATGCTGGAATTGAGATGAAAAACTTTCTAAGTTGCAGGGAGGTTGGGGTAGGGATGCTTAAGGCAAAATGAATATCTATGATAAGGTGAGACCAAGGTTCCCCAGCTTCTTGATGAAAAACACTATGATGCTGGATGAACGCAGCTGGCCAGGCAGCATCCGTGGAGAAAAGCAGGTGGTCAACGTTTTGGGTCAGGACCCTTCTTCAGAAATGAAGATAGGAAAAGCGGAAGCCCAATACATAGGAGGGAAAAGTAGAGCAGTGATAGGTGGACAAAAGAGGGGAAGCAGAGTGGGCACAAGGTGGTGATAGGTAGTTGCAGGTAAGAGATAGTGATAGGCAGGTGCAGGGGAGGAGAGGGGAGCAGATCCACCAGGGGATGGGTCAAAAGTAAGGAGGACAAAGGGGGGGGGGGTAGAAAAAAGAGAGATAGACTAGGAAAGGGAAGAAAAGAAGAGGCATGGTGAGTGTGTGGGGTTACTTAAAGTGGGAGAATTCAATGTTCATGCCATTAGGCTGCAAGGTTCCAAGATGGTGCTGTTCCTCCAGTTTGCACTTAGAATTCTCCTGGCAGTGAAGGAGGCTGAGTACTGACATATCTGTGAAGGAGTGGGAGGGGGAGTTAAAGTGACTGGGAATGGGGAGATGCAGATCGCAGTTACGGACAGAGCACAGGTGTTCTGCGAAACAGTAAACCTAGTCTGTGTTTCGTCTCACTGAAGTAGAGGAGGCCACACTTGGAGCACCAAATGCAGTAGATGATATTAAGGGAGATGCAGGTGAATCTCTGCCTCACCTGAAAGGACTGTTTGGGTCCCTGGATGGAGGTGATGTAGGTGGTGTACGGGCAGGTGCTGCACCTGTGGCGGGGGCAATGGAAAGTTCCGGGGGTGGGAGCAGGATGGGTGGGGGGGGTAGTGAACAAGGGAGTCACAGAGAGAGCAGTCCCTGCAAAAGGCAGAAAGGGGTGGGGAGGGGAAGATATGCTTGGTGGTGTGATCCCATTGGAGATAGCAGAATAGCGGAGAATGACGTGATGGATACATAGGCTGGTTGGATGAAATGTGAGGATAAGGGGGACCCTATCCCTGTTGGGTCTGGGAGGGGTGGGAGTGAGAGCAGAGGTGTGGGAAATGGCAGAGATGCAGGTGCAAGCTCTCTCAACCACAGTAGGGGGGGGGGGAAGCCATGGTTAGCAAAGAAGTTGAACATCTTGGATGTCCTGGAGTGGAAAGCCTCATCATGAGAGCAGATGCAGCGGAGGCGAAGAAATTGAGAAAAAGGGATAGCATCCTTGCAAGGGACAGGGTGGGAGGAGCTGTAATCGAGGTAGCTGTGGGCATCAGTGGGTTTGTAGAAGATGTCGGTGGATAAGGAATCTCCTGAGATGGAGATGGAAAGATTAAGAGAGAGGTGTCAGAGATAGTCCAAGTGAATTGGAGATCAGAGTGAAAACTTATGGCGAAATTTTTGAAACTGTCGAGTTCCACACGGGTGCAAGAGGTGGCACCAATGCAGTCATCGATATAGTGGAGAAAGACTTGAGGAATGGGGCCGGAGTAGGTGATGACCGCCTGCTTTTCTCCATGGATGCTGCCTGGCCTGCTGAGTTCCTCCAGCATCATAGTGTTTTTCATCAAGAAGCTGGGGAACCCTGGTCTCGCCTTATCATAGATATTCATTTTGCCTTAAACATCCCTACCCCAACCTCTCTTCAACTTAGAAATTGCTTCCTCACTTTCCCAGTTCTTATGAAAAGGTTTTGACTTGAAACGTTAAGTCTGTTTCTCTTTTATAGATGCTGCCTGAACTGCTGAGTGTTTCCAGAACTTTCTGCTTTTATTTTAGAACCTGGATGATCTTGGTGTCTAAAACAAAAGAGTAGAATCAAATAGTGTCAATAAATTTAGAAATATTGCATAATTAGAGCACCACCAGTGCAAATCAAATCTAGTAACAGCATAAATATATTGAACCTGGTGCCAATGTGGAAAAAATGTAATGCACATTCACACAGAGTTCATGATAAAAAGGAATTTACTCCTACCTGCATTTCTTCTTGTGTTCGCAACTTCTCTCTGACCAGTTCACTTTGCAAATCCTAACAATGTACAGAGAACCATCTGTTTAATGTGGGGCAGGACTAGTCTGATTATAGAGTAATTGAGTTGCACAGAAATGGGCCCTTCGGCCCAGCACATTCATACTGACCTTTTTGCCCATCTGCAATAATCCTATTTGCCTGCATTTGGACAACATCCTTCAATGCCTTGCCTATTTAAGTATCTGCCCAAATACCTCTTAAACATAGTAATTATATCTGATTCCACCACCTCTTCTGGTAGCACAATCCAGATATCAACCACATTGTGTAAAAAAACTTGCCCCTCAGATCCCTTTTAAAACCCCTTCCTCTCACATTAAACCCACATCCTTTTGTTTTCAAACCCTTACTGTGGGAAAAATATCTTGACTATCTACCGTATCTAAGCCTCTCATAATTTTATATACTCCTATCAGGTCACCCCTCAGCTTCCTTCGCTCCAGGGAAAACAAGCCCAGCCCATCCAATCTCTCCCATAAATAAAGTCCTCCAATCCAGGCAACATCCTGGTGAATCTCCTCTGTACTCTCTCCAGTATAATCACATCCTTCCAAGAGTGCAGTGACCAGAACTGCACACAGTACTCCAAATGCAGTCTTACCAGTGTTTTGTAAAGTTGCAACATAATGGCCCAACTCTTATGTTCTATGCCCTGACCTCTGAAGGCAGACATGTCATATGCCTTCTTCACCATCCTACCAACTTAATTAGTTTGAGCAGTTTTACATTCAATGTGGCCATGCTCTTAGTTCTTCAGCTAGGTGAACTTCCTTCATTTCTTTTCAAACTGAGGCCCTAAATCTGATCCAATGGTTCTCTGGTTTTAGTAGATCAACTCCTTCTACCTTCTGCCTGCTTGTCTAATTTTGTACATTCTCCTCCCACAACCTTATATGGGTCCTGTTAATGAGTTACTTGTCAGCTCCTTGCCATGGAAACAGAAGTAAAAAAAACCTATTGGCCTGCTTATTCTAAATTTGCTTGGCTCTTTTATTTTTGTTTTACCTGGTCCTTTACCAGTCATTCTATTAGTTTAGGAATGATTGTCTCCACCCTTCCCTCACTTTCAGGATATGATAGTTCACAAGGGGCTACTATCCTCCTTTCATTTCTCTCTAGTAGCATCTCGTAGTTCAACAATAGTCACATAATGAAGCTTGAATGATGAATATCCTGCAAAGGTCTGAGGAACATTTCAAATTGCAAACACAATGCATGGTAATAAGGTAAATTGGTAAATTGGTTTATTATTGTCAGATGTACCAAGGTATAGTGAAAAACTTGTCTTGCATACCGTATATACAGATCAATTCATTACAACAATGTATTGAGGTAGAACAAGGTAAATACAATAACAAAATGCTGAAAAAAATGTTCGTTACAGAGAAAGTGCAGTGCAGATAGACAACAAAGTGCAAGGTCATAACAAGGTAGATTGTCAGGTCAAGAGTCCATTCTTATTATACTAGGGGGCCATTCAATAGTCCTATAACAGTGGGATAGAAGCTGTCCTTGAGCCTGGTGGTACATGCTTTCAGGTTTTTGTATCTTCTGCCCAATGGGAGATGGGAGAAGAGAGAATGTTCGTGGTGGGTTGGGTCTTTGATTATGATGGTTGCTTTACTGAAGCAGTGAGAATGGTAGACAGAGTCCATGGAGGGGAGGCTGGTTTCCATGATGCGCTGGGCTGTGTCCACAACTCTCTGCAGTTTCTTGCAGTCATGGGCAGAGCAGTTGCCATACCAAGCTGTGATGCATCCAGATTGGATGCTTTCTATGGTGCAGCGATAAAAATTGGTGAGGGTCAAAGGGGACATGTCAAATTTCTTTAGCCTCCTGAGCAAGTAGAGGCACTGGTGAGCTTTCTTGGCCATGGCATCTACATGGCTGGACAAGGACAGGCTATTAGTGATGTTCACTCCTAGGAACTTGAAGCTCTAAAACCTCTCGACCTCAGCACCATTAATGTAGTTCGCTGACATTGAGGAAAAGGTTGTTGTCATGACACCATGTCGCTAGGCTCTCTATCTCCTTCTTGTACTCATTGTTATTTGAGATTCGGCCCACTACAGTGGTATCATTTGCAAACTTGTAGATGGAGTTGGAGCAAAATCCGACCACACAGTCATGAGTATATAGGGAATAGAGTAGAGGGCTGAGGACGCAGCCTTGTGGAGCACCGGTGTTGAGAATAATCGTGGCGGAGGTGTTGCTGCCTATCCTTACTGATTGCGGTCTATTGGTCAGGACGTCAAGGATCCAGTTGCAAAGGGAGGTGTTGAGTCCCAGGTCTAGGAGTTTGGAGATGAGTTTGTTTGGAATTATAGTATTGAAGGCGGAACTGTCGTCAATAAACAATAGTCTAACGTAGGTGCCTTTCCAGATGCTCCACAAATGAGTGTAGGGCCAGGGAGATGGCATCTGCCACAGACCTGTTTGGGTGGTAGGTGAATTGCAGTGGGTCAAGGTTGGCTGGGAGGCTGGAGTTAATGTGTGTCATGACCAGCCTCTCAAAGCACTTCACGATGGTGGATATGACTACCAGGTGGTAGTCATTCATTTCTATTGTTTCCTTTGCAAATTGTTATTGAAATACCAACCCACCAGTCTGGGCTTGCTTTACAATGGTGTGTGGAGCCTCTGGCAATTCTCAATGATCTCCCTTTAGTTTGTATGTAAATAGGATTTCCTGATCTTTCTGAATCTCTTTTGGAATTTCAAACCTAGATAATACTGCAAATGAGATTTTGAACAGGAATTGTAGTACTTCAGATCTTTATAAATCCCTGGCAAAAATAATCATTGTAAGATTTTCTCTTAATTTTTTTATTTCACAAGATGTCTGTTCAACTGAGGATTTTGGGCAGATCCAAAATCTGCTTCAATAGGGATTTGGAATAAGGGGGATTCCATCTGCACTCTATACTGACATGTTATCCTGCAAAACAAGTTATTCTTTTCTTCAAATTTTGCAACTTTTTATTCTTACAGTTGGGCAGTCATTCCGAATTAAAACCAATTTAGGTCAATGTTTCTATACAAATTCTCAAAGTTGTAACCAGTGTTGATTTTTAAAAAATGCCCTTTATATATCTTAAATATTGTATCCCTATCTTGGATCCAAGGTTCTGACAGCTCCCAACATATCATCCCTCTCTTACTCTAAGATGGTATTCCATTTAAGAAAGTATATGCTATTCATAACTGGCATAATTTTCTGTTCTATTAAGAATTCAGACATAGGTCAGAGCTCTCAAGTCATGGACTGTAAAATTATCTGCCCATTAAATTAACATGGAATGTAAACTGGATACATCAATCTCCTTGCCTGATTTGTTGATATTCACTCCCATTCCACAGTCTGCTGCTCTGGGCACTGAATTATAGAATTTACTCCAATACAAACATAAACCAATGAGGATTACGTGGCGCAAGTACAAGTGTTTAACATACAAGCCCAGTTTTAAACAGCAATCATCACAGCTGTGACATCAATTAGACATGGATATGTTGATGGAATCATCACATTGACTTTTGTATTGAGCTTAAAACAAACACTTACTTCAACTTCATTTTCTTTCTGACATGAAGCATCGGCTGATTCTTCTACATCTAGGTCTCTGATGTGATCATCCACCACTTGCTGATTTTCATTTAAATGACCTATCTGGATATCTCTGTTTCTTAGTGCTTGGGTCAGCTGATCTATAATTCTGCATGATCATAAAAATGTTCAGTTTGAAAATCCTAAATGAAAATATACAGACATTTAATCCAAATGAAATTTATAAAGATATACACCCTGAGGGGATATTGTTGCCTTCCATGGTGGAATACTGCACTCTTGTGTTGGATTGCATTAACATTGAAAGTCTTTACAGGCCAAAAAATTAAAATGCTTTGCCCTGTGACTCCCAGATCCAATAAGTCCTAAGTATGCAGCACCACTGAGATGTATTATTGTTGGTAAGATTTTGTACCAGAATAACAACATTTCAATATTGTTAAGAAAAACAAGTAACTTTTAGTGTTTCAATAATTAACCTGAAAAACATTGCAATGGACCATTAAGATTAGTTACTCAATATATACAAGATATAATGGTTTGACTTTTAAGATTTTCAGAATATTATCAAAATTACACCTGCAGATAATGTTGTTAATCATTTTTGCTGACCATATACATCGTAAAAGTTTTTGGAATTTATTTGCAGATGATAAAAATAGCATAATACTTGAACTTATGTACAGCTTTATCACATTATTTTGTTTAAAGCATTTAACAAACTGAAATATATTTGGATTATAGTTACTGCTTTTGTGGCGCAAACTTAATATCCCTCTTAGAAATTCCAAAAACTGAATAACCATCTATTAGTTTTCACGTTTATTTATTAAGAAGTAAATATTGTTCATGACAATAGGGTAACTCCCTGACCTTCTTTAAATAATGCTTTGGGATCCTTGAGCTTTGCTAGAACATTCAACAACCAAATTCCCTTCAGTTCCACCCAGGAAAGCTGGCCTTGATTATGCACTTAAATCACAATAAAATTAATGAAAATAAATAATCAGAGGGGAAATCCTGAATATTTGTTTCAGTAATAGTCAAATCAAGATCTTTAGAGAGAAACATCAGTAACTGAGGCCCTTTCTCAAAATCATGCATCACCCTTCAAACCAGTGCTTTTATTTCTAAAATATTATTTCAGTATAGGTTACATGTATTACCTGTCCTTTTCCATTAAAACCTTTTCATTAGTTTCCCACAATTTTACATTCTCTTCATTTCCCCAATTGCAATCATTCAGTTTCTTCTCCAATTCAAGAGATCGTTGTTTCTCAGTCTGAACAATAGCAGTCATCTTTTCCACTTCATTCTTAGCCAATCTGGCTTCCTGTTTGAAACAACAGAGACAACAATGTTAGCTTTCTTCAAGTTTTATTTCTGAATTTATAAGTCTCTATCAGTTATAAATCCATGTTTATCTCAGTCTGGTAGAATTTTGTCCTGTTTTGGTTGCTACCTTCACAAAAAGATATGGTGATGAATATTTTCCATCTCAGAAAGTGAGTTAAAAGATAGTGCCAATGCATAATGTGTGTGTGTCAACACAATCCCCTTATTAAACTCTATAGCCACATTAATAGTTTGAAGAAGATATATCCTACAGAACAATGGGAATAAGAGATTGAAGAGTTTAACATTCATGCAAAGAAATTCTTTCACATCCAAAAGTGTATGTTTGATGGGTGTTGCTGAGGTGACTTAAAGACCCCAGTAGCTGATACTACTTTTCTGTACTACAAAATGTGGTCCTTAGGAGTGAGGCTGATACTGGAGATTTCATTGGGGTGTGGGGGTGGAGAGAGCCAACTACTTTAATTAAAGGTTTGAGACCCAGGGGTCAAGTCGTTCAGTAAGGTTAGTGGCTGGAGGAGTATGATTGATAGATTGTAGCCAAGAGGAGGCTCTGAATTAATGATAGGGATCAAGAAGGTTGTCTGTCAGAAGGATCATGGCCAGGATTGGGGGGGGGGGGGGGGTGGGTGGAGAAGTGGAGAAGGGTGTGACAGAGGATACAGGCCTAAGGTTCAGCATGGCAAGACAAGTGATCAAGGATTGACACCTCACCATCAATTTAGGGTTTATGGGATTCAGTGGACTGGAGGACTGGAACCATTGGAAATGATTGGCAGATTGGGTGTGCTGGGAGCTACAGGAATCAGGGGAGATCAGATGGTTGGAGGAGGTCAGTGGATTGATTGTAGAGAGGGAGGTTGGCTCCATTGGGGGCCTGGAATTCAAAAGGTCAAGAGGGGTTGGGGTAGGCCCAGAGGTTCAAAGGTAATTATGGGACTTGTCTTACTGGAGTACTCGTCTACCACCCAATTGCAAAGACAGATGCAGAATATATTTGTTTAATGGCTGAGCTTTGCACCTTCCTGAGTCTAAATGCTGGAATTCCCTTTCTTAAATTATCTCTTGTTTCCTTTAAGATGGTCCTCATTGGACAAACTTTTGATCACCTGTCTTAATATCCTCTTGTGTCAATATTTGTCTAATTATTCTGTTATGAATTAGTTTGGGATGCTTTACTGCTGAATATGCAAAGTAAAAGCAAGTGTTGTCATTCCTGGCATATGAGGGGAATGTTGCTGACCAGAGGGTCTATTTATTGTTCACATTATAGCACAATGACAGCCATGACTTATCTCCACTTTTGCCCTCTGACTGGTCACAACTTTCCTTTGGAAATGCATAAATACTTAACTGAGGACTAAATCTAAGACTAAAACCAATGACAATTAATTAACTCCCATGTGAGTTTTGTTTACTTTTGGGTAAGTCTACACTCAGTCCTGTTCCTACACCTCCAACAGGGCTATCTGCTAAGAGGACATCATTTGCTTAGAGGGGAAAACAAAACCTCTGCATGGTGCTTCACCTTTGAACATGACTGAGGCAAATTAATGGAGCAGAGTACTGAACCTGTAACCTTCTGACTTGGTGAAGATGTTAAACATTCTTTAAAAAGGATAGGTGGCTTGGTTATTGGACCTACTTGCAAAAATGATGGAAATTAAATTAGATCCTACAAGTAGGATTTGATTGATTAACTGAACTTCTTCATCTACATAGTGTTCTGATATAATGATCTGCTCCACATGGTGGTGACAATAAAGGACATCATGGACTGAGGCCCTGGTGCTTCCAGATCTTTACTCACCTCTTGCAGAAGCTGAATCTTATTCTGCAAGATAGCTTGCACATGCTCAGTCTCCTGCTGCTTCTCTTCATATTTCTGGTGGATCTCAGCCTCATTTTGGTTACTTAGTTTTTCTACTGCTTTCCTGAGAAGCATGGAATAAGACGAAAATTACTATTTATTCTTATATCAAAAAATAATGATCAATGGACTGACTTGTTAACAATGTTGGTAATAGATAAGGAAGCAATTAAGCACAAATGTTTTATTGATTAATGCAACTTTCATCAAGTCCATGCATGTTCTCTACCTTCCTTATCAGAATCTTTGTGGGAAAGGAACAGCAGTGCAGTCCACTAATGTTTGGTTTGTTATTTAGATTGTGACTCTTTTGTTTGATCAATAAAGTTAATATAATGGTCAATTACACTGTTTTAGACTTTATTCACAAACTTAGGCTATAGCAATTTCCTGGGATTCCTATTCATTCAGATTTACATTATTCATAGGTAGCACTTTCAGTATAATGGAAAGTGGAAATTTCAAATTTTTCTTGGATGTGTGGATCTATTACATTTTGCATTAGTCTATATTTGCATTGCTTTTCCTTAAATTTTGCATTTATGGTAACATTAATTACAGACATGGGAAGATAAAGCAACATATTCACATCCACAAAGATGCACCAGTTTAGAGGTTTTTAATATTAGATATGAAGCAGTTATATAGGCTTTATATCAACAAAAGGAGTCTATTAGACTGAAGAATGGTCAAAATACCACAGTGTTTTCTTTTCATATGACATGCCTACTCTTTCAGGGTAACAACTGTTGAACTGTGTTTAACTTCTCCTCACAGATGCGAAAAGGTAGAAATGGAAAATTGCTCTTCAGAAATATGTTGAAGACCAATCTTACATGTGGTCAAGTGAATTCACTAATAGGCTACAAAGACAAACTGCAATGCATGATAAGTGTTAGTTCCTAAACTGTTGTGTGTTCCCAGTCTGCTAATGTGGATTGTGACAGGAATATCAAAAATATTTAAGTAACCTGATCTTGCATTTTGAGAAGATGAACTCAGCACCTGAAAAACATCAGTTTGAACATAGTCCCCCAGAGCCTTTATAAATTAGTAGTCATCAGTTATGTCTTTTCCAGATCTTCAGAGAAGAAGAGATAACCTCAAGTAATATTGATCTGTATCTGTGTGTACAGATATGAAAAGCATATTGAACATTTTAAAAGGTTCTCTTAAGTCCAGTTAACAATGCAAAGCCTTCTCCTTCAAATATTTCATGGAGCTAAAGAATTCCACTGTGTATTCCCCTTTCCATGTTCTAATATGCCTGCACTGATAAGAAAGTCATGTTTTGCTACAAATGCAGTTAGGACTGTTGACAGGCTCCTGTTGCAGCCTCAGTGGAGTCCGCAGCTGTCATTGGCTATTAATATAATGCTGTGATGTGAGCAGAGAAGTGTATGTTCGTGAATGTAATACTGAAGTACAGACTGTCAGTCGGTTTCCAACATTCCTTCTGCCCCAGTTACACATGTGTTGATGATAAATTACCTCAGCAAAGCAGAATGCTGCAAACAAACTTGAGCTGTTTACGAAGGGCCTCATTCCAATACTCTAGCTGACCATGCTTCTAACTACAGATGGCCAATGTTGTTGGCAACATTTTAGGGTTAGTCATACATAATTTTGTTGCAGCAAAATCTGGAGTTCGGCAACACCGTGTTTTGTTTTGAAGGTCACATAGGCTTGCAACTCATTCGCATAACACAGAGCAGTAACAAGTAAATAATTTTCAATATTTTTTCATTTGGATAAAATGCCTCAAAACTTTCGATCTTTCCACCCCAATAGATATTAAGATTAATGTGAAAATTATATGCCAGCTCCCCCAACATGACTACTAGTGTCCATTTCCTTATCCTCCTTTCTTTGATTTTCCCTTCTTTTCCCATTCTCTCTTTTCATTACATCAAGTGCATTCTATGGTATTAAACTATGTCATATGATGAACTATATCATTTGAGAATTCTGAGAACATCCAGCCTTTGAATGAATAAAAACTTAAAACAGATATTTTCATCCAGCCAACTTGATGGAAACATTCTGCAGATCAGACAGCATCTGTGGAAAGAGAAACAGATTTAACGTTTCAGGTCTGGGTCTTTGACCTCAAACATTAACTCTGTTTCTCTTTAACATTTAATAGGCCCTCAATCAGTTGTAAATATATAAATACATCATAGAAAATTTCCTGCATTTTTTCTGGGTTGTAAGAACATAACCACATCTAATTTGATACTTACATTTTCTCTATGAATGAAGATGCTCATCTCATTTCCTGTCACATTTTTGAGACCAATTATATTGTCCAGTTCAATTGTCTACCTGGTGACCTATCCCAGAGCAGTGAAAATTTTCTCATTGACTTCCCTTCTTACTCTTGACTTTCTCCTTTTGAATTTATGGCCTTGAATTTTCACCACATTAAGCATACAGTTTGACAAATTACAGTGGCAACTTTTTTGGAAAGCATTCTGTTGCCTCTGATATGATTTTGTTTTCAAAAATTTGGATACCTCTGAAGCTATGAATGTACAATGAACACCTCCCCTCCTCCTACCACCAAAGCAAGAACATGTTCCCCACAAAGGCCACCATGCAAGCCATTTAATGCAGTTAATTCAGATTTTTGTCTTTTAGAATCTCATTGTCTTCCATTTATAACTTCTATTCCATTTATAACTTCTATTCTTCTGGAAGGATTCTGCATTATTGGGTTCTTAGGTCTTAGAATTCTAGGGTTTGCAAACATTTAACAAAAATCAAGTTGCCAATTTATTTTTTTGACCATGGTAAAAGGTTCAATTATTAAAATTGATTAGAATTTTGAATGAAAGAGAAGCTTACTGCACTTTCACAAATAGGAATTCCCGGGAACTTCTGTAAATCAGTTTGATCTCTCCACACTGTACCCATCAATTAATCTGATGTCATTTCAGGGGATGCCTCCATTAAATTGACCTGGACTTCCAGTACAGGTGTGAATTACCTTTTCTGTGAAGAACCTGGCACCATATTTGTCCTTATTTTCCACATTTGGAGCATATCACCTTACTGGCTCAGGAATTTCCTGGCTCAGAAATTTCCTGGCAGTGGTGAACTGCTTACTTAAGGGTCCTATGGAGTGCTTCATACTATACAAGTGGCTTCACATGGTGGGGCCAGAAATGGTGAAATAGCTTGAGGAAAATTTAACCTAGTGCACAAGTTTGGTGGACAGATTTACCAGTGTAAACGTTGTGGAAATGTAGAAAGACTGTTGTGTTGCTTGAATCCATGAGGAGTCTTGCGATGGAGTGTAGTCAGCAAAATCTCAGTGAATAACTATTCGGAAGTTCAGCACTTCCATGTTTGTGCATGTTTGCAAGGGAGTATTAAAATTTCTGGCATACAGAGAAATGCCAACAGTTCACAGAAAATTGCTGGCACTTTACAGGAAAGTCCAGTCCATTGTCTTACTGTCAATTAAATGTGAATTTGTGCATTTGTATGCTGAATTTGCACTTGTGCACCATTTACAATACATGATGTTTTGCTTTGCATTTTTCAAGAAATTACATGAAAAAATTCCTCACTCAATTCCCCAGAAGTATTAAATAACACACATAAGTTTAATTGGCTCCCATATTAGGACAGACAGATAAAGTGCTGACACAAGAGAGACTGCAGATGCTGGAAATCTGGAGCAACACAAGATGCTGGAGGAATGCAGCAGGTCTGGTAGCATCTATGGAGGGAAATGAACAGTTGGTGTTTCATGTCGAGACCCTTCATCAGGACTGGAAAGAAACAGGGCAGAAGCCAGAATACAAGGGTGGGAGGAGGGGGAGGAGCACAAGCTGGCAGGTGATCAGTGAATCCAGGTGAAGACAGATAAATTGCTGTTTACAATAGGTTGGCTCACTCCAAATGACCCAGGATTAGAGAAGATTTTCAGCTAACTAAACATTTATTATATTTGGGTTCAGAAGAAATTAGAAAGACAAATATATTGTAATTTAGTGTTGCATTGTCTTCCACTTTCAAGATATAATGGAAACGGAAAGGAAAATCAACTTCAACATCTTTGTAAATATTTCTCACACAGTCAAAATGTTTAGATCTATTGCTGTACAATCATACAGATGTTCCATATTAGTCATGAGCAGCTCGTGGCCAATAAATTTGTCAGGAGAAATGAAACTGGCTGAACAGATTGTAAGATTTTAAGGATTCTTGGTGGATTTACAATGCTAAAAAAATGTCATGAAAAGTGAGGAAGTCTCAGATTACTGCAAACCTCTGAAATAGGCATATATTTTTGAGAAAACTTACATTCACTTTCCAGGTGATGATGGAATCTTAAGACTTCACATACATAAATATTTTTCCAATTCACATTCACCTTGTTTTCTCAAAATTAATACTGATAAAAGTGCAAACATTGTGGGGTAATTCTGGAAACATTCAGAAATTAAATAATGAATTTGGCTCATTTCAGGCACAAATCATGCCACAAAAATTATCTTCTCTTGGTTGCAAGCAGCAGCGACCATGACACTGACAAGAAGTTATCAAAGCCTTTAAATTAGTTGAAATCTGTGATAATACACTATTAACTATTTCCTTCAGGGATGTAACTGAATGACATATGATGACACACTATCATTAAGTAATGGGGATAACAGGACTTGTTATGAAAATGTTGACTTGCACGTTATGTATTACATACTTCCAAATTTTTGATAAATGTGTATTTTTTAAAAAATTCTTAAAATTCAACCTCCCTCATATTGACTGAGACTACCACAGTGAAAAGGGCTTGGATGGGGTAGAATTTGTTAAATGTGTCCAGAAAGGTTTTCTCAAACAATATATAGATGGCCCTTCTAGAGAGAGGGCAACATTGGATTCCTATTGGGAAATGAGGAAGGACAAGTGATTGAGGTGTCAATGGGGGAGCACAGTGACCATAATTCTACTACTTTTAAAATAGTTGTGGAAAAAGTTATAGAGTGATCCACAAGTTAAAGTTCTAAAATGAGGTAAAGCAAATTTTTAAGACATCAGACAGGAACTTGCCAAAGACTGATTGGGAGAGGATGTTTGCAGGTAGAGGGGCATCTAGCAGGAAAAAGGAGGCATATGTCAGGTATAGGTAGCTGGGATCAAGCGAATCCCTTGAGGAGTACAAGGGATGTAGGATGAGTTATGTGAACAGGTGACAAAGAGAATTGACGAGGGCAAGCCTGTGGATGTTGTCTACATAGTCTTAGGCAAGACTTTTGACAAGGTCCTGCATGATATGCCAGTCGGAAGATTAGATCACATGGGATCCAAGGTAAGCTACCCAACTGGATGCAAAATTGGCTTGGTGGAAGGAGTCTAAGGATGGTAGTGGAGAATTGTTTTTCAGATCGGAGCCCTGCGACCAGTGGTGTGCCACAGGGATCAGTGCTGGGTCCAGTGTTGCTCATTATCTGTATTAACAATTTGGATGACAATCTTGTTAACATGGATAGTAAGTTTGCAGATGACACTAAAATTGATGGCATAGTATACAGTGAAGAGGGTTATCCAGGGTTACAATGGGATGCAGATTAACTGGGGAAGTGGGCCAAGGTATTGCAGATGGAATTTAACTTGGACGAGTGTGAGGTGTTGCACTTTGGTAAGTTAAACCATGGCAAGACCTACAGAGTAAATGGTAGGGCCCTGGAGAGTGCTGTAGAACAGAGAGACCTAGGGGTACAGATATATAGTTCCCTAAAAGTGGCGACACAAGTAGATAGGGTGGTGAAGAAGGCAATTGGCACGCTTGAGTACAGGAGTTAGGACATCGTTTTATTACTGTACAAGTCAATGGTGAGACCACACTTGGAATATTGTGTGCAGTTCTGGTCACCCAACTACAAGAAGGATGTCATGAAGCTGGAACAGGTGCAGAAAACATACACTAGGATGTTACTGAGACTGGAGGTTGGAGATGGATAGGCTGGGACTGTTTTCCCTGGAGCGTAGGAGGCCGATGGGTGACCTTATAGAGGTTTATAAAATCATGAGGGGCATAGATAAGGTGAATGGTCACTGTCTTTTTCCCAGGGTAGGGGAGTCTAAAACTAAAGAGCATAGGTTTAAAGAGAGAGGAGAAGGATTTAAAAGCGACTGAGGGGCAACTTTTATTTTTACACAGAAGGTGGTGGGCATATGGAATGAGTTGCCAGAGGAAGCTGTAGAGGCAGGTACAATTACAATGTTTAAAAGACATTTAGACAGGTACATTCATATGAAAGGTTTGGATGTATATGGACAAATACAGACAAATGGATCTAGCCCAGGTAGACAACTTGGTCAGCATGGATGAGTTGGTCTGAAGGGCCTGTTTCCATGCTCTATCACTCTATGACTCTAATAGCTTCTCGTATCACTAATCCAGAATAAAATAATAGGTTTGGTGTTATACAATATACTAAAGGAATTGCAGTTTTCACCTTGGGCAAAAAAGTGCATTGGAAAATCTCTCATCTCTTTCCTTACAAATACCACTTACTTCTATCACTTACATTGACATTAGAATGCCAGAAATTTCAATGCAGAAATAGCACATGAACCTTTGACAATGCAACATTCAAGTCAAGTGTTGACAGAATGTAAATATCATGCATTCAGTGAAAGCTTAGTTGTAGCATCCCCTAATGGTGGAACAATGCCATGTTAGAAGTTGTATTTCTGCACAATCTGGCACTGCTCACAACACTGCTACATGATTACACAGATAGGAAAACCAGAGGTAGATGATCTCAGCAGCTACCCATGATGTGACTAGAACTTATACACCAGTATATAAGTCAGGAATGTGCTAGGAGAATCACAATAGACAACAATAAGAAGTAAAATGTCATACTGAAAAAAGTGAAAATACTCATGTAATTAGGAAAAAACTGAAGAAACTGAAAATCTGAAAAAAGAAAATGCTGGAAAGATTCAGCCAGTCAGGTAACATCTGTGGAAAGAGAAACAGTGTTAACAAGTGGCACAGAACCACAAAAACAACATGCATTTGCAAAGGTAAAAGGAAAGCGCAAAATTCAATGTGTCCTACATTTTAAAGTCACTGAAGGTTGCTGCAGCAGCACTATTGGAGCTCAGGTTACTTAGTAATCACCAGTGTGAAGTGGAAAGCAGGTGTGTCAGCTGATGGGAGTTTATATAATCACCCACAAGAACATTCTACACCAGAACCATTTATAGTAACATGTACCCTGTGCAGCTGTGTTGCCAGCTGACTCCACCACCAACAGAGGTGAAAGATACTTGTAAAGATGAATAAAGTAGATTGAATTATAATGCACCAGCAAAGCAAAAATAACACAAAGAGCAAGGACAAAATAATCCCACTTTGTCAGGCCTTGCCCATACAAAGAAAGTGATATGTTCATTAATTAATCCAGAAATGCAATAAACAGTAAACATTTATCAGTTATCTCCAGTGGCATTTAATAGGACAATATGGTCTTCACCTGCTTCTATTGTGTTTACCTTGCTGTTTTTTTACCGTCCCTTGTGTCTGTTTCTGCCTTGGTGTCACCCTTTCTCTCCTCTCCAATTTCCCTGTCCCCAAATAACATTTATGCTTCTCCTTCTGTTGTTTTCTTGGGAAATAGTACATTTCTATTTGTACTCTGCCTCAATTATTCATGCTTCTACCTCCAACTCATGCTATTTTATCTCCCAACCTTTCACCGTGTACATTTTACTTTCTATTAACTCTCATTCCTATCACTATCCCTACTCCACCCCTCATTGAACTCTCCTCGCAATCCCTGTTTTCTCCCTGCTGCCCTTTCCACGGTCATTTAATTTGACCACAAGCATCTACGGCACTGGCCCACATTCACTTGACTGCCCTATGGGACGGCACTCAAGGACTGCTGACAATGAACCCTGCTTCCTAGCAGTGTCTTAAATGAGATGGAGTTTCCCTAAATTATTTGCAGCAGGTGGGCATAGCCACTCCTGTAAAGGTCAATCTCCCCAGATATAAATGTGTATCTCTTCTGATCAGTGTTAATATTGAGGGAGATTTCAGCTTCCTTATGTAAAAGCTCTAGAGGTAATTCTGCTGGGCATACACCCTGAGCATATCCTTTCCCTCCCCTCCCAACAGAAATGATGAGAATCTCAATGGGACACATATGTCATTCGCTGAGTATTGACAACATGGTCAAAGGAAGGAGTTAGGAGGAGGGATAACACTCATATCTGCCCATCCCTGTCCCACCAGGGATATTGTTCAGCAAAACTGACTCCCATCTTCCAGTATTCTTCACTAAGAAGGAACTCTCCACATGCAAGACAAAGGAACAGAAAACAGAAGGTGAAAATAGATTAAGTGCTAAAAATAATTAATCAAACGAGAATAACCAGTATTTTCATTGTTTGCCCAGCATGGGGATATACTTAAATGCTTTCTGTTGATTGTCTGTGTTTGATCCAAGTGTTTCCCCAAGACAGTCTTCCATTATCCAAAACATTCTTCAACTGCCCACAGATGGTCTCTATTCTATGACATCTGCAAAAAGCATTCTTTCCAAATGAGTGTGAATCAGAATAAGCTACAGTTGTCTAACAAAGTACGAACAGAACTTGGATTTTAAAATATTATTCCAATTTTTTTTGTCCGATTTACAAGCCAGGAAATTTATCTTATCTTAATTTAAATACCAGTCAATTGTCATCATCTCAAATTCTTTGTTCGTGTACTTACAGCCTCAAAACAACCCAGTTCTTAAAGTAGATTTAATCTCAATTAATAATACTAGATTGATAGATTTTTGCTAGACAAGGCAGGTGGGTGCAGTTAAAGTATAGATTAGCCATGATCCCGATGAAAGGCAGATTAGGCCTGAGGGCTAACTGGCCTATTCCTGTTCCTAATCCCAACTCATCGGCATGTCAGTTGACCTCAGTTTATTACAGATGGCCTTAGCACCACTTGCCTGAGGAAAAGGAAATATCAGCCAGGATGCCTGTTCCTGTTTGCTATCGAGTGACTGTGGTGGAACATATCCATGCTGACTTCAGGGAATAAACCCGGATCAGATTTGAATGCTGTTCCCGATGAATGCCTCGCATTCAGGAACAGAAAACAATCACGTCTGCTTTTAAGAAAGGAAAGGAGAAAATTAGGGTGTTATTAGGAAAAGCTGTATTCCACCTAAAGTGGAAAATCTTAAATCCCAGTTGACGGCAGTTTATGGCTCCCCTGTATTCTGTATCAAAGAAATAAGTGGAGACTGTTGTAAGTACAATAATGGAAGATGAATGGCTTATGAAAATTGTGAAGAATGTTTTCATTGCACTTTAAGCCTTCTGAAAAACGTATTAAAACTGTTCTGTCATTTGACATTGATTTTAGTGGGGAAACAGCTGGTTATATCAGGTTGCATCTGCCTGGAATCTGTATAATATAATCTAACTCTTCTGATGCTGTTCTGGACTATATATAGAAACACACATCAGGAGTTCAGAATGGAGCAATTTGCTTGTGAGGATTTATAGTGGCGACGATGTACTGTTCAGTCTTCCTAATAAAGCAGCTGTTAAGAGAACAAACACAATTTCCAAGATCCAGTAATATTTATTAGTGATGATAACTGCCTGGCTTTACATGCATTGGAAATCAAAAACAACCTATGTCTACCTGCATGATCAGTTTATTAAAAAATGTTAGAAGTTTGCAAAACTAACAGGAATTCCAAATGACTTCAAAAACTAGAATCCTGAACTATGAAAATAAATCTTTAACAAATGGGTCTTTGTTGGCATTGCATGAGTATTTATAAATGGTAGAAGGTCACATTCTTTGAAACTGTTCAGTTATTCTGGCAGAAAAGTGTGACAAATCTGATGAAATGGCTACAAACTCCACAGGGACCCAGAAGCCTTAGGCCCTAACCTGGCTTTCAAGTTTGCAGTGTCCTTATAATGGGGCTGAGCCTCAGCATCCCTACCCTAAACATGCTTACTGATGCAAAAGGGATCAAGGTCAAAGACTCCCAATACCAAGAATTTTCAGTTGCACTCTTTAAATGAAGCCATTTTAGATTTACAGCCTGGCAGGTTCCAATGAGGGGAGGCAAATCATCTGCCTGAACGGTGTGAATGGCCCCGTTTGTGGTTGGTTTGCCAAAGGAAATGGATGTGTTCTCATGTGATCTCCCCCTCCCAGTAAGGGGCCACTGGCTGGCAATCGGGAGAAGAAACCTAAACTGTTAGAGAAGTATTATTAGAAGTAAGTTCTTTCTTAAAGATATGCCTTGTCTCCACATTTGATGCCTGGTTGAATTCGGGTAACTTAGCTCAGAACAAACACAGACTTGGACTCTTTCCAAATTAGAAACAAAAACTGGTAGAAACGCTCAACAGATCAGACAGCATCTATGGAGAGTGAAACAGAATTAGTGTTCCAAGTTGATTGGCTTTCATGAGAACAAGAAAAAGATAGAATTGAAACACATTTTAATTTCCAGAGAGATATGGGAGGAGTGGAAAGAATAAAAGAGGTCTGTGATAGGGTAGAGACCAGGTGGTTGCGGTGCATCTGAAGGAGGGTGAAAATGCAATGAGGGGAAGGTGAATGAAATCTGAACATTTGAGGGGTAGAGGGAAAAAAAACACTCTGAGATTCAAGACCAGAATGGCTAATTATCTGAAATTGTTAAATTTAATGTCACATCCTGAAGACTGTAATGTATCATGACAGAAGATAAGGTACTGTTCCTTGAGCTTATGTTGAGCTTTGTTGGACTATTGTAGGAGGCCAAAGTCAGAGAGGTCGAAATGGGAGTGGGATGGGAATATAATGTGATTGGCAACAGGAAACACAGGTTTACCCTTGTGGTCTAAATGGCAGTGTTCTGCAAAATGATCACACATTTTGCATTTGTTTTCCCTAATGCAGAGGAGACCACATCATGAGCACCAAATGCAGTAAACAGGAAGAAGTGCAAGTAAATTGCTGGTTTACCTGGAAGGAATGTTTGCTGACTGGACAGGATATAAGAAGGTAAAATGGCAGGGGTTGCACGTCCTGCAGTTTTATGGCAATGTGCTATGAGAAGGGGAATGGGTATTGGCGAAGTTGTGGATCAGCATGTTGTGGAAGTAATGCTGGAAGGGGAAGAGATGATGCATTTGATATTGGCATCAGCTTGAAGGTGTCACAAATCACAGATCTGTTGAAGGTGGAAGCTGTTGGAGTAGAAGAGGAACTCCATGCTTGTATTCTGGGTGGGAGGAGAGAGGATGAGGACAGAAGTGCTGGAAATGGAATCAAAACAATTGAGAGTCATGTCAATGACAGAGGTGAAACCACAGTTGAGGAGAAAGGAATATATATTGGAAGCACTGGTATGGAAGATGAAATTGTTGGAAAAATGTGATGTAGATGAAGAAACCAGGAAAATGAAATGGAATCCTTACAGGAGGCAAGATGGATGGAAGTGTAATCAAGATAGCTCTCTAGTGGTAAGCACATAGTGGATATTGAGCACAAATCTTTCCCCTAAAATGGAGATAGGGATGGAGAGAAAGGGAAAATAAAAATTCAGCATGGACCAGATGAAAGCTGTAGCTACGAAGCACCTTCCCCTTTAAAGAGGCAAGTGGGCTTTAAGTGGAGCTAACTAGTCAGGATATTGGACCTCTTGCTGGGATGTGTGGCTACTCAACAGCATGGTTAGCCTCGGCTGTGTATTACAATGATATAAATTAGCAGTCAGCATCAAGTGTGCATGTTGGCTGGATTGGAATCAATGGTCTTGGGTTAATTGTGCATTGCAATCCCCATGCCCAATTTTGGGGCCTATTTAGTTGATTCTTAAAAGTCATCTCAGATGGCTTAGCAAAAGACTCAGTTCAAGGGCAATTAAAGATGGGCAGTAAATGCTGGCCTTGCAGTGATGTCCTGATCCTAAAAAAGAGAATAAATAGAAAAAATAGATTTTAACCTCTTAGGTCTTTTATGGACATTTCAACAATTTCATGGAGGCCTAGAAATAGCTTTACTACATTTTATGCTGTTAAAATGTCATTGTGCATCACCCTGATATTGTTTTCAAAAGTCAGATGAAAATTGTGATCTTCTATGTTTCTAGTACAGTGTTGTCAGGTTTCCCCTTGTAACACTGCACTGTGTCACTTTCAGTTCACTGATCTACTAATCAATTGCAACTTCACACAGCTGCTGACATTTAGCCATGCAGATGTGACCTCAGCAGCCAGCTGTTAAAGGGACTCACCACAATAAAAACAACACTCTTCCAGCTGATGGGAGCAATATTATTTGAAGAATATCTTCTTCCTGGGCAGCCCCTGAGGATCAAGAATGACTTGATTCTGGTTTTGTGGGTTCTGAGGTGGGAACAGCAGATTCTTCCACAGATTTCCACAGATGGGGTGGGAGATGGCTAATGGGTAGGTGGGTGAGGAGCTTGTGAAGTGGTGCACTCCTTCCAGCACTTATGCATGACTTCTGTGTTCTCCTGATATATGGTCCTGAGATTCTCAATACCATCCCAAATTCTCCTCCTCCATTCTGGGCAGTCATGGGCCAGAGATTCCCAGGAGTCAGTGGGGATGTTGCACATCCTTCAATCATTTTCTCTGTCCACCTAGTAATTTCCTCTCATCCTGGAGCTCAGGATAAATGCTGCGATGATGGATGTTGTGAGGAATAGTGTCCCCAGTTTGTCACAGGGACCTGGATAGGTTAGAGATGAATAGTACCCACAGGAGGAATTTCTTTGATGCATGGGGCCACAGAGACACTCTGGGGCTGCAGAGAAGTGCTGCTGCAAGGAAAATACTGCATGAGTGTGGTTTACAACTGCCTGCAATTTGAGGAAGCCTTCAAGTCTGGAAAATCCCCTGGCCTTTCTACCTGCAGTTTTAAGCTGAACTAAAAGAAGTTGGATGATTTTTCTCCCCTTGAGCATGAAGTTTGGGTGATTTCCCTTATGCATGAATGGGCAAAAAATTCTAAGATGTGGCAGAAATGGACAGCAGCAACTGGGAATGATCCTGAGGTCAGGAAGCTGAGAGTGACTGTAACCATGAGCTCCACAAACAATACAGTCAAGCTCATGTGTGAGCCTATATTGAGGTCACAGATCTCACTAACGGCAGGGAATGCACTATTAAATAGCTTGCTTCAGGGGAAACAGAGTTAATGAAAGCTGGTTGTTCTGCTAGTAAATGACATGTCATTTTTCAGATGTGTGAGGCTGAAAATCATGCTGAAGAAGAATTCTGGTTTTTGCACTAATGTTGATATCATTTGTGAGGGTCTTATGCTGGAAAACAGGTGCCAGCACAAATGAAATTCCTACTGAAAAGTCAGGAGTAAAGTTTCCCAGACAGATACCAAGTTTTCCAGAAATGTGTACAATATAGTGTTGTACTCCAGTTAAACCAATTTTCAGCATGACATCATTTTTCACAGAGCTGTACAAAGGAGTTTCTAAATGAGAATGTTTTACCTTGAATTATGATTACTGTTGCCTTTGCGATCAGCAGCAAATTATATAATGTGCACTAAATGTCCGAAAGGATTTGTTCAACATTTTTTTCACAAAGCAAATTTTTCCTTAAGTTGTAATCTTTCAGTTTATTTACACCAAGTTTTAGAATGTTCTTTTTTTAAATGCTTCAGATGTTCTTTTAAACATTTGGAGTTGATTGAGATTATTTTTTCAGGTGTTAAGTTCCAATAGTGAGAGGTTTAGCAGATCCACAGATTAATCTGTTTAGTGAAAGCGTGAATTAATGATATGAGTTTACATTTCAGGCCACCTAGAAAGCTAGGATACTACTGCCCTTGGAGGCTACAGAGGCAAGCATGAAGGGTACCTGATGACATCAGAAATACGTTAAATGGAAAAGGGAAGGTTTATTTTCTTTGGACTACTGGAAGTAGAAATTGGGTAAGGGCACGATCCTACTCAGCTGCAACAACCTCACAGCTGAACAGCCAGGTGTTACTGTTCTTTTAATGACAGTGCTCACCAAGTCATTTTAAAGCAGTCCCAAAATAAACCAACTAGGTAATTTAGGGTTCGTAGTTAAGCTTAATATGTGAATGGTCCCTTTGGCAAATCAATCAATAGGCCTGAAACCTGTAGAATCAAGAAGCAAAACTCTTTAAAAGAGAAAGATTAGAGGGATGGAAAAAGATATTTAAAATGCTTTGAAAATAATTACAATATTTATATGATAGAGTACATTAGAAATATTAAAAATTAAAGCAATGAAGAGTAAAATATAGGAAAGAACAATAAGCTCAATTCTAAAGAGCACAGTACATTACATAGAAAAACCTCACTGGAAATATTATTAAACTTGTACTGAAGTTAGTTTTGTCACAGCATTCACCTTTGTCCCTTATTCATTCTCACGGATATTAAAAAAGTCAGTCATTCAAACTATCAACAATGATGCTTTACTAAAGAAAAAGCTGAATACGTCAAGCAGCAGTTTTGTGGCTTTCTTCCACACTGGCTGTCTCTGGCACCTTCTACACAAAAATGCAGATTTTTTTTTACTTTTCCAGTCCTAGGTTGCAGAGAGGGGAGGATTGGAGAGAATGATGGGAATGTATGTGACGGGGCAGAGACCAAGACTGATCAGATGACACAAATGCTGTCGGTGCTGCCTCAGAGATGGTACCAGATCTGATGAGTATTTCCAGAATTTTCTTTCATTTCAGATTTTCAGCAACTGTTGTGAACTGCATCTCAGAGTTCCAGCATTGTTTTTTATTCTCTCTACTGCATTCACTCAACTCCCTCTATTTACACATCCCCAATAAGATCAATAATGATTTACAAACATTCATCATCTTCTCTTAGATGGTACCAACAGAACTTGTGTCACTACCTTGGTCTCTACCCTGTCAAAAACATTCTCTTTTGACTCTCTCCCTAACCCCACCCACCTCTACTCCATAGAACATACAACAGTACAGCACAGGAACAGGCCCTTTGGCCCACCATGTCTGCGCCAACCATGATACCAATTTAAACTAATCCTGTCTACCCACACCTGGTCCATAATCCCTCTATTTTTTGCCTGTTCATGTGTCAGTCCAAATGCCTCTTAAATGCCACTATTGTATCTGCTTCTACCACCTCCCCTGGCAGTGTGTTCCAGGCACCTACCACTCTCTGCTGAAAAAAAAACTTGCCACCTATCTACCCTATCTATTGCCTCTCATAATTTTATAAACTTCTATCAGGTTACCACCTCAGCCTCCAATGCTCCAGTGAAAACAATCTAAGTTTGTCCAACCTCTCCTTATAGCTAATACTCTTCAGCTCATGCAACATCCAGGTAAATGTCTTTTGCACCCTCTCCAAAGCTTCCACGTCTATCCAACAGTGTGGCGACCAGAAATACATACAATACTCCAAATGTTATATGTGGCTGCAACATGACTTACCAACTTTTATACTCAACACTCCAAGCATGCTGTATGCCTTCTTTATCACCCTATTGTTGCCACTTTCAGGGAGTGATGGCCTTGCAGCCCAATATCCCTCTGTACATCAGTGATAGTAAGGGTCTTGCCATTTTTAGTTTCCTCTTGCATTTGACCTCCCAAAATGCAATACCCAAACTTGTCTGAATTAAACAGAGGAACCTACGAGTAGAAGTACATAGTCCATGAAAGTGGTGTCACAGGTAAAAAGGCTGAAGAAAGCTTTTAGCACGCTGGCCTTCATCAGTCAGGGCATTGAGTATAGAAGTTTGGATGTTATGTTGTAGTTGTACGAGATGTTAGTGAGGCCGCACGTGGAGTACTGTGTCCAGTTTTGGTCACCCTACTATAAGGAAAAATGTCATTAAGTTGGAAAGAGCGCAGAAAAGACCTACAAGGTTGTTGCCAGGATTCAAGCAAATGGGAGAGGTTGAGAAGGTGTATTATTCCTTGGAGCATAGGAGACTGAGGGGTGATCTTACAGGAGGTGTATAAAATATTGAGGAGCATAGAAAGAATGTCTTTTTCCCAGGGTTGGGGAATCAAGAACTAAAGGGCATAGCTTTAAGGTGAGAGAGGAAAGATTTAATAGGAACATGAGGAGCAAGTTTCTTCACACAGAGGTTGTTGCATATATGAAACAAGCTGCCAGAGGAAGTGGTTGAGGCAGGTACAATAACATCATTTAAAAGACATTTGGACAGGTACACGAAGAAGAAAGGTTTAGAGGGATATGGGCCAAACAAGGACAAATGGAACTAGCTTTAGGTGGGCATCTTGGTCAGCATGGACGAGTTGGGTCTAAGGGCCTGTTTCCGTGCTGTATGAATCTATGACTCTATAAACTTCAACTACCATTTTTCAGTCTAAATTTCCAACTGATCTACATCTTGATGTATCATTTGACGACCTTCCTCACTATCCACAACTCCACCAATTCTCATGTCACCTGCAAACTTACTAATCAGACCACCTACATTTTCATCCAGATCATTTATATATCTATCACAAACAACAGAGATTTCAGCACTGAACCTTGAGGAACACCAGTGGTCATGGACCTTCAGTCAGAAAAACACCCCTCCACCACTACCCTGTCTTTTATGACCAAACCAATTTTGTATCAAACTAACTGTGAATCCCATGTGACTTAAACTTTCTGGACAAGCCTACCATGAGGGTCCTTGTCAGACTTTATGATAGATCAATTAGACAACATCCACTGCCCTGCCCTCATCGATCATCTTTATCACTTACTCAAAAAACTCAATCTAATTTGTGAAACATGACCTCTCATGCACAAAGCCACGCTCTGCAACTTAAAACATGTTATCTTCTCTCATTTTTCCAATTCTTTTGAAAAGTCACTGACCAAATACATTAATTCTGTTTCTTCCTCTATGGAGGCCGAGTATCTCCATTATTTTAATTTCATATTTGCAGAAACTGCAATTTTTTTGAAATTGTGGGAAATTGAAAGATGGTGGTGTTCAGAGGAACTTGGATATCTTAGTACATAAAGCATTCAAAATTAATATACATGGACAGCAAGCAAATTAGGGAAGTAGCAGTATGTTAGCCTTTACTGCATCTGTATTTAAGTACAAATGTAAAGATGGAGGCACAAGAGACTGCAGATGTTGGAATCTGGAGCAAAACACAAACTGCTGGAGGAACTTGGGTTGAGCAGCATCTGTGTGGAGAAAAGAATTATCGAAGTTTCATGTTGAGACTCTGCATCAGGACTGAGAGTGGAGAGGGAAGATAGCCAGTATAGAGAGGAGAGGGAGAGGGGTGAGACAGGGGCTGGTACGTGAACGGTTGACTGAGGAGGGGTGAGGGATAATGAGCAGAAGGAACCAGGTGGGGGAGGGGGAAGGGTGGAGTTGGGAGACAGAGGCAAGTGCATGATGGGTGGAAGCAGACAAACAAAAAAAAAAGCAGATGGAGCCAGGTGAGGGGGAAGTTGGAGATGTCAGCTGGAGGGTAACAAGCGGGAACACAAAAGCTACAAGTGCGGGAATCTGATAAGTGATAATGAGAACCATTAGGGGAGAGGTGGGCGGTTGGAACCAGATGGGAGAGGGGAAACAGTGGGTGAAGTGAGTGGGTAGTGGGTGGATGGAACCAGGAGGAGGCTGAAAATGGGTGATGAGGTTGCGGGGGGGGGGGGGGGGGTGGGGCGAGGGTGGAAATATGTGAAAAGGAACAAAAATGGGAGGACCAGAGTTGGATTAGAAGAGAAGGAGAGGGAGAGAGAGTTACCCAAAATTGGAAAATAATGTGGATACAATTGAGTTGCAGACTACCCAGGTACAATATGAAGTTTGTTATTCCAGTTTGCATTGGGTTTCAGCTGCGTCTGACAGTGGAGAAAGCCTAGGATGGACAGGTCGGTGTGGGAATGGGAAAGGGAGTTGAAAGTGGCATGTAACTGGGAGCTCAGGATGGCCAATGCGGACAAAGTGTAGAGCGCAACAAACCAGTTGCCTGGTCTGCACTTGGTCTCGCCAATGTAGAGAAGCCACATTGGGAGTACTGTATGCAGTAGATCAGTTTGGAGGATGTGCGTGTGAGTCAATTGCCTGGAAGGGCTGTTTAGGCCCCTGCAAGGTGGTGAGGGAGGGGGTGTAGGAACAACTGTTGCATCTCTTGTAGTAGCAGGGGAAAATGCCAGGGGCAACAGCCACAAAATGCTGGAGGACCTCAGTGGGTCAGGCAGCATCTATGGAGGGATATGAACAGTTGACATTTCAGGCCGAGACCATTCATCAGGACTGGAAAGGAAGAGGACAGAAGCCAGAATGAAAGGGTGGGGGGAGGGGGAGGAGCATGAGCTTGTGGGTGATAGGTAAATCCATGTGAGAGGGGGAAGGTAGGTAAGTGGGGGGGGGGAAGTGGGAATGATGTGAGAAGCTGGGAGATGATAGGTGGAAGAGGCAAAGGGCTGAACAAGAGACACAAAAGATTCTGCAGATGCTGGAATCTGGAGCAACACAAACAAAATCTGGAGAAACTCAGCAGGTTAGGCAGCATCTATGGAGGGAAGTGAATGGTCAATGTTTCGGAAGCCAGAATAAAAGTTGGGGGGTGGGGGGGCTGAACAAGATGGAATCTGATATGAGAGGACAGTGGACCATAGAATAAAGGGAAGGAGCTGGGGAAGCAGAGGGAGGAAGATGTGGGTGATGGGCAGATCATGAGGGTGGGGGAGGGGAAAGAAAAGGATTAAAGGGGCCAAAGGGATAAGGGAAAACAAAAGGGTGGGAGGGAACAGTGGGAAGTGATGAAGGGAAGTTAGAGAAATCAATGTGCCAAAGGTCAAGGAGAGGTGGGTGGGGAGGGATGAGTGGATCAGGGAATCACAGAGGTAGTGGTCCCAGCAGAAGGAGGAAAGGTGGGGAGGGGAAGATGTGATTAGTGATTGGATCCTGTTGCAGCTGATGGAAGAAGGGTGAGAGAAGCCTGCGAAATGGAGGAAATGCGAGAGAGGACTCCATTAACCACAGTAGAAGGGAAGCCATATTTGCTGAAAATGGAGGACATTTCAGATGTCGTGGAATGGAAGGCCTCATGTTGAGAACAGATGCAGTGGAGATGGAGAAATTGGGAGAAAGGAATGGCAGGATGGGAAGAGGTGTAGTCTAGGTATCTGTGGGAGGAAGAGCTTGGGAATGGTGCTAGAGAAGGTTTGGAATAAAGTCTGTACTATGTGGCCAATTAAAGGGCAGGCGTGGCTGGGGCCCATGTGAGTGCCCATGGCTACAAATGTAAAGGTGACTTACTGCAATTATATAGGGCTTTGGTATGGCTGTATATAGAATAGCATGTACACATCTGTTCTCCCTTCTTCTGATTGAGGGAATATAATGTAGGTTCACCAGATTGATTCCTGGGATATGATGATTTTCTTTAAAGAGAGATTAAACAGATTGTACCGATACTTTTGGGAGTTTAGAAGAGAGGGAGGTGATCTCATTGAAATATGAATACTGATGACAGGACATGTCAGAGTCAATATAGAATGATGTTTCCCCTGATTGCAATGTCTTGATCTGGGGTCACAGACTTCAGTATGAGGGGTTATTCATACTGGACTGGAAGTAGAAGACATTTCTTCGTCCAGAGAGGAGTGAATCTTTGTAATTCGCCACTGAAGGCTGTGGAGGCTTGGAATGAGTGTATCACAGCTTAGTCTGATATATTTTTGGTTATTGGTTGGTATTGGTTTATTATTATTGTCACTTGTACCGAGGTACAGTGAAAAGCTTGTCTTACAAACCGATCGTACAGGTCAATTCATTACACAGTGCAGTTACATTGAGTTAGTACAGAGTGCATTGATGTAGTACAGGTAAAAATAATAACAGTACAGAGTAAAGTGTCACAGCTACAGAGAAAGTGCAGTGCAATAAAGTGCAAGGTCACAACAAGGTAGATCGTGAGGTCATAGTCCATCTCATTGTATAAGGGAACCACTCAATAGTCTTATCGCAGTGGGGTAGAAGCTGTCCTTAAGTCTGGTGGTACGTGCCCTCAGGCTCCTGTCTCTTCTACCCGATGGAAGAGGAGAGAAGAGAGAATGTCCCAGGTGGGTGGGGTCTTTGATTATGCTGGCTGCTACACCACGACAATGAGAGGTAAAGACAGAGTCCAAGGAGGGGAGGCTGGTGTCCGTGACACGCTGGGCTGTGCCCACAACTCTCTGCAGCTTCTTGCAGTCTTGGGCGGAGCAGTTGCCGTACCAAGCCATGATGCATCCAGATAGGATGCTTTCTACGGTGCATTGGTAAAAGTTGGTGAGAGTCAAAGGGGACAAACAAAATTTCTTTAGCTTCCTGAGGAAGTAGAGGCGCTGATGAGTTTTCTTGGCCGTGGCATCTACGTGATTTGATCAGGACAGGTTGTTGGTGATGTTCACTCCCAGGAACTTGAAGCTGTCAACCCTCTCGACCTCAGCACCATTGATGTAGACAGGTGCATGTACACCACCCCCTTTCCTGAAGTCAATGACCAGCTCTTTAGTTTTGTTGACATTGAGGGAAAGGTTGTTGTCATGACACCATTCCACTAAGCTCTCTATCTCCTTCCTGTACTCCGACTCATCGCTGTTTGAGATACGGCCTACAACGGTATTAAGGGAATCAAGGGATATGGGGTTAATACGGGAACCTGGTGCTGTGCTATAAAATCAGTAGTGATTTTACTGAATGGCAGAGCAGGCATGGCAGGGTCCCAATGGCTACTATTTTTTTCTTATTCTCTTAAGTCTTTTGGGTCTTGGAAAATTCTCAGCAAGCCACTTGATTTCTCAACATTTACCAATCTGAATACCCACAGGCTGCGGGTGTCTAATGAGGTTATTATCTCCCCTTCAGTTCGCCTTTCCAACTCGTTTTTAAATTTCTCCTTGAGAGCCACTAAAATAATCCTCAGTAAATTTACTTGTAAATGCTTCCTCTCATCCAGAACTAGATGGTATTTCTTTTTCATGTTGCTGCCTGCCTCAACATCTGCAACATCGAAACAACCCTGGCAGTACTTCGTCTACTCTGCTTTCACTCCATGTACTTCTTTCTGTTGGCCAGCTAGCTTTGCATGTCTGTAAACACTTTTCGAGAGTTAGCTCTGTCTCACATAACAACTGTTCCCTCAGGCTGGACTCCCAGATTCCACAAATAATTCAATTTATAATGAGCTAGTTCTTCAAATCTACAATACTGCAATTATCTGTTAAGAATCTTCCCTCCATTAGGTAAGTATGAAATGATTCTTTGCTACTCTTGGGTGCATGTAAAGAACTGGTAATTGTGAACTATTTCATTTCTAGGTGTGATGGAATATTGCATTCTTCAGGATCTCATTAGATACTTTTTTTTTGTTTTGCTCCAATTTATCTACTGTAGCCTGCTAAATATAGAATGTAAACTCTTCTTCTATTCCATTCCTTAGACAGGTTACCTGCCTGAGAATCCAATGGCTGAGGCAGTTTCCATCATTTACTATCTGAATGGAATCACATAGCTTGGTTTCTCTTGGCCTATGTTCACCTGTTACTCCAACTGGTAATAAGCGCATGTCATGATTTTTACTAAACTAATGCCCCATCCAGCAGTAAAGATAAAGGCTTGATCACTGTCTAGCGTAACTATTTATATTGATTTATCAGCTACAACATAAAAAAAGTTCGACTGACCCTTTGAGCGACATATGTGAAATTCTCATAAAAACTGAAAGTGCTGGAAAATCTCAGCAGGTAAGGCAGCATCCATGAAAAGAGAAACATGTACTTCTTTCTGTTAGCCAGCTAGCTTTGCATGTCTGTAAACATTTTTCAAGAGTTAGCTCTATCTCACATAACAACTGTTCCCTCAGGCTGGACTCCCAGATTCCACAAATAATTCGATTTATAATGAGCAAGTTCTTCAAATCTACAAAACTGCAATTATCTGTTAAGAATCTTCCCTCCATTAAGAAAGTAGAAAGAGAGAAAGCAAGTTAGTCTACGCAGCAGAGGAGGAGGAGGAGGGCAATGGGTGGAAAAAGGGAATGTTTGAAAGAGAGTGTAATGATGTAGCCATGAAATAGACACTTAAACTCCTTTAGCTGTGTAATGTGTGGCTAATCCTATGAGGTCTGGGTGATATTGTGCAGTTTGGTCCACTGGGATGCACCTAGCAGGCCAGAGTATAAAAAGGAGAGAAAAGGAAAGAGAGCAATGGCCAGCACAAATGGCCAGTCCAAATATAAACAGGAGGAAAGAGTAAGTTATCTGAAACTGTTGAATTCAATATTGAGTCCTGCAGGCTGCAAAATACCCAGACAAAATATGAGGGGTTGTTCCTTGAGCTTACCTCGGGCCTCATTGTAACGCTGCTGGTGGCACTGTTCAGAGTGGGGGTGGCATGGTGAATTAAAATGGCAGGCAACCAGAAGCTCAAGGTCACTTCTGTGGACTGAGCACAGGTGCTCTGCAAAGCATTCACTCAATGTGTGCTTGGTTTCTCAAATGTACAGGAGGCCACATTGTGAACATAAAATGCAGTACACTTGATTGTGGCAAGTGAATTGCTGCCTCACCTGGAAAAACCGTTACAGTGAAATTCTTGTGACTTGTGCAATGTATCGCAACGTCACAGCTTCAACTCTGTGCCTTCAACATCTGTTTCCTCCCATTTTGAGCAAAGTATATTTCTTTCATTGACTTTTAACACAAAGCTAAAGTAAAGAATAGCCAGATCACCAGAAAGTACTATTGCACCTTCAGCCAAATCTCCCAATTCTGCTCTCCTGCTGTACTCCTTACTGCATCCAAAACTGAAGCAGGATTACAGCTATTCCCATCGTTTATAACAGGGAAACCACCCAAATAATCTGAGGCAGGTTGGAAATGATTTGAAACCCAGCACAACCACTGAGGTCAATTAATCAATTTATGTATTTTTTAAAACTTTTATTGTGTCTTTGGAAAACAACAAATGTTAAACCATTGTTCAAGAAAGGAGGGAGAGAGAAAACTTTTCATATTTTCATTCATTTCTCTATCTTTTGCATCATCGCCTCCCTTGACATTTAATCTCTGAGGCATGGTCGTGTAGCAGTTAGCATAACGCTATTACAGCGCCAGCAAAGTGGGTTCAATTCTGGCCACTGTCTGTGAGGAGTTTGTACGTTCTCCCATGTCTGCGTGGGTTTCCTCCGGGTGCTCCTGTTTCCTCCCACATTCCAAAGATGTATGGGTTAGGAAGTTGTGGGTATGGTATGTTGGCGCCGGAAGTGTGGCAACACTTGCTTTAAGGGCCTATGCTTATGCCCCCAGAACACTCTATGCCAAAGATGTACTTCACTGTGTGTTTCGATGTACATGTGACTAACAAAGATATCTTATCTTATCCTGCCTTCACAGTACCTCAGACCTTCCCATGTGTTGTCTCCTGCCCTTCAACTTCTCTCTGCATTTTAAAACTGGTTCTATCTCTAACTTTTCCTGTTCTGATGAGCCTACAATATCAACTCTGCTCCTCTCTACACTAATCTGCCTGATTTACTGAATATTTCCAGCATTTTCCATTTTTATTTCCGATTTCTAGCATCTGGGATATTTTACTTTCAGTGAAACTATACCTTGAGCGCTCACAATTTTGGTCTCCTCCTTTAAGGAAAAATCTATTTACCTTGGTGCTGATGAAGCAAAAGTTCATTAGATTGATTGCCAAGATAAGGAGGTTACTTCAAAAGGAAATGATGAAAAGATTGGGTCTTCACTCCCTGGAGCTTGGGAGGTGATCTCATGTTAGGGTGGATGCTGTGAGCAAGTTTCCTCCAGCAGGGTAAGTTAGGATGAGGGAGTAAACCTAGAATAAGGGATTGACTGAGATGAGGGGGAATTTCTTTTCTGGGGGTTGTGAATCTTTGAAATTTTCTGCTAGCTGCAACAGGTAGATATTTGGACCAAAAGGGAATTATATTTTTTGTGGATCAGGCAGGACTATGGAGTTGAGGCCAAAGAGCAGATCAGCCATCTGTTTACTGAATGTAGAAGTAGGCTTTGAGGGCCTATGCTTATGCTCTTGGCCTCTTCCCACAGTAAGAGACATTAGTTACAAACCTCAAAGGCATGAGGAGGATGGAATGTGCACCCTTGAATTTCCTGGAATTATTGACAGGAGTTCCAGCTCTCAGCAATATCCTTTTTGCCTGAGTTTATTGATTAGACCATTACAAGACACAGTGAAGAATAATTATGCATAATGAAGATGACAATCTACAATCTGTATTGATAACAAGATGTGAGGAAAAAGAAGTAATACCTTTATAGGTTGCAGCATAGCTATTATCTATACTATTCATTTGATTTTGTAACTTGGGCCATGGTTTAAAATATATTTTCTGTAAAGTCTTCATTCGTATGAGAGAGGAATAACCCTGAACTGTACTGCTCACTACAGTTCCACAAGAGGGTGCAAAAACCAAATACATCCAGTGCAGTGCCTAAATTATGAGATGATTCTGCCCATTCAATCTGTTTGGAGATGAAACACTGACACTAAACAGCTGATCCTGAAATTTTTAAATTGTGGCAATTTCTCTTCAGTAATTAAATTTAGTTCCAAGCAGACATGCCTGATGATGGGCGAGTTGTCTTCTTCTCATGGTATATTTGCTTATCTGCTACCTCAGCAAGGTAGATTTGTATTGGTCAGACTCATGAGCATGGTGCAGTGTTTCTGTGCATCTGTCAGTCAGCTAATGTGCTTTTTCTGAACATGCCAAAAATACATCAAGTTTCAAAGTTAGAACTGAAAACTCAAAGTGACAGAAATTCAACTGTTTTTAAAAGATTAATTTCAAGATCAAATACATGATAGTGGATGGGTTTTGCAGTTAGCCATTTCCTGACAATCGACAGACTGTGAAATTTCCTGTGACAACTAAGGACAATGATATTGTGACGTCCTCAGCAGGAAGCTGCATCAACAAGTAAAATAGAGTGTTTCATCAACTAAACTGATTGAATAATGCTTTCTGAGGTATGCAGAGCCTGAATGAGGAAGTGCAGTTTAAAATGTTTGCTTTTATGTAACACCATGTCCAGAAAAATAAATCAACAGAAGCAAAGAAAGATGGGATAAAAAGAGAGAGGTAAAAATAGCAGGAGAAATATCAATAAAAAACATTTAAAATAACCTCCAATAATTAAAACCTGAGGGAATGAGAATACAACACTTATAAAAGGACATGTTCAGTGCCAGAAAGATTTTTTCATAGTATTCAAGATTCACCATGCTGAATTCTTGACACCTGAATGGACAAGCCCTAACACTGCCTTGTGTAGTGGGTAACAAGTGACTAAATACAGTAATGCCTTTCAGGCTGAAAGCCTCACAATTTTTCCTACTGCAAAATACAGGCCATTATTTCCACTGCAAAGAATCTAAAAGAGTGTGTCAGGACTAGGTTATATGCAGTATTACAGTATATCCAATCCACCAGATGGTGCCAGACATTCTTAATAACAATACGTCTCCTATGTTCAGAAATTTCTACATGTAGATTATAGATCAATTACTCAGTATTATTTATCTGAGCATGATTCCACAACCCATGAGAGTTCTGAGCATATCTGCAGCATGCGAATATTATAGAGTGCTAGAAGTAGAATTTAAACTCTCTTGTCCATTGTTTGCACTTGTGGCCAAACTGAGTTTTCCCAGTACAAAGTCTGGTAATTGAAACTGGTCTCTGCACAATATTGCTGCACCAGCAAATTAATCCATATCTAAAAAATACAACTTGAGCATTTATACCTAGCCTCAAAATAAAGCTGCAAATACAGTTCTGGAGTCTGTGGCTAGAAGGAAGCAAGCAATCTCATACCAGTTGTGTTTCATCTTTCATGGGTACGACTCTAGAGTTGTACTCCAGCCTAGTGTTTGGGGAAAGAGGAAAGATCTGAGGAGAAAAATCCAAATACCCACACTTTCATAATGTTTAAAATTTAGTTGTCAATGGAAGGAGTTGTGCTCAGCTGGACGGTAGTATCCTTAGCCTAATGAACTGGAACTAATATTAAAACTATCAGTCTCAAGCAGGTATCTGCAGTTTAAATGCGCAATGGACAGCTGCACACTCTTAGAGCAAGCAAGCCTATCCACTGCAGTAATATCTAAACAAATGCAGCACCCACTGAATTCCAACATGCAATCAAATGTCAGTTGCACACTGTGTATCATAAATTCTGATTGGAGGTGAGAAAATGAGGAGGTAGCTATCTGAAAAGAATGCTTCCAAGTGGAATAAAACCCAGATGGATCTGATTAAGGTTTTGATCTCACCAGCTAACCTATTAATGGAATCCTTCAGGGACATAGATTGAACAAGCTTCCTGCTGGAGGGGAGCCAATCTGCATGACAAATAGGAAATTGTACAACCTACCCTTCCTCCACTCCAGAACAAAACTCACTCCAATCTCAGTCAATAAACTATTGCATACAGATAAGGGCTGCATATGCACACATTTGGAAGTCAAGCACCAAGTGATTGTCAACTAGTTCACAAATCTAAACAAGAGAGTTGGCCTTACACTTAACATCAGCAAAGCAAAGGCCTTATACCAACCCGCCCCTGCTGCACAACACCACCCTCCAACAGCAACGGTCCATGTCAACCCCTGGAAAGCATGGATCACTTTCCATACCTTGAGAGCTGCCTCTCAGTGAAGGCAGACATCAGTGATGAAATTCATCACTGGCTTCAGTGCTCCAGCACAGCCTGTGGCCATCTGAAGAAGAGCATTTGCAGATCAATACGTCTAACTCAGCTCAAAGCTCATTGGCCTTTGAGCAGCAGTGATTCCTTCCTTCTGTAAGCTTCTGAGACATGGACTTCCTACTGCAGGGAAGGTCACCTCAAAATCTGCCAGATCCACTGGGAGGATAAATGAACCAATGTCAGCATCCTTTCCCGGTCGAAGATTCTAGCATCGAGGCTCCAATTACACTAATCTGGCTCTGACAGGTAAACCATATGATTTACAAGTCCGACAGCAGACTCTCAAAACAGGCATTCTATTCTAGGCTATTCATGGCAAGAGATTACCAGGAGAACAAAGTAAACGGTTCAAGGAGGTTATCAAAGCCCCCTTGTCTCATGAACACTCAAAATGGAGAAGGAGCATTCAGAGTGGAATTAAGAAGATAGAGTACAGGCGTAGATTGGCTAGAAACATTAAAATGGAATGCAAGAGCTTCTGTTGGCATGTAATACATGAAAAGACCAGCATGGGAAAATGTGAATCCCTTACAGACAGAGACAGGAGAATTTATATTGGGGAATAACGATATGACAAAGGAATTAAACAATTCCTTTGCGTCTGTCTTTACAGAAGACTCAAAAAAAATCTGCCATGGATTCCAGAGAACAAAGGGGCTTGTGATAATGAGGAATTGAAGGAAATAAGCATTATTTTAAAAAAAAGTACTAGAGAAGTTGGTGACACTAAACATGATAAATCCCAAGGGCTCAATGATTTATATCTCAGAGGTTTGAAAGAGGTGGCTGTGGAGATAGTGAACACTTGGTTATTATCTTCAGCCCGCGATATCGTGCCGAACTAATTAAACAAATGACACCTAATCCCTTCTGACTGCATCCTTCCATTCTCTGCATATACATGAGCCTTTCATGGCTCTTAGATATGAGCCATATCTAACAGCCTTTTAAATGCATCTATAATATCTTCCTCCACCACCAGCCCTGGCAGCGCATTCCTGAAGAACTCCCTTTAATTTTCCTTCTGCTTACCTTAAACCTATGTCCTTTTGGTTTTGTATTCCTACCATGGCAAAAAGATTCTTATTATCTACCCTATCTATGCCTCTTATAAATTTGCATACCTCTATCAGGTCACCTCTCAGTCTCCTTTGCTCCAGGGAAACAAACCCAGCCCATCTAATCTCTCCCATGATTAAAGCCCTTCAAAGCAACATTCTGTGAAGAACGTCCTCTGCATTCTCTCCAGCAGAACCACATCCTTCCTACAGTGTGGCAACCAGAACTGCACACACTCTGGGTGGTCTAACCAATGTTTTGAAAAATTGCAATATAACATCCCAACTTTTATAGTCTATGCCCCGACCTAAGAAGGCAAGCATCCCACATGCTTTCTTCCCACCCTATCTACCTGTGTTGCCATTTTCAGGGAACTATGGACTTGAACTCCAAGGTCTCTCAGTACACCAACATTACTTAGCACCCGACAATTTAGTGTAAACGTTCTATCCCTATCTGACTTTCCAAAATGCATCACTTTGCACTTGTCATCTGCTCCAACCACCCTTCCATATCCTGCCGTAGCCTTAGATAACCTTCCTCATAATCTACAACACTAGCAACCTTTGTGTCATCCACAAACTCACTAATAGTACCTCCTACATTCACACCCAAGTTGATAACATATATCACAAACAACAAGGGTCCCAGCACTGATCCATGTGGTAGACCACTGGTCACAGACTTCCAATCAGAAAAGTATCCTTCCACTACTACCCTCTGCCTCCTATCAACAAGCCGATTTTGGATCCAGTTAACCTTGGATCCCATGTGCATTAACCTTCTGGAGCAGCCTATTATGCATAACCTTGTCAAATGTCTTACGATAGGCAATGTCTACTGCCCTGCCTTCATCAACCTTCTTAGTTACCTCCTCAGTCAAATTAGTGAGGCAGGATATGCCCCACACAAAGCCATGCCGACTTTCCCTGATCAGCCCTTACCTTTCCAAATTTACATAAATCCTATCCCTTAGGATTTTCTCCAATAATTTCCCTATCACGGACATAAGACTTACTGGCCTGTGGTTACCTGTTGCTCTTCATAAATAAAGGAACAACATTAGCTATCCTCCAGTCTTCCGGCACCTTACCTGTGGCTAACAAAGATATAAAAATCTGTCAGGGCCCCAGTTTCTCCTTTCTTGCTTCCAGTAGCAACTGGGTTAGACCTCGTCCAACCGTGGATATTCATCAACCCTTGTGCATCTCATGCTTCTTAATAGTGACCTGCTCCAGATTATCCTGCAAACAGCTAACCACAGTACACCTCCACCCACCCTCGTTTCTCTCAGTTTCTCCAGATGAGGCCTTCCATTCCAGGACATCTAAGATGTCCTTTTTCAGGAAATGGGGCTTCCGCTCACTGTGGTTGATGGAGCACTCATCCACATCTCCTCCATTTCTGCACTTCTGCTCTCACCCCGCCTTCCTTCAGACAGAACAGGGGTAGAGTTCCCCTGGTCCTTACCTTTCACCCTACCAGCTTCCACATCCAGCAAATCATTCTTTGATATTTCCCCCAGCTAAAATGTTATCCCACCATCAGCCACATCTTCCCCTCCCCACCCCTGTCTGCTTTCAACAAGGACCACTCTCTGCGTGAATCCCTAGTTCACTCATCCTTCCCAGGCACTTTCGCCTGCAACCACACGAGGTTGTGGCACTTGAACCTACAAACACCTCCTCCTCTCCACCATCCAAGGACCTAAACAGCCCTTCTAAGTGAGACAGATATTCATATGTACCTCCTCCAACATCGTCTATTGCACTTGGTACTCTCGATGTGGCCTCCTCAACATCGATGAGACCAACCACAGACTAGGCGACTGCATTGCTGAACACCTGCATTCCGTTCACCACGGCCATCTGGAGCTTCCAGTTGCAAGCTATTTTAATTCCCCTCCCCATTCCCACACCAACCTGTCTGTCCTCGGCCTCCTCCACTGCCAGGGTGAGGCCAAATGCAAACTAGAGGAACAGCACCTCATGTTCTGCCTGGCTAGCTTCTCTCTCCTTCTGATCTACCCAGGTCCCCTCACACACACCCTTGTTTCCAAACCCATCCTCCCCAGCCCCCTATCACCCAGTCTCTTTCCCCCCTCTTCTTATTCCATCTGCCCATCACCTTCACACTGGGTCCCCTCCCCTAATTTGTTCCCATATGGCCACCTGACCTACATTTTTTGGTTCCATGTTCCACCATCCGTTCCAATTAGATTCCATCATCTGCAGCCCTCTGTTGCCTCCACCTATTACCTCCCAGCCTCTGTCGCTATTTCCACGCTTCCCTCCCCCAACTGACTCCATCTACCAATCAACTGCTCCATACCTTGCCAGCTCTGGCCCCGCCCCTTCCCCTCACCTCTTTAAACTGGCTTTTGCTCCACTAATCTTTCAGTCCAGATGAAGGATCTTGACCAAAAATGTCCACTGTCCATTTCCCTCCACAGATGCTGCCTGACTCACTGAGTTCCTCCAGCAGCTTGTTTTTTGCTCCAGTTTCCAACATCTTGCAGTCTCCTGTGTCTCCACATACCCCTCCCTGAGCTCACTCTTCTGTGTCCTTGACATAATTGCCAAGAAGCAAGAATGATAACATCAATTATTTACTGAATGTTACGGTTTTCAGCTAATTTACAATCACTTTCAATTAATAGGTACAAATCTCTATGCACTAGCCCTAGCCCCAAAAGAAAATTGTTAGAACATATCACTTGATTCACTAACGGTGCAACTCTGGAACTATAATAGTAAATGTTTCCCAAATATGGCTTTTTAACAACATCAACACCACTCTAAAAATATAATAATTACATATCGTCTCACTTCAAACTTTATATCTGGAAAAAAGTCCAGCAGTTCCAGCTTTTTGGATCTCAACTCGAGGGCCAGAAACATGAAGGCTGGGAGGAATTATTGCCCCTTGCAAACTGTTCAAAAGAGGAAGCATAAGATTTGGAAAACTGGACACAGTTGGATACTCCCTGGAATTTCACTTGTAGTAGACTAACTATGCAATCACAAAGACCCAATACTGCATAGTCAAATAGAGGACTAAGCAGAAGACAATCAAGTGACTGAGCACATTGGATGACCTGGAGCCACAATAACTTTTTTGGTACTTTCAGGGAAACAGGGAGAGAAAGCAGTCATAAAGTGCTATGGAATTATTTATGGTGTACTCAAGAAACCTCACAATTGCCTATCTAGTTGGTCTGTCCATGGCGAAATATATTAGATTGTTTATTGGAGTGCCCATGATTGAACATATATTTACCATGGAGAGAAACTCAACTTTTCTGCATCATTCATTACACATCAGTCTTGAAGTTGTACCTGCCATGACCCACACTTGCACAACTCACGTGATTTCCATATCAGATTGGGATCAAGTAATATCGTTCCCTGTTGAAGGCTCCCTTTAAGCATTGTGGGAGAGGACGTTGTTGGGTATTCCCTCAGGCAATGTGATTAATGTGACTGGGACTCCATTAAAAATGTCCCATATTTACATTACATCACTGTTGAAAGCCATTCAAATATCTTCAAGGAGCAAATCAGGAGTGGGATGAATTCCTTTCCACTAGCCTGGATGGGTGCAGCTTCAACAACACTAGAAGTTGGACAAAGCAGCTATCTTAGTTAGTGCACTATCCACCACTCCTAATATTCCCATCTTCCACTGTACACACAAGGGCTGTAGTATGCACCATCTACAAAATTGACTGTAGTTATTTGCCCATGCTACTCTGACAGCCCCTCCCAAACCATAACCATTATCACCAAGTAGGATAGGGGTAGTAGGTGCTAGGGAACACCACCAACTGCAGGTTCCATCAAGTTGCACACTATCTAATTTGGAAGTATATTGCTGGTTGTTCACAGTTGCTGGATCTAAATCCTGGAATTCTCTACTCAACAGCAACGTGGGAGTACCTTCACTAGAATGACTGCAGTGATTCAAGAAGGCAGCTCAAGAACAATTATGCCCAGATCCTGAGGGGCTCTGATTCCTCTGCCCATTCACTGATCACTCTACCCCAACCCTCCCACTTGTGAGCTACTAACCTCTTGTAAGCTACTAACCTCTTCCCCATCCACAAAACTAACCCGCCAACCCTCTGATTCACCCCAGTCTCCACAATTTCTATAGAGTCCCTGAACTTTACCAACAACCCAATAATCACCCTTCTCTTCCCTCTGCCATTAAATGGATTACCAATGTGAGCCCAGGTTCCTTTCTACCACCAACCCAAGTTGAATGGCAAAAAGGTATAATACCAGCTCAGTTGGCCTCAAGTTCTATGGAAGTTTACAGCCTCATGATGGTGAAACAGTTACTGGCATGCCCTGCTACAACAACCTACTTCACCCAATGGGATACACTAGAATTTCTGGACAGTCTCTGAAGGACAGTTTCAGATGGTCACCTGGTACATGGCAGCATAGATTCATTATTCGTATCAACAAGAATGTAAAGTATATAATTTATATACTGTGGTGTATTTTCATTAACAAAGAAAAAGCACTTCACATTGTTCCACCAATATTTCAAATTGAGATCATATATGAAGCAGCCAGCTGCTTCCAAACAAATATAACCTTGGTGGAAATTGTGACAGAATTACTTTACAGTAACCGCATACTTTATGACATGCACAATGATTCAGGTGGAAGCAATAACTGTGACTTACGAGGCTTTCTCAAGTAGCCCAGTTTTTACATTCAATTCTCGTTTCAGGCTCTCCACTTCAACTTTCAGCTCGATGTTCTGAAAGGTAAATGATTTGGTGAGCTTTGATAAATGAAGAAAGATAAAAAGATCTACATTTATCTTACACCTTTCATGACTTCAAGATGTCCTAAAATGCTTTACAGCCAAGTACGTACTTTGGAAGTGCAGTCACTGTAGTAACTTTGTAAGTATGGTAGCCAATTTACACACTGCAGTGTCCCATAAAAGCAAAGTGATGAATCACTGGATTACTTATTTTTGCTTATGTTGTTTAAGGGATAAACCTTGGTGAGAAAGCTGTGAGAGACCATTCTTAAAGACAAAATTAATTCTCACTTGGAGAAGCACATGTTAATCAGAGTCAAAACAAATTTGCTGGAAGTAAATTATGCTTGATTGACCTGATTGAGCTCTTTAATGAAATAGAAAGTTGAGATTTATGCATGAATGTTTTATAGTTTGTGGAGATATTGCAGCAGTAGGGATTGTTCTCATTGGAGCACAGAAAGTTATGGAGCGACAAAATAAAGACATATGATGTAGTGAAATACAGTTTCTTTCATTGGTTTTCAGAAGTTGCAAATTTAAAACAATTGACTAAAGAACTGGAGATAACATTTCTTCACATGGGGGTTGTCAAGATCTGAATGCATTCCTTGAATAGAAAATGGAGTTAGATTCAATAGAACTTTTGAAAAAGATACTTTAAAATGCGAAGAGAAACCTGCAGACTTAGGGTAAAACCTGGGGTATGGGCCTAAATTGTGCTGCTGTTTTGAAGAGGCACAAGTACAGCAGGTCTCTTAGAGTTTCCTCTTGTGCAGCAAATGCTGAGTCTATTCTTGGAAAAGCTCCCCTGCTCTTCTTCAATAATACCAAAGGACCTGAGAAGGCAGACAACACCTTGGTTTAATCACACCTGAAAGGCAACATCCTACAGTACAAATTTCAGAGACTGCTTTAGGGTCTTTCGGGTAACCTGACTTTAATTTTGGTGGAGGATTAGACTTTGAGGAAGTTGGTTATGGTTCCTTCAGATGTTCTCCTGGTGTTAGAGCAGATGATTGGGAGAAGCTGTCAGAAATTTCAAATATAGGCCATGCCGGGTAACAAATGGGTTCCGTTTTTACAGATGTCCATAAGTCGATTTTGTCCATAAATCGGAAAATACACAAAAATCATGGTAACCATACCTTCATAGTATTGTAATGAATAGCACCAAAAGCGTACAAAACTGATAAGAAAGAGTAGAGAGAGGAAACTAATTCTGCCATTCGCAGGAAAGAATAAATGTATATACGTATTATGTATGTTGGACCTTTGAACATAATAATATTATGGGAGCTCATTCTAATGTTGTGGTTGTCCGTAAGTCAAGCATTCTAAAGCCAGGGATGGCCTGTAAGGCTCATCCTGAATTTTAACCTTCCTTTCTCTTCTGTGTTGGGCCTACATACAATGCATTTTCTAGATGTTCTTTCCAAGTCAGACTTATGTCTCATTTGCTCATTGTTGCTTTAAACAGTATGCTGTATAATCTGCCGGCCAAGAAAAGCATTTTGTGAATATGACTCTAGAACATTCTTATCCCCTATATCTTTATATCCAACTCTTTGGCATTAAGTAGTGGTTGTACTATTTTTACCTGTACTACATAAATGCATTCTGTACTAACCCAATGTAACTGCACTGTGTAATGAATTGACCTGTACGATCAGTATGCACGACAAGTTTTTCACTGTACCTCAGTACAAGTGACAATAATAAACCAATACCAATACAAGTGGTGAAATTAAGTTCAAACATCAGTTAAAGTTGGGAGCGAACCAAGACCTCCATCTCAACAGTCAGGAACTTTATCAATAGTCAGGAACTTCAGGATCACAACTCTCGCAAGGTAAACATGCTACATAATCTCCATTCTCATGGAAACTCACTGGACTAACTTATTTTGCCATTTTTTAGAGAAGCCACTAATTGAAGTTTTTTGTTAAATTAGAATATTTGCTTATCAAGATAAGCAGTAGATTTGACACCAACCATATAGGAAAGCCTTATGGCTTTGACATTCAAACCATTGGCTACTGCCCAATAAAGATACTGGGCAGCCTAAACCACCACTCTCAGGTTCCAGTTGCTTTTCAGATTAAGACAGCGTGCCGCAGGTTAATTCTCTATCAAGCAAGTAGAAATAGGAGAGGGTGGTGTTCAATATCATTTAAATGCAGAATATAAAATAAATGCATTGCTCTTCCAAGTCAGCTAACTTCAATTCTGGTATATGTACTATTTTCAAAATTTTTAATGTTGCTGTTTTAATTCTATGAGCTAAATCAAATTACTGGATAATTCATAGTTTTGCACTCAAAAATCAGAGATAGAATCTATATTCAAACGATGGTCCTGCATAACCCCTGAATTTATTCACACCCTCCTTTTTAATTATTTCTGAGTAGCATTCAGTCACATTTTATGATTAAACCGTCGTAGGTAATTTGTTGCAGGAAGCGACGCAAGCAATAGTTTCTAAATTTAGGTTTGTTGTCTCCTCAGCAACAGCTCTAAGAATAAACCCAACCTGGGATAAATATGATGCAGAACTCTCCCATTGGTTGGCAGCTCCCAAGCACGAGGCAGATTTTGTGGCAGGTCAGTAATAAACCTGTTACCACATTTGTCATACTTACTATCCACCTAGGGAGTGTGCAAGGGGGAATACTCCGCAGAAGAGGGAATACTTTACATCTAATAATATTCCTTTGAAGTTAGCCCCTTTTATAATATAGAACTTTATTTACCTAGTTTTTTTCTTCTCCCATCTGAGTTCTAAAATCATAAACAAACTGAAATATGATTTTATTGAAGCTTGCAACTTTTAGCACCTTACTAAGGTCATCACTGAGGACTTTGGGTACTGTCTGTGCTGAATTTGTGTCTTCTTTCTGTAACTGTATGGGTTTCCTCAGGGTGCTCCAATTTCCTCCCACATCCCAAACCATGCTGGCAGCTTAACTGACTACTATAAGTTACCTCTTGGTGTAGGTTAATGGCAAAAAGAATTAAAAGGGAGTTGATAGGCATGTGTGAGAGAAAATAAGGAGAAGAGCATGGACATAATAGGTTGAATAGCTCCTTCTGTTTTGCTATAAGACAAGAACTGCCATGTATTTCAATCATTCCTGACATATAAATGTTGACAGGATATCTTACAATGGAAGGCATAATACCAAGATCAATGTTGTTCTCACTTGGCATTTTTATCCCTTTGTCAACAGTTATTTAGACAGAATTTAAGTATCATAAGGAATTTTTTCTTTGATCCTTCTCCTCCCAAATTCAGGGGCACTGAGTCCTATCATAGCCCTGTCCTATCATAGATCAGTAAACTCAGCAGAAACTGGTGATCAAATTTAGAACCTGAGTACAACTCAGTGCTATAACTGAGGAGTAGATCTGCTGACTGAACCACAGGACAGTTTTGAGAATAAGATGTGTAAAAAGCAGAGCACAGGCTTTAGGTGAGTGAAGTGGATTAAAAACACTATTTGCCTCTTATTAGTCACAAGAATGCTATGTTTAAATAGACATAAAAATTATATCTCAGGATAGCCTTTCTGCTCAAACCAAAAACTCAAGAATCACATGCTCAGTGGACATTTGAATTTGCCAACCTGATTTTTCCCAGCTTGGATACTGGATCAGAGTAATACTCCAGCATCAATCCAGCTGATAATGAACATGACTCTCCCTTGGAATTTTAATTTTTCACATGTTTACAAGATTCTTTTGTAATTATGAAGAGTAGGAAACATTTTAACGGGGAGTTTTAAAACAGCAGTCTATCACAAAAACTACAATTTTAGATAGTATCCTTTAAGTAATTATCAGGAAGTGTTACATATATGGCTGCACATGCACCACCCAGTGGGCTGTTCAAAGAAGAAGAAGATGGTGATTTGAGAACCCTTTGCCTGATTGTCTACCTAGGCACATGCTGCTCATGTAACCCAAATACCTCTCAGTGCTTGATGAAGAAAAACAGAGGCACTGAGCAGGAGAGAAGGAGAATATAGCATGGGGGTTGGGAATGTGGAAAGGAGGTTAAGGACTAGTTAGAAAAGAGTATATTGCAGGCTTCTGAAAAAAAAACGTGAGTAAGATATATTATTTTCCTTCTGTCCAGCCAATCTTTTCTTCTCAAAAGATGCATGCAGGTTATTGGAACCAAGGTGTTGGCCTCCAAATATACTTAACCAACCACAGAAAAAAAAACAGACTGTCATAGAGGCACAGAAACCTGTCATCAGCCCACCACATCTGTGCCAGCCACCAAATACCTATTTATACTAATCCTACTTCCCAGCACTTGGTCCATGGCCTTCTATACCAGTGTTTTCTAGTGCTCATCTAAATATTTCAACTACCATCTGGGTGAAAAAAATTCTTCCTCAAATCCCTTCTAAATCTCCTACCCATTACATTAAACCTATGTCTTCTGGTCATGGTCGATCTACCCTATCTATGCCCCTCTTAATTCTGTATACCTCAATAAGGTCACCACTCCAAGGAAAACAAATCGAACCTATCCACTCTCTCCTCATAGCTGAAATAGACCATCCCAGTCAACATCCTAGTGAATATCGTCTATACCTTTTCCAGGTACAATCATATCCTTCTTATACTGTGGCAACCAAACTGCGCACGGTACTCCAACTATAGCCTACTAATGCTTCCTATGGTTCACCCATAACTACTCTTATATTCTATACCCTGGCTAATGAAGGCAGGAATTTCTTATACCTTCCTAACCACCTTATCCACCTACATTACTGCCATCTGGGATCTTGGACATGTACAATGGTTCCTTAATGCTTCCTGACGTCCAACCATTTATTGTGTATATCTTAGCCAAAATAGTCTTTGGGGAAAAATGTGGGACCATGATATAAATATATATGAATTTGGCTCTTATGTCTGTTCGTATGGTAACAGTGATTGCACATCAAGAGTGAATTTAATATGAAGTTGTTACGATCTGGTCATTTCAGTGGTGCAGCAACTGGCACTGCTGCTTCACAGCTCCAGGGAGCTGAAGCCAATCTTGACCTTGGGTGCTGTCTGTATGGAGTTTGCATATTCTCCGTGTCTGTATGGGTTTATTCCAGGTGCTCCAGTTTCCTCCCTTATTCCAAAGCCACGCTCTTAAAGATTGGCTGCTTTAAATGATTATTCAGTGTTGGTTAATAGCAAAAAGAATCGAGGGGGAGTTAACGGGTACGTTGAGAGAAGGTAAATTGTAGGGCCGAAGGGAAATAGGGAAAGGGAGAATCGGCCTCATGGGATTGCTTCCCTCGGAGCAGGCATGAACCTTATAACTACATGGAAGGAAGACATTCAGCCCATAAGAAGATAACAGAAGGTATAAGAATACAATAAACTTCCTTTATATTTTGCTTCCTTTATTTGCAAGCACCCAAAAGGCAGGCAGAACCTTGGTTTAACTCCTCATCAAAATATTGCACTAGAATGTCAGCCTGAATTATTGGCTCAACAACTATAGGGCAAATATAGTTCAAACACGCACTGATCTAACTAAGTTTTCATCCAACTTGCGTGCCTATACATCACACACGTTCATATCCATCCTATAACTCATTCACTTCCTTCTTGAAATAATGGTGGTGAAGATAGCCAATGTGTCTGATTTATACCCCATAAAAATACATCATTTGGTTTCATGGGGCACAATTTTGAAAAATAAATTGTAATGGATCTTACCTTCATTAGAAATAATTCTAACAAAATATGAATTGTTTGCTCGCAACACCGACATATAAAACAACAAATTAAAACAATATATCAAAAGCAGTTGTGATACCTTTATGACTTCTTCTAATATGATTGTGGATTTATGAGACAGTGTGTATATTGTGGCTTTCTCTTATTAAATCTACAATCCCTTGCCACCCCCCCCACCCCCATTTTCACCACTAGATATCATAGCCCAGTTGTTAACCCTTTCCTTGTTGAATATGAAACACTCAACTCATAACCAATAAAAAATGGACAAAATCTATAACGGACTAACTGCAATAATTTTTAAATTATTCTTTCAAAATGGAGAGAGCTTGGATTTCTTTGGTTCTGAACTAAGGAAGCTTGCATGCAAGGAGACAGAAGATTTTAGCTTTACATGAGAGTACAAGTGTTGGTTCTGACTCAAGATCGTAGCAGTTTTAACTACTGATCAACCAGAAAATACTTTGCTGCTCTTTCACTTTCTTCCTGTTCGAGGCGGGCAATGGCTGCTGGCTTTGCCAGAAATGGGATGTGGATAACTGTGAGAGAGGGGTCTCAGGAAGGATTTCATTGCAGGGAATTAGACAGCAGGAGAAGAAACCAGAATAGGGTTCTATCCTTATGAGGGTAAGAAGAGTGAATTACTTAACAAGTAAGTTCTCTCTGTGTACCCACCTTCCTCAGATGCTTCAGCCTGCTCATGGGTGTTAAAATGTTGACAGCACCGGATTGAAAACATAGGCCCCTAATTTGAATATGCTAATTATGATCCAGTTGGTGGTAGTTGGGTGGTTAAGGAGACTGTATTAAAATCAACCATGATGAGACCTAAGTAGCTCCAGTAAATAATTAGCCCAGCCCATTTTAACTGCCCACCTACCCAACAACATTAAAATGCCTCCAAAATTTCCACAGACTGCAAGGAATTTGGTACAGTTGGTATTATTTCCATCTAACCAAGTGATGACATGTTTGCCCACTTCAGCACCACTGGGAATTGCACAAATGCACATGAAACATGAACGTTAACTAGCTGGTGTTAAATGATTGCACCCATAGGCAGTAAACCAATAAGCTGAAAAGTTGATTACCAGGCCACTGTTGAAAGCGGACAAACAGCTAAACTCAACATAAAAATGGATTCTAGGTTTAATAATCTCTTGTAACCATGAAAAGCATCATACTTATAACAAGCCTCTCAGTCTAACACATTCAGAGAATGTATTCCCTACACTACACAGTAATAAGGTAGAGCAAGTCTGATCTCTTCACTATCTATTCTCTTCATCCTCTATGGCTTCAAATATATAGACCATGAATTTGGAATTTACTCCTTTAACTTCTTCCTCATACTTATGATGCTTCTCAAGTTTTTACATCGTTAAGAGTTTTTGTTTTACTTTGTTGTTTAATTACAATCTTCAAAATGCTTTTTTGAATCATTTAGTGCAGTCACAGGTCTTTGTTGCAGATCCTCTGTTATTACACATCTTTCTGCAGTTTTTAAAAAGTGTCTTCAATCCTCTACCAATCAGCTCAGTTAGTAACTAGAGTTAATCAAGAGTTCTTTCCTAAATGCCTTCAAATGCCCTTTCACCATTAAACAACCATTTAAAGTCCACCTGTTTGACCAGATCTTTGAATGTTCCTCCTGGTCTTTGTGGCTTTAACATAATCCTTTTTCAGTTTGCCTTTGACTGGTTAAATATCGATTTGGTGTTTACCTGTTCACTGCCAGTTTCTGTAGATAAGCAAGTTTTAAATTAACCAAAGATATTTTTATGCTTCTGATTGTCAATTACATTATCTAGTCAAGTTGCCAAGATGTGCAGGTAGAAGTAAGTCATTTTTCCCAAACTGAGATATTCTTAAAATGTGCTGATAACTCAAATACAGCAAGATAACAAATTCTTCCAGATATGAACTGGAATTAAAATCTTAAATTCTATCAGGTATGAATATCTAGCTGGATATAAAATCCTTTCAGGTACAGACACCCAGGCAACAACACTTTCCTTTTGATTTATGACGAAGAGTAAGTGAAAAAATTAATTAAAATTTCCGCATTGATTCCTGGTTGCTTTATGCAGAAGTTTACCCTGACATACAAGGTTATTGCAGATAATTGAGATAATGCACTATATTTTGACAATTATCTTCAAAGTGTAGGACTGAACTTGAAGTTAGCTGGGTAATCACAATTTAATACAAATTTATTGTGGAATTTGCACTGCAATCATGGCCTGACACTATTTCAGCATTAATAATTCATTGATTTAACAATGACTGCATCATAAATCCTCTTAATTTTATTTCTCCCTTTTCTCTTCTGAACTTTTGTGCACTACCTTAGGTTGATGAGCTTCACATATTTCTCTGTCAGCTTCACGCTCTATTTGGCTGATACATTGCACATTAGTTAGGAGTAACTTACCCCTGATAAAAGGGGCAGAGTGTCTTATGCTTTTTGTGGTAGAACAGTTGATCTGGGAAATTAATAAGAAAAGGGTGATATTAACATTTGAACCTCCCTAGTACTGCCTGTTCATTTTCCAACATATTAGGTTAGAAATATTGCATTTTGAGATCTTGCAGTGAATATATTTCAATATTTTGACCAAACAGAAAAAGTGGGAAGTCTCCTACCCTTTTGTAGATGTCCTCACTGCTGTCATCATATTTCTGCTGTATTCTCTCCTCCAGGAAATAGATCCGGAGCTTGAGGCTGAAATTTTCTTTCTTCAAGTCATTTAGATGCTGGGAAAGAGTACGGTAACCGTTAGACATGGCAGGTGATACAGTGGGGGGCAAATGCCCCCCCACCTCACTCAGTGCAGTAACATTTCAAAATCACCTAGAAGTAAAACCATTGAATCATTGTCAAAGTTGCATAGACTAACTTAGCACACAGTCAGTGTGCCATCACAGCTCATGTTAGGGTATAGGGAAGCTGAAAATCTTTTTTTATCTCGAAGAGGAATGTTAGGAATCTTGAACAGACCAGCATACTGCATGACAAGTGGCACAAGTGATGTAAATCGATCTCATTGCTAGTGAGAGACCCTGACTAACTTCACATCACCTTATTAGTTACATATTGACGGGTGCCTGTTCGTCTCCTTCTCCCCTCCCAGCAGTATTTCAGTTTGAACAGATGTTACAATTGCTGAGCAAATTTTAGGATTAAACCATTGTGATAGGTAAACTTTACCATCATGTCCAACATTTAATAGAAATCCTAATTCTAAACAAATGGTTTCATTTTAAACCTGTTGTTAAACAATTGTAAAGAATTCAGTTTAGTCTAACTACTTTTTTTTCATTTTATTATATTTGTTTGAATAGACAGTGCCTATAAAACATATTCAAACAAATATATTTAAGTGGAACAGGTGGCAACCATCTCCAAACTGTAGGATTGAAATCAAAGCTTGCTGGGCGTAACCACAAATTAATTATATAATTTGCATATAAATGATGGCAATTATTTTGGGATACCTTCACTGTCATCCATTTATTAATAAAACAATGTTTAGATCACAATTCCTACTCTTAATCTTATTTTCTTATTTCCTTCCTCTAAACGTTCTAGCGCTACATCAGGTCAATTCATTTCACATGTTTATCTGCCAGTTTCACACTTGTTTGGCTGACGAGTTGCATATTAGCAGCAGGAAGTAAATCATCCTTGATAAATAGTGTGTTTCATGAGAGAATCTAGATCTAGGGAGTTGCCCATTTAAAATTGAGATGAAGCAATTTTTTTTTCTCAGAGGGTTGTAGTCTTTGGTCTCCTTCAAAGGGTGATAGAAACATGAGTCCTTGACTATTTTAAGGCGGAGGTAGATAGATTCTTGATAAGACGTGTGTTAAAGTTTACCAGAGCAGGCAGGAGTATTATAATCAGACCAACCACGATTTTTTGAATGCTGATCAGGGGTTCAATGGCCTACTCCTGATCCTAATTCATATATTCATTGAGCCCACGTTATGGGTTGATATGTGCATGGAGGTATTATTGAGTCTGACATTTTAAAGAGATAAATTAACAGACTAAATTAACAGATGAAGTAACTAACAGAGATACAGTAAATAACTTAGATTGCTTTAATGATTTAGTTATTTCGTAAGTACAACAATAGTCCGGATATAAAAGTTGGCAGAGTGCAATAGCAAGGCGTTGCTGCTCCTCAGTTAAGAGAAATAGGTCCTTCCTATTTAGTCCATAAGGGCAAATGGAAAAGAAATCCACCAGACTCCGATATGCCTAGTTAGAGGTTAGTCACTTGCTTTAAGATACCTAGTCTCTGATATATTTTTTTCAACCAATAATTAATATGACCGGATAAGCTAACTTTCTGGCAATGGTAATCACTAGATTTTGATGGAGGGGAATTTGACATAGTTAATATTACTGAGTGTACAAGGGATGTGTTTAGATTCTGTTGTTGGCCAGGGTTATTGTCTGATGTTTAGGTGATCTGACTGTTACTTGCAACTTTTCATATGGAGCTTAAGCACTATGATCCTGAAGTGATGTCTTGGGTGAGAAGATTGGCTTCGAAGACCAATTCTTCTGTGCTAGGAAAGAGTTAGTAGATAGTTTTCTGATCCCCAATTACTTTAATGTTATTTCAATTTAAAGAATGTACATCAGCTGGAAAGGTTTAACTTTTCTGCCAAAATGAGAATGATGTTAAGGTATATCTTGTCCACAATATCGTACCAGTCTTTCACCTATTTCTGTGATGTGCTATAACTACATCAACATAGACTGGAGCTCAAGATTCTATTTTCACTAGATCAAAACAAAATCCCACCTAAAGAGCATAAAAATACAAGTCAGCAGGGCACAGGGCAGCTGTAAAATACTCCATTAAAAGCTCCAGAGATATTTAAGTATACTATTTGCTCCTGATATCAGCTGGTACCATTCTTGTTCACACACCAAAGTAGTGTTTCAAACATTGGCAGGTTCTCCAGGAGTGCAGTCACTCCGTTGCTGAAGAATCCCTGCGGGAATTCTTGGCGTATATAATAAATATTACTTTTCAACAGTATACAAAAACATATCATTACCTGGGTTTATTCAAGTGTTTGTCATGCAATCTAAACATGGAAATACCATTGTGATTACATACGAATAAAATAAATTAGAGAAGGAGTAGGTCATCTGGTCCTTTGAGCATGCTCCACCATTCATCAAGATCATGGCTGATCTTCTCCCTCAGCTCCATTTTGTTGTCATATCCCTTCATATCCAGAAATCGGTCAATCTCTGCTTGGAATGAACTCAACAACTGAATCTCCACAGCCCTCCAGGGACGGAGAATTCCAAAGGTTCACCCTGCTGAGTGAAGAAATTTCTCCTCAACTCACTCCTGAACAGGCTACCCATTATTGCTGAACTGTGCTCCTTATCCGAGATTCCTCAATCCAGGGAAACATCTGCCCTGCATCTAACCCATCAAGCCTTTCAAGAATTTTCTAAGTTTTGATGAAATCTCCTTTCATTCTTCTACACTCTGGAGAATACAGCTCTAGTCTATTCAATAAAAATAAAAAAACTGCAGACTCTGGGAATCTGAAATAAAAATGAAAAATGTGGCAATCACTCAACAGGTAAGGCAGCATCTGTGGAAAGAGAAACAGAGTTAATATTTTAGGTCGTAGACCCTATGTCAGAACTCAGCAAATGTTTCTTTTTCTGCAGATGCTGCCTGACTCGATCTCTCCCAGGAACTGGTCTAGTAAATCTTTACTGCACTATGGCAGATAGATCCTTTCTTTGATACATATTTGCTATTGAGTGAGTGCTGTTCTCAATACTCCAGGTAAAGTCTCACTAAGGTTCAAAACAAATGGAGTACGACTTTCTTCCTCCTGTAATCAAATCCTTTCATAAAAAAAGCCGACATGCCATTTCCTTCCTAATCACCTGCTGCACCTGTATGTTCAGTCAGTGACTTGTGTACCAGCACACCTATGTCTCTTTGAACATTAATACTGCTGATTTTCTCACTATTTAACAAATACTCTGACGTTTTCTGTTTTGTGCCTCAAAGTGGATCACCTCACATTTTCCATGTAATATTCCATCTATCATGTTCTCATGCACATGCTCATCATGTCCTTAAAGCCTTTTTACATCCTTCTCTGTACTCAGAATTCCACAGTTTAGCATTGTCAGCAAATTTGGAAATATGACATTTACTCGCACCTGCCCAATCATTGATATTTGTCAAGTTCAATATGGATGACAAAGCAGAAGGGAGATGACAACTATAGATATGAGTCCTGAAAGGAGACAAGCTGAGTTGGATCGTCTTACTGGGCTTTCCCCATTCTATGGTTCTTACATTAAGACGTTTCCTCTAGCCACACATTCAATAATCACCGCAAACAACTGCAATAGTAACTAATTCACAAAAGAATTATCGAGCACTGTATAGCAAAACAAAGAATGGAGAAAAGAGGAATTACAACTGAAGGTGAATTGTGGTAGAACAATACAGGAAATATGAGCTGGATTTTTCTGTTGGTTCCATAGAGAATTATTTGCTTGCTGCAAAGTATGGGTCAGGTTATTATTCCAGATTTCCACGTCCATGAATTGTGGTATGGATGTCAGGAACAAGCTGGAGATCAGATTCTGGTGTACCAATATCAAGCAAAGGCAGTTGATGCACATTGCTTCAGGCCAGAGGTAGTTGAAACATTTAGTGCAATGCCATCCATTTGAATGGCGTTACCGATCTTGGTTGAAAAGGTACATGCAGGTAAGTGGTTTTGTCATTATTTTGCTCGATCTTAATATTTTCAATTAATCTTTAGCATTTAAAGGTATTTAAAGACATTTATAACTTCAAACTAATTTATTCTTTTTAATTTGACTCCTCTTGAATTTTATTTAATGTCTCTGAACAGCAGCCAGGTCTCAAGCTCAACTAGACCTATAGGGACACATACATTAATTACAGCTATAAGAATAACACAGGGAGTACGTGCAGTGCAAGATTATATTGATCACAATCTGGCCCAATACCTTTTTGAGTACAAGTTCTTCCTAAAAACGCAATGCCCTTTTATTTAGAACTGTCTGAAAATTCTCTTAAGAATGGTAATAAGAGGGAATAATACTATCCTGAAAAGAGCTAATACAATCTGGCGAGCATTATCATAAATGATCATGAATGCCAAATTGATCACAACTTCTAAGAAGGAATTAGATAAAATACATTTGCCTGTAAATTCAACTGGGAATCCATGGAATTCCCATTGTAATTGTGATGGAATATATAAAAAAATGAACAAAATGGGTGAATTGTTTGGTGTTTTAGCCTGTTTGATGGCAGAGTTATAGCAGGGATCCCTGGCAATATTTGGGTCTATTGACATCACTAAAACCAAATGTCTGCATTTGTCTCCTGCTATTAGCCTCCTAGATACTGTATCTATGCAATTCTGCTACTGGTGTCGGCCAAACTAAAGCCATGCCTCTTGGCATTCCAATAAAGGCCGAAATCTCATACATGTTCCCTCAAGAGTTCTCAATAATATGGTACTGAATTAATACAATGAATGACAAACGCAAATATCTACTCAGATATTGAAAATAAACACTGATGTACAATGACATCATATAAACAGCCTGAGAAGAGAAAGCAGAAAGATTATGAGTAAATTGACATAAGCCTATTTCCATCTGCTAACTATATTCCAAAAGATTAAACTGGAAATAAATAATACACTGGCATGACATTGAAACAAGTTCATCTCAGATATAGCATTAACAAAGTCACATCGAGGTTGGACAGTAGCACTCCGTAACTAATCACTGGAAGACAAGAGCAACCTAATATGATTTCTGCACTAATTTCTTTAATTTTCTCTCTTTTGTGTGGCCTCTATTTGGAATCCATTTGTTACAATTGAACTAAATGTGGAAAATTAAAGACCTGCCCCAAACTGGAGCAACACACAAAATGCTGGAGGTACTCAGCAGGTCAGGCAGCATCTATGGAGGAGAATGTACAGTTGACATTTCAGGTCAAGACCCTTCATCAGGACTGGAAAGAAAGAAGGGAGATAGCTAGGATTAAAAGGTGTGGGGAGGGGATGGAGCAAGAGCTGGTGGGTGATAGGTGGATCCAGGTGAGAAGGGGACGATAGGCAGGTGGGGGAGAGTGGGAATGATGTAAGAAGCTGGGAGGTGATAGGTGGAAGTGAGAAAGGGCTGAAGAAGATGGAATCTGAAAGGAGAGGACAGTGAACCATCGAATAAATGGAAGGTTGTGAGGAGGGGAACCGGAGGGAGGAATGTGTGGGTGATGGGTAGATCGAGAGGCTGGGGGAGGGGTAAGAAGGGGTGATGGGGCCAGTGGTATAAGGGAAAAGAAGGGGGGAACAGAGGGGAGTGGTTACTGTTATTCTGTTATTGTTTTTACCCTGTACTACCTCAATGCACTATGTAATGAATTGATCTGTACGAACGGTATGCAAGACAAGTTTTTCACTGTACCTCAGTACAAGTGACAATAGTAAATCAATACCAACACCAAATACTGGAAGTTAGAGGAATCAATGTTCACGTCATCAGGTTGGAGACTACCAAGGCAGAATATGAGGTTCTGTCCCTCTAATCTGTGTCTAGCCTCAACTGGGCAGTTGGGGAGGCCATGGACAGACATGTCAGTATGGGAATAGGAAGTGGAATTAAAATGGCTGGCCACCAGGAGATCCTGGCTATTACGGTGGACGGACTCAATCTGTGTCGAGTCTCACCAATGTAGAGGAGGCCGCATTGGGAGCGCCAGATGCAATAAATGACACAGATTGATTCACATACGAAGGACTGCCTCACCTGGAAGGACTGTTTAGGGCCCTGAGTGGTGGTGATGGAAGTGTAACACTTAGCATGGTTGCAAGGATAAGTGCCGAGAGGTGGATCGGTGGGGAGGGATGAGTGGACAAGGGAGTCATGGACAGTGCAATCCCTGTGGAAGTGCAGAGGGTGGGGAGAGGAAGATGTGGCTGGTGGTGGGATCCCAATGGAGATGGTGGAAGTTGCGGAGAATGAATCTAACTAGGGAGCATAAAATCGTAAAACCTGATGCTATTGAGCCTGATCTAGGCCTCCCTACTTGACTACATTTTTAATGAGAGATTAAAACTCCAGGAGTGTAACCAAATGGCAATTACCACACAGTATACTCAATAACCAAAAGACTTGCAAGCTTCCTTACTGCTGAAACAACAGAGCAGCACTTTCCACTTTAAGTTCAAACTGAATATTTGGTAAGTCAAGGTGACAAATGCTTATTATTGGAAAAGAGAACACAATTATTGGCTCTGTGTTATTAATAAACATTCATTCTTTAGATATAATGCAAATACTTCTCCAAAATCTGCATTTACTGAAACTTTAGAAAAAAGATTTCCATTTGAATTCCACATAAGGCACAAGGATTGATATTGCTAGTTTAGTGCCAATTGGTGATGAAGTCCCAGTTTTGTCATACTAATAAATGGCTTGAGTCTGTGGTCGGACTATTTTACCTGGCAGTGAGGGAATGTGGAGATCATAGCTCAACAATCTGCATCACATTCAAACTCAAGTCTCAGAGGCTGATCAGCTCACAGCCAAACCTAGTCCCATGAATAGCATTTTGCTAAGTGAGAGTTTGGTCAATTTTTGTTTCATAAAATACTAATTACCCATACCCGTGACGAATAAATAGTGGAAAACCATAGCACACTATATAACAATAGAAACTTTAGAATTTATTTGTCTGAAATAATGTTTATGTTAGAGTCTTGAGTTGAAGATGAAAGTGCAATATTAATGCATTCTATTAGTGATGTCCAAAAGAAAAACACGTGCAGAGATTGGTTCCTGCAAGTTTCTCTCTGCTTCACAAGCAGTGGAATTTCCAAAGCTACTGCAATGTGATCCTGATCGCATCGTCTGATCCAGCACTGGTAGTACAGTGAACATGAGCCAAGTGGCATATTCCTAAATTAGCTTCCATGATAATTAGAGACAGAGACTCAATGGTCAGCACTTGTTCCATCATTCTTTCCAACAAAAGTATATAACCCTTCCTGTTCAAAAGTAAACAGATTTATTTCTGGATGCTTTTGATGCTTTTTATATCAATGGGCTGAGGCCAAAAGTTTGCTCTATTAACTCATTAAGCTCTTTTTAAATCATCGTACTGTGATACGAGGGTAAACTTTATAATACAATATTTGTCACTATGTTACAGTTGATTGTATACTGGAAATTCAGGAGTGGAGAATGGCAAATGCAATTCATGACCTCCATGATTTCCCACTACAGTAAAATAGAAAAAAATGTGCAATTCACACTAAGTGCTGTTATTGCAGGCTGTAAGTTGTGCATGTTGACCCTTCTGATTTAAGTCTAAATACATGCTTCTGACTCATAAATCTCTGCACTAGTTCAGCTGTCATTAAGTTTGCCGCATCATATCTCATATGTTCTTTTCCCTTAATCCTCAGTGACTGGAAATCACAACTTATTTTTCCTATGATCTCAGGATAGGCAAGCTCCATTCTTAACTCATCTACGTTTCTGTTCCTTGTACAAAACAGAGCTGGAGCACTCAAAAACTTAATCATGGCCACTCCTGGACCATCAAATAATTTTCTTTGGGTTGTACGGGCCATTGAGGTGCAAAGCAACCTAACTATTGAAATGTCGAGTATCAGATCTTGTTCTTCCTATGAAGCTTTTCTCATTTTGCCCAGCTGGTACACACTGTTGATCATCATGAGTGGAAGAGAACTCTGGTTAATGGTGACAATTGTTCAGCAACAAGTAAAAGTACACTGCTTGCTGAACAAAAATTGGTAATAAGGTGCTGGCCCAAGATCTTGGTGAGGTCAGTGACTCACTACAAACTGATCTCAAACTTCAGCAAGGTTGAAGGCAGCTGGAGCTTGTCCAAACCCTAAATAACCATGCAAAGACAATCATGGAAATCAGCAAGTCTAATGGCAGAAGAATTTGGAACATAAATTAATATAATTTTGAGTTGTTCTGTTTTCTTTCATGGACCCAAATCTTTCATTTCCCAACAAGCTGCCCCAATTCCCTGATAATCTCATCTCAAAATCTGGCTCTTCTTGGAGCTTATCCATGGGGGCAATACTGCTGCAAGAAGCCAACTGCCAGTTGATTGATAAGGCCCTGTGCAATGAGGAGCCATTCCAATCAAAACTTGCAGACCCTACCTTCACCCTGCAGAATTGCTTTGAGAATCAATCCTCCCCAAACTTATCGACTATCATGGCTATCAAGAAGATTGAATATCTGTAAATAAACCTGAGTATGTCTGATATCCACAAACTTAAAAGAACTATTAAAAATACTGTTATGGTTTCACAAAAAATATGTAATTATTTTTTAAACAAAATCATCAGGAAACAACAAAAACATTTAAATAAGAAAAGGGAATAAGCTTGTATTTATGCTTCCATCTGCAGCTTTCCCTTCCAACTGAAATCAACGGGCCTCTGGACTTGCGGCAGGTTAATTAGCTCTGTGAAATTGTGGGACTTCCACCTTCCCTCTGGAATCCTGAACCTTCACCCAGTTCTGCAGGTAAAAGCTGACAGTTGCATGTGGAATTGTCAACCCTGCTGCACCACAGGTTGGCTAAGAGGGATTGTGGAGCAGCCTTCTTATATTTGGTGCCTGCAAAAATTTGTATCCACCTTATATCAGTAAATGAAGGCATGCAAGCCTTGATCTTAACCAACTGGTCTACACAGGTCCAATCTCAGTGTAGGCTGGTGTCAAGCAAGGTCATGAGATGATCCCAACACTGCTCAATCTTTCTTACTATACCTCACCTTTAAGAAGCTTCCTGCTGGAGTGGAGTAAATCATAAGACAAACAGAAAAATGTTCAACCTGGGTTCTCTTACTGCAGTGTTGATGGCAGGCAGAAGGAACACTGAATATGTCAGGGAGTCAGAGAGGTAATGCACAGACTCGGTCATTTGACCTGTATCTGGAACAAGTGGAATGTCCTGAAAGACAAACGTTATCATTGAGCCTTAGGGAACATCAGAAAAATGCAGTGAGGATGGAGAGGACAAAGGTGAAATTGTTGCTGGTGATGGGGCCTGAGACACATGAAATGTTAGAGATTCTCTTAGGGCCATGTGCTACTGATAAGGGCTCATACCAGATATATTTTAATCCGATGCTGCCAGAGCTTCTTGAGTACTACAAATATAGCTTGTGCAATCAGGGACCAGATGAAACAAATAGTGAACATGCAGTCAGGCTGAAGATATAAGCAAAAAGGTGGAATTTTCAGGTATTGAATTATTGCTTATTGTATTGAATTTCTGATGTGAAAATTCAGGCAAAACTGTTTCATATGGTGGACATAATGTTTGAGGGAGCAAGTAAGATTGCCACCAAGACAAATAAACCACTTAAAATGTAAGGCAGTTTTGGTCAGGGAACAATTCCATGTGCAAGAAGGGAAAAGCCCATAGAGACTGTAAATGACAGGGGGTCTCCAAGATCAAGCACTGTAAAAGCTACAAGCAGGTTCTGTGGAAGACCAGTGGGTTGTGGCAATGCAAAAGGCTGGAAGGAAGCCTTGCTATGTGCATTAAGGGAGCCACCAAGCCTCATTCGAGATGGTCTGATGCTTTGTGTAACAAGTTCAGGCACATTGCATATGGGTTCAAGTTCCTGCAGAAGGTAACAGCCAATGAAAGTGGTAACCCCCTTATGTGGCAGAGGCAGGAAGGCAAATTAAGGGAACAGACAATTGAGGTACTATACATATAGTACGGTCAGAGGTGACGAGGTGCAAATGGGAATGATGAATAGTATCTAACACACAAGGACAGTGACTGTGTCAGTGCTTTAAGCTACCTTATTGATTGAGAAAATACCTTTATTTGCACTTATCCATCTTTTAGTTTTCACCACAAGCTGTGTTCCCCAGCCACTGACTCCAACCACTCTTCAGCAACTGCCTGAGATTGAACCAGATCATTCACCTCTAATCTTGTATTTGATTCCAAGATGGGCTTCTGACTGCATACCAGTAACATTACGACAACTGGCAATTCCCATCTCTGTAACATCAGCCTCCACTGTCCCTGCTTTGCTTCAACTGTTCAATTCTCACCCACATCTTTTTTGCCTCAAAATTTGACTATGCTAATGAACTCTGGGCTACCCACCCACCTCCTATTCTCTGCCACCCATGTCCTAATTCATGTTAAGTCCTCCTCATCCACTGTTCCATAGCCACTGATTTGCATTGGATTGCAGTTAAGTAATGCCACAAATTTAAAACTCCCAGTCATTTCTTCAAATGCCTCCATGGTGTCACTATTCCCTACATCTAGAATGTCTATAATCCCCCCAAAAATCAGTTTCTTCCAATTCTATAACCTTGTGCATCAATGGTTGGAACAAAAAGCATCTACAGAAGTACACAGGAGTCAACATCTTTAGGAAAGGCAATTAGAAAACTTCCAGTGAAAGGGGAATTAAAACATCTGAGCATGTGAAATTTATGTCAACTAAACACTGCAGTGAGTAGAAATAAGCCACCTGGCCTTTGCAAAGTGGCAAGATTTATACAATTCTGTGGCAGAGAATTTTGAACGAATCATAGCAATGTACGGCATCATGTTTTTATCAAACAAATCAAATTTATTATAGTAAAACAGTGCACCCATTCAGGATTATTTTCTACACTACCATCTGTAACACCGTGCAGAATGTGTTAGAAAAGTTTATGATTACATCTAACAAGCTAATAAGAACGGCAAATTGAATGAGATGTATCCACAATTTAAGATATGTCTACATTTTTTTTTAAAAATTATGTTCTACAAGGGTGATACACTTATATATCCTTATTTTACAAATGAGTAGTTAATAAGAAAAATACAAGTTCACCAATATTATCATCCAGAATGGTAAATATTGCCTTGTCCCTTCCAGTTTCAGACTGGTATCTAAGGAATGTGCCACATTCTTGGCAGATCAGAGTTGTACCACCAATTGTACATCACTGCAGAATGTACCGACTTCAGCAAGATTTCATTTACATACGAGCTCTACTCCAGAAATAAAAAGAAAGAAACAGAAAACACAGTAAATAGTTGGTTTATAAAAGAATAAGTTATAAAATGGTCTCTCTGAGAGACTTTTAAAATATCACTTCACGCACACTGCATGTTCTTTTGGGCATGCAGTGTTTTGAAAATGGTCTTTTGGAGATATTGTTGCACAGTTTGTCTCCAGGTTTACTTGTAAAGAAAGGATGGAGGTACAGGAGGGTTTCTGCTGCCTATCAAAATGCATAATTATTTGGGGCAAATGCTTTTTCTGTGTTGTTCTGTCAAGTCCACAATCCAAAGGATTTCTTCTCTTCCTATCAAAATGCAGATACAATTCTATTGAATGGAACCACTTCAGACAGAATACATTTGCAAATGTACTGTGATTCTTTGGAATCATAAGGAAAAGTCACTCGTTTCTTTTTTATTAATCAAGCATCATGTGGAAAAGACAGGTGACCAAAAGCCCCATCAGAGGGTCTTAAGGATAAAAGAGAGCTCCAGCAGCTAAAGTATTGGTGGGTATTCAGAGCTTGGTAATGCCAAGACATTTCATGGTCCAGTCATCATTTTCGATGGAGGGGGAGGCAAGGGGGTTAGGGGAACAGTGAGAGGTGCAAATGAGGAAACATAAAGTTGCAGAATTGGAGAAACACAAAGTTGTCCGAAGTTACAGAATTGGATGAGATTGCAGAGACAGGGAGGGATAAGATCATGCAGGGATTTCAACACAAGAATGAAATCCCTTAAATTCCATGCAGTACTGGACCTGGAACGTATGATGGTCAGTTAACATGGGGAAAACTTCGGTGGGTTAGGATTTGGACATCAGAGATTTGGATCAGCTAAAGTGAGGAAAATGTAGGTCATCCATGAAAATATTAAAAAAGTGGAGTCTAGAGACAAAAGGAGTAAAATTGACAGGTTCAGCAGAAAAGGATTAAGATAGAGACAGATATAGGTGATATTATGGAAGTGGAACTATGTGGTACTAGTGACAGAGAGAATGTAGGGTTGGTGAATAAGACAAGTTGTGACCAGTCTGGTTCACAAAACAAAGCTAAAGCTTCTCATGTGCTAACTCAGTGAAAACCAGGTATAAAAGCAATCTATTTCTGCAGAATATTCTGAAATTAGTTTTTTTTAAATTGTGAGGCTCTCTTTAAATATCATGACATCTGGAATTCCTATATGGCAATGTAAAGGAAGATGGCTTTTGGCAGGAGTCTGGGAGCCCAGTGTTCTCAAGCCTTCAATGTTGGAAAAGCAGTGGAGTTGCAGACAATCATGGTTCAGCTAGTTCTGAGTTTTCTGCTGTGGTTAACCACCAAAAATGAAGCAGACTTCAGCAATTAAATTTAGCTCAGAGCACACAGAAATATTGCTTCTTCAGCAAATTTCTTCACTTGGGCTGTTTTGTGCAGCTCTTGACTTACCTTTTACTAAATTACAGCCAATGTGCTCACAAAATCCGAAAATGATCAGAAAGGAAATAATTACTATGACCGCATCTCTAAACATGCATTGCAAGGTGTCAGGCATGACATCTTATGTATCACCACATAGACATGACCTATCAACCCGGAGCTGAGTCTCGGAACCTCTTGCCAGTGGACCAAGGTCTCATTCTGTGGTCACCCCACATTAAAAGAATTCTCACACAGTCAGCACTTCTCAGAATTGGAGTGGAAGCAAGGCATCCCCAGCCCCAAGGGAGTGCCCAAGGAGAAGATGGAAAAAACAGATAAGAGCCCAGGCGAATAAAACCTTGCATTTAAAATATCTGTATTCTGCAGAGTAAATCAGAAACAAACTGAATTGAAACAGATGAATAACAAAATCGGCTAAATACACAAGATTTTTAGAAATTCATAACCTAACATACACCTGCATTAGATTGTGGATGACATATCGATACATCCATCATCATTTATGTTTTGAAAATAAACAACGAATCATATTGATAAATGTCATAAAGTACAATTAGAAGTCTCCCTCAAGAGCAGAGTGTTTACAACTTCACAATAATTCTAAAAACATTCTTCAAGGGCTATGATTGCCCTTTGTAGCAAGCAACTCCAAGAAGTAATGAATGGCAAAGCTGTGCCACAAAGGCCTAAGTTAAAATCAAAGATGCTGGAAATACTCTGCACGTCAAGTCGCATCTGTGGGAAGAGAAACAGAGTTAATGTTGCAGGTTGAAGATCCCTTAGCAGTTCTGACAGTAGCTCTTGAACCTGAAATATTGACTCTGTTTCTCTTCTCACAGATGCAGCCTAACCTGCTGAGTATTTCCAGCATTTTCTGTTTTTTTTAAAAGATTTCCAACATCAGCAGTTCTTCTGATTTCCACAAAACCCCTGCATCAGCAGCACTTCAAATATATACATGGTTCAAAATCAATTCTTCTCAGCACTGGTAAAATTAGAAATTGTACTTCTTTTAAAATAATATACACTTGAGACTCAAAATTAAAGCAATTCCTTTTCCTTATAAAGAGTAGCAATAATTGATTTTCTTAAATTCATTTCCACTTCATCTACTGCTAGATTACTGCCTGTAGAAACTTGGTGTGCACAATAGAGCTTTTTAAGCTATTTGAGTAATTTACTCTGAGTAATGAGGCAGAGTGAGTAAGTGTTTTATTTCTTATGATGGCTGAGGTGTGTATTACTCCTCCATAGTGAGGATGAAAATGCCCTCATCTGCTGATAAAAGATGGACGAGGACCCTCCAACTCACTAGCAGCACCCAAGGAGCCTGCACACTGCCAGTATTAGGCAGCCTTACAAAAGTTCTCGGACAAAGTCCAGGGGCCCCCACTTGGTGATGGAATTTGGAGAAATCATTCAGCCAACTTCAGACAATATCGAGCGAACAACTGAAACTGCTCTCAAGGTTTCTTGTGGTTGGAGAGTTAAAGGGAGGTATGAAGAGCTGGAGGGATGGAAAACACAAGAGGTTTGTACAGTAAGAAAAGCATAAAGTAGGAGGGAGAAGGGAGAGGGGTTAGGAAGGGGAGATTGGAGAAAGAAATGAGCAAGCTGTGGGGAGGATTACAGGAGAGAGTGTGAGGAGAACTAAGAAAGAGAGAAGAGATTATCAGTGAGGGGCAGAGAGGAAGGGGGATTCAAGGGTGCAGAAGAGAGGGAATTAGCAGAGTCTGGGTGAGGAACAGGGGCCAAGGAAAAGATGGTGGGCAAGGACATGTGTGTCTGTACCATTTGCACATGTGCATACATTTTGTGTGTGTTTGTGTGTGCGTGTATATGTGTTTGTGTGTGTGCGTATCAGCCCATCAACTTTATGAACGCATTAATATCCATGGAGCAGATGACCCTGCTCTTCAGTATCTTGATCTCCCTTCCCCGGACCAAGACATTGCTCTGTCAAGTGTGGTGGCTGGTGGGCAACAGCCATGCCAAGTTAGAAGAATCCAGTCACAGCCATTTTCCACTTCTCACCTTGAAGTTTGGGACTAGAATGTCAGGACACTTGTGGAATCTCCAACAGAGATAGGCCTGAACATTAGTCCCCTATCTTGGCACATGAACTTAGAAGCTTTGACACCGACATTGCCACCCTAAGTGTGAAACAATGGGCACAAGATTGACCAGCTGAATAACAAATTGGTGGGTACACTTTCTCATGGAAGAGGAATGCCATCTTCATATGGTGGGTTTCACTGCAGAGAATGCACAGGTCAGGAATCTCAACAACTCCCCCGTGAGATAAGAAAACATCATATTACCTTACAGTTCACCAAACGTAGAATCAACACAGTGGATATGCTTCAATCCTGGAAGCTACATGCGAGACTAAGGAAGAATTCTACACTAATTTTGGGCATTCCCTAGCCCGAATTCCAGAGGGAGAAAAATTGACCCACCTGAGCAACTTTAATGCCAGGATCAAAATGGACACACACCCCAGCCAGGTGTCACTGGCAAGGAAAGAATAGGGAAAGCTAGTTCCAATTGAGTCCTCCTCCTTATAGGTTTGTCATAACCAGCACCTTCTTTCAGCAGAGAGACAAACATAAGACTTTAGGGCAACACTCTTAATCCAGCCAATGACACATACGAGACGATGTCATCATCCCAAAAAGGGTCTATAGGGATGTCCACATCAATCACACCATGACAGATGCCAATGATTGTTGGACCAATCACCAGCTAACCTGAACTCCCATTTCAGCACTGCACCAAAGACAATAGAAATGCTGCAGTGAGAATATCAATGTTAAAAATCTCAAAGTTCAATTAGCAGGACTCCCTACCAACAGGAGGCATAATATCCACAATGCCTGGTCTGTCCTGAAGTTTACCATAACTAGTACCTAGGTAGAGATTCCTGGCTTCTCTAACAAAAAGCACCAGTACTGGTTTGTGAGAATGACCGGGAGATGAAGGCTAATTAACCCAGGATTGGAAACATAAGAAAAGGGAACAGGAGTAGGCTATTAGGCCCCTCGAGCCTCCTCTACCATTCAATTCGGATCCAGTTTTGGCATCAACACCACTTTCCCACACTCTACCTCACCCCTTAATTCCTTTGTGGTTTAAATTACTATCAATCTCTGTCTTAAATATGCTCAATGACTCTATTTCCAAGCTCTCAGGGGTGGAGAATTCAAAAGCGTCAGGATCCTCTGAGAGATGAAATTCCTCCTCATCTCCACCTTATATGGGTGAACACTTATTCTGAAACTCTGCCCTTTCGTTCTTGATAGCCCCACTAGGGAAAATATCCTCTCAGCATCCACCATGCAATCTATGTTTGAATAACATCACCTCACATTCATCTATACTCAATGATTGTGGACTCAGCCCGCTCAATCTTTCTTCATACCTCATTCCCTTCATCACAGGAACCTTGTCTGTAATGCCTCCAAAGCAAGCATGTCCTTCTTTAACTAGGAGAACAGAACTGTACAGAGGACTCCAAATGCCTTGTAGAGATGCAGCAAAACTTTCCTGCTTTTGTACTCCATATCCCTTGCAAGTAAGGCTAATATTCCATTTGAATACTGAATAACTTGCCGAATCTGCATGTTAATGTTTTGTTTTTCATGTTCACGGATCCTTAGATCGCCTGATGCACTAAACTACTCCCCTATTGTAAAGGTCCATGATGAGACCCTGGAAAAAGTAAACCATTTTCCATATCTTGAAAGTTATCTTTGAGTAAAGGCAGAAATTGCTCCAGTGCCCCAGTACAGTCTTTGCCATCTGAGGAAAATGGTGTTTGAATATCAAGATCTCAAATCCAGTTGTAAGGTGATGGTTTAACAGGCAACTGTTGTGCCGGTTACCAGCTTCTTTCTCAACACCATAAATATTTGGATTTCTCAGTATATTTTCCAACAGTACTGGAATTATATCAGCAAGATATTATGTCTAGGATTTTGATTTTAAATTTACTTTAGACATAAATGAAGAACTCACATTCTCTTCTCTACAGCATTACATGCAGAAAAAAAAGGTTGCTCCGAATAATTTGCCTCCCTGTTAAAGTTTTCCCATTGGTGAGAATAGGAATTACACACTATCATGGCATGCTAGTTTCTCAATCACAACACAGTTTAACAAAGTAACCCTGGATGCTGTGATCTCTAGGCTGAGCTTCTTTATTCAGAGGTGCTGAATTTGGGACTGTGCACAATAATGCTAAATTGCAAGTGGGGAGGGGGTGTGGAATTACACCAAATTTAGTGGGGTTATGGCTTGTTCTGGGAAAATCCAGAGTTGAGACCCATCCTCGTTAAGATGAAGACCATGATCAGGTTTGGATGCTGATTGTTTCTCCCCTCTCTACCCCAGAAGCATACATGTTTTTTTTCAAGTTTCAAAGTTCACCTGCTCTGAGGATGGAAGTTTTCAAATTCTTCACCTCTTGAGATAGACCAGCTACTACACAGAGTGCAGAATAAAGTCAAAAACAAAACAATTCAAGAATATTGGAAGAATGCTGCAAATGATTCTGTCTAAAGTTATATCTAATATTGGATCTCTTCTGCAAGTAGCTCCAAGTATGGACTGCAGATAATTGAAAGGAAGTGCAACTATCAATGTAGCACAATGTGGAGAATTATTTTTTTGTTAAATGTGAGCTGCCTGTATGGCTTTTAGTAATTTTGTAATATCTCACCAACAGTGGATTTAAAATGCTTGGTTATTCCTAAGATTGTGCACAATTACTTTTAAAACTGTAAGTCAGCTTTTTAAAAGTCCCATGGTGTTTTGAAAGATTAAGGACATTTACATTGATCTTGCTTATCCAGGGGACTGCTGAAGCTGTGAAAAATAAGGAGCTTCAGAAATGAAGTAGTTAAACCTACATTATTTAAGGATGCCTTCAGGTAACTATTATATAATATTTAGAAATTTGGAAAAAAATTTGTGAGCGAACTATTTTTGGCAATCATGTTATTCTTTAATAAATCTGAATGATCACTTGTCAACAGAAAAATGTGACCTTCATTATCAATTTATTTTCATAATTTATTTTCATAATTTATCTCATTCCTATGTTCCTCAGCTCGTATCAGTCTGTTCTCAGTACCTCTGATATTCCTCTATCCTTTACTATGGACTGAAGATTATTTTTCAATGAGTTCCACAGCCTTCAGACACTTTCCGCTATCACTTAAGTTTTTAAATATATTTCTAATGCTTCCAAATCCAAATTTTCTTTAGATATCTTTTTTCATTTTTAATTTCTTTCTCATCTGGACAATTTCAATTCTATCTAGTTATGCTTCCTCTTTTTAAAAAAGATTTACTATCCTCACTAGATTTATTTTACAAAGATCTGTTGCCCACAATGGATTTTTTTCAGTGGTTGCTTTCTGTCTGTTTTCCATTCTTCCCTATTAAGGCATTTCTTTTCTCCACAGAGGGTGGATTAAGATTGGACTGTAGCCCAGTTGCCATGGTGTGTACATCATGTGAATAATGTTTTCCATTAAGCAAAACACTTGAATTATATGTAAGTAAACCATCAGTATCTTAAATGTGCAGATTTGTAAGAGCATGGATCATTTAGGAGTCCATGGCTTTGGCTAACAGATCTTCTTGCATGGCAGTGAGCCACAGCCCAAGGCATTCTAATCAGCACCAGACTTCCAGTATATTCTAACTTTCTTTTAGTAACATACACAGTTTATTGTGTCTATTGCAGGTTTTTTTTTAATAATCACAATAAATGCTGCTGTACCAATAGTAACGTGTTGAAAAAGGGAGCATAAGACACAGGAGCAGGAGTATGCTACTCAGCCCCATGAGCCTGCTCCGTCATCCTGTAAGATCAAGGCTGATGTAGTCTTATCCTCAACACCACTTTCCCACTCTCTCTCTGTACCCCTTCACTCCCTTGCAGTTTAAATATCTGCCAATCATTATCATGAATATTTGCAACGATCTCACTTTCACAGCTCTCAGGGATACGGAATCCCAAAGAGTGCTGTGTATTGATGGCTAGCATTGATTATGAAAATATCATTTAGCTCCTCCAGGGTTTAACTTTGAAGACTTTTACAATTAATTCCTAACTGTGAAGTTGAATTTCAAGGCATTCCTCACATTTATATTTTTATCTGTGGGACAAAAAGAACATTTCATGGATAATCAGGAAATATGGTTTATATTATCACTTAAGAAGATGAATTTCTAACTTTCTTTTGGGTTACCAGATTATCCATACTCATGGGAACACAAGTAGTATTTATAATTTCCTCATGAAGAATCCTATATTTTGCTATAGTAGATGCTGACAATGCCACCCACTAACATTAACCATCCCATTTTATTTTTATCCTAAAACTCTGAAATTATAAAAAAATACAACTTTAATGCTATAATGTGACCTCTGGGGAAATCCTGTGTGGATAATTAAATTAACGGATACTTTGGGTAGAGCTCTAAGATGCTATTTTAAACAAGCCATGCTCTATGAGAGCAAGGTTTGAAGGGCTTGTGAACTTTAGCCTCCAGATCTATATTAAAGGCCTAAAACCACGTTTTACAGCTTTAATTATTTATTCTGTCATCACTTCTGATCTAATGGGCAGCAATATAGTTGTAAATTGAAACCTGTGAATTAGGGACATCTGAGTGACTTGTTTCAGGTGCTCTTTACTCACTAGTGTAATTGTTTTTACAATGGTCATGGAATGTACAGTAAACCAGTTGGGTTAACAATCCCAGGAGTGCCTGTATTTTCCGCAGCATTTAGTTTCTCTCTCACCTTGTATAATGCCAAATCCTGGAGCCCTGCCAGGAAATATGATTTTGCTTCTATTTTCTGTTGACTTGCTAAGTATTTCCAGCAATTTCTGATTTCATTCTATTTCTGTTTGTTGGGTTTCCCATTTTCTTGCCATTCTGGAATTCTTCTCCTCAGCAGCAGAAATATTCTGCTGTGCAAAATGTTCCAAGAGTCAAGAGGCCAACCCTGAGCATGCAGAGGGGAGATACTGAGAAAATACACCATAAAAGGCCTTCAGCCCCAAATTCTGGCAGTCTCTACTATAACCCCAAGATAATTTAGTATTTCTCTTTTTTTTCGAATACTTATCTCCTTTCCTTTCATGTTAGATATTGGTCTCTATGCCAGTTCTAACACGTGGTGAAGAATCTCACAGTCTAATCAGTTTCCAATTCTTCTCCCCTCTTCTATTTTACTGACTATTCCTTTCTCAGTCTTTTTCCAACTTCATATTAATGCTGTTGCTCCTGGGTCTGGAAAGCCAGATGTTTTTAATAGGCAGTGAATAGCTTAACCATTTGTCCATTTAAGGGTAGCTAGTTAAACCATTCATTGCCTGCTATTCATGGCTCCACTGCATACTCTCCCCATTTCTACTTCAAAATCTTGTCTCACAAGGGAAGATCTTGTCTCACAAGCCTGATAGGGTTCTTTGAGGAGGTGACCAGGAAGATTGATGAGGGTAGTGCAGTAGATGTGGTCTACATGGATTTTAGTAAGGCGTTTGACAAGGTTCCACATGGTAGGCTTCTTCAGAAGGTCAGAGGGCAAGAGATCCAGGGAGGCTTGGCAGTGTGGAATCAGAATTGGCTTGCCTGTACAAAGCAGAAGGTTGTGGTGGAGGGAGTGCATTCAGATGGGAGGGCTGTGACTAGTGGTGTCCCACAAGGGTCAGTTCTGGGACCTCTATTTTTTGTGATATTTATTAATGACTTGGATGAGGGGGTAGAAGGGTGGGTTAGCAAGTTTGCAGACAACACAAAGGTCGGTGGTGTTGTGGATAGTGTGGAGGGCTGTCGAAGCTTGCAGAGGGATATTGATAGGATGCAGAGCTGGGCTGACAAGTGGCAGATGGAGTTCAATCCGGAGAAGTGTGAGGTGGTACACTTTGGAAGGACAAACTCCAAGGCGGAGTACAAGGTTAATGGCAGGATTCTGGGTAGTGTGGAGGAGCAGAGGGATCTGGGAGTTCATATCCACAGATCACTGAAAGTCGCCTCACAGGTGGATAGGGTAGTTAAGAAAGCTTATGGGATGTTAGCATTCATAAGAAGTGGGATCGAGTTTAAGAGCCGCGAGGTAATGATGCAGCTCTACAAAACTCTGATTAGACCACACTTGGAGTACTGTGTCCAGTTCTGGTCATCTCATTACAGGAAGGATGTGGAAGTGTTGGAAAGGGTGCAGAGGAGATTTACCAGAATGCTGCCTGGATTGGAGAGTATGGATTATGAGGAGAGACTGAGGGAGCTAGGGCTTTACTCATTGGAGAGAAGGAGGATGAGGGAGACATGATAGAGGTATACAAATTATTAAGAGGAATAGATAGAGTGGACAGCCAGCGCCTCTTTCCCAGGGCACCAATGCTCAATACAAGAGGGCATGGCTTTAAGGTAATGGGTGGGAAGTTCAAGGGAGATATCAGAGGGAGGTTTTTCACCCGGAGAGTGGTTGGTGCATGGAATGCGCTGCCTGGAGTGGTGGTGGAGGCTGATACATTGGACAAGTTCAAGAGATTGTTAGATAAGCATATGTAGGAATTTAAAATAGGGGGATATGTGGGAGGAAGGGGTTAGATAGTCTTAGGCGTGGTTTAAAGGTCGGCACAACATGGTGGGCCGAAGGGCCTGTATTGTGCTGTACTGTTCTATGGTTCTGAAATTGCAGTTGGTCTCTCAATATGGCATAGGATGTGATTTAAATACTTCAACAGTCTCTTACATATAGCATATGGACATGTGTCCCTATTTATAGACCTACCTATTAGTGCATCAGATGGATCTTTGGCCTCCAAAGGGAAACAATTTTCCCCTCCATTTCTCTTTGACACTTGTTTCTCAGGTGAAAAATTCTCCTCACAGCATCATCACTCTGGTCACAAAAATCAATACTTAAGACAAAGATTTTATTTGATGGGAAGGTATTAATTTAACAGTATTAGCAATGCCATTATAACACATTCAATTGATAAATGTAATCATGTTATTGTGATATGGAACTTTTCCTTTTAATTTGTACAGTAGAAAAACTAGCAAGAACAAACGCAGGGTAAGCATTTCCAGAAAGCATTTTGATGGCATTCCTGAAACATAATTATCAGATTCCTCTAAATGAGGTTTATGTAGGTATTTTCCATTGTATGGAAAAAGTGAATGGAAAAAAATAGTAACCATGACAACGAGAAGCCACATAGTGCATACACAAATAAACACACAAACACACAGACAGAACACAGACACTATGAACTAGTAGGAATGCTTAATTTTCCAGACTGCAAAGAATCCCAGCTAATTCAATCTGGGAAGGCATTGGAACAGAGGCTTCCAAACTTTTCTTCAATGTGCACCCACTTACAGTTCACGTTTATATTTAAATCCCCAAAAATCCCATAATTGCCCAATCCCATGTACCAGTCCCCTTCAATTGCCTGACACGTCCACCAGTTACCTCTCTGACCAACCCCTCCCTGACCTTCTCTCCAACTCCTCCCACCCAGTTTGTACCCATGGTTTTACAAATGGATCACAGCACAATTTTGTCTGCATACTCCTACAGATGTATTGTGTATCCATAACACAGCTTGCAAACCCCTGCATTAAGTAATTATATTATTGCCACTATCCTTTAGCTAAGATGAAGCTTCAAAGATGAAGCTCATTGTTTCTCACCTTCTCATTCATTTTTGAGATATTAGAGTCACTGGGAAGACCAACATTTTTTGCCTATTCTTAACTACCATTGAGAATGTGGTTAGTGAGTTGCCATTATGAACTCCTGCTTAATCACTGTTCATTGGTGGAAAATTTGAGTGAGAGGAAAGACGGTTGAAAAATCTACTACCAGCCAAGAGGATGAATGATACACCCAACTTGCCAGAGGTTACAAAACTGGATGTTGCCTGGGATGGACTATTTCAATTATGAGGAGAGGCTAGATAGGCTGTGTTTGTCTTTCTTGGAGCAGAGGAGGAATATAAAATTATGAGGGACATAGATAGAGAAGATAGCAGGAAACTTTTTTCCTGCTAGTGGTGGTATCTAAAATTAGAAGACATAGGTTTAGGGTAAGGGGTAAGAGGTTTAGAGGAGATCTTAAGAAAAACTTTTTCACCCAGAGGATGGTTGGAATCTGGAAAGCACTGCTTAAGAGGGTGGTGAAGGCAGGTATTCTCACCGTATTTAAGAAGTATTTAGACAAGCACTTGAATCACAAAAACATGGAAGCTATGGACCAATGGTAAAGTGGGATTAATATAGACGGGCACTTGATGGTTGGCGTGGACATAGTGGGTTGAAGGGCCTATTTCTGTGCTGCATGACTATGACTCAAATCAAACTACAACATTCTGGAGTACTGGTACTGACGGCACCAGAGGATGAGGATATTACATTCAATCCCCCCGTGTTGAGTACAAACCTGTTTGGTGGGGGCAAGAGTATGGAAGGAGAGTGAAACACCTATAGCCAGCTGAGGGTGATAGGACCACCACCACCACATGAGTTTGTAACTCAACACACTGGAGTAATAAATCTAATATCCTAATTCTACAGTGCTGTCTATATTAGTAATGTAATCAGAAGAGGCGGAACAGACTCAATGGGCCAAATGGCCCACTTCTGCTCCTTTGTCTTGTGATGTGTCTTGTGAGTTGGAAGCACATTAAATTGCACTGGCCCTGAAAAGCTGGTGTGGGTTATCTGCATGCAAGTATGTACTGTGTTCTTCTGACCTTCCACCCTGATATTTTAGCATAGGTGTTAACCAATTGAAATAAAATAGCTGGAGGAAGTGGAGAAATGTCAGAAAAACATAATAAAAATGAATTAATTCACAAAATCCATTGCATTCATTTTAAAGCCCTAGTATTCTGTAATATAATAACTTAGAAACTACCGACCAACTTAAAGATTTATTCATTCAACATGCATGTTTGAGAATCAGTGAAGTGGCAGCAATAATGTTTAGTTAGCACCTGAGCCCTGAGCAGACTCTCATGCACATGGTTTATGCATTGTATTGATAACAGAGTCGCTTCCCAATTTCACTTCTTTTTGCTGCTAAGCCCTTTCAAAACCAGGAACTTTGATTTTTACAATTATTGCATTTAGCTTCAAATCTTGAGGAAATGTCATTTAAAATTTTGACAATCCAACATAGTGCATACACCATACCTATCAGTTATTATGATGCAGTAACTTCAGGAAAAAAGCAGTCACACAGTAACAATTAGAAAATTGTTTATGTTTTAAGTTCAAGCTCTGTATTTCACTGGAATTAAAGGATCTGGTCTGTGCTTCTGGCCACCTTCAAGGAGGATTCAAATATACGATTTTTTCTTAAAATGTAAATGAAGTTGAAATGGCGCACTTGTATATGTGCAGAATCCAATTAAAATTAAACTAATTGTATGTTCATTTGGAAGAGTTTAGCCAAATACAGTAAGTGAAGCTAACAAAGGCACTAGTTTTTGTGGCCACTTTGGGCAGAACAGTGTGCTGTTGAGCTCACCCAATAACACAAGCACACATTAAAACTGCATGCCGATTAGTGCAAACTAAACGTCAAACACACGAACATTATGAAGACAGGCATTTCCTCAACCTGTTTCCTATTGAGAGAAATTAAATCAAAACCATGAATGAAGCTCTCAGGGAATTGACAAAAACACTGGCGGACTTACATTCTTTAATCTGATACTCCTCTGGATTAAATCGTAATCAACGTGGGGGAATTTTTTAAACACAACATGGCATTATGCCTTGATTAAACATGAACAGGCAGTTTTAATTTCTCTCTACCACAAAAATGTCCATAATCAATTCTGTGTAATGCTATCAATATGAGATTTTCTCTGGAGAAAGGTAACAGTACACTTCCTATGAGCTCCCTCTTGATTTCCAAGAGGAGTCTGTCTAATGTTAAATCTTGAAATTTGTCTAACTGCAGCCTGCCCTGTCTGCTATGTTGATACAGTAAAAAAAAATCCAACTTACACACATTGTCTTGGAAAAAGAAATTGGTTTGAATGAGTTGGAATAGGAACTTAGCAAAGTTACAGATGAGGGTTGCAATCACAGCAGTGGTGACTTCAGTAAAGCAGCCCAGAATGTTTGAATTGATGTTGAAACACGAAACATTTCTGTCTCAGTCATGACATGAGCATGGCTATAAATGCCAACACAGCATCACTATGTTTTAATCCATTCTGTAAACATAATCCAATGGACATGGACGAACACACAAAATGCTGGAGGAACTCAGTGGGTCAGGCAGCATCTATGGAGTGAAATGGACAGTTGACGTTGTGGGTTAAGATCCTTCATCCCAGTCCTGATTATTGCTCACTTTGTTAAAAATTCTCAGTGCACTAACAGAACCAATTAATTGCCTCAAATCACCCAGATCACATTTTTGTGGCTAATTGTTGCTGTGAAATGGTTGTCTATGTTGTTGCTACTTTCTATTGTTGTGGTCTTGTTTGAGCTACTGCATGGACAATTAAGGGATCACCACAAGTAGATTATGCAAAGTGACCATTTCACATCCATGATTTCTAGGAAACTTAATTGAAGCATGATGTTGTTTGGAAGCAATTTAGATGTTTATCAGGATTTATCTCAACTTAATTCAGATTCTGCACAGAATTGTGAAATTAAAAAAAAAATCACCAGAATAGTTTTAAGTGAGTGGAAACTGCATAAAAATCACCTTAAACTCTGTTGAACTGTTGTCTTTTCTCGGTTCAAATTAAAGGTCATTGATCTGACATGTCTGTTTCTCTCTCCACAGATTTTTGCCAGACCAGCTAAAAATGTCCACTATTTTCTGAATTATTTCCAAGATAGAATAAATCTGATGCAGAAGGTGTGCCCAGACAATGTAATGAAAGGAAATTCTTCAGCCTCTGTTGTTGTACATTGTGATCCTGATGGAATGGTTTTGGTCTACACATGATCGCTCAGTGCAAAAGGATGAGTAAATGTCTTTCTTCGTAAGTTTATTCACCAATGAGAGCACAGTATTGGGAGCATTTATTTTCAAATCACATTTCCTTTTCATAAATCCATGTTAACTTTATCTAATCACATTGATATTTTTAAGTGTCCATGATGGAATTCTCTTCACTTACCTGGATGAGTCCAGCCCCAACAACTCTCAAGAAGTTTGACATCTGAGGAAAAAGCAGCCTGCTTGATTGGCATCTCAACTACCACTGTAAACATTCACCCTCTTTACCACCAGCATCTGGCTGCAGAGTTTACCATCTGTAAGATGCGCTGCAGGACTTTTCACTAGTCACTCCAACAACACCTCTGAAGTCTCCAACCTCTACCACAAAGAAGGACAAGGGCAGCTGTTGCATGGGTACACCACCAGGTTCCCCTCTAAGTCATACACCATCCTGATTGGGAAATATATTGGTAGTCCTTCTTCATTGCTGGGTCGAGTTCTGAAATTTCCCATCAATAGCACTGTATACACCTTCATCAGAAGGACTGCAGTGGTTCAAGGAGGTGGCACAACCTTCGCAAGAGCAATTATGAATGAAAAATAAATTCTGGCTTGGGCAGCAATGCCCAAATACCAGAAAAATGAATAATTAAAAAAATGTAGCACCTCACCATCTTAAAAGAGCATTCCCAGGCTGGGTGTCTTTTTGCTGTGGATGTTATAAGTCTCCTGCCTTTCGTTTCCATATGACCTTAAGGCCTGCAGTGTTTTGCATTCAGGACACCACTGTTATTAGCAGAATCTCAGGTGGCGATGAGGAGGATTACAGGAGTGAATAGATCGGCTGGTTGAGTGGTGACACAACAACCACCTCGCACTCAATGTCAGTGAGTCCAAGGAATTGACTGTGGACTTTAGGAAGGGGAAGTTGGGAGAACACATACCAGTCGTCATTGAGGAGTCAGTGGTAGAAAGGGTGAGCAGCTTTAAGTTCCTGGGCATCAACCTCTCAGCGGATCTATCTTGGGCCCAACATATTGATGCCATCACAAAGAAGGTATGCCAGCGGCTCTACTTCATTAGGAGTTTAAGGAGATTTAGTATGTCACCGAAGACTCTTACAAATTTCTATAGATGTACGGAGGAGAGCATTCTGACTGGTTGCATCACAGCCTGGTATGGAGGCTCCACTGTGCAGGATCGCAAGAGGCTGCAGAGGTTGTAGACTCAGCCAGCTCTATCACTGGCACAACCCTCCCCACCATCGAGGACATCCTCAAGAGGCAGTGCCTCAAGAAGGCGGCATCCTTCTTTAAGGACCCTCACCAGCTGGGACATGCCCTCTTCTCATTACTAACATCAGGGAAGAGGTACAAGAGCCTGAAGACGAAACTCAATAATTCAGGAACAGCTTCTTCCCCTCCGCCATCAGATTTCTGAACGATCCATGAACCCATGAACTCTACCTTATTATTCCTTTTTTTTGCACTATTTATTTATTTTTGTAATTTATAGATTTTTATGTCTTGCTCTGTACTGCTGCCACAAAACAACAGATTTCACATCATATGTCAGTGATAATAAATCTGATTCTAAATTCTAAATGTGACCTCTTGGTTTTCTGCTGAATGCACTTGTAGCATTCACATGACTCATCCACAAGGAAGACAAAAGTGCCATTAGCATCTTTGTTAGCTTGTTCCCTACCTACACCTTGAAATCATGCCTAGAGCAAAATTGCCTGGCACTTTTAAATGCCACCTCCACACTGTTTGCTACTCTACACATTCCTTCAAACATATTAAACAACTTTGCTTGAATTACCTCATTCACCTGCATGCATGCTAGGTAATCTGCAATATCTGACCTAAAAAGGTCTGGAAGTTGTAGCTTTTTGCTCGTCTCTTCAGCCTGACCATTTATTCACCCAACAGTTTCTTTCTGGTTCCTGGCTACATGAGCTAAACTTGTAGATCTCTAAAATCTCCAACAACACTGGACTAAAATGTCCCTTCAAAGTTTTCACCTGTCCTCCCATGAAACCATTTCTGAGTTCACAGTGCTGGTAAACTCTCTAACATGAGTTGATGAGGGAAGTTGCTTTGAAAACTGAATTCCAAAGTAGGGATATTATTTCAGTTATACATAGGGCATTAATGGGATTACATCCGAAATACTGCATAAAATATTGGTTTCTTTATTAAAGTATAAATGCCTTGGAAGCAGTTCTGTGCCCTCCCTGGGACCTCAACAATATTGTTCACCCTCAGAGAAATTTCCACTTGTTCCCTAGACAGGCTGAATGGCTGGGGCCACTTGCGCCTTGGAAGTACCCCAACATATCTGAAACACCCAATGCCTGCCATCATCGCTGCTTTGCTTTGGCAACCCCATTCTCTATTTTCTTCAGAAAAGATCATTGTAATCTACTCCCCCAAGTAGTAATATCCCATCTTCTATTAATAGATGGCCTGAAAGCGTCTGCCCGCAAAAACAAATAACCTAAGTTACAGCCATAAACAAAATATCCTGTATTGAATACAGTAACATTCAGCTAAACATCAGTGTCTGGTACTACAAAGTATCAAATTTATATCATATAGTACTTTCTGTTCTTAAAGTACAGTACATGTTGGAACAATTTTAACCCAACTTTGCAATGGGCAACTTAAACAAAATCCTTGGTTACAAGCTCCCACTTAAACATACACCCCAGTGATCACACCATATCCTGGATTATTAAAACCAGAGATCATACAGAATAGGTTCCTCACTCCTTCCCAAATATAGAGCTGAGATCCCAGAACTGTGTTAATTTCTAAAATTTCCAATGAACCTCTCAAAATCAGATAATCTCTGTTTAGCAAAGGGAGTTCAATGGCTATTGTGCATTCAACAAGAACAATGAAAGTAAGTACAACCCATGAGTGAGGATTAGTATCATTTACAGATGCATATCAGGGATTTTGAACTTGGACTAGATTCATTTCATGAAATACCACACTGCTGCATTTCCTGAATGAATGACCAAAATTATCACTGCATTCAAGTTACATTTTTACAATCAAAGCTAAGTAAACAAAAAAAATCCAAGATAAATCCATTCCCAATAATGCCAACTTGAAATATCATTTATGCATATTAGCGTGCATAAAATCCTTTGCCACATCTTAGAATTTTACTTTTTAGTGATATTTTGTTTCTCCTTGCTATATAATTCATAAGTATGATCTCTGTCAATCATAATTTAGCCAGGTCGACATTATTGCTCTGACTTTGTCAGATATGTTATGGAATGCCATACCTCATTAGCTGTGATTGACAGCTAGGGCAGAAGGTCTGTCCATAACTGTAAATGAGTGTGAAATTTCTCCCTCCTCTCCCAGCTGTTGTGAGACAAATATAAGCAGACCCTTCATTTGTAAAAATGTAAACTGCATATTGTTAGTTATAGTTTCAATACTGTTTCTTTAATTCTATAGATCCTGTTCACGTTTGGAACACCATCTAGGTAAAGCACCTTGTGAGACACTTTCCCAAGTTTCTGAATAGAGTGATGTTGCAGGCTAAAACAAAATTACTTGATTATGTTATAAATCAAATCTGTCACTATTCTGCTTCATTACTATTTAAAAAATCCCTAAAGTATTACTGAGCTGGGCGGCAGACTTATATCACTTAAGTTCATTATGGCCCAGTTTCCACACGGGACCACCCCCGCCCTCCCCAGAAATTGGGTTTTGCTAATAATTTGAGCAAGCACCTTCAGAGGCATGATACTTCACCAGGGCCTGTTTGCTTTAGTGCCAATGACTCATGCCAGAGGTGAGAGAAGTTGAAAGGAAGGGGGTTGATCACAGTTCCATGGAGCAGTGAGGTTGCTCCTCTGATCAAGTAGGAAGGTTAACAAAATATTGATTTATTATTCTGAAGTATTCCCATCAAAATCTGACAGAGTTGGAAGTATCAACAATTTTTTCTGAAGTGTCATATTGGCATAATACCAATGTAATTTGGCATTAGACTACTTCATTAACACATGTCCATCATTTAAGTTGAACCAAGTTTACTCACCACTGCTTCTTACTACATTGGCTCTCTGTCTGGATGCCTCAGTATCACAATAATTCTCATAACAGTGTCCAAAAGTTCCACAGCATTTCCACTTCATGTCCCTTTATCCTGCCCACATCCTAGAACCTGCTGAGATTTTTGCACACACTTTGTACCTTCCATTTTATATTCCCCTGGTTGTGCCTTCAGTTGATCAGATTTACTCTGCTATTCTTTTTCTAAATCTTTTTGCCTTACCTCTCTTAAAACTCTCTTTAAAGCTTCTGTGACCCTGCATTTGGTTACCTGCACTCGTATCTTCTTATTTGGCTTGGATATTTAGTACAAAAATATAATGATGTGCTTTGGGATCCTTGCAATGTAAAGTGGACATATAAAATCAGGTTTTAGGTATTATTACAACTGCCCAATATAAACTTGAATGACTAGAAAACTTGTAAGTCATAAAATGGCAATGTGTCATTGGGAATATTCAGCAGTCATAAAACCATTGTGAAATAGGGTCTTCTTCTGGTACAAAAGCAAATAAATCTTCATTAAAAAGTTATGCTCTAAAACACTGCCTGATTGTGTTGGTTCATAGATATTAAGCCTGGTGAGCAGAAATTAACTGAAAATAATGTTCATCAAAACTATCAGAATTCAAGGTGAAATCTATGCCAGGTTGCTGATTATGCATGGATCGCCAAAACTGAAATGAGTTGATTTCCCAAATGAGCTCAGTCCCAAATGAAATGTGGGTTACCAAATCCAATGTTTCTTTCCTGCTTCATAGTTGATTGTGCATGACCATTTCATCAACAGATAAATTGGGCATTAGATATAAACACAGAATTCCAGACTGCTCTGCTTCATTGTTTCCTAAATGAATATGGACCGAAAAGCTGAGCAAAAAATTTGGTTCCAACCTGCTCAATAAAATTAGTTCATCAATATGTCAGTTTACTGTCACCAAAAAGCATTTTTTCCCTTATGAATGATGTAACTTTGCCATTCTTTGGTTCATTGGATTTCGTTCAAATTTCAAAAGGGAAAAAAATCAGCGACTATTTTGGATCTGTGGTTTACTCTTCATTTGATTTTAAATTAAAACATGTTTGAGATTTAGACTTTGAAATTCTGGTCAGATTAATGTGGAATAAAGATCACTTGTAGAAGGAAGCAATTGATAAACCTGAATTTATCTATGAGACAACCAACTTTAAAACACCAAACTATTTTATTTTTATTCCTGTACATTGTGCCCTACCTTGTTTCATATGTACAGGTAAGCCTGATTAATACTTCTGTGTTAGAAGAACCTCCACAAGGCACAGCTGATTTGTCTTTAATACACACGTACTCTTCTGAAACAGGTTAGTTGTTCATTCCCGTAAGAAAGTAATATTGGCTATATAATACGTTAGCATGTCAGGATATCTGCTCTCTTGGCTAATTACTCTTTGGCTGTCAGATGCTAGTATTAGCATATCTAAAACCTTGACTTCTGAACTAATTATCATGATTTCTTCTTGAAATTCACACATATCCTTGCTTTCAGAATCAATTAATTTGTGTTCTTTTAATCTACTTCATAACATTTTGACATTGTGCTTCCAGTCTGCAGCATACTTATATCTCACATCTCTTTATTTTTAACTGCTTTGCTTTCATTCCTCAGTTAGCTCTGTTTCCATTCCTTGTCCAACAGATTTTCCCTAAAAAACAACTAGACTGCTGACAGGATGCAGTGAATAGCTGAGGTGAGAAGTTGCATTGACCAATGAGTCAGACCTTCTCGCTTATCTGATAAACTTGAAGGATCACATTACACAGTTAATAGAATAGAGAATAAACTCTTCACCAATGCATTTACTCAGATTCATTACCCTAAAGTTCTGATATTTAAATAGCTCCCACTTCACAAGCAGGTATGTAATATAAATGTGGCTATGAGGGCTGTTACCTCTAGAAGAACGGGCACCTCCAAGGACAGCACACTCAATGCAGCAATCGTAAATATTGCCACCAGCGATAGGGTTAGCTTTCTATTTTTGGAGGTGGACAAGTTGTGTATTCAGCACACAAGTGTGATTAACTTTTCCTTTTACTCTCCTGTAACCTTTACTAGCTTCAGGAAGCTCCAGCAGATGGAAGAGGTCACATGCTGCAGATTTACGGAGACATTATTGTGGCTTAATTTCTTTTTGCAATGGAATCCATTGATCGATATAAAATGAACAAATTGCATGATCTATGAAACTTAAGGTTTCAAAGAATCGTTTAAGTGGTCATACAATGTCAGGAGCATGGAATGCCACAGAGGGTGGCACTTAACCAGGTCTCCCTGTGGAGTCTCGGTTCATTTACTCCTATCCCTTGTATTTTTCACCATAGCCAAGCAATTGCTTCCCCTTCAAATATTTATCTTATTCTCTTTTGGAAGTTGATATTAAATTTGCTCCCACCACCCTTTTGTATAATACATTCTAGATCATATCAACTGTGTAAAAGGAATTTACTCATGTTTCTTTTATCAATTGCCTTAAATATAAATCCTCTGGTTACTGACTGATCTGCCAGGGGAGACTGTTTCTGTTTATTTATTTTATCAAAACACTTCATGATTTTGAACACCTCGACTGAATCTCCTCTGCACCTTTTCTGCTTCAAGGAGAATAATGTTAATTAATCTGATCTCTCCACAGAATGCAAGTTCTACATCTTTAGTACAGTAAACTCTTGTTTATCCAATATTTATGTATCCAGAATCCTCATGCAACCAGGAAAAAAAAATCTAAGATAATTAAGCAATTTCATAACACTTTTTCAAAAGTGTAAACTTGAATTTGGTATGTTGGGTTTCAATGTGATTTTGTTCACACGCTATCTCCCATCAGCCTACAGCACAGCAGTCCACCCTCGGTCTCTCATGTGTTTACAAGTAGCCGTTGGCTCTAAGTACATTTCATAAAATGTACTGCATTTCTCTCATCTATCCACCATTTCAGATAAGGAATGGAATAAAAGACTGGAAAAAGGTGAAAATAGTAATGTTCTTGTCAAAGGATCCAATATTGGTTCCTCAATGATTTATGACATTACATTGCAAAGTTCAAACCTTAAAGAGTTCTTTATGAACTCAGAGAGTGATAAAATATGCATGGAATTCAAGTATGTGATGTACAGAAATGTTTTCTTTTGAGCAATTCTCATGCAACCAGTGCCCCTCATTCTACACGAATGCTGATGACTAAGGATTGTAGTAAATCTCTGCAACTTCTCCAAGGCCTTGCAATCTTTGCTAGAGTAGATGCCCAAGACCTGAACACAATATTTCAGATTGGGGTTAAATAGAGATTTAGAGACTGAATTACAAAAATCTAGACTGACACTCCAGTGCAGTGCTGAGGGAGTGTTACACTTACAGGAGTACCATTTTGAGATGGAATGTTAAACCAAGGCCATGTCTGTTCTCAGTTGGACTGAGAGATCCTACACCATTATCTTGAAGATCAGCCATGAAGTTTTCATTGGTGTCCTGTCCAATATTCATCTCTCAATCAACATCACTAAAGAGGTTAGATTATCTGGTCATTATCCCATTACAGTTTGAGAGAGCGCCCATGACACTACATGACAACAGTGACAATCCAAAATACTCTATTGGCTGTATAGTACTTTGGCACATCCAGAGGTCAAGAAAGGCATTATACATATGCAAGACTTTTATCTCATACAGATTATGTACAACTTTTTTGCGTTTATTATCTATAGCTCTCTTTATAAATTTGAGGATCCTTTGTGCATCCTCAACAGCCTTTAAATTTGGCCAGTCTCTTTCAAAGATTTGCATACAATACACCCAGCCCTTTCTGGGAAGTGGAGCTGAGTGACAGCAATGCCCATATGGAAGATAATAAAATCATCTTTTGATGATGTCAGTAGAGAATAGTAGAAGACAAGGTACAAAGGATGGATCTTTGGGGAAGTGCAGATGCAATTGTGCAGGGGCTACAGGAACAGCAGCCATTGGTGGAAATGATAGGCTAAAATTAAACTGACAAGCTAAAGGAAGCTTTTTTTTTAAAAGTACAAGCTCCATATTCAACTTTGTAAGATTCAATAATACTTTTCAACAAGAGAGCAGCTAAAACATCGGTCTTTTGTTTTTAGCAGTTTTCTTTCAATAGTTCCAACCTACTTCATAAAAGCTAAATATTAATATCAGAAACTTTATGTGGACAAAGTTCATATTGACTTTTGTTTTAAACAGAGAAGCTATGTGATTTTAAAGCAGTTATCCCGTGTATGTGTGTGTGTGTGTGTGTGTGTGTGTGTGTGTGTGTGTGTGTGTGTGTGTGTGTGTGAGAGAGAGAGAGAGAGAGAGAGAGAGAGAGAGAGAGAGAGAGATAAAAGAAAAAAGATCTACTGATTATAAACCTCTTGTAGTTTATACCCTTTCATCAGCAAGACCTTTAAGATGACCTTTATTCACCTGAATGTGCGTCTGTGAAGTTTGGCTTGAAAATGGAAGCTCACCTTGCAGGGCAACTTGTGAAATTCAATCCCAAAAACAACAGTAAAATGCAAGAATATTGCTTAATAAAGATGGAATCTGAACTAATCTGCACAATAAATCACTAAAATTTCCCCCAATTAAGATTGTTATAACATGGTGAATCCTAAGTCACGTAGTGAGAAATGCCATTTGAGAATTATTGGTATCTTAAAAAGCTTATTAATGCCTCACTGTACTAAAAGAAATCAAAACATTATGGGTAGGTGAATCATGTGACTCAATACACAACTGGCCTTCTGAGGATCTGATTGTTATTGCAGTCACGAATATTTCCTGAATTTAGGGCTCATCCAAAATATTTACAAAGTTTTTCCTCAAACAGTATCCAGTTTACTGGTTCCAACTGCCTCATTGTCACCATGGATATCCAATGCCTCTACACCTCCGTAACACATCAGGATCACTTCAGGACCTTTCACTTCTTCCTTCAACAGAGGCCCTACCAGTTTTCTTCACCCCTACCCTCAACTGTCCAAGTTCTTATATTGAACAACTTCTCCTTTAACTCCACTCACTTTATCCAAATCAAAGCTATAGCTAAGGGAGCTCATAGTACCAACCTATGCCAATCTCTTTGTGGAATATGTAGAACCATCATTGCTTCAGTTCTGCTCAGGCAACCTCCTTTACCTCTTTCTCTGGTACATTGATGATCGTATTGGTGCTGCTTCCTGCTCTGAACACAATTTAAAAATTTCAGTACTTTTGCTGACAATTTCTATTCTGCTCGCACTTTCACATGGCCCATATTTAGCTCTTCCACTTTCTTTCTTGACTTGTATTTATCATCTCAGGGGATAATTAAGGATTCCACTTCATTTCCCAGCTTCTCTGTTGTATCTATTCCAATGACAAAACTTTCCAAACCAGTTTTTCTGTGATAACTTCCTTTTTCCCCTAATTGTGGGTCCTCCTGTATCATTATTGACAGGGTTCTCAACCACACCTCCTCTATTTCCCACACTTTAGCTCTCACCACTTCTCCTCCCAGCCAAAGCAAAGGACAGGACTCCCCTTCTCCATATTTCAGATTTCCATCATTTGCAGTTTTTTGCTTTGGAAAAACAGAGACCACAGGAGGACCTTAGGAGCATACACAAGTACCAAAACAGTAGAAAAGAAAATAGTTTTTCAGCTGACATCACAAAGATTTCTTCAATATTTTCATGAAGTGGCACCGAGTTTCTCTCTTTTTATTACATAGATTAAAAACTACTATCTGCACAAATGTAACCTCAGAGTATTTAGAATACCATTTACTTTGAGAGAATTTGTTCAATTTGCTATTGCTGCTGAGCTCAACAAAAGAAACAGAGCTGAAAGGGCTGTCAGAAGAGACTTTGGCATTGATATACAGTGTTAACTATATGTTTTATTAGCCATGTAGTTTGACTGTCTACGAAGGCTAGATAGACAAAATTGTGCAATAAGTTCATGGGTCCATTTGCTGTGGCATCCACCCAAAAAGCAAAATTTTACTAGAAGGCAAAGCTGGGCTTCATTTCCACACAATACACATCTGCATAAGGTGTGGGTGCAGCCTTTTAGAAAATAAATTAGTTGCTGCGGTTTAGTTTTTGGAATGATTAGAAACGAATCTGAGACATCAGAGAGACTGGTCCTTTAAACTGCTAAATCTGCTTAGAAGTAACTTTTTGGAGGGCGGGGTCTGTGCTGATCTATCACATACCTTTGATATGTCTATTTCTATTCCCCTCAGGATTTCATTTTTCCTTTAACTGTCCAGAAAAATTACTCTTGGGAAAGGGCTTGGAACACAACGTATCCAGATGGTGGTGATATGCAGAAAGTATGGAATAGCATTTGTTATTCCTGACCACAACCATTTCTACACACACACTCTCTCACACACACACACACATGCATGCACACACACTAAACACACACACACACAAATGTTATAGGAATTTCTGACTTCATCTAATTGTGGAATTATGTAAATTTATTGGTTTAACTCTTTCATTGCTACAGTATCTGAATCAAATAATGCAAAATAAAAACAAATAAGTGAAAAGAGAAACAGCGTTTTTAGCAAATTAAACGGGCTGGCTCTCGGTGGTTCTGCGGCAGCCAGCAGCAACCCTAAAATAACTTGTCAAGAAGCCCCATTTATATTTATTATCTAAGCACATTTTGCACAACTTAAAAACAGCTAAAGAAAGATCAACATTTATTAAGGGCCTTATCACAGCTCTCAGAAATGTATCAAGTGTATCACATTAACTACTTGATGTACAACACTGCTGTAATTTGGCCAACATATTAATGGTCACCTATTACATTAGAATATAATAAATAGGAGCAGGAATTGGCCACTCAACCCTTTGAGCCTGCTCCACCAGTCAATAAGATCCTGACAGTTCTTCTACTTCACAACCAGTTCCCCACACCATCCCTGTAGCCCCCTTTTCCCTTAGTTTCCATACATCTATTGATCTCTGGTTTGAATGAACACAGCAACTGAACCTCCACAGCCCTCTGGAGTAGAGAGTTCCAAAAGTTTACTACCCTTGGAATGAGGAAATTTCTCCTCATCTCAGTCCTACATAGCCTTGCCTTATTTCAAATGGTCTCCCTGGTCCAAGACTCATCAGCTAGGGGAAACATCCTATTTGCATCTCACCTGTCAAGCCCTTCAAAAATTTTTTCAGTTTCAATGAGATCGCTTCTAATTTTTCTGAGTTCTAGAGAATACAGTCCTGTTCTTCTCAATCCCTCCTCATACTGTAAACCTGGCATCCCTGGAAATAGTCTAGTGGATATTTGCTGCACTCCCTTTTTGACAAGTAAGTTCTTCCTTAGGTAACAAGACCAAAACTGTACATAATACTCCAGGTGCAGTGTCACCAAGGCCCGATACAATTACAATAAGACTTCTTCACTCCTGTGCTCAGATCCTATCATAATAAAGGCTAATGTACAAGTTAGCCTCCTAATCACTTGCACTGCATGTTGGCCTTGTGCACAAACACATCTAGATCCCTTCAAACATCAACAATACGCAAGGTCTCACTATATAAAGAATACTCTGCTTTTCTGTTATGTGAACCCAAATGGATGCCCTAACATTCTCCACATTACATTCCATCTCCCATCTTCTCATCCACTCCCTTAGCATGTCCATATTCCCTTAATATCCTTCTCCAAACTACCAAACTGCCTAATTTAGTGCTGTCAGCAAACTTAGAAATATGACATACAGTCCCCTCAGCAAGATCATTGATAAAGATTGTGAAAAGCTGTAGCCTACACACCAATCTCTGTGGTACCCATCTAGTCACAAGCCACCAACCTTAGAATGATTCATTATTCTCATTCTATCTGAAAACCAATTCTCATTCCATGCCAGTATATTACCCCCAATTCCATGTTATCTAACCTTGTTAACTAATCTCCCATGTAGACCTTATCCAATGCCTTCTGAAAATCCAAATACACCACATCTACTGGTTCCCCTTACCTATTCTAATATTTATATTGTCAAATAATTTTCTTTTTATAAATCCATGTTGACTCTGCTTAATGCTATTACCCTTTTCAAGTTGTTCTGCTATTACATTCTTCATTATAAATTCCACCATTTTCCCTTTCACTAACGTTAGGCTAACAGGTCGATAGTTCCGTTTTAACTCTTCCTTTTTTTTTAGTTGTGGTACCCTTTCGCTACCCTTCAATCCAGCTGACAAGTCCAGAATCTATGGAACTTTGGAAGATGATAACCAGAGCAAATACCATCTCTCAAGTCACTTCTTTCAAAACACTGATGTAAATCATCAGGTCTTTGGGATTTATTGGCTTTCAAGCTCACCAACTTCTCTCATGCTAATTTTTGACTAATGCTTATTTCCCTTCAATTCCTTATTCTCACTAGATCTTTGATTTTCTCATATATCTGACAGATTTTGTATGCCCTCTTCCGTGAAGACAGATGCAAAGTAATTGTTTAATTCCTTTGCCATTTCCTTATTCCCCATAATAAATTCTCCCATTTCTGTCCTTACTATTGAGGCCCTTACTATTCTTTTCCTTTCAATGTGCCTGCAGAACCTCTTACAACCTGTTTTTGTATTTCTTGTCAGGACTGCTCTGAATATTTTATCTAGCTTTTCTGTATCAATTTATTGGTCCTTCTTTGTTTTAAAACACTACCATTCCTGAGGCCTGCTGCTATTTCTATTACATTTATGAGTCTCTTGGATTTAACACTATCTGTAATTTCTCTTGTCAGTCATGGACAAATCACTTCTTGTGTTGTGCCTTAAAGGAATATATATGTTTGTACATATGCAGTCTTTCTTCAAATACAAATCATTGCCTGTGAATCATCATACCTTTCAATGTATGCAATGCACCAGCATCTTCAGAATTGCAATAAATTTTAACATTTTTTATTTTTGCAGATATTTTGATTGTGAATGTGGATAATAATATTGCAATGGAAAGCCTACTGAAATATCCAATGAGAGGAATCTTCAGAGATCTTATCATTTCAGTTTCTTTTCATTTGTCGTCCATTTTTGCTCTTGCCAAAACATCATACAATGATGAGGTCTGCCAATAGGAACATTTAATAACATCCTGAAAACAGTTCCTTCAAGGTGCTTTGGATGTTTCTGGGGTGTATACACATGTTGAAATATATCGAGGTCAATAATTCCTCTCACTCTTCTATTACATGGACTGTAACACACAAGGAGAAATTTCAACTCAAGACCAAGCCTCAACCAGAAAGTCGAAATTGAAGTAGATGAATTCAATATCATTATCAGAGATAGGAAGGATTATAAAGAGAAGGAATGAAAGGTTAGATTAAGACAGAGATAAATAGAAAGAGAAAAAATGCTTTTCATTTTAAGATTTATCGCTACTACAACAATTAAAATCTGATGGATTGAGATTCCACATTTGTAACATTTAAGTTTGCAGACTCATTAAGCATGGAAACAGGCCCTGCAGCCCAACTCGTCCATGCCGACCAAGGTGCCTTCCTGAGGTAGTCTCACTTGTCTTTGTTTGGCCCATATCCCTCTAAACCCTTCATGTCAATGAACCTGTCCAAGTGTCTTTTGAACATTGTAACTAAACCCACCTCTACCACTTCCTGTGGTAGCTTGTTTCATGGACCCACTACCCTGTGTGTAAAGAACTTGCCCCCCAGGTTCCCTTTAAATCTTTCCTCTCTCACATAAATCTATACCCTCTAGTTTTAGAAAAAGACTGTGACCATTCACATTATCCATGCCCTTCATGATTTTATAAACCCGTCTGTCACCCTTCTGACTCATTCACTCCAGAGAAAACAGCTTATCCAGTCTCTCCTCGAAACTTAAGCCCTCCAGTTCTGGCAACATCCTTGTGAATCTTTTCTGTACACTGTCTAGCTTAATCACATACTTCCTATAGTATGGCGACCAGAAATGCACACAATATTCTGGGTGTGGTCTTACCAGTGTCCTTCCAGCTGTAACATGACGTACCAACTCTTGTACTCAGTGCCCCATCTGATGAAGGCAAGCATGTCATATGCCTTCTTCACCACTTTATCCACCTGTATCATCACTTTCAGGGAGCTATGTACTTTTAACCCTAGATCTCTGTGTTATATGCCACTCCCCAAGGCCCTGTCATTTGCTGTGTCAGTCCTGTCCTGGTTTAACTTCGCAAAATATATCACCTTGCACTTGCACAAGTTAAGTTCCACCTGCCATTCCTTTGCCCACTTTCCAAGTTGATTTAGATTCTGTTGCAACCCTAGACAATCTTCTTCATTGTCCACTATACCACCAATTTTGGTGTCATGTGCAAACTCACTAATCATGCCACCTACTTTCTCATCCAAATCGTTGATATATATGACGAACAACAGTGGACCCAGCATGGATCCCTGCAGCACAACACTGGTCACAGGCCTCTGATTTCTGAAAACCAACCATTCAGTACTGCCCTCTGACTTCTACCACCAAGCTAATTTTGTATCCAACTGGCTAGCTCACCCTGGATCCCATGTAACTCACCTTCTGGACCAGCTTACCATATGAAGCCTTGTCAAAAGCCTTGCTAAAGTCCATGTAGGCAACATCCACCCTGCCCTTGTCAATTCTCTTGGTCATCTCTTTAAAAAAACTCCATTAAATTTGTGAGACACAATTTCCTACGCACAAAGCTATGCTGGCTGTCCCCAGTCAGTCCTTACGTTTAGTGCCTGAAAAGTTGACAGGCAGCAATTAACTCTAATCACGCTGTTAAAAGAATACTTAAGAGTCAGCATGACTTAACAAACTTTGTCGAGTTTATTTAATGGAGATCTAAACAACAAGATGTTAGTTTTTATGATGCTGAGTGATCTCTCACATCAACACACCTTATGGAGCAGAACTACAGCATAAAATTGAATCCCTGCTGATTATATACATGGCTTTTTTAAAAAAATTCTTTCATTTATTTGAAAATATCCAGCCTATATCAGAGTATAGAGGCTTATACATTCTGATAGATTTCCATGCATAAAATTGTCCCTCAAACTCCAGCTATATATGCACTTGAAAGAAAATATCAATTTCTACCTTGCTGCGTTAATTAATTCCAGCTTCCTTCCATTCACTGGGGCTTGCAAACCTGCCCAGGGGTTGGTGAGGGAAGTGAGGGCATGTGGGGGCTGAGAAGTGGGACTGGTTCTGGAATGCAAAGTCACTTGAGTCAGCTAGATCAAGGCTGAGGCAACATGAATAATTGGTCTCATCTCAGGATTGGTGATGGGGCATGATTGCTGAAATGTGGTTGCCAATGAGGCCTCAGAAATGGAGGGGAATAGGGGAGACTGTTGCAAATATTGTGGATGAGGGTTTATATGGGGTATGCCTTTTATTAGAGGAAATAGAGAGCAGGTGGTGACAGCGAGGCTATCAGCTCCTAAAGGGAGAGAAAAAATAAATACTAAACTCATAAAACTTTATCCCTATCAAACTCGGGAGCTTTGGCAGGAAATGTGTTTGGAAATATTTTGCTCAGACTCTGAGCTAGACACGCAGAATAACAATTTAAGTGTAAAAAAAAAGCAAATGCTTGACCTGAAATCCCATCTCTGACCCCTGGCACCCTGCCAGTCATTTGCCTATACACGCGATTTCTAGCCCGAATACCAAAACAGTTTATTTATTAATTTAAGCATTTTCACTTTCCGTCAAACACCAGAGGATATGGCAAGTACAACATATGAAAGTAATTAACTTTTAACTTGGGTCTTGATGAGAAAACTACAGAGCATAAACTGTGATTACTCAGGGGCATTTAATCTACAGACCAAAACTGCCATATAGCCATTAAAGTAACAGTCATTCTGTTGATGTCTAGCACTTTGACACCTGGCCAAGGAGAGTCTTTAAATATGTTGTCTTAATAACATTTCATATATAAACAAGGTTATGCAAAGTGAACCAAATCATGCTATAGGACAAGCCTCTGTATATTATCATGCAATGAGATTTTACTCCCAGTGTTAGAGAGAAGTAAGGTGCTCTTGTGACATAATGAGACTGACCAACGACTATATTCTTAAGCTGTCAAAAGGCAGTAAAATGTCACATATTTCAGTCAATAGGAGTAACTTCAGGTATTTTCTGACACTGGGGCTTACAACCCAATCCAGAGGTTGGAAAAAGAATTGGGGGCTGAGAAAATGGACTGGTGGTGGGATGCAGAGTCACCGAATTGCTCCTGGAATAATGGTCATTTGAAGATGAGCTACTGTATTGGATGATGTTCCATTGAGACTATTCTATACAATGAAAACAAATATTTATTCTGGTAATTATATATAAATAATAATCATATTAGAAATGAAGATGGATTGCTTCCACTCTGGTTCCGTGGGCTTTGGAGTGGCTGACGAGGCCACTGTGGCACCTATAGCTCAGTAACCAGTGAGGAAGGACGCACTTGAAGGCATTGGTGGGTGGGTACTTTGGGGGATGCTTCACTCTTTCTGTCATTTTCACTGGCCATCTCTATGCTCCTGTTCAAGCTTTTCAATGCTATCTCAAGTATTCCTGCCAGGGAATACCATGAATCACCAGGGATGTTACACTTCAATATATTATTATATGATTTTATCTTTTATATATGTTCACTAAAGTCCTTTAAAAATAAATTTCTTGAATGAAGAGAAGATTTCCTCGCATGCAAGGTAAATTACCGATTAGTTGAGATACTAAGATTGAAATACTCCTAAATTCAATCCAAGTTCAAAGGCAAGTTAGTTGATTTTAGCTTTCATTTTTTAAATTTAGTTTTGTATATTTTTAGTATATATACTTGTATTGTACCGGACTGTACATAAAGGGCTACTTCATTTGTCAGGGATAGAAAATTACAGAAAAGCCACTTGTGTAAGTAAGTAATACCTAGTCCTGTCATATCAGGATTGATATCTCACAGATATAAGAATCTCCTTTGTGTTCAATTATCAAAGAGAGAAAACAAGTGCAATTTAAATATTCCATGAAATGGAACTTGATGGCAGAGAGAAATATAGAAAAGAGATAAAAACATACATAAGAATGAGCTAGATGGAGGGAAGAATTTATTGAAGCAATCTATCTTGGGTTCCAAATGAAAAATGCAAATTGCTAGTTTTAATTAAGATTTTGGTGCAAGTTTACTCCGGTACATGGCTTGCAATTGGAATTACTGCACAGGGGACATTGGTGTGATGTTGAAAGCACGGCCAATAATTTCTGCTGAAAATTATGCGTGTGGAAATGATGGTCATGAGCAGGTTTCGGATCAGCAATGATGCTCCCTCTGGTCAAATGGGCTGTCAACACACTGGATAGATTCAAAATGTATAATGGCCTCAAGAGTGAGGTATTGAAGCATTGATGGAACCTATAGAAAGTACCCCAGCATGAGTCATTGCTTCCAGGAAGTGAAAGAAAAACAGTTTCAGTGTAGGCATAATCGCATTGATGTTTAAAATGGGATACAGGTTAACAGAGGTTACATGTATTAATTAAAAACAGCAGGCCTCACTCAAAGAGACTGAAACTTGGCAAGCATGCTGGATTCTATGCTATACTGCTTTTTTCCTAAAAATTAAAGGCTCATGGTCACCCCCTAAAGTGTAATATGTGACCTTTCCCTTCATTACTCCATAAACGCATACAAATTTCACAGTGAAAAATGTCAGTGGCTTATTTAAAAGCCATCATGCATTGTGTTTACCGTGGCTCCTGTTGCTACTCTTCCTTCACAAAATCTACATATGAAAAAGACGCAATGAAATGAATTTCATTAAAAAGTAGTATGAAGAGAACCAAAAATCACAAATGTCTCACTACTTGTTGATGCTGAAGAATTTGGCCAACTCTGGGTGATTCTGGAACACACAAAGACACTTGTGAATATAAATAAAATGGAACTATCAACATAAAATAAAATTATTACAGAAATAGTCCAAAACTGTCAATATCAGGGTATACCATTAATGACCAGCAATAGTAATAGCAATGACAAGAGTATAACTGGGGAAAGGGTAGGATCACTCAAGGATAAAGGAGGAAACATGTGCTTGGAGGTGGGAGAGGTCCTAAATGAGTACCTTGCATCAGTATTTACCAAGGAGTAGGACATGGAGGATGGGGAGATAAGTGTGGACTGTGCTAATATGCTAGGGCATTCTGAGATAAAGGAGGAGGTAGCGTTGGGTCTCTTAAAGAACATTAAGATGGATAAGTCTCCAGGGCTGGACGGGATATACCCCAGTTTATTGAGAGAGGCAGGAGATGAGATTTCTGGGGCCTTGACCAAGATCTTCATGTCCTTTCTAGCTACAGGCAAGGTCCCAGAGGTCTGGCGAGTAGCTAATATTGTTCCATTATTCAAGAAGGGAAATAGGGATAATCCTGGAAACTATAGACGTGTGAGTCTCACGTTGGTGGTAGGGAAGCTGTTGGAGAGGATTCTTAGGGATTGGATTTATGAGCATTTGGAAAACCGTGGCCTAATTAGGGACAGTCAGCATGACTTAGTGCGGGGCTAGTCATATCTTACTAACTTGATTGAGTTTTTTGAGGAAGTAACGAAGGTAATTTTTGAAGGTAGAGCTGTGGATGTTGTCTACATGGATTTTAGTAAGGCATTTGAACAGGTCCTTCATGGGAGGCTCATCCAGAAGATCAAGATGCGTGAGATCCATGGTGAATTGGCTGTTTGGATTAGAATTTGCTGTTTGGATTCAGAATTGGCTTGCCCATAGAAGACAGAGGGTGATGGTTGATGGGACTTACTCTGGGTGTTGTGGATAGTGTAGAAGATCGCCAAAGAATACAGCGGGATACAGGTTAGTTGCAGATATGTGTGGAGGAATGGCAGATCTGGCCAAATGTGAGGTGTTGCACTTTGGGAGATCTAATGTAAAGGGACAGTACACTGTTAATGGCGAGACAGTGGGATCTTGGGATCCAAGCACATAGATCCCTGAAAGTGGCTGTATAGATTGATAGGGTGGTAAAGAAGGCATATGACATGTTTGCCTTTATTAGTCGAGGCACTAAGTTCAAGAGTCAGGAAATTATGCTGCAGCTTTGTAAAACTCCAGTTAGGCCACATGTGGAGTAGTGCATTCATTTCTGATCGCCCCATTATAGGAATGATGTGAAGCCTTTGGAGAGGATGCAGAAGAGGTTTACCAGGATGCTGTCTGGATTAGAGGGCATGTGCTATAAGGAGAGGTTGGACCAATTTAGGTTGTTTTCTCTGGAGCAGCAGAGGCTGAGAGGAGATCTGATAGAGGTTTATAAGATTATGCGAGGCATAGATAGAATAGGCAGCCGGTATCTTTTTCCCCCAAGGTCGAAATGTCTAATACAAGAGGGCATACATTTAAGGTGAGAGGGAGTAAGTTCAAAGGAGATGTGTGGGGCATTTTTTTATTTTTACACAGAGAGTGGTGGGTGCCTGGAATGCACTGCCAGGTGTGGTGGTGGAGGTAAATACGAAAGAGGCTTTCAAGAGGCTCTTAGATAGGCACATGAATGGGCAAAGAATGAAGGGATATGGACATTGTGCAGGCAGAAGGGATTAGTTTAGTTAGGAATTTAATTACTAGTTTAATTAGTTCAGCATATCATCATGGGCTGAAGGTCCTGTTCCTGTGCTGTACTGTTCTATGTTCTAAAGTGATCATATTCTTTATAATCCAGAATTAGTGGTGAACACTTGGTGTGGTGCTGAATAGCTCCCATACTTCAGGAGCTGAGTCTCAGTCCTTCAAAACCACATTACTTAAAAATCCTTCTCTTAACATTCTGCCTTTGCAATTTGCTTCATTGCTTCCAACATCAATTTCTTAGTTTCATCCTCAAAACTCTTGAATGCTTCATCAACTTCACAAGCACCTTTCCCACATCTCTATGATTAAGCCTTTCTACTTAGGTTCCCCAAATCTATTCCCATGTCTCCTGCATCTCCAAGTTAGTTCCTACTATTGCCTCTACTACTGAAATGGCCCTAAGTCCAAAAGGACAACCTCAACTGTGGCCATATTTCATAAACCTCTTTGCCTTCCTTGATCTTTCTGTGGTCATTAACTTGTTTGTCTACATCATACTCCTTTTCCCTACTGCCCAGCTTGGTAAGACTGTCCTTGTTTACAGCCAATCTCTGATATCAATCTTAACTAGAGCATCTCAAGTATGAGTTAATTCTCCCTGAACTTGTAATGCAATCAGTTAACTCCCCCAACTCAACATTATTCACAGAAATGGGGATCAACTTCTACATTTGTTTAGCTGATATCCTAATTACCTTTCATCAATTTCCTCAAACCTTCTATTGCCTCTGTATAAACAGTATTCTTATTGACTGTCCACAATGTTCCCCAATTTCCTCTGGATTGGAGATAAATGCCATTGTTTTTATTATGTGCCACAAATTCCAGATCCTCACTAATGACTTATTCCCCCCTTTGGTGAAGTTATTTACCATCCCAGTGTTCATCAAGTTCAGCTTCCAACCCATCCATCAGTAGTAACAAACCACATCACCATGGTCACCTCAGCTCATCTTTCGTTGAAATCCTCAGCTATACGTTCATTTATCCCAAACTTAACTGTTCCAATGTTTTCCCAGATGGGAACTCATTCTTTAGCATCTATAAATTTAAGCTCATCAGAAACTCTGCTGCCTTTATTATAATCTGCACTTGGTCTTGCTCACCCATCACTTACATTTGGCCCTTTCTTGGCTTTTTGTGTATACCTCCAAGACCTTCGCCCTCTTCACTGTTATCTTCTGTAGTCTCCTAAATTCTCAGTCTCTCAATGACTTCTTGGTCCTTTGCTTTTTAATTTCAGGCTCAATCACTTTGGTTCTCCACCTCTCCTCCTGTAAAATTCCTCATAAGTCACCCCTGACTATACTTTTGATGCTCTCCCGCACCAAAATATATTGTTTGAAAAGCAGAAACTGGAGTTGCAGGAAAAATGAAAGCAAAATAGGAAATGCTGGCAGTTTTGATGAAAGGTTATCAAATTGAAATGTTTTTTCTCTCCACAGATATTGCCTGACATTCTGTTATTTCATCTGATCCGACCTGTGAAGCATCGTGAGATGTTTTTCTGTGTTAAGGTAATACATACGTAAATCCAATTTGTTGCCAATGCTCTAATCATTTAAATCTATGTGCCCTATATGATTGTATGAATGAGGACTATATCAGGTTACTTATTTGGTTTTCTTTTAAAAGAGCCAAAGAAATCTGCTTCAACTACTCAACTAAATATAAATATACAAGGAAATACAAGAATGAGTGTTAGAAAATATTTAGTGCAGTAGTGAGGTTATTCTGCAGTATCAACAGGTTCATCATTTCTGCCTGAGATTCTAATCTACACTTCCATCTGCTGTTTCAGGTAGATGTTTAAAAAAATGTTATCATTGATTGTGGAATTCATCTGATGCCCTAGCCAAAGACCTATCCCTCAAACAACAGCTAAATGATCTGACCTTTTTTTTGTTGCTGCTCGAGGGATTATGGTGTGTGAATATTGGCAGTCACATTTTCTGCATTGCAACTCTTACCATATTTCAAAAGGTATTTCAAAGTATGTTGTATTGTGCTGTGACCTTGAAATGCTCTGCAAAAATACCAGTTCTTTCTTTATGCGAGTATATAAGTAATATGTCAGTGTTTGTGTACAACATTTTATATTTGAATTGTTTTATTTTGATACAGAACCAGGTATTATTCCTAATTTTCATGTGTCTTTCTTGTTCCTTGCGTGACTCAGGAACAGGTGAACATTGATATGCATCACTGTATTCTTGTATCACAGCCCCACCAAGACAAAACAAACAGGAAATGGTTTTCAGATGGTTTCCATGTTGTATTAATTGCAATATTGCTTTCCTATTTGACAAGTAAACAGTGATAGCTTTCACTGAAAATCTGCTGAATCTTTCTTCTTTGCAATGTAAATTTCTGGTAGACAAAGTAGTGTATTAACCCAAAATGGTTGACCTTGTCATACTATTATAATTGTGGGGTTTTGGAACTTCTCCTTCCAAATCCCAAAACTACAGCCCGCAAAATGAGTTGGGTTATGTTTCAGTGAATCAATTAATATTCCTGAGAGTTTTGTTCAATGGTAAGTGTCTGACAAAATATGAAACAGTATGTATAAGCCATAATATTCCCTGAATCAGTCAGTTAAATAAGTCGCCAGTTCACTGCTTTCTATTGGCTTCATTTTTACTTATTAAATCACATTGCTGAATCCCAAGAGCCAGGTATTCACCGCTGTCTACCATTATACCTCATCTACTCAAAATATAAGCAGTGATGAAATCTGTATATAATCATAAAATGCATTCCAACAATTGTTTGAAACCAACCACAGACTAAGGGTTGTAGTTAGTAAAATCATTTTTCAAGTACTCAGGGACTAGGCAGCACAGAAAATTCAAACACTGCCACAATTAAAGATCAAACCCAGAATAATCAATGGAAAGGAATGTTCAGTCCCATTTTCTTCACTGCTCAATGTTGTATGTGTGAGATAAACACAAGCAGTCATCCTAAGCTCAAACCAACCAGAATTCAAGTTGGGCTTGAACCTTGACTCAAGATGTTGCTTAATGAGTGATACCATCCATAAAAGGGTAGCAGGTGAGCAATCCTAATTGTAACAATAATGTTTCAAGTGCTGCATGATTCTAGTTGCTCTTCCAACAATAAATTGTCAAAATTATGTTATATTATCTTGTCGCCATCAAGAAGTAAATGACAACTTTGTTATAAATTGCTGTTTTATTCATGTCACAATTATTAACTGATATTAATGTGACAGTCCCATTCAAGTCCTTCACGTTACACTGATGTTTAATTTTACTGATCAAAAGTTTCAAATGAAATAATTAAGTTTTATACAAGGAACTTCAGATGTATTTAAAGTTTAGACTCCTGTTCAGTCCTAACAGGACCAGTAGAGGTGACCACAGTACTTAGCTCAGGAGCCACAGGTATCTCTTCAAAATCCTGTGAAGCTACTGCAGATATTTATTCAAGAAGTTCCACAAGAGTCACAGATTCAACGAATTACCACCTGATCTTAGCTGGGGTAACATCAACTTTGTTTTCATGCCCTATTCCCTACATCCCTCACCTGTTTGGGATTCACCAGAACCCTCTAAATTTCTCCAGTCTTAGTCCAAATGTAGACAAAAGAGCTGAATTCCAGAGTGACTACCAGCATTTCATCATGCGGCATCAAAGTGTCTGAGTAAAACAATGGTCATCAAGGGAAAACACTCCAATAGTGGTTTTTATACCTCACACAAAGAAAGAAGATTGTAGTTGTTGAAGGTCAATTATCCCAGTCCAAGAACCCTGCTGCAGTAATTTCTACGAGCAGTGTCTTAGGCCCAACCCTCTTCAGCTGTTTTGTCAATGATCTTCCTTCTAACATAGGTCATATGTGGGGATGTTCTCTGATGATTGTGCTATGTTAAATTCTATTCGCAACTCTTCAAACCTACACGTAGAAGACCTATACAACAGTCAGGCATGAGCTGATAAACATCGAATAACATTTTCAGCACACAGATGCTGTTCATTGACCACTCCAACAAGAGAAAATTTAACCACCTACCCTTGTCATTCAATGTTATTATCATCACCGAGTCCCCATCACCAATATTGTGCAGGTCATTCCCTCCAGCAGAATTGCAGCCTTTCAGATTCAGTATCAAATTCTACAATTTTAGGTAACTCACTCTTTCTTTAACTCATTTCATCTCACCCTATCAAGAGATATTCCCTTTGTTCCACCTATCCTTCTCCAACAACTGAAACTAACTCGTTTTCTCTTTCCCAGATCTGACAAAGGATTTCAGATCTGAAATATTAACCCCATTTCTCTTTCCACAGAATCTGCCTGACCTGCTGACTGCTTATGGTATTTTCTGGTTTTCATTTCAGATTTCCAGCATCTGCAATTTTTTTGAAATGTTGAAATGAGAGCCTAAAATCATATCGGCTCTAGTCATGAAATATTTCCTCATAATTTAAAACTTGGAGTTTAATACTAACCCAGTAAAATCTACAATATACTTCCTCCAAGGTCAGTATATTTTTTCTAGGGTGTGTGCCCGGAATGGCTCAATGTTTCATATTTTCCTGTATCCAATTCTACATCCCACCACTTCACCCAATTATTTAATCTAGTAATGTGATTTTATTCTTCCTTCTACATTGCTGTCTATCTCTGTGTCATTAGCAAACCTGCAACAGTGCTTTAGGTTACATCATTAATACTGTGTAATTTTGTGATCAACATAAATCCTTCCAGGACACAACTACTTGCATTCTACCAATTAGAAAAGCTGCCCATTATCCCTACTGTTTGGCTATTACCATCCAACATTCTTTTTTTTGGCCTTTAACTTTAGATAACAGCTTCTGATAAGAGACTATTGTCTTCTGGCAGTACAGACATACAAGATCAATAAACATTCTCCTGTCAAATAATTTAAGGCACTGCTTCAAAAGTGTGAAGCATAATTTTCTCAATCCATGCTGCTTCCTCTGATCAGCTCAAAAATTTCAGTGTTCAGTTACTCTATCCTTAATTATACAATCTAGTGAAAATCCTTGCTTATGTATTTTGTCTAATATGTGACTCCAGAGCCACAAGGGCCAGTTAAGTGTTTTAGGGCCTCACTACTGAGGAGGCTGACATTGGTTTGATTATCCTTACAGTAGATTAGGAGGATTTTGCAGAGACATCATTGGCAATATCTCTCCAGGGTCTTATACTGCCAGCTGTATTGGGGCTGAAGGGAGGTGCATGGGTCAAAGGTAGACCAGGGGGATAGTCAAAGAGAATATACACAAAGAGAAAAGATTCAGGGATAGGTAAGTTTGACAGGAGAGTAATAAAGGGGAGAGTGGTGAGATGGGAGGGGTGGAAGGGCGAGGAGGCAGTGGGAAAGGACATTTATGTCTTAGTACACTTCTGTGTGCGTGTGTTTGTGTACATGCAAACACAAACACACCCACACCCTTCCATGTGTGAGGATTAATAGCATTGTAGCAGAGCCCAGCCCTCTGTTGTCTTGGGTCTCCTTGCCACTGGATCAAGGCCTCACTGTGTCAAATCTGCATGATAGGTAGTATGCAATGGCTGATCCTATTAAAAGAAATAATGTACAAGCAACTTCCACTCAAGTTTGGGACCTGGAATGTCTAAACTCTCATGGATGACCCCATGACCTGAACTACCCTCTGCCAAAGCTCAGGAACTCAAATGCCTTGATATTGACATCACATCAGTGAGACACAATGAGTAGGTGGTGACCAGCTAAAAGAACAAGACAATGGGACACCTTTCTATGGAAGGGCAAACTGCTACAGGAATGCCTTCTTCATTGAGTGGACCTGGCCCTCACAATTGAGCTAGTCTAGCATCTCGGCAACTGCCCTTGTGGGATAAGGCAATACCTCATGAGTTTCACAGTGTGCACCAATGCAGCTGGCAAATAAAAAAAAGCTTGGATATGTCTATTCTACATCACTGCAATAGAACCATAGAGCACTACAGCACAGAAAACAGGCCATTCGGCCCTTCTAGTCTGTGCCAAAACTTTATTCCACTAGTCCCATTTACCTGCACCCAGTCCTTAACCCTCCAGACCTCTCCCATCCATGCATCTATCCAATTTATTCTTAAAACTTAAGAGTGAGCCTGCATTTACCATGTCAGATGGCAGCCCTTTCCACACTCCCACCACTCTCTGAGTGAAGAAGTTCCCCCTAAACCCATGTACTTATCTCTCCTAATTTAGGTGGAAAGAGCCTACTCGCATTTACTCTGTCTATACCCCTCATAATTTCGTAAACCTCTATGAAATCTCCCCTCTTTCTTCTACGCTCCAAGGAATAAAGTCCTAAACTGTTCAATCTTTCCTTGTAACTCAACTCCTGAAGACCTGGCAACATTCTAGTAAATCTTCTCTGCACTCTCTCAATCTTACTGATATGCTTCCTATAGTTAGGTGACCAGAAATGCACACAATACTCCAAATTTGGCCTCACTAATGTCTTATATAACCTCACCATAACATCCCAACTCCTATACTCAATACTTTGATTTATGAATGCCAGGATGCCAAAAGCCTTCTTTACAACCGTGTCTACCTGTGACACCATTTTCAGGGAATTATGTATCTGAACTCCCAGATCCTCAGTGCCCTACCATTTACTGTGTATATCCTACCTTGATTTGTCCTTCCAAAATGCAACACCTCACACTTGTCTGCATTAAATTCCATCTGCCATTTTCTGGCCCATTTTTCCCAGTTGGTCCAGATCCCTCTGCAAGCTTTGAAAGCCTTCCTCGCTGTTCACAACGCCTCCAATCTTAGTGCCATCAGCAAACTTGCTGATCCAATTTACCACATTATCATCTAGATCATTGGTATAGACAACAAACAACAATGGTCCCAGCACAGATCCCTGAGGCACACCACTAGTCACAGGTCTCCAGTCTGAGAAACAATCATCCACTACCACTCTCTGTCTTCTCCCACACAGCCAATTTCGAATCCAGTTTACAACCTCTCCATGGATACCTAGTATCTGAACCTTCTGAACTAACTTCCCATGTGGGACCTTGTCAAAGGCCTTATTAAAGTCCATGTAGACAACATCCACAGCCTTTCCTTCTTCTACTTTCTTGGTAACCTCCTCGAAAAACTCTACAAGACCATCTACCATGCACAAAGCCAATCTAAACACGATCTACCATGCACAAAGCCAATACTGCTGGATTGTCAGTCCTCTTTATGACTATGACTTAGGAGTTGTTGTTGCTCAACCAGATCTTCATATTTGTGCATTGCTATATCTCACCACTTCAATCTGAATCAATCGTGAGAACTCATAATAAGTTTTCCCACACAGCATCATTTGCTGACAAGAAATACTTTACAGAGAGAAGTTTCAATATGAAATTTATCATTAAATAATTTACTGACATCATCGCCACCTCCAAGAACTTTCATTCAAATATGGCTTAGCCTATATTGTATGAATTATTTGATTACTCCAATTGATGACTTATTCTCTGTTTATCAGCAAATTTAGCAACCATAGTGTTTCATCTAGTCATTTAAAAAATGTAAAATTTTTGAGGCCTTGGCACTGATCTCTGTGGTCTATCACTTGTCACATCTTGCCAACTGGAAAAGGTCTATTTATACCTACCCTGTTTCCTGTTAGCCAGACAATTTTCTATCTACAATAATATGAAACCTCCAACAATATGAGTTTTAATTTTCCTTAATAACCCTGATGTGACACCTTATGAAAACAGTCTGGAAATCTAAGCATAATACATCCACTGGTTCTCCTTTATCCATTATTATGTAACTTTGTCAAAGACCTAAAATAAATTGACCAAACATGATTTCACTTTCACAAAACCATGTTGACTTTGCCTGATTATCTAGAATTAGTTTCCAAGTGTTCTGCTATAACATCTTCACTAGTAGTTGCCAACATGCCCTACATCAGATGCTAAGGTAACTGGTCTGTGCTTAGTCTCCCTCTCTTTTTGAGTGAAGGTGTATTTGCTATTTTCCAATCTATTGGACCTTCCATGAACCAAGGCAACACTGGAAAATTAAAATGACACAGTACTATCTCACTACCTATTTTATAGTTAGTAATAAGCTGGTTCCATAAATGTAATAAGCTATTTTCTGTTAGAATGTCCTTTCTAAACTCCTATTTAATCTACTTTCTTAAATGCTCCTGTTTTCTACTGTTAATAAACAAGAACATTTCAACTTGAATGTGCATAGGATTTTTTTTGTAGTAAAGAATAATAACGGGAACCACAGAAAAATATTTTAAATAAAAGTCACAAGGCAAGTGTTGAAATTTGCACTGAGGCAGATCACTTGAACTTTGCATCACTTACTGAACCACGATTGTAGGAGCATGGATTGCATAATGAAGTATCAACAACTTTCTTACTGGCACCCTAACATGATGTCTGCAGGCTATCTTATATGTTTAAACAGCAACCAATCATAACAGATATCTCTGGCTCCAGCTACCATGTGGCACTAAGAAAAGGACCAAACACAGACTTTCAATCTTGTTTTTACAGCTGCAAAATGATAAAACAATAAACTGGAGAGCTGCCAAGAATTAGTTTGCTAAGGATTTGATGTATTAAACACATGTTGCGTGGAACTTCAAATCCTTCTTCAATGTGAAAATATTTCATAATTTAAAAACATTTACAGATAACAATAAATGTAAATATTGGAAGTTTTTAGCAATCTGGATAAGATCCTTCATCAGAATCCAGCAGATCCATTAATGGGAGCTTCTGAAATATCATAAATATCATACATTTTTCAATTTTTCTTCAGATAAAAAAAATGACAGTACACCTCCACATTACGGAGGGGTTGTGTTCCTAGAAAACTGCCCATGTCGTGATTTTCCATAAACTGAACTCTTCAGAAAATTGGTTGTATCTTTCCATTTTGTGTTTATTTAGTTCTTTTTTCACCCTCACATAAATTCCATAACAGCAAATTTTCATTCTGTATTTTAAACTTTTTGGTTGTGATCTGTGAATTCTGTAAGGGTGAATTTTCATTACCTGAACTATTGTAACATGGAGTACACTATAGTCTTATTGCCATTACAACTTACCACTAAAGGAGGCTTCAGTTCTGAATAGAATATTGTTAAAATGGTAGAAGACAATAATAAACACTTTGAGCTATTGCTCCAAGAAGCCTTCGAAAAATTACAATATTAGATTTTAAATAAAAAGAAATGCCAGGAAGCAATCATATTCACTTCTGGGATTCATTCCTTCCCTCACCCTTCATTTTAAATATCATTAATCCCTCATTCTCCATTTTACTTATGTTACCATGATATTCCTAAAAAATGAATTCAGGGGAGCAGCTTTCAGGGACAAGTTTTTGCATTCCCTCCTCCCTTGCTATTTGAACCGAGGTAAGTAGAAAGCATGTTGTCCAATATTAAAGGCTAATACATAGGAGCTAAACCCTTCATTATGATAAACAGATGGATTTCATAAGAGAATATTAATAGAGTCATAGAGACATACATCACACAAACAGGCCCTTTGGCCCACCATGTCCACGCCGATCATCAAGCACCCAATCCTACCTTAACTCATTTTATTCTCCCTACATTCTCATTAACTCTTCCTGCTCACCCCCAGGTTCTACCACTCATCTGCACACTAGGGGCAATTTACAGTGGCCAATTAACCTATCAACCTGCACATCTTTGGAATACAAGAGGAAACCAGAACACCTGGAGGAAAGCGACACAGTCACAGGGAGAATGTGCGGTTCAGTTCAATTCCAACCATACCCAAGAAGTTCAGCATGATCAAAATCAAAGAGGCCTGCTTATCGACAACCTACTCACCACCCTAAACACTCACTCCCTCTACCGCAGGTCAATTATGCCTGCAGTGTGTAAGATCCATCACAGCATCTCACAAAGGGTTCTTCAACAGCATCTCCCCAACACTTGACTTTACACCCCATGGTAAAGGCATCAGGCAAATGGGAACACCATCATGTCCAAATAAGGCACACACCTGAACCAATATCTTGAAACTCTCTTTCTTTCAAACAGTACTTTGAAAGAATCTTAACCACATGGACTGTGCCAGTTCACGAAGATTGATCACTACCATCTTCTCAAGGGCAACTAGGATGGGTAAAGATGAATATTTACCAGCAATACACACATTCCATGAATGAATAAAAGTACACTAATTCCTTGATTTATGAATGTTTGATTCATGAATTTTTCTATGACAGCATTGACTTTTTATGGTATGTAACTTCAATTTACGAAGCTATCTTTTTGCAATAACAAATAACATGCCTCTAATACCCATTATGCATTTTGCCATTCTGATAAACGAAATTTTGTTAACAAAATGTTTTCCAGGAATGAAATTCCATTGTAAACCAAGGAATTACTGTAATTAAAACTTTGCCAAGTAAGTTTTCAATTATCGATAAGAACCATTTTCAGGCTAAAATAATTCTAGCAGTTGGTCCTTGACACTCCCACTATTTAAACCATCTTTTTTTAACATTTGGTTACCCATTTGTTGCTGAGCTCAATGTGAGATGCATTTCCCAGGAGAACTCTAGTTTGCCCACCTTATTTTAGGAGTACTGATTCAAAATCAGTATCATTACATGGGTGGTATCCACACCGACAGTTCATGATTTTCATAACCTCAACCCAGAAACATCAAGGCCAGCTAGAGCACATGCTATGGCTGCTTCTGCAAACTCAGCACAGAACAGGGATAAAGCTCTACCTCTGATTATTTAATACATTTGTCCATGGATTAATGTTGGTTTAATGGCATCATTCTCAACACTGATTCAGACGATTACAATTCCAGCTCCACCCCAGAGGTTTTTGCTTTTAGCTCAGACTGAACATTTCAATGCATTACTAAGACCATTGCTCAGTTGGAGATGCCAAGTTGTAGAAGATATGTTAAACTGAAATAATTGCAAATAATTCCAATGAACACACTTGAAGAGTAGAGTATATTTTCTAATGTCACAACCAATATTTATTGCTGAACCAACATCACTGAAAGCATATTATCTGATCATTTATATTTGAGAGTATTACCTTAAGCACATTGGTTCCCATATTTACCTATGACACAATAGTCACTATTCTGCAAAGGTGTTTCACTGAATATGATGAATGTCTTGAGGTTACAAGCTCCATCTTCCTTCTTTCTGGGCTTTTGGCACAGAAGTCTTTGAGGACCCAAATCCACCAGCAGAAATGTAGCAGGACAGCACTTAAATAAGCCTCCAGGTCCTGCTGTGGCTCCCATACCAAATTGTAGCAGTGGAGTTTTTTTTTAATGCTTGAAACCGCAGCCTGTATCTCAAAGACTGTATCAGCAAATGGAAAAAAATGAGCTGAGTCATGCAGCTCTAAGGATGAGAGCCCTAACGAAAGTTGAAGTGGAACATGTCCATTATATTTAAAGCTTGTCCTTTGGTGTTCAAAAGCCACCACTGTAAGGGCAATCTGTGAAAACAATTACACTTTCCCACAGAGCTCAGCTTGGTCCTGAATAGAGCATATTCCATAGGTTTTACAGGGGTGAAAGTCCAGGATAGCTCAAGAACTCCTTCAGATGTGCTCCAGATGTCAGTCTTGGGTTGAAGAATTGCTTGTTCCGCCATGCAGAATTTCCTGTGCTGAATCCCAGAGCAACTCAACAACTCTGCAACCTCCTCAACCTCAGGAATTTCAGGCTCTTGGTTATGTACCAGTGGTGCCTTTTGTTTTTGCACCTCTGTCATTTTAGCATATAAGGAAACACATGTAGCAGTAATAGTTAAAAGAACGCCTAGCTTAGGAATGTTCTGACCTGCTACGCTCTCCTCTGTTTACAATAACCAATTTATACAGAATTATTTTCCCAGCTGTTCCCTGATGGCAAACATCTGTGCAGAGTAAAAACTGTAAATAGCCCTCAGTATTCAGGGGTTAACATGCTAAACCTAACAAAGGTTTACATGCCACCACATTGCATTTAATAAGAAATATCTCAGAGCCATTTTATAACTGAGAGCTTGCTTGGAGCAGCTTATCCACAAAGAATCCTATTTTCACTAAGTTTATGAATCAAAATGTATAAAATATGGAATTAGGGAACTACCATTTAAATATATATATAGTGGGATAAGCTCATTGATTGGAAACAATAAAATAAATGGTGGCTTTGATCACAAGCATCAAAATAAGAAACCTACAAAAGACTTAGAAGAGTTATTGCCAAATTGATTTTAACACAGATGGTTGTGATAGAGACCAGGTATGAATAACTAAGATTTTACTGGCTTTGTTTACAATGAACTTTTAAAATGTGATGCATTCAAGATGCTGAGAAGGTCACAAGTGATTTGATACATTGGAATCTACACTGTCCATAAATGTAAAATAAAAGAAGAAAATGCTGGGAACACACATCAAGTCAGGCAGCATCTGTGGAAAGAGAAACAGAGTCAACATTTCAGGTCAATGACGCTTCATCAATCATTGACCTGAAATATTAATCTGTTTCTCTTTCCACAGATATTGCCTGGATTACTGTTTGTTGTGTTTGATTTTGGAGTCCAGTGGTAGTCATAACGTGCTGCAAGTCCTCAGCACTTGTGCTTGGAATGTAAACCTGCACCAGGCTTGACCAGGCTCAGGAATATCAAGTTCATTCACTTCAATGGACATCCTGGCCTGGAAATTCTTCAGCACCTGAAAAGAAGTCCATGATGTCCATTAGAATAAGCCCCGTAGGCCAAACCTGCTTTTGCTTTGCAAGGTCAGACCAAGCTGAGAAAACAAGGTAGGTCACATATCTGGCTTGTTGTGGGGATGACTTACAAGATAAGGTAAGGTATCTTTATTAGTCACGTGTACATCAAAACACACAGAGAAATGCATCTTTTGCATAGAGTGTCACCATGCTTCTGGCACCAACACAGCATGCCCATTGTAGAGGGAGTTGGGGTTCATGAGGGTCAGATGGAGGGTCAGGTACCAAGAGAGGGTATGGATACATCACAACCATGAAAGCAATGGGGTAATTTGGAGTCTGAGGAAGAGCTGGTGTGAGGTTTATTTTGTTTTATTTAGAGGTGACCTACCTGGAGCCGATTCCCAGCATTGGATTCCACAGGTTCAGGCATGTTCCCTTTTAATTATGCTGAAGCAGGTCACACAGTTCACGTGAAAGCACGCTACTGCACAAATGCCCTGTGCCAGTTGCAGGCCATGCACTTATCAAAGAAAAATAACAGAAGTCACTTGCTATGCAGTAGCAGACTGACTGCTTCCATGTATTTGGGAGTCGGACACACACAGGACACTGATAAAGAATCACAAATTTCATTCTCCATGCATTAAGTTCCCAACTTTGATTACTGATTAAATTTCTGAGGAAACAAATGACATTGCACAAATCAACACTGTGCTACATGACACAATTTATAGGCCGCTATTTTTTTCCTCTGTCCTTGCAAAAATATAGAAGACACTATCAAGGCCACTTCTTCAACAGACAATCCTCTGTCCCATGGATTCCTCCACCACTTGTTCTCCTGATTAAATAGTCCCAAAAGTATAAGGCACAGCAACAAGATCCAACTTAGAAGGCACAAAGTAAAATTCAAATATCTCTGCAATACTTAGATGAATCAGTAAAACATCTTAAAAATATCTTGACCTTTTTAGATATGCCATAACACTCAGAGATCTCAGACTGATATCTAACTTCTAAAAACAGACTTGGTTAATGATTTTGATCATGGCTTATGGTGTTCAATGCCTCTTACATTCTCCTAATATCTAATTGATCTTGCTTTTGATGGCACAGATACCACTGCACCGTCAACACACAGAAATACACACAAACACATGCACAGTTCTTAGGTTATCACTTGGGCTCAAGGATTACTACTTGCTTCCACTCCAGTTCTGTGGGTTCTGAGGTAGCTGAAGAGTCCCATGCAGGATACATATCACAGGTGAGGCAGGTGGTGTTTGGCCAGGTAGGTGAGTGGGTAGTTGGGAATGATGTAGTCTCCTTCTGCTGATTGTGCACACTCCCGTCATGGAAACTTGAAGAGCTTCCTGAATCCTCCTCCTCCATTTTGAGCAGCCATGGGCCAGATATTTCCATGAGTGGGTGAGTGTGTTACATTTTTTCATGGAGACTTTGAGAATGTCCTGGAAGTATTTTCCCTTTCCTTTTGGCAATCTCTTCCCACAATGGATTTTGGAGAAGAGTGCTTGTTTCAGGAGTCTGATATCAGGTATGCAGGCAATGCGGAATGCACACTGGAGATGGTGGACAAAGCGATGTTGGGGTCGATGGCTTGGGGGAGGTGGCTAGCATTGGTTTGCCTATCTGCCAATTAATTTGTATGATTTTGAGGGGAAAGTTTTGGTGGTATTTCTCCGGTGCTTTGACGAGTTGATGGTAGATCATCTGTGACTCCAAAGGAATCATATGAGGGCAGGGATTGTTGCTGCTCAGATGATCATGAGCTTGAAGCTAGATTTGAGGTCTTGTCTTTGAATGCCATTTTTTAAAGTCAGCTGTTGTACTAGAGATGCTGGGGAATCTTGTCGTTGAGGGGTGGTTCCCAAAATGATTCACATTTTCCATGGTCTCACTGTGCTTCTTGAATATTGGGAGCTGGTGTTGCATTGGTTGGTGGAGAACCAAGGCCAAACTTTGACTCCAAGTCAACAATACTTGGAGCTTCATCTCCAAGTTTGTGTTTATGCAAATGGTGTCTGCATACTACAATTCATGGGCTGATGTTGATTCTGCAGTGGAAATGACGAAGTATGAACAGTTTTCCACTCATCCTGTATATCAACCATTGGAGGCATATTGCAATGAGGAAAATTGCAAACATATTTGGAGTAGTGGGAAAGTTACTGGAGGGGATTCTGAAGGACTGGATTTACCTGCATTTGGAAAGGCAGTGACTGATTAAGGATAGTCAGCATGGCTTTGTGCGCAGGAAATTGTGTCTCACAAACTTGATTGAGTGTTTTGAAGACGTGACCACAAGTGCCTAGTTGGTAGATATTGTCTACATGGACTTTAGCAAGGTCTTTGACTAGGTCCCTCATGGTGGGCTGGTCCAGGATGTTAGATCACATTGGATCCAGGGTAATCTAACTAATTGGATATAAAATTGATGGTGACAAGAGTCAGAGGATGGTCGTGGAAGGTTGCTTTTCAGATTGGAGGCCTGTGACCAGTGGTGTGCTGCAGGAATCCGTGCTGGGTACCCTGTTGTTTCTCATCTATATTGACGATTCGTTTGAGAATGTAGGTGGCATGATTAGTAATTTTGTGAATGACACCAAAATTGGTGGTATAGTGGACAGTGAAGAAGGTTATTTAAGATTACAGCAGCATCTAGATCAATTGGGAAAGTGGGCCAAGGAAGGGAGGACGGAATTTAAATCAGACGAGCGCAAAGTGTTGCATTTTGGGAAGCTAAACCAGGGCAGGACTTGCACAGCAAATGGAAGGGCCCTAGAGAGTGTTATAGAACAGAGAGACCTAGAGGTACAACTACATAATTCCCTGAAAGTGGCAACAGGGTGGTGAAGAAGGCATGTGATACACTAACCATCATCAGATAGGGCATTGTGAACAAGAGTTGGGACATCATGTTACAGCTGTGGAAGACATTGGTGAGACCACACTTGGAACATTGTGTGCAGTTGTGGTCAACTAGCTAACTTGGAAAGGGTGAATATAAGATTCACAAGGATATTACCAGAACTGGAGGGCTTGAGCTATAAGGAGAGACTGAATAGTCTGTGTCTTTTTTCCCTGGAGTGCAGGAAGCTGGGGGATGACCTTACAGAAGTATATAAAATCATGAGGGGCATAGATCAGGTGAACGGTCGTATCTTTTCCCCAGGGTAGGGGAGTCTAAACTAGAGGGCATAATGTGAGAAGGGAAAGATTTTTTAAGAGGGATGTTTTTCCACAGAGAGGGTTGTGAGTATATGGACCAAGCTGCCTAAGGAAGTGGTAGACGCGGGTACAATTACATTGTTTAAAAGAGATTCAGACAGGTACATGGATAGGAAAGGTATAGAAGGATTTGGGCCAAATGCAAGCAGATGGGACCAGCTCAGGTAGGTAGCTTGGTCAGCATGGATGAGTTGATCCAAAGGGCCTGTCTCTGTGCTACATAACTCCGTGACTCTATGATGATGCTTCATTCCAGTCTGCACTGGAACTAGGTTTGTGGTGAAACATGGTTTAGGATCACAGCTTGAATGTCATTGGCCAGCAGATGGTAATACATTTCCAAGAACATGTACACTTTCATTATTGCAGTTTAATAATTCTCAGAGACCTGTGTGAAGTGGTGCAGCTATGAAGCATTATGGATATGAACCTGAACACTGTACTTCTCCATCTTGCTGCCCAGCTAACTTCAGAATGCTTTGATTCCTAAATACACTCACTAATTTCCAGCTGTCTCCTGCTGGCCCAAATGTAATTTTCATCCATGTCTAAGAACAGAGCAATTATTTGCTGAAAAGTGTTATAGCAAGTCTGCGGGAGAAAGGAATAGGTCATTAATGCAGATATTAAAATGACAACCACAAAAGTCTGACTGTATTTAATTACTGCAAACTGGCCAGCTGTGGAGACCATTTGTAAAAACAGTAGCATGGCCTGGCTTTACACTTCCAAAAGTTGAACAGTTTTTATTAGTCCTTATTTTCAATTACCATTATGTTGTCAAGTGCACTTAGAAACACAGATGACCATTAAACATAAACAGCAGGGTGTGATTATTTTACAATCTGTATAAATTATGGTAGCAAATATAGAATGGACATTTAAACCAGCCAGAATTTACATGCTACCTCTGAAGAAAAGACAAGGAAATGAATTGCTGTAACTGGTGATGAATGGGTTACACTTTTCTGCAGTTGCCTTTCATCTGAAAACCTGTGGAACCTAGTTTTAAATTCAATTTCTTAATGGTCATACAACTTTTTTGTGTCTGTCCGTACTGGGATTAAGCTCCAGCATTTTATCTGGACTGTGGTCTTCTTATATTGTATCACCCTGTCTGTTCATGGACAGTAGCTTCAATTAGTTAGCTGTTCTTTTTTTCCTGTCTGTCTGTCTCTCCTTTAGTTCTTTCCAGTTCTTTTATCTGATATCGCCTCCTTACTGTTCCGTCCCAGAGGAATACAGCCGTGTTTTCATCAGCAGTTCTCCATCATGCTTACGCTATGCTGCATAACTTCATTAGTGAAGAACAACAGTCTAGATGAGTAGTTGTTAAGCTTAAATTCGTGCATTGCTTATTCCTTGAGGATGAAAACAGTGAGAAGACAGGAGAATGCAGAGCCTGAGCTAATGCTGTACTTTGTCATGCAATTGTTGTATTAAAGACAAGGGTTAACTTCGAAAGCAATAGACACGTCCTAATGGAGATGTCTTGTGTAATCTTTTTGTGACATTTCATATGTGCAACCCCAGAAAGTAAAGATAACCAAGCTATCAACAAGTACCTAGACATCATAACTGGGTCTGAACCAGTTATGGTGTCCTTTGCAACAATGGGTTTGCTTACATTGGAACAGAGAAGGCCGAGAGATGATCAGATTGAGGTGTACAAACTTAGGGCCAAAGATAGAAACATAGAGAAACATAGAAAACCTACAGCACAATTCAGGCCCTTCGGCCCACAAAGCTATGCCAAACATGTCCCTACCTTAGAGATTACTAGGTTTACCCATAGCCCTCTATTTTTCTAAGCTCCATGTACCTATCCAAAAGTCTCTTAAAAGACCCTATCGTATCCGCCTTCACCACTGTTGCCGGCAGCCCATTCCATGCACTCACCACTCTGAGTAAAAAACTTACCCCTGACATGTCCTCCATACCTATTCCCCAGCACCTTAAACTTGTGTCCTCTTGTGGCAACCATTTCAGCCCTGGGAAAAAGCCTCTGACTATCCACATGATCAATGCCTCTCATCATCTTATACACCTCTTTCAGATCCCCCCTCATCCTCCATCGCTCCAAGGAGAAAAGGCCGAATTCACTCAACCTGTTTTCATAAGGCATGCTCCCCAATCCAGGCAGCATCCTTGTAAATCTCCTCTGCACCCTTTCTATGGCTTCCACATCCTTCCTGTAGTGAGGCGACCAGAACTGAGCACAGTACTCCAAGTGGGGTCTGACCAGGGTCCTATATAGCTGCAACGTTACCTCTCTGCTCCTAAATTCAATTCCACCGTATGCCTTCTTAACCACAGAGTCAACCTATGCAGCTGCTTTGAGCATCCTATGGACTCGGACTCCAAGATCCCTCTGATCCTCCACACTGCCAAGAGTCTTACCATTAATACTATATTCTGCCATCATATTTGCCCTACCAAAATGAACCACTTCACACTTATCTGGGTTGAACTCCATCTGCCACTTCTCAGCCCAGTTTTGCATCCTATCTATGTCCTGCTGTAACCTCTGACAGCCCTCCACACTATCCACAACACCTCCAACTTTTGTGTCGTCAGCAAACTTACTAACCCATCCCTCCACTTCCTCATCCAGGTCGTTTATAAAAATCACAAAGAGCAAGGGTCCCAGAACAGATCCCTGAGGTACACCACTGGTCACTAACTTCCATGCAGAATATGACCTGTCAACAACCACTCTTTGCCTTCTGTGGGCCAGCCAGTTCTGGATCCACAAAGCAATGTCCCCTTGGATTCCATGCCTCTTTACTTTCTCAATAAGCCTTGCATGGGGTACCTTATCAAATGCCTTGCTGAAATCCATATACACTACATCTACTGCTCTTTCTTCATCAATGTGTTTAGTCACCTCCTCAAAAAATTCAATCAGGCTCATAAGGCAGGACCTGCCCTTGACAAAGCCATGCTGACTATTCCTAATCATATTATACCTCTCCAAATGTTCATAAATCCTGCCTCTCAGGATCTTCTCCATCACCTTACCAACCACTGAAGTAAGACTCACTGGTCTATAATTTCCTGGGCTATCTCTACTCCCTTTCTTGAATAAGGGAACAACATCTGCAGCCCTCTAATCCTCCAGAACCTCTCCTGTCTCCATTGATGATGCCAAGATCATCGCCAGAGGCTCCGCAATCTCCTCCCTCGCCTCCCACAGTAACCTGGGGTACATCTCATCCGGTCCTGGGGTACATCTCATCCAGTCCTGGCGACTTATCCAACTTGATGCTTTCCAAAAGCTCCAGCACATCCTCTTTCTTAATATCTACATGCTCAAGCTTTTCAGCCTGCTGCAAGTCCTCACTACAATCACCAAGATCTTTTTCCACAGTGAATACTAATGTAAAGTATTCATTAAGTACCTCTGCTATTTCTTCCGATTCCATACACACTTTCCCACTGTTACACTTGATAGGTCCTATTCTTTCGTGTCTTATCCTCTTGCTCATCACATACTTGTAGAACGCCTTGGGATTTACCTTAATCCTGCCCGCCAAGGCCTTCTCATGTCCCCTTCTGGCTCTCCTAATTTCCTTCTTAAGCTCCTTCCTGTTAGCCTTCTACTCTTCCAGAACTCTAAAATTACCTAGCTCTCTGAACCTTTTGTAAGTTTTTCTTTTCCTTTTGACTGGATTTATTACAGCCTTTGTACACCACGGTTCCTGTATCCTATTGTAACTACCCTGTCTCATTGGAACATGCCTATGCAGAACTCCACACAAATATCCCCTGAACATAGGGCTGTTCTTTCTTTCTGTCTCTCTCCTCTAGTTCTCCTTTCTAGTTCTTTTATCTGATATCGCCTCCTTACTGTTCCTTTCCAGAGGAACACAGCCATATTTTTATCAGCAGTTGTTAGGCTGAAATAACTTTATTAGTGAAGAACTTTTTAGTGAAGGAAAAGAAACCTTTTCCTTAGCAGAGGCACCTGTAACTAGAGGGTATAGTTTTAAGGGATGTGTGTGTGGTGTGTGTGTATGTGTGTGTTTGGTATGTGGTATGTGTGTGTGTGTGTGTGTGTGTGTGTGTGTGTGTGTTTTTGGTGGGGGGGGGGAAGGGAGATTTAAAGGAAATTTGTGGAAGATTTTTTTCACACAAAAGATAGTTGAAAATCTGGAGCACATTGCCTGAGGGGTTGGTGGAGGCAGGTACTCTAACAACATTCACTAAGTATTTAGATAAGCACTTAAAATGATATGGCAGAGAACATAGAACCTACAGCACAATACAGGCCCTTTGGCCCACGATGTTGTGCCGTCATTTTATCCTGCTCTAAGATCTCTCTGACCCTTCCCTCTCACATAGCCCTCCATTTTTCTATCATGCATGTGCCTATCTAAGAGTCTCTTAAATGTCCCCAATGTATCTGCCTCCATCACCTCGGTCGGTTGTGCGTTCCACACACCCACCACTCTCTGTGTTAAAAACCTACTTCTGACATTCCCCTTATACCTTCCTCCAATCACCTTAAAGTTATGCCCCCTCGTGTTAGCCATTTTCGACCTGGGAAAAAGTTTGTCTACTCAATCTATGCCTCTTATTATCTTGTACACCTCTATCAAGTCACCTCTCATCCTCCTTCTCTCCAAAGAGAAAAGCCCTAGCTCACTCAACCTATCCTCATAAGACATGGTCTCCAATCCAGGCAGCATCATGGTAAATCTCCTCTGCATCCTCTCTAAAGCTTCCACATCTTTCCGGTAATGAGGCAACCAGAACTAAACACAATAATCCGTGTGGTGTAATCAGAGTTTGATAGAGCTGCAACATTACCTCACACCTCTTGAACTCAATACCCTGACTAATGAAGGCCAACACACCATATGCCTTCTTAACAACCCTATCAACCTGCGTGGCAGCCTTGAAGGATCTATGGACGTGGACCCCAAGATCCCGCTGTTCCTCCACACTGCTAAGGGTCCTGCCATTAACCTTGCATTCTGCCTTCAAATTCAATCTTCCAAAGTGTATCACTTCAGTTTTCTGGGTTTAACTCATTTTTCCACTTCTCAGGCCAGCTCTGCATCCTATCAAATGTCCTGTTGTAACCTACAGCAACCTTCTACACTATCCACAACACCACCAACCTTCACGTCTGTAGCGGTTAGCGTAACGCTATTACAGCGCCAGGACCCGGGTTCAATTCCAGCCACTGTCTGTAAGGAGTTTGTACGTTCTCCCCATGTCTGCGTGGGTTTCCTCCGGGTGCTACAGTTTCCTCCCACATTCCAAAGACGTATGGGTTAGGAAGTTGTGGGCATGCTATATTGGTGCCAGAAGCACGGCGACACTTGTGGACTACCCCCAGAACACTCTGCACAAAAGATGCATTTCACTGTGTGTTTCGATGTATATGTGACTAATCAAAATATCTTATCTTAACCCACCCTTCTACATCGTCATCAAAGTCATTTATAAAAATCACAAAGAGCAGGGGTCCCAGAACAGATCCCTGCGGAAGACCACTGGTCACCAACCTCCAGGCAGAATATGCTCCATCTACCATCACCCTCTGTATTCTATGGGCAAGCCAATTCTGAAGACACACAGCTAAGCTTCCCTGGATCCCATGCCTCCTGACTTTCTGAATAAACCTTCCATGAGGAAGGTTATCAAATGCCTTACTAAAATCCACATCCACTGCTCTACCTTCATCCATGTGCTTTGTCACATCCTCAAAGAATTCAGTCAGGCTCATGAGGCATGACCTGTCCCTCACAAAGCCATGCTGACTGTCCCTAATCAGCCTATGCTTCTCTAAATGCCCATAAATCCTGTCTCTAAGAATTGTTTCCAGTAATTTGCCCAACACTGAAGTAAGAATCACTGGTCTGTAATTCCCAGGATTATCCCTACTCCCTTTCTTGAACAAAGGAACAACATTTGCCACCCTCCAATCATCTGGCACTACTCCTGTGGCCAGTGAGGATGCAAAGATCATTGCCAAAGGCACAGCAATCTCATCCGGCCCCGGTGACTTACCTATCCAGGAGTGAACATCACCAATTGTCTGTCCTGGTCAAATCACGTGGATGCCACAGCCAAGAAAGCTCACCAGCACCCCTACTTCCTCAGGAGGCTAAGGAAATTTGGCATGTCCCCTTTGACACTCACCAACTTTTATTGATGCACCACGGAAAGCATCCTATCTGGATGCATCACGGCTTGGTATGGCAACTGCTCTGCCAGGGACCACAAAAAACTGCAGAGAGTTGTGGACACAGCATCTATCCACTGTGATAAGACTATTGAACAGTTCCCTTATATGATGAGATGGATTTTTGACCTCACAATCTATCTTGTGATGACCTTGCACCTTTACTGCCTACCTGCAATGCACTTCCCTGTAGCTGTGACACTTTACTCTGTATTCTGTTATTGTTTTTACCCTGTACTACCTCAATACACTGTGTAATGAATTGATCTGTACAAACAGTATGCACGACAAGTTTTTCACTGTACCTTGGTACAAGTGACAATAAAAAAAACCAATACCAGTACCTAATGTTTTTCAAAAGTTCCAGCGCATCCTCTTTTCTCATGTCAACACGCCCCAGCATATCAGCCAGTTGTACGCCATCCTCAAAAATGTCAAGGTCTCTCTCACTGGTGAATACTGAAGCAAAGTATTCATTAAGAACCTCTCCCACCTCTTCCGACTCCAAGCACATCCCTGATCAGTCCTACCCTCATTCTAGTCATCTTATTCTTCACATACTGTATGTGTAGAACACCTTGGGGTTTTTCTTAATCCTACTCACCAAGGCCTTCTCATTCCCCCTTCTAGCTTTCCTAAGTAAATTCTTAAGCTCCCTCCTGGCTACCTTGTAAATCTCCAGAGCCCTGTCTGATCTTTGCTTTCTAAACCTTAGGTAAGCTGCTTTCTTCCTCATGACAAGACATTCTACGTCTCTTGTCAACCATGGTTCCTTCACTCTACCATCCTTACCCTGCCTCAGTGGGACAAACCTATCCAGAACACCATGCAAATGCTCCCTAAACAACCTCCACATTTCCGTTGTGCACTTCCCCAAGAACATCTGTTCCCAATTTATGCTTCCAAGCTCCTGCCTAACAGCATCATAATTCCCCCTCCCCCAATTAAAAACTTTCCCATATCGTCTGCTCCAATCCCTCTCCAAGGCTCTGGTAAAGGTCAAGGAGTTATGGTCACTGTTTCCAAAATGCTCTTCCACCGAGAGATCTGAAACCTGATCAGGCTCATTGCCTAGTACCAGGTCCAGTATGGCCTCTCCTCTAGTCGGCCTGTCCACATACTGTGAAAAACACTATGATGCTGGAGGAACTCAGCAGGCCCGGCAGCATCTGTGGAGAAAAGCAGGCTGTCAATATTTCATGTCAGGACCCTTCTTCAGGACATAAGAAAAGAGGAAGCCCAATATATAGGAGGGAACAGCAGAGCAGTGATAGGTGGACATAAGAGGGGAGGTGGGTGGGCATAATGTGGTGATAGGTAGATGCAGGTAAGAGACAGAGACAGGCAGGTGCGGGGGAGCAGATCCACCAGGGAATGGGTCAAAGGTAAGAAGAGAAAGGAGAAAAAGGGGGGGGGGGTAGAAAAAAGGGAGATAAGCTCGGAAAGAGAAGAAGAGTGGGGGTGGGGGTTCGAGGGGAAAGGGGGGTAGGGATTATTTAAAGTGGGAGAATTCAATGTTCATCCCGTTAAGCTGCAAGGTTCCAAGATGGAAAATGAGGAGCTGTTCCTCCATGTTGCGCTTGGAATTCTCCTGGCAGTGGAGGAGGCTGAGGACTGACATGACAGTGATGCAGATCGCGGTTATGGACAGAGCGCAGGTGTTCTGCGAAATGGTCAGCTAGTCTGCATTTGGTCTCACCAATGTAAGGGAGGCCACACTTGGAGCACCGAATGCAGTAGATGATATTAATGGAGGTGTAGGTGTGAATCTGTCTCACCCGAAGGGACTGTTCGAGTGCCTGGATGGAGGTGATGCAGGGACACGAGTTGCACCAATGGCGAGGGCAGTGGAAAGTTCCCGGGGTGGGAGTGGGATGGGTTGGGGGGCGGGGGCAGTGGAAGAAGTGAACTAGGGAGTCATGGAGAGAGTGGTCCCTGCAAAAGGCAGAAAGGGAGGGGGGGGGAAGGGGGGAGGAGAAAGATATGCTTGGTAGTGGGATCCCATTCGAGATGGCGGAAGTGGCAGTGAATGATGTGTTGGATACATCCTCCCTCTTGCCCCTCCCCACCCCCACGCATCCTGCTCCCAGCCCGGGACCCCAGAAATCTTGTGCAATGGCCACCATGTCGTAGTTCCATGTACTTACCCACGATCTAAGTTCATCACCCTTGTTCCTGATACTTCTCACATTAAAGTAGACACAATTCAGCCTATCCAACTGACAGTAATTTTGCCCCTTCAACTGCCTATCCTTCCTCACAGCCTTTCTACATGCTGCATCTATTTGTACACTAAATGCACCAAAGTCTGATTATCACTCGGGTTCCCATCCCCCTGCCAAACTAGTTTAAACCCTCCCCAACAGCTCTAGCAAACCTGCCTGCAAGGATATTGGTCCCCCTCCAGTTCAGGTGTAACCCGTCCCTTTTTTTTAGAAACAGGTCGTACCTTCCCCAAAAAAGATCCCAATGATCAACAAATCTGAAACCCTGCTCCCTGCACCAACTCCTCAGCCACGCATTCATCTGCTAAATCAACCTATTCTTACCCTCACTGGCGCGTGGCACAGGCAGCAATCCAGAGATTACTACCCTTTTCCTCCCCACGTCATTGGTACCAATATGTACCACGACTTCTGGCTGTTCGCCCTCCCCCTTTAGAATGCCGTGGACCCGATCTGAGACATCCTGACCCTGGAATCCGGGAGGCAACATATCATCCGAGAGAAGGCTACGGGTCAAGTGCTTGGACATGTGAATTGTACAGATTGATATGATGGCTGGCACGTATGTAGTGGGCTGAAGGGCTCATTTCCTTGCTGTATGACTCTGTGACTCTAACCTACAATGTACTTGGAGGCTGCATTTTTAAGTAAGAAAAATGCATTTCCTCAATTTTGTGAAAATTACTTTCTATTTGAGAATTCAATATTTTTTACTTTAATTTTTATAATTGTTCTATCCCAACATCACCATGTACTATGCTCGAATATAATGCAGGCATACTTTTAAATATAAGGCATTCAAAACAGGGCAACCAGCACCAATGCACAGAGAGAATATTGATTTGAAAATTCTAAAAGGCAGCTACCACAAGGGGGCATACAAGCCAACAAAGAACATCAAACAATTGCAGAATATGGCCTTTAAGTTGAAATAACCATTCTCACAATGGTTAGCAGGTTGCCAAAATCTATCTAAAACTTGTAATAGCTGGATTAAATCTGATATAGAATGACCTACTTTTCAAAAAAAGTCCTTAATTCCACAGCAATAAATACAGAACTAAGTCTGGAATTTACAAATATGTTAAAAGAAAACTATACCATATGTTTCAAATTTACCCCACTCCTCTCTCTATAAGGGATTGAGTGGCACAATGTGCTTAGTTAATGCTCTTTCACCTCTAGATTCTGGATTCAGGTTCAGCCACAATGATGTAATCAAAGTTATTTCTTTTAGGCTGCAAGGGTTCTAAATGATATGGCTTTGGTATTCTTAACTCAGGTCTCATGGGCAAAGACAGAATAACACTACTCCAAATTCAGCACCAATTGACATCTGTCTGGAAGATAAAGACCAACTGTTGTGGGATATGGAAAATTTGCCAAAGTGATGCAATGCATATTGCAGATCTGAAGTTAGGATGGTCAAAGATGTGCCAGAGTGAAGGAAGTTTACTCTGTACAGAGGCATGCCATGCCTACAACAGTAAACTTGATGTTAGGCAAATAAAAAATGTTTATTGTCATCTTAATTTTAATCAATGTTTATAACATAATTTTTAAACACAAGGCTCATCATAATTTAAGTTATTTTCCTTAAAATTATAAACACATTCTGACTGAAGGGGTAATCAAGTGCTTTCAGGTTTAGCAAGAAAGGCAAGGTAAATGTCAATTTGGGGTTCCACTTTTTCTCCTATTTTTATGAGAAACACATTCCCTTCCTCAGTGCCAACCCCAATAACCTGCTTGTATGAAGTAACAGATGTTAACTGGTCTCTGACCAGATTTTTTTCACTTGTAGATACTAACTCTTGAATATGCGCGTTGAATTTAATGAAAACAGAATTTTTGTCTCAGTTTAAATTACCACCCAAAGAAGCCTACTGGTATTTTGGCAGTACAGATATCAATTTATATTTTACTGGAGAAACATTAGTCATGTTATGACGCTGCCAACGTGGTTGGATACAGGATTCTGAAACTGGAGCCTCCCAAACTTCTGTGTCTAGTTTTTCCAGTTATACATTAGATTCAAAGAGATTAAAGACAGAAACATTGGTTCAACCATGTTGTTTTATCCCTCTGCATATTTACTGTGTAATATTTATTGCATTTATTGATGTGGTACTGGTCATTTGTAACATTCAAATAAAGTATTCCACTTTTACATTTATTTCCTCAAGAATATCACATACAATAAATTAGGTGTTTTTATATATGGCAGTGGTTTCATTTAAAACAAAATACAACCAGGCAGTCTTATTAATAGAAAGGAAATTGGAATTAGTTTTGTTGATCCATCAGTCGTGTTAACAAAAAAGGTCTGTTTTATTGGGACACCAGTACTTCCATAAATGACTGATTCAGCCTCCATAGCATCACCCACCTGTACTCAGCTAACCCACTATTATTACCTCACCCATCAAGCTGTGTTATCACTCCTAATCATTATTTTTCTTCTTCATTGATTTTCTCCATGTGGCTCTGTGGAATGCCATTGAAGCTTTATCCACATTTTAGTTTGGTGTTTCAAAGGCACTCTGAAGGACAAGTTGCCTGCCACATTTTCTATAGTGACTTCATTTCAAAACTAGTGCGTTGGCTTAAAACACCTTGTGTTATGCTGAGGTAATGAAAACCCTATTAAAAGTGAAAGTTATTCCTCTTTAATATTTAAGGATAAGTAAATGCAGGTTCTTGCTGGGAGCAGTTGTGGAAGGAATATTTGCAAGACCTTGACAGAACTAGTTTAATACTGTCCTGGAAAAATGAAAACCATCTCATGGAAAATTGGTCTTCTTAAGGATATTAAGTACAGAGACCAAAACAGTACACAGTACTCCTGGTCTGATAATGTAGCCCTTCCCGCTGTATTGCACAAGATTCCCAGTTGAGCTTAAGAACTCAAATCTGAAACTATTGGATGACAAGAGTTTACAGAAACAATAGGAGACTTTTCAGCCTATTGGGCTCATGCTGTCTTTTCATGGTGTAATCATCAATTTTCTGAGAAATCCTGTGAAAATTAGAATTTGTGTTGTGTTTTTAAATATTCCATGGAGGATGGTTACAAATCAGACTCAAACCCCTTCAAAATGATTCATATTTCCTTGAAATGCTACAGCTTTTTTTTCCATAGTTTAGTTTGCTATGTATTAGACTGCATTGTGTACAAATGAGTAACTTTACCTCATGAGTTCTTCATTGAGTCAAGTTAAAGGCTACCAAGCCATATTTTGGCAATATGTTTACAGTCCAGTATTTCATCATACTCCATCATCATAACTTTATTGAAAATGTGATGGAATCCTTGTTAATCCAAAATAAGCTTCTTCCATACTTCTGGAACAGTTCGGCCTAAAAGAAAACTCCCAGTCCTAATATTCCAATGAAACAATAGCAATTACATCAGATCCTTAATTATCAATTTCATGGACATTTTAAACTTGGTGTGTGGATACTGGGAACCCTTCTATTTTGTGCTTGTGGGCTGACGAAGAATGGATAGTGAGATCTGTAGCACCAAATCATAACTGATTACGTTTCAATGTAAAAACAAGAGAAATAGAAGAAAGCTATATTGCTGACCTTGTCATTGGTTTCAACATTCATCTGCCTGATCCCCACAACCTTGACCATATAGTCCAGAAATCTATCTCAGCTTTGAATGTATTTAATTGCTTAACTTAAAAAAGTTCTCTGGTGTAAAGAATTAAAAAGAATCACAACTCTCTGAGTGAAGAAATTCCTCCTCATTTTAACTTTAAATGGATGACCCTTAACTCTAAGACTATGTCCCCTAGTTGTTCACCAGGGGAAATATCCTCTCAGCATCTACCCTGTTAACCGCCCTGACATCTCATATGTTTCATATGGTCACATCTCATTCTTCTGAACTCCAGAAGGTAGAGGCTCACTCTATCTTTCCCTTTCAATCCAGGAATCAATCGAGCAAACTTTCTCTGCATTGGCTCCAAGTATATCCCTTCATTAAGTAAAGAGGCCAAAGCAGTACACAGTCCTTCAGGGTGGTCTCAACAAATCTCTGTGCTGTTGCAGAAAGACTTTCCTACTTTTGTATTCTATCCCTCTTGCCAATATTCCGTTTGTTATCCAAAGTATTTGCATGTTGATGCTGTGTTTCTTCACTGAAGACACCCCAATCTTTCTGAATACCAGTATGTACTAGTCTTACAAAGATAATCTCACAATTCTAAACATCTGCCATTGCTTTGCCCTTGCAGACTTTTTAATGTTCTGCTCACAATTAACTTTCCCACCTATCCTTGCATTGTCAGCAAACTTAGACTCATTCTCTCCATTTAAGTTGTTAATATAAATTGTGAATAACTGAGGCTCCAGCTCAGATCCCTGTGGTGCCCCAGTAATTACAGCTCTGTATCATCAACAGAGTTTGTCAATGTAGGAAATTTTTGTCAATGTTTGTCAATGGATGAAATTAAAACATCTCTCTCTTCACAATATCCCTAACAACAACAGAGGAGAGTACAAGTCACAGACAGGATAGAACTCACCAACCAAATCTTACACAATTCCTTAATTTTGCCTCAGAGAAAGACAACTGTCACACCAGAGTGAATTTTTCCATTTCTCACATCAGACACCTTCTGATGAAGGTCACCAGTTCAGGCTCAATTTGTGCTGAGCTGCATTGTTGGCCCTTGCCCATCCTGAACATGACTGAAGGTATGGACTCTTAAACTGAGTCCCACTGATGATTATCCTGATGTCTAGATTGGATTTGAACTCAGATTTTGGAAGACCTCACAGATTTGCAGTCCCACTTTGAGTTATTTGTTGAAGATTTTTCCCAATAAATGTTTCCTTGAACATCCAGTTTACAAAAATTCCTGTCATATTCCATAGTTTCAGGGATAGGCAAAGAGAACTTATAGAGTATGTTGAGTGATTGAAAGCTTCTGCTCTTGAAAACTGCTCAGCCTTTCCCATTATTCACTGACTGGTTGAATTCTTTGACACTGTGGTTTTAGAGAAGGTCTGTTATAATTGTTTTACAATAACAGTTCACTAAAGTTTGTTGAAGAATGATTAAAGGTTTTGTAATTAAGTAACAGGAGACCCAACAATGCTCACTGATGAGTAGGTTAAAACATGCAACTGACCCTTTTAATCATAAACTCTCTGAATAGATGCTTATTATTTATTTTTTCTATTTATCATCACTTAAGTTGATAAGAAACACTGCATTTAACTTTACTCAATGAAAAAAAGATTTGTCCTTTTCCAAAAATGATTTCAGCTGTATTATATTCTCAGAATTAAAGGAGGAAGAAGTTACATGTGCAGCAAGACCATCAAAACCCTTTCAAAACACATACAGGGATATTTGTACTCCACATATTCACAATCCTTTCCATTTTGAATTTGAGAACAGTGCAAGAAATATCAGTATTTACCTCCAGAAGCAAAACATCAGGCTTTGCACAAATGCTCATACAATTAGTTGTTATGATGTTCAGGTTTATACCCATAATAATAACTATTTTTATATAGGCAATGAATAAACCAAGCAAGTCAAGTCAAGCCAAAAGTAAATCACTGATTTTGTTATCCCTTTACCCCAATACCTGCTTCCTCTCTCTCAGTAATCTTCTATTTTGTTAAAGCTTATCCAATTCCAAATTTTGGAAAGCTTAGCTTGAAATGACTCAGAATCCATTTTACTTCATTTAGATAAAAGTTCCACCCAGACCCCTCTCTGAGCCCATCTAATTCTCTCCATCTCCCCTCAAAGTAAACCTACCCTCTACATGTTTCACATACTTCTCACAGATTCAGAGGCAAGAACTGCCTCCACCAAGGTAATTGGACAAAAAAAACGGTCAATGGCAGTCAAAAGTTGAAAGTAAAAATTTACGGTTAATTATTGGAATCCCATGGCTTGTGTTCTTTTTTTACACAAACAAACTGGGCTCTGTGCTCTGGGGCTGAGCCATGCATCTGCATTATTCTGCTAGCAAAACCCTTACTCAATTGTTTCCAGATGTGTTTGCTATGGTACCAATTACATGAAGGCACCGCCATGGGGCCGTCTCCGCAGGCTGCCAGCACCCTGCCAAGGAAGTTTTCCATTGACTGTTGCCAGGTTTGAATAGCAAAATTCTCCAGATATGAATCTGAGTATCAAATTTTCATAATAATACCATTAAAGTGACATTTATTTCATTGTAATTCTTTTAGTTTGATTTTTTTTCATGAAGGTCTAATTCTGGTTAGGCACATTTCACAATTATTCTGATTTAGTCCGAGCCTTTTCATATACCATAGATTAATTTAAACATTGTCAGGTGGCTTGCAATGTATTTTATTTCAAAGTTTAACAGAGTTACTTGTTCAGAATGAAACCGTGGTCATATAATGCAGCCTTGCTGTCATTTTTGACTGAAACTCATTACAAGCTTGGTTATGCTTTAGTAAGAAATTCAGCATGAGAGCTGGAGCTCCTTTCTTCAGAAAACATTGAGGGGTGACCCAATAGAGGCTTTAAAGATGATAAAAAGTTTTGATTGACTAGATATAGAGAAAATATTTCTACTTATGTGAGAGATCAGAATTAGAAGCCATAAATATGAGAGTCATTGACAAATCCAAAAGAGAATTTGGGAGAAACAACATTCTCAAAGTATAGGTAGAATGTAAGCAGTAGTTGGAGTGAATAGCTCATGGGAATATGAAGAAATGGATTTGTTGACTAAGTTAGATGAAGTAAAGTAGAGGAGGCTTGTGTGAAGCATTAATATCACCTGGATCTGTGGGGCTAAATGGCTGTTTTATGTGTCTGTGGTGTATGTACTTTGTAACATTTTGTCTGCATTTTTCTCCTTTGTATCACAATTGACTGTTATCGAGGTTCAGCTGGTAAATGAATTAACCAGAGCTGAACATTGTCGCGCAGATTAAAAAGTCCACTGCTTCAGCCTCAAGGTATATTGGGTTAGTTAACTCTTGGCAAGGTGTCAGTATGAACTGAAGAGGAGAAACTCAACCTAGGGTCCATTCCTAACTACTGCTATCCTTTGCTGCAAAGATAAGGTCATCTCTACCGTCTTCCATAATTAATGTACTGTGCTTATAAAAAAGAAGGTTTCTGGTTACAGGAGGATCTGGTGAGGTCTGTATCACTGTACCATAGCTTGAGTCAGTGCATTCAAGAGAGTAAAGGCAGAATGTATCAACTTGATGACACTACAGATGTTCAGACTGGACAACACCATGAATGTAAAGGAAGCCATGTACTGTTTTGTATTTCTTGCACAATTTTTATGAATAAAGTTCAGTTTTGAAAATAAAAGAGTAAAGGCAGAATGTTGAGAAAAGAGTTACTGTAAATATATGTTCAAAGCAGAAAAATAGAAAATGGGAGTAGGAAGTAGCTATTTGGCCCTTTAAGCCTGTGCTGCCATTCAATACAATCATGACTGATCTTCTGCCATGACTACTTTACTGCTCTCTCCATCTCCTCCGTGATGCCTTTTGAGATAGAAATCTACTTGCCTCTTAAAAATATTCAGCAGCTTGGCCTCCGCAGCCTTCTGTGGCTGAGAATTCCACAAGTTCACTACCCTCCAAGTGAAGACATTTCTCCTCAACTCAGTTTGAAATGTCTTACCTCACATCCTGAAATTGTGACCGCCTATTCTCGACCCCCTCAGTCAGGAGAAATATCCTCTATATCCAGTCTGTCTGTTATGCTTCAACAACATCAACTCTTAACTTGTTTTTAAAGCTCTTGTGAATACCGGTCTAGTCAACTCAAACTCTTCTTATAAGACAGTCCTGCCAACTCAAGAATCTGTCTGGTGAACCTTCACTGCAGTCTTTTCTATGGCAAGTTCATCCATTCTTAGATAAGGAATCCAAAATTGCATACAATGCTTGAGGTGTGATCTTGTCAAGACCTTGATTATTGCAGAAAAAACATTCTTGTTCCTATTTCCAAAACCTTTTGTAATTTTGCAATGAAGGTCAACACATGTTTTGCCTAATTAAGCTCCATTTAAATAATACTCTGCCTTTTTATTTCTCCTACCAAAGTGGATAGCTTCACACATGCACATTATAGTGCATCTGCCATGAATGTGCCCATTTACTCAACTTGTCTGAATCACTTCGAGGCTTCTTAACATCTTTTTCCACAAACTTTGTGTCACCAACAAACTTAGAAATATTATAAAATGATTTTGTCTGTCATCAAGGAAATGATAATAGAACACTCCAACAATAGCAAAGCCATTAGACAAAGTCAATATTGATTTATGAAAGGGAAATCATGTTCCCCCAACCAAATCATTAATGCATCTTGGGAATAACTGGGGCCCCAAGCACTAATCCCTGCAGTATCCCACTTTTCACTGCCTGCCACTCTGAAAAGGTCCATTTTATTCCTATTCCCTATTTCCTGCTTATCTGCCAATTCTAAATCCATGCCAATACATTACCCCCAATCTTACAATTCATCAGACTTCATCAAAATACACCACATGCATGGGTTCTCCCTTATCTATACAAATATGATTTCCTTGCACAAATCCATGTTCACTTGGGCTAATCTTGTTGATAACTTTCTAAACACCCAATTATTCATCTTTTGTAATAGACCATAGCATTTTCCTTACTATTCACCCTAGGCTAACCAGTCTGCAGTTCCCTGTTTTCTCTCTCCCTCGTTATTAAATAGTGGGGTTACATTTGCCATCCTCTAACATAACATCCTTATATTAATAAAAGCATTCAGGATTTTTGAACTGAAAGCAAAAACATCATCTTCTCAGTTTCAAATTGGAAGTTTACATGAGGAAAGAAAAATAGGTCTGCAACCAAATAACCCAACCCAGCTATCATTGTTTAGACTGAAGGAAATACATTCATTCATCTATTTCCCTTCCTGATTAAGAAAATAATTATGTCCATTCAGGCATTACCAAAATGCATAGAAAATAAAGGATAGCACCTCTTTAATATCAAAGCAAATGCTCTACTTCCTGCATTGTTAAAATCAACACCCACACTTCCATTTCCTCTCCAGCTACACATAAGTGAAGAGGGGTAAAGAAGAATGCTTTCAAACATTTGCTTATTATAAAGATATTAGCGAACTTGGAGAAGAGACTAATTTCAGTATTGTGAAGTTCATGTGACAGAGATCAAGGCTTATAATGAAGATTCCTTTGGACATTTGGCACTGGAACATGGAGTTCGGTAGAAAAGGTCATAGATATTGAAAACTGGATTGGCTGGTGCACCAGTGAAGTGGTACCTCAACATGTTCCTGATATATCAAACAAAATCTCCCGTCACACCATGATTCTGCTAGAGGCTATTCAAAAACAATTTACATCCCAAATTTTCCTTCTGCTATGATTTGCTCAGTTCAATTTGGGAATCCTGAAAGTTGGATAAAGAAATCTGACTGAATCCAACAATACCATCAAGCCAAAGACATTTTCAGTGCTCATTTCAGGAAAAGTGTGATAGCAGGAAATATCAAAAACAAGTACAATCCCCTCTCCTAGAAAAGAAACTGTAAATCTACACCACACTTACTTCAAGGCCAGTGTTTCATTCCAAAAATTTACTCCAATACAGTCTCACTAAAACCCTGCACAATCTCAGTAAGACTATATTGTGTTGGTATCCCAACCTCTTCTAATAAAGGCAATATACAATTTAGCTTCCTAAATGCTTGCTCTACCTGCCTGTTTACTTTCTGTGTCTACTGAATCAGCACAATGAAATCCCTCTGTGCAAATGTTTACCAGTTCTCAGCATTTAAGACATATTCAGATTTTCTGTTCTTCGTACTAAACTGCACAACCCTGTTTTTTCCCCTCACATTGTACCTCATCTGGCTTCTTCTTCTCAATTTGCTAAAGCTGCCCGTGTCCTCCTGTGGACTCTCTGTATCTTCATCACAGCTCACTTTGCTACTTTGATCCATATCATCAGCAAATATTACTGCCTGTTCAACCAAGTCATTTATGCAAACTGTTAGTAAGGAAAGGACAGAGACATAATAAGAATTTTCTCAGTGGAAATACATACCAGAAATAGTAATGAACCAAGGGCTTAATGAGATTGCGGAAATGAAATTAATAAATGTTGATTAAAAAAATTGAAGGGGACCAAAAGCTAATCAATTCCCTGGTCTAACATATTCTCAGGTTATAAAAGAGAGTGGATCTTCCAATAGTCCTTAGTTTCTGGAATGGTTCCAGCAGATTCTTAATACATCTAACATTGCAATGAATGTGGGGAATTACAGACTAATTAGCCTGACATCAATTTCTGGAAAAATGATGGAATCTATTATCTAAGAAATGATAGTAAGACATGCAGAAAATCAGAATTAGATATGCTAGAGTCAACAAGGTTTATTGTAAGGAAAATTGGGCATTACAAATTTAATAGAGATTTTGAGGATGTAATTGGCAGGGTAAGTAAGGGTGAGGGGTGGGGAAAACAATGAATGTATCTGGATTCTCAAAAGGTACAGAAAGATGAGTGAAATGAAAGTGTCTTACAAAATGAGGGCATATGGAGTATACACTGGCACGGATAGAGTGTAGGTTAAAGGGGAGAAAACAGCAAGAAGTGATGTGTCATTTTTAGGTTAGTCTACTGTTGGTAGCAGGCTGTCATAAGGATGAGTGCTGGAGTCTCAGCTGTTTATAATCCATATTTTTGGCTTAAGTAGCAAGACCTAACTTATCCAAGTTTTTTTGAAGATAAAGATGTTGGGTACACAAGTAGATTGTTAGGATGATGCAAAAAGATCTAGGCAGGTTTAGTGAATGGGCAAGTAAGTGGCAAATGGAATATGGTCTGGGAATTGAAGATTATTCAGTTGATACAAAGGTAAGAAAAAAGGGGATTTTTTTTAAATGTTGAGACATTTAATTCATGGAGATTTAGGTTTTCCTGGGAAAGACAGAAAGTTAACACACAGGTAGAAAGAAAAATTGCATATTACTTTTTAATGCCAAATGAGTGAAAGATTAAGGACACCTTGCCTTATCTCTATAGGAGTTTTATGAGACCACATCTAGAATACTCTACGTATCATTCTCCATATCAAGAAAAGATGTACTTTTTTTTTTGAGGACAGTCCAACATAAATTCATTACATTTTTTCCCCAGGATGAGGTTCCTTTTATAAAAAAATATTTGAGTAGAAGAGGCCTTTATTCTCTGATGTTCAGATGAATGAGTGGAGAACAATGAAACATAAGATTCTGAGTGATTTGAGAGGGTAGATGCTGGAAGGCTATATCCTATGCCTGTAGAGTTTAAATGTAGGGTACACTTTCTCAGAAAAAGGGAATCGACCACTCAGGAATGAGATGAGGAGAAATCTCTTCACTATTAGGCTTGTAAATCATCAGAATCTTTTACTCATCAACTTGTGGATACACAGTACATTCAGGACTAAGACTGACAGATGTTTGGGCTCCAAGAATATGTTCACCAGACAAGAGAATGGATTTGAAGTAGAAGTTCAGCCATCTCACAAGATGAAAATAATACTTCAAAGCTGATGATATCAGCTACAAAGTAAGACACCAAAGGTACAGTATGATCATCGATTGCTAATAAAAATCCAGTCTAGATACAGGAAAAGGGGTGGAACCAGGATTCACAGATGTACAAACGTTTATTACAGTTGTTGACTTCGTGTGTTTTTCCTAACTCCAGTACTGAATTGCTCAACTCTTGACGCACTCAATAAATTCAGTGGTTGGATGAGAAGCTTTGCAGTTTCTGCACTTATTCACATAGGAAGAAAGTTTTCTCCAATTACAGATAAATTTCTGCAACCTTGCCCTGCATTTTGCATGGAAATGCAGTCAATTCTTTTGGGAACTACTTCTAAGTTTAAGATTTTTGCACATGTATGCACACAAATGTGAAAGTCCTGAAACTGCTGACACCTCTTCATCGACATCTCCTGAACGTATGCTAATAAGGAACTCGTCATCGAGTCCAGCAGCAGAATACGAACAACTACCCACCACGTGAGCTGAGGAATCTGCTCAAGAAACTGATGTCTGGTTCCAGTTGATGAATTCTGACATGTGGGATTATTAGATAATTTACGCCTCCTTTAATTAATTTGAGTTCAGATTAGTAAAGTTTTCTTGCTGGATTTTAAGTGTATTTTTTTATCTTTTTAAATCTGTCACAATTTTCAAAATGTAATTTTTTCTAACGAGTTTTTGAATGTTTCGAGATTTCAGAGACAAATTGTGCCGAACTAATGATAAAGTATTTTAATGAAGGAACAGAGATGGTCTATGAAGGAAATGTGGCAAATGACGTAAACATGAACTTTCAAAAGGCATTTGATAATGTGCCATAAAATAGGCTTGCCAACAAGATTGAAAGCTATGGAATAAAAAGGGTTGTGTCAGCATTGTTAAAAAATTGGTTAAATAACAGGAAACAGAGTACCAGTAAGTCATTTTTTGCTTAAACAGGAGGAAAATGTATATGAAGTACCCCAGAAGTCATTGCAAGAGCAACTACTTTTCTTAATAAATATTAGTGATATAGACATGGGCATACAGGGCAAATTTCCAAATTTGCAGATGTCACAAAATTTTGAGGCATGGTGAAGTGTGAGTAGGAAAGCAATAGATTTCATGGACACATACACAAGCTGTGGAGTGGGTGGATAAGTGGCAGATGAAATCTAAAGCAAAGAAATGTGAAGTGTTACATTTTGGTAGGCTAAATGAGAAGAGTTAAGTAGATTAAAGGGCACAATTTTAAAAGAGAAGCAAGAACAAAGAGGTCTGGGAGCACATGTGTATTGTAAGTGGCAGGGCAGGTTGAGAAAGTGGATAAAGAAAGCCAGTTTTATAAACAGAGATATAAATTACAAAAAAGAGGAAGTCATGATGAACTCTTACAAAACACTGGTTTGACCTCAACTGATATGGCATATCCATTTTTTGGGCATCACACTTTAGGAAAGATCTGAAGGCTTTAGAAATTTTACAAAAGTGGTTTACTAAAATGATTACAGGCATGAGGGACTTCAGTTATGTGGACAGAATAAAGAATCCAGGGTTATTCTCCTTCGAAGTGAAGAGGCTGTGAAGAGATCTGATCGAGGTATTTAAAACCAAGAAGGGTATTGCAGATTAGAAAGAGACAGAAACTGTTTCCATTTGCAGAGGGGTCATGAACCAGGAAACAAAGAATGAAGGTGAGTGATTTGCAAATGAGACATGAGAAAACAAAATATGCACCCTGTGTGATCAGGGCCTGGAATGCACTGCCAGGGGTAACAGTAGAGGTGAATTCAGCTATAATAGTCAAAAGGAAGCTCGGTAAGTATTTGAAAGGAAAGAATTTGCAGAGCTATGTGGAGAGGGTGGAGAGACTGGCAGAGATAGTATGGACTCAATGGACTGAATGGCCCCATCTGTTCCATAACCATTCTGTGAATATTATTTTTACATTATTAGTCCTCCCTCTCCAAAGCTGTAAGTTGCAGGCAGGTCCTTTGCTAGTCACCTTCTACTAATACACAGATGGAGAAGTTTCCCCATTTAGATAACCATTATTATAACCCAAGTCTAGAATTCTCTTTTCATTAAAATTATTTGATGGAACCTAATAGCCTGGAGAGAGTGGAATTTTCAAACATGCAATCTGGGAGGTGCTGAAAGTGGGATGGATGATGGTTCTACAGCTGCAGCACTTACATAGGAAGGAACTGTAAAGGATGTGTTCACTTGGTGACATCCTATTGAATACAACAATCAGAATTAGGCTTATTATCACTGACATATGATGTGAAATTTGTTGTTTTGCGGCAGCATGACATAAAGGCATAAAAATTACTATAAGTTACAAAAATAAATAAATAGTGCAAAAGAGGAATAATGAGATAGTGTTCATGGACTGTTCAGAAATCTGATGTTGGAGGGAAAGAAGCTGTTCCTGAAACATTGAGTGTGGGTCTTCAGGCTTTTGTACCTCCTCCTCGATGGTAGTAACGTGAAGAGGGCATGTCCTGGGTAGTGAGGGTCCTTAATGATGGATGCTGCCTTCTTGAGACACTGCCTCTTGAAGATGCCCTCAATGGCGGGGAGGGTTGTGCCCGTGATGGAGCTGGCTAAGTCTACAACCCTCTGCAGCCTCAATCACCACCAATACTTATCACCTTCTCCATGGTGCTTCCCATGCAAGTGTAGGCCATGCAGCACCTGCAATTTTACTTCTTCCCTTCTCACCACGAAGGCCCCATATCCTCATTCCAGTTCAAACAGCAATTTATTTGTACTTCTTTAAAAATTTAGAATACTGTTTTCATGGTGAACAATGCAATCTCCTCTGCACTTGGGAGATCAAAAGCAGATTGGGTGATCATCCTGCTGAACATCTCTCTTCACTTTATAAGTGTGAATCCAAACTTCCTATCAATTGCTATTTTACTTCAATGCCCCACTCTGACCTCTCTAACCTTGGTCTTCTAGATTGGATTACATACCTATAAATCTCCAGAACCACCACTGCAACCAATTCTTTTTCGGCAGCAGTTTTCGGCAATGATTCCACTCAGTACCATTTACAGTTCCTCCTGATTCACCTTTTGTTTCTTCATGCCCCATTACCACCATTATCCTTTTGTTATTTAGACTGCTGTTTTCCAGCTATCAGAGACCTGTCCTTTTATTGTGCAACACCCACCCCCCCCCCACACACATTTTTTCCTGTCTTAGTACTTGCTTTAAAAATGTTATATTTAGCTTATTGAGAGTTCTAACAAGAGAGTTCTGACTCAAGATGTTAACCCTGTTCCTCCCTGCAGAGATGGTGTCTGAGTTTTTCCAGCATTTTGTGTTTTAATTTGATTATCAGCATCTGCTTTATTTTGGTTTTGGGAATAGAAGGCAATTTGATCCCTATAATGGGGATCAATAAAGATAGAAACCAATTAAAACTGAAGGCAGTGGACTTTAAAGATTATACACAGTTTGATTTCTTCAAATAAATTAAATCAACTCCGACGAAAACAAAAGTTCTGAACCCAAATCCAAGTAATTTTGTTGAAGATGAATTGCAGAAACTGATGTCTCCTTCATTGATTTACATAAAAATAAATAAATCAATAGAAAATAATATGGAGTTGGAGATAGTATATGCTGGAGAGGAAACGCAGCAGCCTGTTAATAGCTTGCCCAGGAAACTGTTACCTGACCTGCTCTGCCCTTAGTCTCCCGGGAACAGAATAAACTGCTACTCAAATCAGTGATGAACTCCTTTGTTCTCCTGAGGGAAGCTGCAGATAGGGTAAAACATTTCCAGATAATGAGAATTTTAATGACAAAGGGAGCAACGATGTAGGATGTAGATTCATCTAATGTCATAGCAGTAGACAGCAAGAGTGAATTTTGCTGCATAACTCCAGATGAGGTGCCTGCCTATTTGTGTGTCACTTACTTTCTGAGACAAACTCTAATTAAAAAAAATACTATAGGAAAGTATCAAAAGGAAATCCAGTGTTATTGCATTAATAACACAATTTCATACACAATTTACATTTGACATAATTTCACATGGCAATGGTAACACAAAAATAAAAAAATGGGTTTTACCCAAAAAAACAATGGGGAAAGTTTTATCTTGGACCCCTCTCCTGCATATAGAGCTAAAACAGCAGCAATGAAATAGCCATGCGGCATCTACCTTCCAATTAGGTCAGCGGTTTGGCCACTAATATAAGAGAAGCCAACCTCCAAGCATGACCTTTCACAATTAAATTTAAAGGGGATTTGGGGTTCAGAGAGGCAAGGTGATCTGTTGTCACCAGCCTTCCTCTAGCGCTGAAATGTAAAATGCAACCTATTAAGAATCAAGAGCAAAAGTTTAAAACAGACATCTATCACTGATTACTTCCTGTATCTTCTCTCCTGATTCCCTTCTTCTGTGGAGATTAAAATTCAAGGGTGGAGATTAGTTTGAGAGCAGAACCATCACAGAAGAGTTTGGGGAACAATGCCCTGCACCTATGTTTCTCACGATTTTCTGGAACACACAGAGGTAGTGTTGAAAGCAACGCCAGCTCCATTGTGCTCAAATCTGGGAACAGTTATGCAAATAAATGGGGAAGATGGGAGTACTGTATAGAAAAAGATGCATTTAAATTAGGCAGCTTCATTTGACGCCAAGTATTTCTGGAGATCTTGACTAAGATAAATAGCTCTGAAAGTCATGGAGTTGTACAGCATAGAAGCTGGCCCTTTATCCCACCACATCTCTGCTGACCATCATGCTATCTATACTAATCCCACTTGCCTGCGTCAATTCCATATCCCTCTATGCCCTGCTCATTCAAGTACTTTCCAGGTGCCCTTGGGACAGCTGCAGTGGGGAAGAGATGGTCACCCACCTCTTTGTAGACTGTGGATTTGCTAAGAGGGTGTGGAGACGGATGCAAGGGTATATGTCCCGGTTCATCCCCAGCAGCTGGGTAACAGAGGACTCTCTGATCTACGGGCTGTTCCCAGGGACACACACTGAGACAGACATCAAATGCTGCTGGAAGTTCATCAGCTTGGTGAAAGACACCCTTTGGTCTTCCTAAAACTTGTTGGTCTTCCAGCACAGTGAGGTGTCATAAGGGAATGCTGCAGACTGGCACAGTCCAAGCTGCAGGAGTACATGCTGAGAGATGCACTGAAACTCGGTGCAGCCAATGCTAAGTCTCTGTGGGGAAGGACCACAGTATAGGCTCCTTCCACTACCACACATGGAGGGGCAGAGTTGGGTGGGGAAGCCCTTGAACAATGAAAAGGACATATCACGCTAGGGGGCTACACAAGTGGCATGGTGCTATGTTTATTTGTTTTTCTTTTTAAAAAAAGTTTGCACTACTGAATGTAACGATCATGAATGGAAAAGTTTTTACACTGTTTTCTTCCTTTGTATATTTTTTAAATTATGAATCAAGTTTATGTTTGAAATAAAAAAAGATGGCTCTTAAATATTGGTACAGTTCCTGCCTCCACGACCTCTGGCAGCTCATTCCAGATACCAACTATACTTAGCGTGAAAAGTTTACCCCTCTAATCTCCTTTAAACCTATGCTCGCTAGTTTTAGATACCCTTACGAAGGGAAACAGACTCTGGCTATCTAATTATCTATGCCTCTCATAATTTTATGTAACTCTGTCATGTCACCTCTCAGCCTCCTTTGCTCCAGGGAAAACAGACCCCACCTATCCAATCTCTCCTTTATAATTTAAGCCATCTAATCCAGCTCTTCATGGAGCTTTTTGTTTTAAAATGAGAGTTGCAAACTATACATGAACCATATATGAACACATCAAAGTACTGTCAATGGATATCAAGTTTCTGGTATTCATTTTCTTGTTTATTTACTATTCAATAAATTGATGGCAGTTAAAATCTAAAACAATTGTCAGTGTAGTGTGTGTCTGCTTTTCCTTTAAGACAAGGAGGACTTAATGGGTCACAGGATGGAATCAAAATTCTGTCTACTAAAATAGATCAAGACCTGACCCAGGCAGGTTACCAAACTCACTTTAATGCCAGCATAAGTAGTACTTGATGAGTTCCATGTGCAAATTTATTAATGTACCTTTGTGTCCTTGGGAATAAATGAGCTTCATCTCAAACTATCCGTTACTCTGCAGTTAGTCATTTTCACAATCAATTGCTTTGTATCATTGTGAATATGACAAAATATGATAAATTCACTACTCAATAATTTTAAGCAGGAATTTATTGCTACATGCCATTGACCTATTTATAAAGATTACATTAAAAACACATAGCTGGCTGTGAATTACATATTTTGTTGGATGATTTTCAAATCAAGAGGTGTGAAACCTGCAACAGCAGCACAAGTGCACTGAAGGGATGGGATTGGGATAGCCAGGTCCTGGCCTTGCTTTGTGATTTCCACTGCCTTTATGAGGCATGAACTATCCATCTTTCCCTTCTATGTCCGGTATCTAAGACGAGGCGAGGCTAAGATAGAAACTGCCAATATGAGGTTCCTTCAGTCTTGAATCTCATTGGGATCTGATGGGAAAATCAATAGTTGTTCCAGGGCACAAACAGCAGAAGTGAACCACAGCAGAACTATAGATTGCTACTGAGGCCTGGATCTCTCACAAAAGAAAATTATTAGACAGCAATTTAGCTAAATTGTAGTAATACAACACCAATAAGATAAGTGCTCAGGAGCTCAGCTCTTCCCTTCCCTCAAAGTGGTACTTAGATAAGTGACTCTCACCTGGAATAAGCAGTTGTGCTGGGCTTTCCCAGCACTTTGGTACAGGTGGGTGTTCCTACTGTCACAGGCATCCACAATCCTGAAGGACATTCCCTTATTACTGATAGAATAGATTTTGGGCAACTGCATCTAACAGCTTCTCCTACCAACCTCTTGATTTTCAGCCAGATAACACCCATAAGTATAAGCATCTTAAATTCTGTGTGTTTTATGTAATCAGTGACATTCACTGTGATTTGCCAAACAGCAAGTGCAGTTCATGGCTCCATTCAGGGATCCCAAATTCCATCAGCTTGCATTTCATTTAGGGACCTTCCTTAGGAACCTTCTCCAAAACTTAAATTCCTTCCAAATTGCATCCAAAATAGAATCAAAACCAATCCTTCCATGCATGAAATCAAAGACTGACTTCTCTCATTAGGAAATAGCACCTCATATCTGCACTAACATAAATTTAAAGAATTATGTTACAATTAAGATAATATCTTTCATCAGTAAAATCAGATGAAGGAAGCCTTTCTATCATTGCCCTTTATTCTGTGCTCTTGTAGTGATACAATGCCAGTAAAATAAATGCTCAGAAGCTCAACTCTTCCCTGGAAGAGGGCAGGAAACACTTTTGCATTCTTTCATTAAATGTTTCAATTACCATAAACTAATAATTGAATAAATTGGCTTTTCCTGTAGGAACAGCATGTGACACCAGTGTATGACAATGCCCAGCATTCCATAATGAATACCATGTTTGAATTCTGGGAAGGCTATTTATTATCCCACCATCGTATGAACCATGTAAAAGTATCAGCATTGCAATCCTTTATAAAAATTGGGCATGATCAAGAGGCGCAATTTGAAATCCCACTACACCAACTGTGAAATCTAAATTCAAGTAATTAAATAAATCAGAAATGGAATAAAACCTTTTTTTTTAGCAATGTTGATCATAACTAGTATCTTCCAGGAAAAGAAATCTACCTATATGTGGTTGACTCATAACTTGCCTCCTCAGTTCTGGGCAATTAAAAATGTATAATACATGAAAAAAATCTGTTATATCTTCCCTCTGATAATATCTCTATTGATCTTGAGTTGCTGTTAACTGATACCTAATGTTTGTAAGGGCAATAAACTAATGGAGGCTGTCAATGGCAGCGCTATCAAGTGGCACTTACTCACCAATAACCTGCTCATTAATGCTTAGCTGAGTTTTCCCAGGAGTACTCAATTCTTGCCATGGTCTAAAAAGAGTTGAAATCCAGAGGTGAGTTTACAATGACTTAGCTTGACATCAAGGCTGCTTTTGATCAATTGTGACATCGAGAACCCTGGTAAAAACTGAAGTCAATGAGTATCAAGTAGAAAACACTTCAATGGCTGGAGCTACATTTTGCACAAAGGAAAGTGACTGCAATTGTTGGGCAGTCATTTATCCCAGTGCCAGGATATCACTACAGGAGATCTTCAGGGTACTGTCCTAGGCCTAACCATCTTCGGCTGCTTTATCAATGACCTCTCTTGATCATAAGGTCAGAAGTGGGGGTGTTTGTTGATGAATGCACAATGTTCAATTCTATTTGCAACTCCTCAGCAAATAAAGCAGCCCAGTCCTTCATGCAACTAGACCTAGACAACATGTACGAGCTGATAAGTGACAATAGCACTAAAAAGTGTGCCAGGCAAAGATTATCTGCAACAAGACATAGCCTAATCATTTACCCTTGACATCCAATGGCATTACCAAGTCCTCCACTATAAGTATCATAATGGGGTCACCATCAACCAGAAATTCAACCAGCCACATAAATACCACGACTAAAACAGCAGGTCAGAGACTAACCTACAGCAAATGACTCACTCCTGATGTCCTTAAGCCATTCCACCATCCACAGAAGTGAGGAATATGATAAAATGCTCTCCACTTGCCTGGATGCATGCAGCTCCAAAAACATTCAAGAAGCTTGGCACTATTCAAGACAAAGCAGCCCACTTGATTGGTACCCCTTCCACCATCCAAACCATTCATTTCTTTCATCATTGATACCAAGTGGCTACAATTTGTACCATCATTTAACTGCACAGCAATTAATCACCCAGGCTAATCCAACAGCACCTCCTACACTCATGACCTCAACTAACAAGCAGGACATGAAATCCAGGTGCATGGGAACAACACCATTGCATATTCCCTCCCATCTCACACACCATTCTGACTTGGAAATATATCACAGTTACCTCATTATCATTGGGTCTAAGTCCTGAAAACCCACTCCCAAACAGCACATTACCTTCACCTGAAGGATTGCAACAATTCCGGAAGATGTCTCACAACTACCACAATTAGGAATGAGCAACAATTTCTAGCCTCACCAGTGTTGCCCATGTCATAAAAAGTAATTAAAACAACTCAAAATGATTCACTAATTTGACATCACCTGTAGAGGTTCTGCACTGATCCAAAGTGCTCCAACAAGAAAGTCATTTCAGTTCTCCAGTTCGGTCAGATTCACAGATGGGAAGTGAGTGATACAATGAAATATCAATGAGATCTTTATTGCTCTAATAGCTCAGTTAAGTGCATACTCTCTAATATGAAACCAAACCAAGCTGACTAGCAAGGTTTGTGCCAAGTGCTTTCTGCCAGGAACTACAAAGTTGATGGGGATGGGGGAAGGAGAAAATATCACACAGGGCTTTTACTCTGGATCTTTATCAGTGATGAGATACCCAGTCGTGATGAACTAGGCTCATGATAGATTATCTTTCCAACATTTATAATCAAACCTGCATGTGAAGAATTTCTACTTGGACAAAGTATCAGAGCATACCAAAAGGAATACTGTTACCTTTAGGGAAGACAGAAAATTAGATTGAGGTAATTGACAAACAGTGTTCAGAAACATCAGTCATGGGAGGAGAAACAAAGTGACGTTAAGGCCTTGGGCCATGTTTTGTCATGGGGGCAGAATTCCCAATGAACAAACATAATAAAATCATTGCACTAGATGTGGGCCACATACAGTGGCCTTATTCTGCATCAACATTCCTGCAGTTCTATGGTTTCTCTCACAAAAGCAACTACACACAATGTAACATTACTGTCATACATTTTATTATGTCAGTGAAACTCTGTCTTTGAAATTACCTCCAGAAACACAACTTCAAAGCTAAAATAATAGCCAGATTGTCTGTCTAAACTCTTATTACCTCAAATTTTCAGCTAGCAGCTGAATAATACTCAGACAAAGTAGGCCCCACAGTGCATTTGGGCAACAGATTAGGCAAGTACCTTGCCTCTTATGCAACCACACAAATGGGCTCACAACTCAACATACAGCTGATTGCAATTAATTACTGTTTGAGGTAGAGGAATCAAATGAAAATAAAGAGATGGTAGAGACAGGCAAACTCTCATCCATTATGACATTTAGAAGCATTTTTGAGGCATCTGTTTTTTGCAGGGAGTTATTAGTCATTTTACTGAGGCATTTGGACTTTAAAGGGCAACTCCACCCTAACTATAATTGAGGATAGCTGATGGCTCCAAGTCAGCAAATATTTGGGAAATGGAACTTAACCCTTCAGACTCCCAAAAGAAAAGTCCAAGTCAGAAATTTCCCATGAAATACCTTTTATGCCACACAGGTTACAAGTCTAAAAGACACAGTGTGAAATACATCTCACTACAACCCAAAATATTAGTTTCAGGACGATGTCCAAGAGAACTTTGAAAAGATTACAATGGGGAAATCATTACGGTCAAGCAGAATTCTATCTTCATTGGTGACACACTTTCCAACTAGGTGATTGGAATCCACCACTGAGCACATGGAAAATCTTAATATGATTAATCAGACACATGTTTCTGTAAAAAGAGAAAACTGTGGTTGATAGATCTATCATTGTGTATTTTTAAATATCAGCATAGATAAGGGTGGATGGAGGTGCAACTTGGGAGAACTAGTGGAAGTAATATATCTAGATTCTCTGGAACAATTCTATAAGGTGCAACAGGAAAGTCTGCTACAGATACAATGACGTTAGCAAACAGTATATAGCATTGACACAACATTGGTTAAAGGAAAAACAGAATAGGAATAAATGGGTCATTTTCAGTGTGTTACATTGAACAGTTCTGGGCCGGCCCTCAGTTATTCACAATTTAATAAATTAGCTGAAAAAAACAGACCGTGACATACTCTGGTAATAAAAGCAAAGCGGGAAAGTGAGCTGTGCATAGGTTGCAAAGAGTATACAACGTAGACAGATTAAGTGGGATGTCATTGAAGATGGCAGATGAAGCATACGTGATGCTAAAGAATTTGAGTCATAGAGCCATATAGCCTGGAAACAGGCTCTTTGGCCCACTGCTCATTGATGGAAAGGTGAGAATAAAAAGTGAGGGGAACTGATGGAAAGCCAAGCATCAAGTATCCATTTACACTAATCCTGCACTAACCCATTTCATTTTCCTCACCTTTCCATCAATTCCCCCTCACCTTTTATCCTCCTCACTTTTCCATCAATGAGCAGCAGGAATCCTGGATGAATTTTACCACCCAGTGGTGCTGAGGCACATAGTAAACTCAGGCAACAGATCATATTCCACAGATCCAAAACTGTGCCTTCTTGGAATATCAGGTTCATTTTGACGATGGTCAGATTTCACATGCACAGTGATTAAACGTAAACTCTCAGTTGCCTCAAAGCCTTGTGAATAATTGTCTGGCATCAAGTCATAACTTCCTCCCATCTTAACAGTCAGATTACTGAACACATCTCTGCTCTCTATAATTGCATCCACCCTTCCCTGGCCACCATCTGGCCTATCTCATGATGTTCAATCTTGAACTGATTATTAAAAATTGCATCACAAAGTCAGTTACTTTACTGCCATGAGCTACAAATCTCAGTTCTTCCTCCCCCCCCCCACCCCCACCGATATGTAAACCTTTATACCTTCCGCATTATGATACCTGACCACCGTGCTCAGAGCTTTGCAACTAACCTCTCTACCTTGCATAAACTTAAGATGCCTTAAACTCTGCTACAACTATCTTATCCTGCATATGGTTCTGCTTGTTCACAGATCTACAATGCTGACAATTCTCTGGCTTATTAAATTCAAATTGCTCATTTCCACCCTTGTGGATCCATGGCCTCAATCCAACCTTTCTCTGACATGCCCTATAGCCCTATAACACTTCTGATCCACTGCCTCTGGTCTGGGTGTTCACGAATCATTGAACAGCAAGTAATTAGGAAATTCAACAATCTGTTGGCCTTTAACGCATGAGAAATGAGTGCAATAGGCCTCCTGCTCCAATTATATAGGGCCCTGGTGAGACCATGTTTGGACTATTGTGTACTAATCTGTTTTACCTAGCTAAGGATATTCCCACAATTGGGAGAGGGCACTAGATTGATTCCTGGGTGAGCTTGCCAAAAGAGGTGAGAATAAGCAGACTGGGCCTCGTGTTTAGAAGAATGATAGGCGATCTCTTTGAAACATACAAAATTCTTAAGTGGCTTGAAAGGATAGATATGGAGTTGATGTTTCCCCTGCTTAGAACCAGGGATCATAGTCTCAAAGTAAGGGATTGGACAGTCAGGGTAAAGATGAGAAGAAGAAGGTGGTGAATTTTTGGAATTCTCTACTCAAGAGGCCTGTGGAGGTTCAGTCATAGAGCACTTTCAAGTCAGAGAGCAATAGATTTTTTAGGTATTATGGGAATCAAGGCATAAGGCGTGAGTGGACTAAAGCTCAGCTGAGGAAGAAGACTAGCATGGTTTTGTTAAACCACAAAACAACCACGATGGGCCAAATGACCTATTTGTGCTCTTATTTCTTAAGTTGTTATGTTCTTATCATTTCTCATTCATCCCCTCTTCCTTAATGTCCCACTATTACATAATCACTAAATGGCATTCTCGCCACTGTGAAAATCTTCTCCAAGATCCGTGACCAGATTTTTTAACCGTCTTTCTTAACCTCCTTTTTGTGGTTCAACAGATATCCAGCTGTGAAGCACCGCAGGAAACCTCTTTGTTGGAGATACCATTGGAATATTTCACTAATGTAGGAAAATATTTCTGCTGATAATACAATTCACTTTTAAACATCTTTTCACTTTCAATGTCTCAAACCTCTAGATGATACCCCAGGCTTGAAATTCCAACTGCAGTACACCCCTGTGTTATGGAGGGGTTGAATTCCTGGAAAATCATTCAAATCGTGACTTTCCATAACGTGAACCCTTGACAAAAATTGACATAATTTGTTGTTTCTTTTATGTTTTGTGTTTATTTTAGTATATTTTCTCACTTAAATTCTGTAAGTTTTATTCCATAATTGAATTTTTTTGGTCGTGGTTTGTGAATTCTGTAAGGGCAAAAAAAATTTCCATTACCTAAACCTAAATTACCTAGGTAATTCCATTACCTAAATTTTCATTACCTAAAGGGGGCATAATTTTAAGTTGATGGAAGGTATGAGGCGGATGTCAGAGGTAAGTAAGTTTTTTTTGTACACAGAGTGGTGGGTACATGGAATGGCAGAGGTTGTGGGGGCAGATACATTAGGGACATTTAAGATACTCTTAGATAGCCACATGAATTACAAAGAAATGGGAGGGTAGGGTTCACATTTGGGAAGGAAGGGTTAGATAGATATTAGAGTAGGATAAAATGTTGGCACAACATTGTGGGCTGAAGGGCCTGTACTGTGCTGTAGTGTTCTATATTCTAAACTGCCATAATTCAAGGGTACACTGTATATTCTGAAGAGCTGCTGTATGGTCAGTGCCATGCTGTTATACTCAATTGTTAAAAAAATAAATTGGCTTTAGAGGTAAATTTGCATATGTTTGCTTTAATGCCCAGGCATCAAATTTTCCAGTGCACATCTCAATCACACAAAGAACTTCCAGGTGAGGCAGTACAATCGAGTCCTCCTCCATAGATATAAAACAATGTTGGGAGTCACTGCTGCTGTCCTATTGTGAAAATTAACTGTCTATTCTGGTGATTCAGGTGGAGGTAAAGAACTAGTAAGTAGAAAGGTAGAGAGTCCTGGTGTCCGACTAACATTCCATGCTACAACCATGCCAATTTAGGTTGCTGCTGTGTCTACACAACAAATATCGGATTTCAACACTACATGCTGCACAGAAGTCATTTGAAACATTTCTGTAAATCATAAGACAGGGTTTACATAAAACAAGATAAAACCCCACTTTCATTATTATTAATTTCTGGTTCCATTTGTGTTTGCCGTCTTATTTCTACAATGCTAATTGTGATGAAAAAGCTGCATACTTCCATGGTTTGTTTTTTCTTTAACAGCTCCCTTGGTTGAAAATTAATTTTAAATACTCATGCTCCAAATGGAAGCTCCATATATATTCTGTCCTGTCACTTGTAAACACAGCAGGTGGCACTACAATATAATTATTTCATTTAGCAAACTGAGGCCTGTGTTGCGTTTTACCTCTTACAAAACCCATGTCATTCCTTATAATTCCCTTAGTAAAGACACTTGGAATGAGACTGCATGAAGTGGCAGGATCTGCCCATTGGGTGGCAATCTTGAACATATTTGTCTAAAGCTATCCAACCATTTGATCACCATTCAACCCTTGGAAACAAAAAACTCCAAATATCAAGAAATGGATTTACACAAAATGCAAAATATTTCCAAATATGGAAAATCCCTCAAATTTATATTAATATGCACGTGTTTTCTCTTGAAGTTCTATACCGCCACGAAAGCTCAAGAATTTTCCAATCATAATTGGCAGACTCCACCCTCAAAAGTGCTTTCAGAACCAGTTAAGCTCCAGCCCCAGATTTACCAACTGTTAAGGAAATTGAAGACGTGTGGATATCAAAAAAATAAGTTCTTATAAAGGAAAGCACTTTAAAAAAATAAAATAAAAGTTAAAAATTAAAACAATTAAAAATAATACCTTTAGATCGCTCATTTAAATATTGTAGGTAATTATCTTACACATATACTTCATCCACAGCTGTTGCATCCAACTGCTATCATTGGGCCTGTTAAATTGCAATAGGTTAATCTGATGCAGTTCAGCAGCAAATTCAGCAACCTGTGCTGGGAAAACAGTCTGAGTCCTGGGATGGTGGAACTGTTGAGCAGAGATTAAGTTGACTAGGTTTGTATTCACTAGAGCTTAGAAAAATGAGAGGGGATCTAATTGAAATAAAATTCTGACAGGGCTAGACAGATTGGACGTAGGAAGGATGTTTCCTCCATCTGGGATGTCTAGCAACGAGGACTTACAGTTTCATGTTTCAGGGCAAGAGGGTTAGGGCTGAAGCGAGAAGAAATTTCTTCACTCACAGATTGATGAATCTGTGGAATTTGATATCAAAGAAGGCAACAGATGCGTCATTGAATATTTTTAAGGAGACAAATACATTTTTAGACTCAAAAGGCATCAAGAGGAATGGGGAGAGGGAAGGGATGTGTCATTGGGGTAGATAATCAGCCATAATTATATTGAACATCAGCAGGTTCAAAGGGCTGAATGGCTTATTCCTGCTCATATCTTCTATGTTGGTGCTCCTGCCCTGGGCTGTACGAGGAGCCCAAAACCAGAGAGCAATTGTCCTAAGAGCAACTATCAGATGTCAGTTTGGCACTTACAATTTGCTCAGGAGTCCCAAACTTCCGGACAGTTATGTAGGTAAAAGGCAGCAGTTCCATTTGGAAGTTGCTGGCCAGTTTTTTTAATCAATGACAGGGAAAGGGAGCTTGTGAGATGGAAAGAAAGATTAAAAATTCACATCATGCCAATTGTACACAGATGGTAATTTTATAAACTTCAGAAAACAAAATCAGACTGAGGGAACAGAGAAAAAGGAAAGGACTGGAGTTAGAGAAAAGGGGTGTGGGAAAGGAGCTGTGACACGGGTGTGAAAGTAACAGGAATGTAGAGATTTTGCTGTGCTTTATTTGGGATACAGAGTTGATACTACATAGACAACACCCCAAATGGTAGGCCTAAAACAACAGTGCATGAATTGCAGGGCACTGATCTTGCTGCCTTCAGAGGAGTACCTGTAGGAGTGTTCTAGGGACAAATACAACAACCCTGAGAGGAGAAGCTCATGTCTCCATATCGTGGAGCTGAGTTGATTGGCTTCTAATAAATAAAAGCTCAGCTCCATTCCCCTGCACAATCCCTATATCCCTTGATTCTCTTAATGTCCTGAAATCTATCAGTCTCTGTTCTGAATGCACAGTGACTGAACTTCCGAAGCCCTCTCGAGAGAGAACTACAAAAATCTACCACCCTTTGCATGAAATAATTTCTCCTTATCTCAATTATATATGGTTTACCCATTATTCTAAGACAGTGACCCCAGTTCAAGACTCCTCAGCTGGGGGAAACATTCTCCCTGCATCCAACTTATTGATCCCTGGAAGAATTTTGTCAGCTGCAATGAAGTCTTCTCTCGTTCTTTTAAGCTCTTCAGAATATGACCTAGTCCACTTAACTTCTCATACAGCAAACCCACCATCCCTGGAACCAGTCTAGTGAAACTTTCCTGCACTCTCACTGTCGTAAGTAGGTAATGTGACCAAAACTGTAACTAATACTCCAGATGTTATCTCACCAAGGCCCCATAAAATTTCAGTATTCAAGTCTTCTTGTAATAAAGGACAACATACCATTTGCTTCCTAGTTGCTTGCTGTACCTGCAGTGTTGGCTTTAAGTGACTTGTGTACAAGGACATCCAGGTCCCTTTGAAGAACAACATTTAAAATGTACTTTGCTTTTCTCTTATTGTGCATCAAAATGGATAACCTCGCGTTTTTCCTCATTACAATGCATCTGCCATGTTCTTGCCTGTTCACTCAGCTTGGCTCTTCAAGCCCATTACTCAAAACCAGCATCCTATCTAGTTCTGCATCATTAACAGACTTGGAACCCACTTGTCATATCCGCTAACTAATCGGCCACAGCCAAACCTAACTGTATGTGACAGAACTGCAGAGCTTTTGTCTGGTCTGGTTGTGGGATCCCTTATCTCTGACCACAATATGACAATTTTACACTTCTGGCTTTATCTTGTTGGTACATTTTGAGATATCATGTTCCATTCTGGTGTGCATTTCTACACTCCTTATTGAATCAGTCTTGGTCTCTGGGTTGATGGTAGAGGGAAATTGAAGAATATGAGGGGGCATTAGGTTACAAATTATGATAGAACATAATTCTGTGCTGCTATTGAGCACACAGATCCTCATGGATACCAGTCTGTGTTGTTGTATCTGCCCTGAATCGACAACTGAGCACCATATTTGAATCTGAGCACTGAATCAATATGAATCATCTGTCTGGCTTTAAAATACAAAATTATTGCATATCTGTTGTCTTATGGGTTGGACATTCAAGATGATAACAATGCAAATGACTATTCTCTATCTGTATGACCCAGGGGGAGGGTATGACACAGCAGAGCATATGTGCAGGCTTGTGAGAGAGAGGCATATCTGAGGGATCAAAGAGTGGATGGGGAAGGCCCAGTGGTAGTGAGAGCGATCAAAATATTGTCAGAACACCACAGCCCTGGACCGGAATGCTATTGGACTCCACCCATCACAGACCAGCCTGCTCTTGGACAACACCCAGCCGCTGAATCAGCCTGTTGTCATACCTCCCCTCAGGAGCAGAATCCTGTTGGGCTTTTTCCCTCTATCACTTTTCCCCACCCTCGCAGGGCAAGCAGGTTCAAATAGGTCATCAGACACCCCTACCTGCCCAATGCCACAAGGTGTGGGAGCAAAGGTTACCTGCCAATGTCCAGATCTGCACCCCACAGGTATGACCATGTAACGTAGAGAGAGAGAGAGCAAGAGCGAGAGAGAGAGCGAGAGAGAGAGAGGGAGCGAGAGAGGGAGTGATAGTGTGCACGAGTGCAAGAGAGAGAGAAGCGGGAGGGAAAAGGAGGGAGAAAGAGGGTGGGAGAGTGAAAGAGAGTCAGTGAAAGAGTGAGATAGACAGACAGGGTGGGAGAGAGAATGAATTGTGAAAGGAAAAGAACAAGATGGGAGAAAGGAGAGGGATTGAAAGAGAGAGAGGCATAGTTGGAGAGAGTGTGGGGAGGGAGAGAGTGAGTAGAATGGCTGCAAGGGGTAGGTGGCAATGATGGGAAGAGAGGATGCCTACGTTGTGTAAGATGTTAAAGCTGTCAATCAACAGAACAAATTATGAAAGCTTTCCCTGCAGATTTCAGTTAAGCAACTTGTCAAAGTTCTGTTCTTTCTCCTTCATAATTTTATGTCATGATTTTGCATTACAGTACTTCAAAATGTGTCTTTTGATTTATAAATGAATTTCTTAAAAGTGGAACCTATCCTTAGTGGAGTGAGCACTCTTGTGTAAATGTTGGGTTCAAAAAGTGTTGACCAGTTTGTTGCCGTGATTCCATGTGTTACCATGGGGAGGAAGAGCATGTAGCCCCACCCTCAGGATCTTGAATGAAACAGTAGGCTTTTTACAATAATCTGGAGCTTCATCAGTCACCATTATAAAAAAGTAGATTTTTGAATTCCAGATCTATAACTTTAGCTGAATTCAACTTTGGACACTGCCACGGTAGGACCTGATCTACTGTATCTAAATAACTAGTCAAATAACATAATCACTGTGTTACTATACTTGCAGTGCAGTTAGTTACTGAAAGTACAAGCTCAGGGCTCTAGGGTTCTTGGATTCATTAATGAACATCATCTGGCATGGATGCTCTACCTGGTTTCATTACCAATTTTATTATTTAGTGTAATTAAATTCCAACAGTCGAGCATCATCTTCATGCATGATCTCTGTAAGGTATTCCATTCATGCTTCCACCATCTCCCCTGTAACCTATGATTTAACAATGCCACCAATACAATTTTAACAATTCCCACATATCTGAAACAGCTTTTCTTACTGTCTACATTCTTATCTCCATTTTCATTTTAAACCGATCTAATGCCAGCCTTCGTTTTCTTTAGCAGCTTTTTTCTCTTCATTAAGACATGTATTAATTGACTTCAATTAAAAGTAACATTTTTGTTTACATATTATTTGTTTCTGAATGTGACCAGTCAGCTACTTTCTTACCACACACTCTTTTTTCGAGTTTTAAATGTTTCTGGCATTGACATTGATAAACATTTTCTTTAAAATTTTCTACTTGTATTCAATATCGCTTTCATGATGATTGAGTTGGTTTAAACAATTTACCCATTCCAAACGTATATTTTATCCAAGTGTTCACTTCTGAATTCTAGTATGAGTTCTAGATTCTTATCTCCTTTGGTTTTACAGTAAAACTCCATGACCCAGCATCTGACAACTTGGAGATCCTGATGGTTTGGCATCTGACTCACTCATTAGACTGGAATGTGAGCCAGCGGTCCAGAGCAAAAGTAGAATGTGCAGCCAGAGTTGGGTGTCTCGACTGTGAGCTGGGTGTGTGGCCGGAGACAGGGTCAGAGTCCAGAACAGCAGGGGTCAAGAATATGGGTAGGCTTATGGCTGGTGCCAGGGTCTGGAATGCTTGGATATCTTCCATTTCCTTTAAACTCACTGGGTTCACGGAAACTTTGTTATGCTATTGTACAACATGTAAAAAAAAGTGAAATATAAGTGTGTTGGGATATTAAGAGGAGTATATTGCAATAATACGAAAAAATCTCCTGAAACTAGTGGATATTATTTACTGTGGTGTTTAGCCATTGGAAACCTTTGCTTTGTTGTTAGTCTGTATTGTTAGTTAATTGCAGTTGTCAGGAATATTCAAGTGGCTTGTCTGTCCCTGCACTGGGAAGAGCATCGAGAAAGTAAAATCAATTTGGCTTCCCTCTCTTGGTCAGTTATTGGTGATTCCTGCTAGAAAATGAACATGCAAAAAATGGCTGAAATCAGGACTGGGTTTGGAGGGAGTTACATACTCCAAGGTTGAATAGCCTCGTTCCACTTAAAGTCTAAATTAATGTGTGAAGAAAGGAGACAAGGAGGAAGCAGGAAATGGCTATCACAAGGTGTGAAACCATCCTCTAAACATATCTGGTAGTGGCTGTTGGGACCAAAGATGGATAAGCACCAGCATTTGGAATGACAGACAATATCATTATTGTTCACCTTGTTGCTGAATAAGCTATGCAAGATTCAGCCACTGCGAAACAAACTTTTACCATTTACTTTTCCCAAGAGCCAGGGCCAGTTATATCCTATGCTTTCACTTTCTCTTCTACTACTCTGAGCCTACTGATGGCATCAGGTTAATGGTGGAAAGAATTATTTTTTGTGCTTTGAAAGAAAGTAGTTATTAATAGAACTCTCAGCAACTATATACTTCTGCTCAAAGAAAGCAGATGGACATCTGTTTTATATTATTCACTATTATTCCAAATTACAACAATCTTCTACACAGATTGTGTTCAAAGTCCTCAAGTAGTTTCCATTGCCTTTTATTGTTTTAAGGAAGCATTTGCTGTAAGCCTATATAACAAAATAGGAATTATATGTGACAGCCACAGGACAATTGGAAATCTACATATTAAACAGGATTGCAGAGTACCTACTGGAGTGAAACACGCCACTCAGCCTAACAGCTGTATATTGGTATTCGTGCTCTATATAAGTCTCTCAACTATACCTGACTCAATCAAACTTCTTTCTTCTTCACATTCGTATTTAGATTTCCCTTAAATGTATCTGTGCTATTCAGTTTAACCAGTCCTTGCAGGAGCAATTTCCACATTCTCACCACTCCCAAAATCCCCATTTTTAGTTAGTCAGTTTGACTCTTACACTATCCAATGTGATGACTTAGTGTGAGAAGTTTAAATAAAACATTAGGTACTGGGGAGAGACAAAAGAATCAGAACAACACAGCACAAAAGGAAGTCATCAGGGGTATCATGCCTGTGCCAATTTCTGAAAGCAATCTGGTTTGTCCCACTCTATGCTCTTTTCCCATTGCCTTGCAATTTTCTTTTCCTTTTAAAAGTTATTATTGAATTAAAGTTCTTACCCTTATTTTCATACCCTTCCATTGTCTTCCTTCTTCCTGCTTCTCTAATTTCTTCCTGCCCTGCAAACTTCTGAGATCTCGGCATTCTTTCAATCCTGATCCCATATTCATCCCAGAATTTAATTGCTCCACCTTTGGCTGCTGTGCCTTCTATTCCCAAGGCCCATAGTTCTAGAATTCTGTCCCTAAACCTCTCCACATCTTTTTCTTCTTTAAGAGATTTAATATCTATTTATTTTGCCTAAGTTTTGGTCACCTACCTTAATATTTCCTTGAATGGCTTTACATTAGGCCTTTGTCCATTAAGTATCATGTGAAGTGCATAGAGATGTCTTTTACTTTATTGCCGTGTAAACAGAAGATGTGACTGTTGTTATTGTTGTTGAATCTGTTCCATCATCTCCACAAGCAACGCATGCCCACTCATAACAATTTGCTGCATTAAAACAATTCTCCACCGAACCCCCTGATTCATTTGCCATTTCACAAATCCATGCCCTCCAGTTACCAACATTCCTGCCAGGGGAATGTTCCTCCTACTCTACTATATCAATACCCTATCTTAAATCTTGCTTGAATCTTCTATGTTACTGGAACAGGAATCCCAGATTCCATCTCTTTACATCACTAAGTACACCCATCCCTAGTGTCATTCCAGTAGATCATCCCCACAAGTTCTACAACCTTCATTCCTCAGGTATGGTTGCACTGTGTTTAAACAAAACAAAAATTATTGTGCTGATACATACACCATTTTTCCTGATAAGTTAAATGCTATATAATCTACTGATGAGGAATGTACACTGATGTTCCATGGTACATGAGCCAGAAACAATACCTTGGTCACCTAAATGCACAGGTTAAAAAGGTCTGCAGATCTGTTTTTTTTTAATAAAAAGCTACAATTTGGGAGTCAACCAAAGCACCTGTTCAAATTTCCAGAATTCCAAACAGTTTGTATCTTTTGTTGTTACTGAATTTAACAGAGATAGCAGGATATGCAACACTTTTCAAACCTTTAAATAAAGTATTGTTCCGAGTATGAGAAAGACTACAAATGGTAATCAACCATATGGAACATTCTTTGTAATTTAATTTCCTTTGTGCACTAAATTTTAGTGAACATATTAACTCACTCTTGTTAAACTCTTGTCTGTGCAATTTTAATGGATTAATGACAGTTAAAATATTGCTAACGGGGATTTAACAGGAATGTAGTGAGCAATCCATTTCATTACCTTTTCTACCAATTTCTACACACTCTCGCTTTCACACGGTTTACTTCTGACTCATCTCAGGGGATAGGTTAGCAACCAATATCTATTACAAGCTATTACAAGCCCACTGGCTCCTACAGCTATTTCAACACCATATCTAACTCACCCTGCTTCCTGTAAGGACTCCATTCCATTTCCCCAGTTTGTCCATCGGCGACATGTTTTCTAATAATGAGATTTTGCACACTAGTGCCTCTGAGATGTCTTCCATTATTCTTTAATCATGGCCTCCCCTATAACGTGGTTGACAGGGCTCTCAACCATAGAGGATTTCCCACATTTCTGATCTCACCCAGCCAGAACAAGTATAGGGATGGAGTTTCCACCCGACTAGCCTCCTCTTTCAATGCATCATCCTCAAAAATTTCGATCATCTTCAATAAGGTTGCACCACCAGGCACGTCTTCCCCTCTCCTCCCCTTTCAGTGTTCTGAAGTATTCCAAAGGGACCATTCTTTCTGCAACCACATACTTTCTCACAACATTTTCCCAAGACTTCCAGATAATGTACCAATTCACTTGCACTTCTTCAAATTTAATATATTGCATCTGGTGCTCACAATGTGGTCTCCTCTACATTGGAGAAGCCACACACAGATTTGTAGAGTACTTCCACTTAGTCCACAAGGGTGAGCCCAAGCTTCCATAGTATTCCTGTTCTGACTTCTCTGTCTGTGACCTCCTACACTGTTCGAATGATGCCCAGTACAAGCTGAAGAAACAACATGTCATCTTCTATCTTGGACATGGCAGCCCTCAGGACTCAACATTAAACAACTTCAGCCAACCAGCCTTGCCTGTCTGTATCAAAACTGGCCAGTTCTGACATAAAGCCATACAGTTGTTGCACTAACTTGGTTTCTCTCTCCACCTTTCTCTCCATGGGTGCTGTCTGATCTGATGGGTATTTCCAGCACCCTCTTTTGTTTCAGATTTCCAGCAACAGTGTCTCATAGTTCCAATAGGAGACACAAGAGATTCTGCAGATGCTGGAATCTGGAGCAATGCACACAAAATGCTGGAGGAACTCAGCAGGTCAGGCAGCATCTATGGAGGGAAATAAACAGTTGACGTTTCAGTCGAGACCCTTGATCAGGACTGGAAAGGAAGAGGGCAGATTCCAGAATAGAAGGGCGGGGGGAGGGGGAGGAGCACAAACTGGCAGGTGATAGGTGATTCCATGTGGGAGGGGGAAAGTAGGTGGGTGGAGGAGAGGGAATGAAAGGGAATGATGCAAGAAGCTGAGTGCTAATAGGTGGAAGAGGCAAAGGGCTGAAGAAGGAATCTGATAGGAGTGGACAGTAGACCATGGACTAAAGGGAAGGAGGTGGGGAATAGGAGGGAGGTAGGTCATGAGGGTGGGGAGAGGCGAAAGGGAGGGGTGAGGGGGCCACAGGGATGAGGGAAAACAAAGGTGGGGGGGAGGAAAACAGAGGGGAGAGGTTACCAGAAGTTAGAAAAATTGATGTTGATGCTGTCAGGTTGGAGACTACCAAGGTGGAATATGTTGCTCCTCCAACCTGCGTCTGGCCTCAACGTGGCAGCAGAGGAGGCCGTGGATAGACGTCAGTATGGGAATGGGAAGTGGAATCAAAGTGGCTGGCCACTGGGAGATCGTGGCTGTTGCGGCAGATGAAGCGAAGGTACGTGACGAGGCAGTCATGCAATCTGCGCCGGGTCTCACCAATGTAGAGCAGACCACACTGGGAGCGCTGGATGCAATAAGTGACACCCTCAGATTCACAGGTGAAGCACTGCCTCAGCTGGAAGGACTGTCTGTGCCCTGAATGCTGGTGAGGAATGAGGTGTAGGGACAGGTGTAACACTTTGTACAGTTGCAGGGATAAGTGCTGGGAGGGTCATTGGTGGAGAGGGACAAGTGAGTCGCAGAGAGAGCAATCCCTGCTGAAAGCTGGCGGGGGGGGAGGGGCGGGAGGCAAGGGAAGATGTGCCTGGTGGTGGGATCCCGTTGAAAGTGGCAGAAGTTACAGAGAATGATGTGTTGGATGTGGAGGCTAGTGGGGTGATAGGTGAGGACAAGGGGAGGAGATGGGGTGAGGGCAGACGTATGGGAAGTGGAGGAGATACGGGTGAGGGCTGCATTGATGGTGGTGGAAGGGAAACCCCATTTACTGAAAAGAGAGGACAGCTCCGATGTGCTGGAATGGAAAGCCTTGTCATGGGAACAGATGCGGCAGAGGTGGATGAACAAGGAACATAGAAGCAAGAGGTGGTTTGTGATGAAAATTGTGGAATGGAGCAGAGTGGGTATTATCTACAATGACAGGACAAGTAGATTGAAATTATCCATGTTACACTAGTAACCAAAATTAAAATTATACCCAGAAATACATCTAGTTTGTTTTATTCTCAGTTTCATTACTTAAATAAGTTCACTGCATTGTTTAAAGGCCTGACTACAAGGAACCTCAAGGTTCGCTGGTGGAGGTGGTGCGTCTCTGAACTCTAGCAGGGGTTTCTATAAAAATGCAAGTTATGGATGAAGGTAGTGAAAGATATATTGCCTCTAAAAAACTATAAACGAGGGGCTTTGAGCTGAAAAAATTCCGAGCTTTCCAAATGCCAGAATTATCTCTAGGGGGTCCCGGTAACAGCACATAATCTAGTGCTGCATACTCTACCCCAATGACCCAGCCTGCTGTTTTTCTAATTCTAACTATGCACCAGCAGTTCCCTTGTTTTCTTTCTTCTTTTATTATTCTTTTACCTAATGGCTATTGAAATTCCCCTACCCTGTTAATTACCAGTAAAGAACTCCAGAAGAACAATTTTACATTGGAGAATTAAAATGGAAACAGTGAATAGAATTTTTAATAAAATTTGGATATTTATAAAGAAATCCCTTGCCAACAGAAAATACCAGTGACTGCAAAAAAACAAACTCTGCCTTTTGTCTTGAAGGGAACTAATGATTTTGTTCCTAATAGCCAACTTCTCCTGTCACCCCTCTCAGATCAAAGCCATTTTTACTGATAACACTGAATGGTGCCAAAATGTATCCAAAAACAAAGTGATTCTGGTCACAACAGAAGCCACACAGATCAAAGTAGGTCACATGGAATAGGAAGGGCTAAAATGGGTTATCTTAATAGCACAATGAAGTTTTCACATCAAACAAGATCACAGCAATGACCCATCCTCCCCCTTCTTTTGAAGAATGAACTAATTCTCATGCACCAGGAAAACTGTACAGGCAACCCCGTGTATGGCCATTCAGAATATGCAAATTTACCCCTGAAGAATTCACAAAGCACTACCCAAGTATTTGAGATACAGAATAAAATTCACTCTCACACAACTTAAGTGAAAAAAAGTAAATAAATCAACATAATTTTTGTAAACTCTCGTTTCTTGATGCATGTGCAGATGACATGGCTTTGTATTACAGAAAATCGTGATATGGACCATTTTCTGGGAATACAACCAATCCCCCTCCCCCCCACCCATAAAACAGGGGTCACCTGTAATTACTACAGATACATGGAAATCATGAATTACTGATGACTGCAGTACTTTAATGGACAGTATTCCCTCAACTGTCATTTGGGAATTTATTGTTATTTCAGTATTTCCTGTTTTATGTGGTCTCTGAATAAATATTACTGTAGCTCATCTTACTACTCCCTCTGTTAGAAGGGATACTTGTAACATGTGACTGACATTTGGATATATTTTCACATTCAACAATTAATTTTAAAAGCTGTATCTCAGAAGAAACCAGTGGTAGATTAAGATGAATATCAGTAAGTACTTATTCTCTTACAAAACAGTAATAAACATTTGGCATTGACTTAGCCAAAAACAAACACTCCAAAATGATTTAAGATGCACTTTGATAAACATTTTTGTAGAAGGATGCTAAACCAGCACAAGAATTAACCTTCCTGTATTACTGATAAATGATGGAGTCAACCTACCTTTCCAAATTCTCTTAGTGTGTGTGTCTGCAGTGGGAGCCCGGTCTCCTTTGTGTCTCTCAGAAGAGCTGAGAGGAAAAAAACACAAGAGACATGCACTTGAAACTGAAATGAAGTCCACAATGCAAAATATTGCAATATATTAACCAAAATGCTGATGTACTGGAAGAAAGTAAACCATATAGATGCAATATGTGTATTATTTTAAACAGAAATTCTACAATAACCTGATATGCCATCTAAAGCTAAAACCACGCTGCATATCATGCTATGTAAGTACTGAATTATATTCTCACTATGTCAAGAAATATAACACATTATGGTAATACTGGGGTAGACCTTCAGCTTACCACCTGGGACAAGTGTTGGGGATAGACCGTATTTTGCAGAACTGACCAATTTGCAATTCCACAATAGAAACGAAAACCAGGAGTTTTTTTTAATGCATATCGACATATCACTGTCAGTTTTGTGTCATGGTTTGGCCCTAAGGGACATTTTTTTTTACATGGGATGTGGATAATCCTGAGAAAGACCACACTTATGGCCCACCTTTGGTTGTCCTTCAGGTAGTCAGGCTGAATCATTGAGTAAAGGACTAAATTTACATGCATGTTAAAGCAGATTAAGGGTGGCCAGTCCAATCCCTGATAGGCATTAGTGAAGAAATAGGGGCTTCGCATGATACAACAGTTTTCACAGGCATTGCCCCACTAAACAGATTATTAGAGTTCAAATTCCTTGCTTGTCAAGATCGGATTTAAACTGGCAAGCTCTAATAAAAGTACCTTTGATAGCATAATCAATAGTTTATCACATGAATTTCGAGAATCAAAATCAGAAAGGAAGATTGTACTGTCATGTCATTGAAGCAAGATTTCATAGTTTAAGAACCAACCTACATTGAAAAATGCTATATTTATAAAGCAAATTCAATGATTCTGAATAGTGCAGTTAAATACCATGTTCCAAAGAAGCATCCAAAATAAATGAGCATAGATCCCAGTCGCACAGTAACTCGATCAATCCGTTGCCACATTGATCAGTTTATTACATCCTAACGAAACAGATCACATGAAACTAATAAAAAATAACAGACATTTCAGAATCCTGGGGTAAGAACGTGTCTTCATGTGGGATCTGTGGACCTCAAGTGTAGATGGAAAAGAAGGCCAACATATGCTGGCGACCAAGACATCAAAAAAAAATGAATTGTTCACAAGTATATAAAAGACTGACACTTCATCATAGCCCATTTTGCACTACCACCAGGATCAATTTTTAATTTGTGATATCCAAATGGATGACTGGACAAATATTTATCAGATTATTAGTTCCACAGATCAATTTCACATGGCCTACTCTCAATGTCTTGAGCAGAGCAGCAGCTTCATTGTGGGTTGGTTGATGAGTCTTTTCACAAGATTAATGACATATAATTTAATAATTCCGTACAAACTAGGATAAAGAAAGGTAAAAGGGAAGCAAGCTCACAAATCACAAATAATTGTTTTTTTAAGTAATCGTCTGGGGGAGACTTTCAGAAAACAGCAGTTCTAGGCACAGCTGCAAGTCTGCTAGAATCACAAGTATTAATAACACGTAGTTTTGCCTGTTATTATCAATTTCAGAAACAAACATCACTAGTAGGTGGAAAAAGGTGTGTGCAAATCTATTTTAAGAAGGTGGGCATAAGTAAAATGAAAAGTAACAAAGATAGAGACAAGATATTAGTGAATTAAGAAGCAACAGGATGAAGATAAAAGGCACCCATAGGTGCAAGAATGAATCTGCAGATGAGTGAAGATAGAGTGCGGCATTCATCTCCTTGTTGGCTGTTGAAGTTGAGATTTTTTTTTAATTTCAATAATAAACTTTATTCACAATAAAAAAATATGCAAAGTAAGAAACAGTGCAAAAACAAAAAAATATATATGCAAAGTAAGAAACAGTGCAAAAACAAAACCTTAACATTCATGGTCATTATATTCAGTAGTGTAAACATTAAAGAAAAATACAAACAAACATAGTATCATTGCCACTCATGTGGCTTCCTGAGGTGATACCCCTTTCATTGTTCGAGGGGCTTCCCCACCCAACTCAGCCCCTCCATGTGCGGTAGCGGAAGGAGCCCAGACTGTGGTCTTTCCTGACAGAGCCTCAGCATTGGCTGCACCGAGCTTCAGTACATCCCTCAGCATGTACTCCTGTAGTCTGACTGTGCCAGTCTGCAGCATTCCCTTATGGACATCTCGCTGGGCTGGAAGACCAACAAGTTTCGGGCAGACCAAGGACATCTTTCACAGAGTTGATCTTCCAACAGCACTTGATGTCTGTCTCAATGTGCGTCCCCAGGAACATAAGATAAGATATTTATTTGTTAGTCACATGTACATCGAAACACACAGTGAAATACGTCTTTTTGCGTTGCTAAGCATGTGCTGGGGGCAGCCCGCAAGTGTCACCACTTTTCCAGCACCAACATAGCATGCCCACAGCTCCTAACCTGTACGTCTTTGGAATGTGGGACGAAACCGGAGCACCTGGAGGAAACCCACACAGACATGGGGAGAACGTACAAACACCTTACAGACAACGGCAGGAATTGAACCCAGGTCACTGGTGCTATAATAGCATTACACTAACCACTATGCTACCATGCCATAGATCAGAGAGTCCTCTGTTACACAGCTGCTGGGGATGAACTGGGACACGGACCCTTGCATCCGTCTCCACACCCTCTTAGCAAATCCACAGTCTACAAAGAGGTGGGTGACCATTTCTTCCCCACCACAGCCGTCCCGAGGGCAGCATACATTGGGGGTGATAGGTCATCTGTAGAAGGAAGCTCTGACTCCAGCCAAGAGGGGTTCTGGTCAGCATGGAATGTACTGCAGACACTGCGGAACAGGGACACAATGGATTCTGTGGGTTTGTTCCCAGAGCAAATGGTCCAAACCATATGGCAGAATGCCTCATCGCCATATCTGACCAACAAGCTATTGAAATTGAGATGGGAGAAGGAGTACTTGAAGACCAAAAGTGATCCCTAGCCTCCTGTATGCTTCTGGAACATGGACTGTCACTGCAGCCAAAATTCTCCAAATCCACTGTCAGGATAAGTGAACGAGTGCCAACGACTTCTCCCAGACCAACATTTCTGTGGTGCGGCCCTAATTACACTCCATCCCCTCTGATGGGCAGGTCATGTCATTCCTGTGCCTAGCACCGGGTTCTTGAAGTAGGCAGTATACTCCAAGCTCCACTATGGCAAAAGATTACCAGGTGGACAGAGGATATGATTTAGGGATGCTCTCCGCGCCTCCTTGAAGAAGTGTAACATCTTCACTGACTCATGGGTACCCTTGGCCCATGACTACTCAAACTGGAGAAGTAGCGTTTGGAATGGCATTGTTAACCTCAAGTCCCTCCACCAGGATGACTCAGAAACCAAATGTTCATGACAGATGAATTGTTCCACTCATCAAGCACTTCCTGCCCCATATGTGGGTTAAACCTTAGCCTCATTAGTCACCTCAGCAGCCAAAGAACTGGAGTGGAACAAAGTCACCCTCAAACCTGCAGGACTGCCTAAGAGGAAGACAATGAATCAAAATTTCACCATGCACTCAGACAAAAAGGCAGTTATCCAAAAGCCACCTACTGCAAGATACTTCAAGACCACTGCTTTCCCTGTACACTTGAAAGCTCCATGCCAAAGCAAGGCCAAATACGTGCTTGCAGTGGAAGGAAGGCATTGGTATTTTCCCCTCAGCTTATCCATATCATCTTAAGGCAGGTTACATCCATCATCCTCAGATGAATATAATGGAGATCACAAGTCTAACAGAGATCACAAGATCCTTGTGGAATGCCACTAATCACAGACCTCCTCCACCATTACTCTCTGTCTTCTATGGTCAAGCCAATTTTGGATCCAATTGACAAAGTCTCCACGGATCCCATGTGTCTGAATCTTCTGGATCAGCCTACCATGAGGGACCCTGTCAAAAGCTTTACTAAAATCCAAGTATACAACATACAATGCTCTGCCCTCTTCAATCATCTTCGTCACCTCCTCAGAAACTCAATCAAGTTTGTAAGACATGACCTCCACTGCACAAAGCCATGCTGACGATCCCTAATTAGTCTATTCTTTTCCAGATGCAAGTAGATCCTATCCCTAAGAATCTTCTCCAATAATTTCCCTCCCACTGACGTAAGGCTCACCAGCCTAAAATTTGGAGATGCAAGAACACAAACTGTTGGAGGAACTCAACGGACCAGGCAGCATCTGCAGAGAGAAATGAGACCCTTCACCCAGACTGAAAGAGTGGAAGGAATATAGCCAGTGTTAAACAGGTGAGGGGAAGAGCTGGCAAGCAACAGGTTGATCTATGTGAAGAGGGGTGAGGTGGAGATGGAGGAGGGAAGAGAGGAAAAAGCAACATAGGGTGGGAGGTGATTGGTGGGGGCAACAAAGGGCAGCAGATGATGGAATTTGAAAGGAAAGGAAGGCGGAGCATGGAACCAAATCAGGAAGATAGGCAGATTGGAACAGTGTGGGAAGGGGACCCAGTGGGAGGAGTGTGTGGGTGATAGACAGATGGAGTAACTGGAGAAGGGGAAAGTAACAAGGTGATTGTGAGCTAGGGGGGTGGTTTGGGTGTGTGTCGAAAGAACTCGGTAGATCAGGAGGAGAGAGAAAAGGGATAGAAGGGGAGCAGGTTACCTGAAATTGGAGAATTCAGGAAATTGCCCTCAGTTTGTAGATTACCCAGGTGGAATATGAGATGCTGTTCCTCTAGTTTGTGCTTGGCCTTACCCTGGCAGTGGAGGAGGCTGAGGACCAACAGGTCGGTGTGGAAATGGTGAGGGGAACATCTCAGAGGATCTATTTTGGGCGCAACACTTTGATGCAATTAAAAAGAAGGCATGCCAGTGGCTCTACTTCATTAGGAGTTTGAGGAGATTTGGTATGTTACCAAAGACTCCTGAAAATTTCTACAGATGTACAGTGGAGAGCATTCTGATTGGTTACATCACCGCCTGATATGGAGGTTCCAATGCATAGTATTGAAAGAAGCTGCAGAGGGTTGTGGACTCAGCCAGCTCCATTATGGACACAACCCACCCTACCATCAAGGACATATCCAAGAGGTGGTGCCTCAAGGCTGCATCCATCATTAAGGACTCTCAGCACCCAGGACATGCCCTCTTTATGTTACTACCATCGGGGAAGAGGTACAGGAGCCTGAAGACCCACATTCAATTTTTCAGGAACAGCTTCTTCCCCTCCGCCATCAGATTTCTGAAGAGTCCATGAACCCATGAACACTACCTTGTTATTCCTCTTTTGCACTACTTATTTATTTTTGTAATTTATAGTAATTATTATGTCTTCATGTCTTGCACTGTCGTGCTGCCACAAAACAACATTTCATGACATATGTCAGTGATAATAAACCTGATTCTGATTTTGAATTAAAATGGCTTGCAACCAGGAGCTCCAAATGGCCACCAGCTATAATGACCTTGTTTGCCTCTACTGCCCTTATTAAACAGAGGAGCAACACTGGCTATTTTCCAATCCTCTGGGACTTTGCCAATGGCTAAAGAGAATACAAAGATCCCTGTCAAGGCCCCAGCAATCTCCTCTCTTGCCTCTCTTAACCTAGGATAGATCCCATCAGGCTCTGGGGACTTATCCACCTTAAAGTTCTTGAAGAGATCCAACACCTCCTTCCTTCTTGATATCAACATGCCCTAGAATATCAGCATACTCCTCCCTGATCTCACCCTCCATGTCCTCCTTCTTGGTGAATACTGATCCGAAGTACTTGTTTAGTACCTCGCCACTTCCTCTGGCACTAGGCATTAATTCCCTCCTTTGTCCTTGAGTACTCCTACCCTCTGCCCAGTTTACCTCTTGTTTTTAATGTATGTATAAAATGCCTTGGGATTCTCTTTAATCCTACTCAATTTACAGCCCCTTTTAGCCCTCCTGATTCCTTTTAATGTCTTTTCTGCTTCCTTTGTATTCCTCAAGGGCTCTGTCCTGTTTCAGCTTCCTAAACCTATGCATATGCTTCCTTTTTGTTTTTGACTAAATTTGTAACATCTCTCATCATCTATAGTTCCCAAATCTTGCCATCCTTGTCTTTCTTCCTCACATGAACACGCTGGTCCTGAAATCTGACAAGCTGTCTTTAAACAACTCCCACGTTAGATGTGGACTTGCCCAATAACAACCACTCCCAATTTACTCTCCCCAGCTCCTGCCTAATACTAGCTTGCTTTTCACACGCAATGTTACATACAATATGACATGTGATAATTTAGAAGTTCCTGAAGATTGTAGCTATAGATGAGTTGGATGAGTTTATTGTCAGGGAATTGTCAGACATGGGACATCTAGAGATTGCGGAATGGGTGTAGCATGTATTAATACAAACAAGAACCAACCAGTCTTCAAAATCAAACCTGTTGAAATGTAAAATACAAGCAGCAATCAGTTTTGAAATTGTGTCTGGAGAGCACAGGCTGCTGGCCCACAGCAGAAAGCTGGCTGCTCAAGATATGGTTTGTAACCTGACAGGACCATGAGATGTTCTCATCTGCATCAGCCAAACATAAGACAATTAACACAGCATAAGGTTGTGTTAATTGGTCTGCATCCTTCTTCCAGAGACCAAGGAAGGCTTCCAGACCAGACTAACTTATGTCACATAGCATATCAAACATGGTCATGGCATATTTGCTCTATTAATAATTGGGATATTTGTGTATTCAGAGGGTCAGCCTGACAAAATGTCATTGTAGTTATTGAAATTGTATTGAATCACCTACTGTTACTATTGTCCTTAAGAGTATAAAATCTTGATGTACTTTGAGTTTGGAAGACTCTACCGAGAGGGTCTCCAAGAGAACATCTGTTTGTCGTGATGAATAAAGACTTTCATATCCACCAGTTTCTCCAGTGACTTAGTCACAGTCACCACATATATCACATCTCACCAGGATATCACCAGGATCAGGTTAGTGCAGTTATCATCAGAACAGGAGTTAACGCCAACATCGTCTAACAAGGTGATTTACTCTGGGTCTCTGTTGACACAGGATGCAAGTACGTGCCTTGAATGACAAGTTTCTGCTAATGAAATTTTCCAAGCATCTACTTTAAGTATTGCTTGTGACAAATCCTACAGTACAAATAACCAAAATAAATACAAGCTGTCCCTCGCATCAAGACTCATGAAAGCATCAAATGTCAGCTGGACAAAAATACCTGAAAAAAGGCCCTCCAAGATGTGTGGGCCTTTTAAAAGCTCCACTACTCAGCATTGATGCCTGAAGCTATTTCTACCAGCTCTCAATGATTTGTGAGATAAAGAGGGGAAGAATTACAGATGTATATCAGAGCTTTGAAACAACATATAGTGACATAATATTCACTGGGGAGTAGGTTGAGAATGCTGAAAATGACTTCATCTCCGGCTGTCTTATTCCAGAATTGGATTTTAAGCTACATCTCACAGATGAAAGGGAAGTGTGCCAAACCTGGTGTACTATACAGGCTTTTTGGCAAACAAGGGAAGGACTCATTAAAAGAAACATCTACTGTTGGTGCCAATGTTTAATCAAATGAGTTTTATTCAAGAACTGGAGCCGTAAGATAATTAAACTGTTTAGTGTTCACTTTGATTTCAACATGTTGTACGAAAGTAGCTTATCATTACAATGGAACTTCATAACTCAGAACTGCTACAATGTGATAGTGCAGTAGACAAAATATAGTTAACATGCTATAAGACCAAAATTGTAAAAATAATTACCCATTAAAAAAATGATGGTATGTGGTAGCCAAATTGCAGTGTTCAGTCTTGCTAATATCAGATATTTCTAAATTTTTTTTATGTATTTACCCTCCTGGGATCATTAAAATAAGCAACATAAAATATTTATTATCCCAATATGACCAATTTACTGGCTTTATTTAAATTGCTAACATTGCAATATTTTATGAACCAATTTTATTAAAATTGTATCATATTGTGCAACTCACTGCTTTATTAAAAATATTTTCCCTTCAGTAATTTTCCATCTTCATCAGTATGTGTAAATACATAGGAACAAGCGAAGGGCATTCAGTCTGCTCCATTAGGTAAAAACCCTTTTAATTCACTCTCTCTGCATTTCTCCATATTTGCCATTACCCTAATTTCTAAGTAAATACCACTTTTAAACATTTCAAATCTGTCATTACTGCCTTCTGGGACACTGCTTCTCTCAAGCCTTTGCGTGAGGACATTTATTCTGATTTGCTTTTACCCAAGGTTAAGGTGGCTTACTTCTTTTAGATTTCTTCATCAGAAGGTGGAGGCAACATCTATCAAAGATCCCTTCCATCCAAGCTATGCTATCTTTTCACAGTTACCATCGGGCAGGAGGTACAGAAGCCAGAAGTCCCACACCACCAGGTTGAAGAACAGCTACTTCCCTTCAACCATTCAGTTCTTGAATCAACCTGCAAAACCCTAATCACTACAGTTTAGCAACACTATGACCACTTTGCACTGCAATGGACTTATTTTTGTTCTAACTGTGTTCTTTCTTGTAGAAATAGTGTATAATTTATGTTTTTCTTGTGAATGCTGCTAATATGATGCTATGTGCCTGTGATGCTGCTGCAATTAAGTTTTTCATTGCACCTGTGAATACATGTACTTGTGCACATGACAATAAACTCAACTTTGACTTTTGACTATGACTTTGATTCATGTTGTGGTTCATATGGTTTCAGGCATTTGAACCATACTTGTTCAAGTGACCAATAGCCCTTTATTTCCTCTTTGTTGTGCTGGAAAAACACTCAGTTCCCAGGAAACATAGTGAGGAAACAGGTGAAAGAACTATTACATTACTTCCAATGATACTCAAGAAACTTGTAACAAACCAAGACACAGCAACTCATTTGATTAGGACCTAATCTGCAACCTAAACATGCATTCCCTCCATCAATGGCACATAGTGACTGCAATTTGTATCACCTACATTATGTACTGCAGTTACTTGTCTTAACTGTTCTGACAGCACCTCTTAAATTTGCAGCTTCTATCACCAAGAAAAACAAGGGTTTCAGTACCTGCCTGTTCCCCTGCAAGTCATGCACCAACCTGACTTGGAAATATATCATTGTTCCTTCATCGTCACCAGGTCTAAGTCTTGGAACTCTTTCCAACAGAACTAGTGAAGGTACTCCACTGAAGGATTGCAGTAGCTCACCACCACTTCCCACATGTAATTAGGGACAGGTAATAAATGCAGGATCTCCAGCAACACCCAGGTCCCCAAAATTTAGAAGTTTCAGTCTTCCATGTTGTCTGGGATTTTCTGTACTTCCTCTATGAATAAAACTGGATGTGTGCTGCCAACCAGAGCAGACTCAGCATCAATGCTGAAGCTGAAGGGGGCAGTCCTGGCCTCTAGATTCGATTTCTTCTGGTTGAGTCTGTGGGGTGAATAGAGGGACACTGCCAAGAAACTTCCAATGGGGCTTGCACCAGGACTCTCCACAAAACTGTTGGGGGTGGACAGTAGACAATAATAATATGACAGTATTCCTCCATGACATTGCTGCTCTTGATTTTTCCACTGATAGAGCTGTGTGACTTGGTGCAATGTATGCTGCATGTTGTGTACACTGCAACACACAAATGCATGATGAATACAAATTAACTGTTGCATTTTGTTTCCAACAATCAATTACTTTGATATTTAATTTACAAAATTTGGAGATATACTTAGTTTTTCATCAACCTTTCCTGCATTATGGTTGATCCTTGCACTAGATACCAATAGATAAGAAGAGACAAGCTATCACTTTTATTTGATGGAGTATATTTTTATGTAATGCTGATATCTTTCTAGGGGGTAATTTTAACTTCATATTGCTGTACAAAATAATGAGAGATAGAATTGCAAATTTACACCCTGGATGATTTTCCTTCCCATGCATGCAATTGATGAAGTTCCAAGCTCAGAACATACAATGGAATATTTATCGTCATGTGGTCGCAATATTGGCTGATTTTCACTAGTTCAAGTGGGTAGTCGATGTGCAGTATCCCTCGCTGAAACCTGTCTTAAAGCACAAGCAGTATCTACTTACTTGTCACAGGACCTTTGGTAGGTAGGCTGCTGTCATCATTGGGGTAGTCCCTGCAATACAAAGAAAGCATGAGTGGCCTTTTTGTCCATTCCTTTAAGCAGGTGAATTGGGTTTTACTTAAAACCTCATGGACCAATTAGTCTACAGTGAACTCATTCATTAGCATTCCAGTAAAATAAAATTCCACGTCACATACATTCATACAGCAGAAACCATTTGTCTTCCTGCACTATATTCTGAATAACTTACAAGTCCTAGCAAAGTACTTTTACCTTTTTTACAATGTGCTTGTAAACTCTTTTATGAGTCCAGATGAAGGGTCTTGACCTGAAACGTCACTGTCCATTTCCCTTCACAGATGCTGCCTGACCCGCTGAGTTCCTCCAGCATCTTGTTTTATGCATTTTGAAACCTGTGTTTGTCAACACCCACCCATAGCTTAATGAAGCAAATACATAAAGTGCTGGAAACACTCAGCAGGTCAAGCAGCATCTGTGAAAAGAGAAACAGACTTTAGATTTCAGGTCAAAGACTCTTCATCAGAACTGTAAATATGAGAAAATGTTACTTTTTAGTTGCAGAGCAGGTGAGGAAAGGATAGAAGAATGGAATATCTCTTACTGGGCTAGGCCAGGATTGCCATGGTGATACACTGTTTACAAAGCTGTCTGGTTGACAGATTAATGAGGGCAGTTTGAGAGAAAACACAAAGGGACAATGTAGAAGCTCCGAATCACAGGCCAGAGCTGTTGCAAAGAACCAAAGCCAGAAGGAGAATTTTGAAAATGCTCAACAGATCAAGCATAGTTCAGTAAATCTGCTTTCTCTTTTGAGTAATAACTGTGTGGTTCAGGCAATTATCCCAATTTTCTTTAGATGGAGGGCAACTTTAAACCAAAATCAGAACAATTTCTGCTCTTTTATTAATTTTATCCCATAACAGAATACTGTACTTAATGTCCAGGATTTTGCAGGACAATAACTGTCGACATTTGGAGATATAAGGGATTGTAGATGTTGGAATCTGGATCAAAAAAACAAACTGCTGAAGAGATGTGATCAAGCAGCATTTATGGAGGCAAGGGGATAGTCAACTTTTCGGGTTAAGACCCTGCATCAGGACAGACTGTAGAGGGAAGACAGCCAGTACAGGCAGTCCCCAGGTTATGCAAGGGTTTCGTTCCTGAGAACTGTCCATAAGCCAATTTCTCAGCAAGTTAGAAATGTACACTTTTTACAGAAACCCATATCATATCACTTGCTGTAACACTTGCTATAATTCTTTCATTTCATTGAATAATCACCCTAACATGCCCCATAACTAATGGAATATATACTGTATCCAGTCATTAATGAATAACATGAAATATTTTATAATTATCACTAGCTTAAAAATACATTAAAGATGTACTGGAAGAAGTCATCTGTCATCTGCTTGACCCGCTGAGTCCTTCCAGCAATTTGTTTTTTTAACCATCAACATTTGCTGTCATTCTCCCAGCTAACTGATGGGATTTCCCAATATGGGTAGACAAGTGAAGAAATCCAGAAACTACTACGAGTAATTCACCATTGCACCATGGGCTGCTCTTGGAGGCTGGGGTTAAGCTTGGGAGAAGGAACTTGGGTTAAGTGCCCCAACACTTCCATTTGTCATGTACCAGCAACAAAAGAAACACACCGAGTCATGTATAAGTGTTAGAAACTATTTTATTAATAACTACTTATAATAATAAGAAAAATAAAAGTAAAAATGTTAGAATGTTAGAAATAAGAATGTTAAATCTTAAACATTAACCCCAAAAACTAAACTCGAAGTGTGTGTGTGGCAAATTCCCAAACTCCAAGTCCAGGAATAGTTCTCAAAGTTCAATTCAGCAAGCCATAAGGTGAAACGTGAGCAAAGGCTTCTGCAAAGCCACCGTTGACTGAAGAGGAAATGTAGGGAGAAAATAAAGAGAAATTACAAAATCTAAATGTTCCCCGATGGAACCCATACAATACCTCAATCACTAACGATCTCCATTCCTTTGTTCCGAAGTATCTTCCACCCCGAAAGGCATTCAAGACGTGGCCATCCACACAAATACCTGTTTCCTTCTACAGGTTAACAACAAAGTGGACTCCACTGGATTATTCCAAAAATCCATACGTGGATTGTAGTGACAGACACAGTTATTGTTTTTCATCCATCGATACAGAGACCAGCAGGCAGGTGTCTCTCTCCCTCTCTCTCTTCCATGACTGTCTGCTCCAAAAAGTCAGCATGTCCTTATCTCCTGTTGTCATAATCACGCCACACACACACTACTGTGCTATGTCTTAAAGGGACATTCACCAAATAGTAAACTAATCCGTAACACAACTTGGATATTCTACACCAAGCCTGATGAGGTGGTAAAGATTAATATGAATGAAAGGAAATGATTACTAAGATCTTAATCCTTTAACAGTATTTAAAATGTTTAAAGGTGCATTAAGTTTTATTAAGTTTTTTTTAAACCTACTCAATTTCTTTTCCGCCAACAACAGAAATCATGGTTGACAATTTCCCTCACTTTCACACATTACTTTACATACTACTCCAACTGAAATCAGCTAACTCTGGGTGGTTAGATATAGAACCTGAGATCTATTTGGTCCATATACATTACAAAGCATGGTTGGAATTGGTATTGTTATTGGTATTGGTTTATTATTGTCACTTGTACCGAGATACAGTGAAAAACTTGCCTTGTATACCGATCATACAGGTCAATTCATTACACAGTGCAGTTACATTGGGTTAGTACAGAGTGCAATGATATAGTACAGGTAACAACAATAACAATACAGAGTAGTGTCACAGCCACAGAGAAAATGCAGTGCAATAAGGTGCAAGGTCACAACAAGGTAGATCGTGAAGCCATAGTCCATCTCATCCTATAAGGGAACCATTCAATAGTCTTATCACAGTGGGGTAGAAGTTGTCCTTAAGTCTGGTGGTACGTGCCCTCAGGCTCCTATATCTTTTACCCAATGGAAGAGGAGAGAAGAGAGAATGATCTAGGTGGGTGGGTGGGGTCTTTGATTATGCTTTATTATGCTTTGATTATGCCAGTTTATTTACCAGCCAAATATTTCAATTAAACTTATCAAATAAATGATTACAGTGCCATTGTGTTATTATCATTTTCTAGCCATCTCTGTTTTTTTGTGTATTCACTGAGGAAATGCAAAATCTGATGGCAACAACACAGACTCAAATCTAGATTAATGGTATCCTGTAGGCAATTAGTTCAAAAACCGTAGCTTACTTTTCTGCCAGTTCCCTTGAAAAGGTTCAGCCTTTGGCTGCTGAACCTGACAACGGCAAATTTTCATTCAGCTGTTCAACATTGTGCTTAGTAGTCATGAATCACTTGTAAAGTTGAAACTATATAGTTAATTCAGCCTTCTGGAAAGTGGGCTTGCAAAATTCTATGAGTTAAATTCACACACATTTAAGCATAGTAATGTCTTTCCAAGTCATCAGAAAATATGAGGAATACTCAGCTGGCTACACAGTACCTGAGGAGAAAGTAACATAATTAATGTCTCCCATTCCACAAGTACTGTCTGACCTGCTGAGTGTTACAAACATCCTTTATTTTTCAGATTTCTGACATCTTCTATATTTTGCTTCTATATTGGGTTTATTTCTATTTCACAGAGCGACTAGGATCTGGATTAAAGATTTGTGACTGTAGCAGCATCCAGAATGTTTCATCGTGTCCTAATGAATTATTCTGATAATAAACCACACTATGCATAGTACAATTTTGGTCAGTAACATTCTGGTACTTAGTACATACCATGTCATATTATGGAATTGAAGGTGGCTTGATTTTGTGGTGCCCAGTGAACAAACAACACTCAAGGATTGCAACACACTTATCCAAATATTTCAAAATTTTGTGGGCATTCTGTGGCAGGAACCTCAGATCATTAGAAATCTAATTCCATGTGGCAGCTTCAATAGGCATCCTGGACTACGGGAGCAGAATTCAATAGCATGTCTCTTCAGACTGAAGTATCCTTACTGGGATGCTGAGCCAAAAGCGGGAAGTGTGTTAAAATATTTAACTCTATATAAAATCATATACAGAATTTCAAATAAAAAGAGGGAAAGAAAAAAATGGAAAGATTACAAGAAACTTTAAAAAAGAAAGTTTAAGAGAAAACATTTTAAAACTTAAGATTTTCAACAAGATGTATTTAAAATCTAAAGGTGTGATGTTTCACACCTACAAAGTAAATTTAAAGGGTGAGGGAGGACGTTTAGTAGAAATTATGATTTATCATGCCATAAATTTCACTTACACTAGATAGACTTTCATTTGCCTTTTCTGGCAAGTTTAATGGCTATATTTCTCAACTTCACATCTACAATGTGTTTTATTGCAGAGGCACTGATATTGGCCAAATCTGGCTATGAATACTTAATTTCATTGTTTAGCTTGTCACAGGTGGACCTTGGAATTTGCTGTCCAAGTTTCTCCAAAATCAGAGTACATAATTAAGAAACCACACTCACGATTCCAATCCTAAACTCAGAGGTGAGTAGCAGAAAATTGAAGGTTATTTTCTATTAATTCCCACAAATGGGACAGTGGCAAATTTAATCTGACTATTTAAAAGAAAGAGAAAAAACAGAGAATTATAGACCAGTTAGCCTACCATCACTAATGGGGGAATGGTGGAGTCCATTATAAAAAATATAATAGCAGGACACTTGAAAGCATCAACAGGATTGGATAAATCCCGGGTGGGTTTAGGAAAGAGAAATTATGCTTAACAAAACTACTGGAGTTTTTTTTTGAGGATGTAATGAGTTGGATAGGCAAGGGAGAATGAGTGGATGCGATGCATTCAGATTTTCAGAAAGCAAGCTCTCAGGTGCAGCAAGCAGTTAGAAAGACAATGGCCTTCATTGCAAGAGGATTTGAGTGCAGGAGCAAGATCTTGCTGCAGGACCTTGGTGAGACGCTGACTGGAGTTATGTATGCAGTTTTGGTCTTGTTATCTGAGGAAGGCTGTTCTTACCATGGACAGAGTGCAACAATGATTTACTAGACTGATTCCTGGGAATGGCAGGACTACATAAAAGGAGAGATTAGTTCAACACGGCCTATATTCATTGGAGTTTAGAAGAATGAGAGGATATCTCATTGAAACCTATTAAATTTTAACAGGATGAGAGAGAGTAGATGAAGGGAGGATATTCCTGATGGCTGGGAGTTCAGATCTAGGAGTCACAGCCTCAAGATATAGGGTATGCCATTTAGAAGCAAAATCATGAGAGGTTTCTTCACTCTGAGGTTGGTGAACCGGTGGCATTCTCTTCTGCTGAAAGCAGTGAAAGCTGTCATTAAATATATTCATAAAGGAGGGAGATATAAAAGAATCAATGGATATACAAAGAAAGTGGGAACAGGGCACTGAAATGAATAACCAACCATGATCATATGGATGAGGTAGGCAAGCCCAAAAGACCTACTCTTGCTCCTATTTTCGATGTATCTTTGTTTCTATCAACTATCTTTCTGAAGTAGAATACTTGCTGAGGACCTGAATCCATTTAAAGAGAACCTGATGGATCAAGGGAGGGTGAGCTGCTGGGTTTGAATGGAGCCATCTTCTGCAAGGGATTCTTGTTTACCTTAATAGAGTTATGGAATTATACAGCACAGAAACAGGTCCTTCGGCCCAATTTGTCCATGCCAACCAAGTTGCCTACCTGAGCTAGTCCCACTTATCTGTGTTTGGCCCATATCACTCTAAACTTTTCCTATCCATGTAGCTGTCTAAATGTCTTTTAGATGTTGTAATTGTGCCCACCTCTACCACTTCCTCTGGCAGCTCATTCCATATTATCACTGTGTGAAAAACTTGCCCCTCAGGTCCCCTTTCCCCTCTCACCCTAAACCTATGCCCTCTAGTTTTATACTCCCCTATCCTGGGAAAAAGACTGTGACCATTCACCTTATCTATGCCTCTCATGATTCTTCATAGCATCGTAACTAGGTGACCAGAACTGCACACAATACTCTAAGTGCAGTCTCACCAATGTCATATACAGCTGTAACATGACATCGCAACTCTTTGACACAATGCCCTAACTGATGAAGGCAAGCATCCCAAATGCCTCTACACCAGCATGTCTACCTCTGTTGCCACATTCAGGGAACTATGTACTTGTACCCCTTGGTCTCCCTTTTCTACAACAGTCTCCAGGGCCCTGCCATTTATTCTGTATGTCTTGCCCTGGTTTAACTTTCCAAAATGCAAGCTGGTTGCCAACAATAACTAATACTGATAAACAAAATCTCTTCCATAATCCTGCAAGATATTCCTACCAGGCTTCCCCTTGTACACCCAAATCCCGGATTCATTTTTAAATGGCAATTATACTACTACCAAGCTGGCAGAACTGCCTGCAGTGAGGCTTCCTACATCAACACACCATGCTCAGAATCTTACAATTCTTCTTTTATGAAATGGGACTAGCTTAGATGGGCATCTTGGTCAGCATGGATAAATTGGGTTAAAGAACCTGTTTCCTTATGGTATGACTTTCAATTCATCCGAGGATCTGCTCCAGCATTGTAAGAACCTAATACTTCCCCAGGATTCCCAATATTATAGAAACTCTTCTCAGTCCTGTCAGAGCCTGAGTCTCCCCCGGTCCCCTTACGTCACTGCTGGTCTCTGACTTTTCACTTGAGTATTCCCAGATCCAAGTAAGTTCTCAATATTGATCTCACTGTTCTAATAGTAATAGGAATATGGAATTCTTGCTCCCATTAAACTTGTAATTCAGGAATAGCATCATAAACAATATGTCAGCAAATGGAGAAAAAAAGCACCAAGAAGATACCACGTGCTACAGTGTGGATTTCACCCAAACCAACACGATTCATGGCACTGGCAATATTTTAACTGGCAAAGAGTTTGGACTGCATGGATGCTGTATCAGAAAAGGGATAAATTACACAACTCATTCAAGATGTGTTTACACAATAGCAAAGTGGTTTTCACTGTCACAAACCAGCAACAAAAGAAACACACTGAGCATGATTTAGTGTTAAAAACTATTTTATTAATCACTACTTATGATAATACGTAAAATAAAAGTAAAAATGTTAGTATGTTAGAATTCAAGAATGTTAAACCTCGAACGTTAACCCCAAAACTAAACTCTTCGTGTTTGTGTGTGACAAAGTCCAAAACTCCCAGTTCCGGAATGGTTCTTAAAGTTCAGTTCCGCAAGCCATAAGGTGAAACATGAGCAAGGGCTTCTTCAACAACCACCATTGTCTGAAGATAAGATGTAGATGTAGAAAAACATAGAGAGAGTACATACGAAATCCAAATGTTCCACGATGGACCCCAAACGACACTCCAGTGTTTACTCGGTAGTGACTTCCTCACCCCGAAAAGCATCCGAACCATGGTCGTCCACACACAAATACCTGTTTCCTTCTACAGGTCAGCAATAAAGTGAACTCCACCGGATTACTTCCAACTTCCATACATGGATTTCAGTGGCAAACACAGTTATTGTTTCTCATCCATCGATAGAGAAAACAAGCAGGCTGGTGTCTCTCTCCCTTCTCTCTCTCTCTCCTTCTTCTTCTTCTAACCTCTTCAACAACGTCATTACGTCCTTTATCTTCTATTGACGTAAGCACGCCCCACACACACATACACACACACTCTCTATCTTAAAGGGACTTTCACTGAGTCTGTAACATCACACAAATTTATATCTGCATTTGGATGCTGTTTCAGAGAAGAGAGTATATCATTTTGTTCGTGGATAAACCTTGCATAACCTGAATTTCCAATATACATTCACAACAATTGAGGCTTTTTATTAAAGGCACAAACTCTTAAAATTACTATTATTCACTTACCAATGCATAAACAAGCTTTTTTCTTTGGTCTATAAAGTGGATTGTCACATGTTATCGACATCATATTAGCCCTTGAGTTTAGTCCATATTTCCTTTATCAAATTCAACTGCAGCCAGAAAGTAAGAGGGACATTTCTTCACAAAGAAGAAATTGGTGCAACTCAGAGCTACTCTGCTGGAAAATTGTAAAGAAGCAATGATTTGGCATGAATGGACTAATGTTATTTGTCTAAAGAATGAAATGCTGAATATTTGTAATCTTCAAAGAAGCCCTAAGATTTGTTCAAACAGGTTCCCTGAAAGTAGTAGTTTTATATTTTTCTTATTTCTTAACATGTTAATAATATAAATACAATCTTTTTTTTAAACTTGTATGTATTGCATGTATTTAAAGAATTGCTTTGTACCTCAGGTTGTCTGGGTTTCCTCCAACTTATCCTGGGGTCAGGCTGCATGGCCAGTATGAGTCATCAGTTATTAATCACTGCCATGTGGAAAATGGAAGGAAACTAACAGGACAATGAGAGAGGGGATCATGCAGTTAAAATCTACCTGGTTAGTTTATACACAAATTTTCAGGCTTGAAGCATTACTACATCTTGCTCGCCGTACAATAAATAATAAATCACATTTGAAGAAGTATTTATTGTGTGCTTTTATACAAAAACAGTTGATGACGAAGTTACTTAATCTAGAATTTTATCATCCACCAGGCTAGTGGAAGGCCTGCAGGCCTTTTAACAGCCCAACAAATTTGTCCAGTTGTAAAATACTGGGGGACATGCTTTGTGGCGTCACATACAGAGCTAGGCATTTTAACTAATTTGCAGTTTTTTGGGATATCCCGATTACTTCAGACATGACTTCTTGCCCCATCTCATTTACACATATGTGAATCTACTAATATTGCAACCAGGCCCAGGAACTTAATTAAAGTGTTCCATGAATTGCACGTAAACTGAATTATTACTTCTTACCACAGTGAACATGGACAATTTTCTGTAGAGCATATGTAATTTAATAAGGTTATTATTTTACTTCTCTGTGATCATATTCCTACTTAGAATTTCTACCCCCGCAATGTTTTTATAGCTGCTTGTCAAATTATGGGATTTAAAACATTAGGAATGTCATATTAGCCTCTGATATTCAGTATGGTATGGTTACATCTACAATGTTCCTGTTTCATTAACTACAAATCCAAGAATGCCTTAAGTTTCCCACCTATTAGCAGGCAGAAATATTCACAGTAAGGCAACCATAGAACCATAGAACCATACAGCACAAAACAGGCCCTTCGGCCCACCATGTTGTGCCGTCCATCAAACCACCCTCACACTACCTAACCCCTTCCTCCCGCATATCCCCCCATCCCACACTCCTCCATATGCCTATCCAACAAGCTCTTGAACCTGTCCAATGTATCTGCCTCCACCATCACCCCAGGCAGTACATTCCATGCACCAACCACTCTCTGGGTGAAAAACCTCCCTCTGACATCTCCCCTGAACCTCCCACCCATAACCTTAAAGCCATGCCCTCTCGTCTTGAGCATTGGTGCCCTGGGAAGGAGGTGCTGACTGTCTACTCTATCTATTCCTCTCAATATTTTATATACCTCTATCATGTCTCCTCTCATCCTCCTCCTTTCCAGTGAATAAAGCCCTAGCACCTTAAGCCTCTCCTCATATTCAATACTCTCTAATCCAGGCAGCATCCTGGTAAATCTCCTCTGCACCCTCTCCAACGCCTCCACATCCTTCCTATAATGAGGCGACCAGAACTGAACACAGTACTCTAAGTGTGGCCTAACTAGAGTTTTGTAAAGCTGCATCATCACCTCGTGGCTCTTAAACTCAATCCTGCGATTTATGAAAGCCAACATCCCATTGGCTTTCTTAAGTGCTCTTTCCAGCTGTGAGGCAACTTTCAATGAACTATGAATATGAACCCCCAGATCCCTCTGCTCCTCCACACTGCCAAGTACCTTGCCATTTACCCAGTACTCTGCCCTGGAGCTTGTCCTTCCAAAGTGTACCACCTCACACTTCTCCGGATTGAACTCCATCTGCCACTTGTCAGCCCAGCTCTGCATCCTATCAATATCCATCTGTAAGCTCCAACAGCCCTCCACAGTATCCACAACACCACCGATCTTAGTGTCGTCCGCAAACTTACTAACCCAGCCCTCCACCCCCTCATCTAAGTCATCTATAAATATCACAAAAAGTAGAGGTCCCAGATCCGATCCCTGCGGGACACCACTAGTCACTGCCTTCCAATCCGAGGGCACTCCTTCCACCACAACCCTCTGCTTTCTACATGCAAGCCAATTCCTAATCCACACAGCCAAGCTTCCCTGGATCCCTTGGCCTCTGACCTTCTGAAGAAGCCTACCATGAGGAACCTTATCAAACGCCTTACTAAAATCCATGTAAACCACATCCACCGTACTGCCCTCATCAATCTTCCTGGTCACCTCCTCAAAGAACTCTATCAGGCTTGTGAGGCAAGATCTTCCCTTCACAAAGCCATGCTGGCTGTCCCTAATCAGTCCATGATTCTCTAGGTGTTCATAAATCCTATCCCTTAGAATCCACAGAAAGCAGCTTTGGCAAACATCAATGATCTCACTTTCCCAGTAATACTGAATATCTCCAAATTTATTGGCTACAATTACAGATTATAGATCATATTTTAAGAATATTTAAATTTAAATGACAGACTGAAAAGTTGACTTTCAGAGCAATAATTATGGCATTATATTTGAGAAGTTTACAAGGTTTGCAAAGTGTGAAATTCCAAATGTTAGTTAGGCAGATGAACTTGAACAAAATGACACTTTAAAATGTTTTACATGTTTTAAAATCATTATTCAAAGCACAATGTTAAATGTGGATTCAGCGGGAATAGTGTCCCTTGCTCCCCTGTTTCACTCCCATGGAACAGGGAGTGACTTCCAAAGAATGAGTTTCTTCAATCTTTGCTTGTTGTAGCCAAATGCCTTGACTCAGTAAACAATATTATATATAGCATTCCAAGTGTGAAAGCATCTTTGTGGATCTTCACTGCTGAGAATTTACCTGATTTTATCTTTCTTTTTTGCTTTTTGTGGATGTGCACCTATCTCCCTCCCCATTCCACTCCATTCTATTCCATACTTCAACGGTGCTGAGGTGGAGAGGGTTGAGAGCTTCAAGTTCCTAGAAGTGAACATCACCAATAGCCCGTACTGGTCCAACCACATAGATGCCACAGCCAAGAAAGCTCACCAGCGCCTCTACTTCCTCAGGACGGTAAAGAAGTTTGGCATGTCCCCGTCGACCCTCACCAATTTTTATCAATGCACTGTAGAATATATCCTATCCGGGTGCATCACAGCCTGGTATGGCCACTGCTCTGCCCATGACTACAAGAAACTGCAAAGAGTTATGAACACAGCTCAGCACAACACAGAAACCAGCCTCCCCTCCATGGACTCTGTCTGCACTTCTCACTACCTCGGTAAGGCAGCCAGCATAATCAAAGACTCCACCCACACCGGACATTCTCCCTTCGCCCCCCCCCCCCCCCCCATCAGGTAGAAAACACAAAAGCCTGAGAGCACATACCACCAGGCTCAAGGACAGCTTCTATCCTGCTGTTATAAGACTATTGAACAGTCCCCTATTATGATAAGATGGACTCTTGATGTCAATCTACCTCGTTATGACCTTGCTCCTTACTGTCTATCTGCACTGCACTTTCTGTGTAACTGTAACAGTTTATTCTGCACTCTGTTATTGTTTTACATTGTACCACCTCAATGCACCGTTGTAATGAATTGATCTGTATGGACGGTATGCAAGACATGTTTTTTCACTGTACCTCAGTACGTGTGACAATAATAAACCAACTTATCAATTTACTTCGGTCCCCACCAGGGAGGTTGCACAAGCAAATTTCTGGTAACTGTAAATCACTTTCATTCTGTGGTCTAACTACTTAATGCACATGTGTGTTTTAGCCACAAACCCTGCAAAATTAGATTTTAAATGTCTTCTATCCTGAATTTTGACTGCAGAATTGGCTTCATGGGTGACTGTTCATGTTTGGTACTTCAGCCAAATAAATTAATTTTTCAGTAGTTTGGCCATGTGCAGCATCACTGCCAACCCTAATCCTGACCCAAAAGGTTTCTGTGGACACATATATTCTAGAAGAAATCACCAAACCATGATCTTAAAATTGGCAGGCTGGAACCAATGGAGTACCACAGGGAATGATGCTTGGGCCGCAGCTATTCACAAACTATACTTGGCTGAGTGGAACAAAAGCTATATTCACCATTTTACTGATGATACGCAAAACTATCTGGGATTATGAACAGTGATTAGGATGTAAACGGGTTTACAAACAAGCTAAATGAATGGACAAGAAGATAGCAAGTGGAATATAGTAAAGAAAAATGTGAGGTTATCCACTTAGGTACATAGGAGAAAAGCAGAGTATTATTTAAATGGTGACAGACTGAGGAAATTAATATTCAAAGGGGCCTGGGTGCCCTTGTACTTGAGTCACTGAAAACCAACATGCAGGTGCAGCAAGCAGTTGGGAGGGTAAATGGTACGTTGGCATTTACTGTGTAAGAATTTGACTATGGAAGTAAAGTGATTTTATTAGGGTTATATAGGGCCTTGGGGAGATTGCGCCTAAAGAATTGTGTACAGTTTATATCTCCTTACCTAAAAAAGAGAAATATTTGCCATTGAGGGAGTGGAGAAAAGATTCATTGAACAGGTTCCTGGGATGGCAGTTTTGCCATACGAGGAAAGAATGAGTAGATTAGCCATGTATCCTCCCACATTCTTCAGAAGAATGAGAGGTGATTTCATTGAAAATAATAAAAATTCTTAAAAGGCTCAACAAGTTGGATATAGGGAGGATGTTTTCCTGGCGGATAGGTCTAGAACCAGGGATCACCATCTCAGAATAACAGATAAAGTCATTTAGGACTGAGAGGAAGAGAAATTTCTTCACTAAGATGGTGGTGAATCTTTTGAATTCTCTACCCTGGAGGGCTGTGGAGGCTCAGTTACTGAATGCCTTCAGAATTGAGATTGATAGATTTTGAATATTAAGAGAATCAAGTGTATGAGGATAATGCAGGAAAATGGCACCGAAATAAAAAAAAAGTTAGCCATGATCTTGATGAATGGCAGAGCAGGCTCAAAGGGCTGAATGGCTTATACCTGTTCCCAGTTCTTTTTAAACTCTGGCCAATTTTATCCTTCTCAGTTTAGGGAAGTTGAAAATTGCCTCCAAGGTCAAGTCAGCTAACTCAACATGGACCAGAAATGAACATAGGCTTTCATGGTCAATTAATGCAATTAATGCATTATTCTACTACCCAATAGGGAAATCAAGAATAAAGCATTAAAAGAAGCAACCTGAAAGCTATAGTGTACGTGGTATATTGTGCAGAGAAATGTACTACTGGAAAGATGTAAAAGTTTGTAGTTTAAACTTTGTGCCTAGAAGAGATTAGTAAACCATTTGGGATTTGTTCTTATGGTTTAAAACAACATCAGAATGCTGCTTTCAATTAATTACAACTAGAAACAGTTAGCAATTGAAAAACAGTCTTAAATCTTGCAGATTGTTAGCAGTGGAATCATAACTACAAATAAAGCGTGCCTCAAACCTGATGTTAATTAGAAAGGAGTGAACTGAAGTAATTTGTGGCGGGTGAAGTGAATGGCTGAGAAAGGGAAATGGTCATGCAATGAGGTAACTGGTGCAGAGCAAGGATTTTAAATTTACTCATGGGAAGCGAGTGACCCCTGCAAAGCCACATTTATTGGCAAACCCCTGCCCTAAGAAGATGGTGGTCCTTCTTAAACTGCTGCAGATCTTTTGGTGATGCTACTCCCTCAGTGGAATGATAATAAGAACAAATGTGGTCACAATCTCAATCCCCCACCTGCTCATGGAGCCCTGCAGATTAAATATGTTGCAGTTTAATGTGGAACGACTAAAGTCTAATCTAAAATCACTTTCGTTCAGCAGAGAGTCAAACATTGACTGGAAATTGTAATGTCTTCACATATGCATTAAAACATAGTACATATGCGTCAAGAGAGGCTGTCATAGAGCCATAGAGTCATGGACTCATACAGAACAGAAACAGGCCCTTTGGCCCATCAAGAGCCTATCTATATTAAATCTGTCCTTGTGCTAGTCCAGTTACTTATTAAACTTGAGAGAGTACCTGGCTCCACCAGCCTCCCTGGCAGTACATTCCAGATTCCACTCTTGGTGAAGTTCTTCGTCAGATCCCTTCTAAACCTCTTACTCTTTACACTAAAACTATGCCCTCTAGTTGCTATGGGGAAAAATTTCCAACTATCTACCTTATATATTCCCATCATAATTTTGTATATCTCTTTCAGGTCCTCCCTTAGCACCTCCACTGCAAGAATAGCAAACCCAGCTGATCCAGTCTCTCCTCGTAACTGGAACATTCCATCCCAGGCAATAGCCTGATGAATCTCCTCTGCATCCTCTCCTGTGCAATCATCCTTGTATGTTCTGTCTAAAGTTTGTCCAAAACTTTTTCTCTCAAATTAGTAGGTATTACTATGCTATGACTCTACTTGATGTACTCTGCTCACATGACAATCTACTGAAACAACTGTTCCTCAGCTGTATATATGTCAAATCCTGTCAATCCTTTAAATGTTTATTCATAAACCCTTTTCAACATTGATTCTTCTCAGGTCTTGTCTGTGATTTCAAATGTCGTTCCAAGAAAGAACTGATTGACTGAATTTGATGTGGAGATTACATTTTCACTTCCAATATTGGGAGTTTTCATGCAGTATTTGCAACAGATTATCTGCATTTGTTATTCCACTTTGAACTCTTGAACTTGACTGAATTTTCATACTATAATAGAAGGATTGTCCATTTTTTTCCATCCTTGCTGTTATCATAATAGGCAATAATGATTTGTAAATTGGAAGTGGTTTATGAGACGTTTCAAGGTAACAGAACTGCTTTTGTAAATACTGATGAAATGTCTTGATTCCTGACTCTACATGCTTTCTTCTCAATCTGCACACAGTTGCTTTTGCTTCTTGCGAAAGTGAAAGCAAAGGGTAGAACTTAGAAACAAGAAGGGGGTGATCACCTTGATGGGACTGTATTATCGGCCCCCCAATAGTCAGCAGGAATTAGAGGAACAGATACGTAGGGAGATCACACTTAGTTGTAAGAATAACAGGGTAGTGTTTGTGGGAGATTTTAACTTCCCTAATATTGCCTGGGCCACCCATAGTGCAAAGGACTTGGATGTGTGGAATATTTTCAATGTGCCCAAGAAAGTTTCCTTAATCAATACATAGAGGGCCCCACTAGAGAGGGCACAACACTGGACCTCCTTCAAGTGAACCAGGTGGAGCAAGTGACTGAAGTGTCAGTTGGGGAGCACTTTGGGACCAGTAACCATAATTCTTCTAGTTTAAAAACAGGTATGGAGTAAGATAGGACTGGTCCACTGGTTAAGGTCCTAAATTAGGACAGGGCCAATTTTGGAGACATTAGATAGGATCTTCTAGAGGTTGATTGGGTGAGACTGTTTGTAGGTAAAGGGACAACTGGCAAGTAGGAGGCTTTTAAAAGTGCAATATCAAGAGTCCAGGGGCAGCATGTTCCTGTTATGATAAAGGGCAAGGCTGGCAAGTTTGGGTAACCCTGACTGACAAAATATATTGAGGCTCTGGTTAGGAAAAAGGACGCAAACATTGGGTTTAGGCAATGGGGAGCAAGTATATAAGAAGTGTAGGATTCTGCAGATGCTGGAATCTGGAGCAACACACACAAAATGCTGGAGGAATTCAGCAGGTCAGGCAGCATCTATGGAGGGAAATAAACAGTCGATGTTTTGGGTCAAGACCCTTCATCAGGACTGGACAGGAAGAGGGCAGAAGGCAGAATAAGAAGGTCAGGGGAGGGGGAGCAGCACAGGCTGGCAGGTGATAGGTGAGTCCAGGTGGAGGGGGGAAAGGTAGGTGAGTGGGGGGAGGAGAAATGAAAGGGAGTGATGTAAGAAGCTGAGAAATGATAGGTAGATGAGGCAAAGGGCTGAAGGAGGAGGAATCGATAGGAGAGGACAATAGACCATGGAATAAAGGGAAGGAGGTGGGCAATAGATGGGCAGGTCATGAGGACAGGGGAGGGGAAACAGAAGGGGTGAAGGGGCTACAAGTACAAAGGGGGGAAGGGGGAAAAAGGAAAAAAGGGGAGGGGAGAGGGGTGGGGTTATGGGAAGTTAGAGAAATCGATGTTGACGCCATCAGGTTGGAGACTACCAAGGCAGAATATGATGTTGTTCCTCCAACCTGCATCTGGCCTCAACATAGCAGTAGAAGATGCTGTGGATAGACATGTCAGTATGGGAGTGGGATGTGGAATTGAAGTGGATGGCCACTGGGAGATCATTGCTTTTGCAGCAGATGGAGCAAAGGTGCTCGACGAAGTGATCACCCAATTGGCATTGGGTCTCTCTGATGTAGAGGAGACCGCACTGGGATCATTGGACACAATAAATGACACCCTTGGATTCACAGGTGAAGCACTGCCTCAGCTGGAAGGACTGTCTAGGGCCCTGAATGGTGGTGAGGGAGGAGGTGTAGGGACAGGTGTAGCACTTAGTATTGTTGCAGGGATAAGTGCCGAGAGGGTCATCAGTGCGGAGGGATGAGCAAACATGGGAATCGCGGAGAGATCCCTGAGGAAAGCAGGGGGGAGGGAGGGGGGGAGGGGAAGATGTACCTGGTGGTGGAATCCCATTGGACACGGTGGAAGTTGTGGAGAATGATGTATTGGATACAGAGGCTCATGGGGTGGTAGGTGAGGACAAGGGGAACCCTGTCCCTTTTATGCCAGGGATGGGGTGAGGGCAGACTTATGGGAAATGGATGAGATGCGGGTAAGTGTAGGAGTACCCTTAAGACGGAAATCAGGAGGGCAAAAAGAGGGCGTGAGATGGATCTGGCAGGCAAGGTTAAGGAAAATCCCAAGAGATTATACAGGTGCATAAAGAGTAAAAGGGAGGCTACAGAGAAAATAGATCCCATTAAAGGTCAGCATGGTCATCTATGTGTGAAGCCACAGGGGAAGGGCAAGATTTTTAATGAATATTGCTCATCGATTTTTATTGTGGAGAAGATCATGGATGCTAAGGAATTGAGGCAAATGAGTTGTGATGTGCTGGATCACATGACCAATACCAAGGAGGAGGTATTGGCGGCCTTATCCAGTAAGGTAGATAAATCCCCAGGGCCTGACCAAGTGCATCATCGAACCTTGTGGGAAGCTGGGGAAGAAACAGCGGAGGCCCTTGAAGAGATATTTGCTTCATCTTTAGCCACAGGTGAAATTCCAGAAGACTGGAGGGTGGCTAATATTGTACTGTTATTTAAGGAAGGCAGCAAAGACAAGCCAGGGAACTATAGGCTGGTGAGCCTGAAATCAGTGGTGGGTAAGTTACTGGAGGAAATTCTGAGGGACAGGATTTACCAGCAGTTGAATATAGAAGATCTGATTAGGGACAGACAGCATGGCTTTGTGTGTGGGCAATAGTGTTCGACAAATCTATTAAGAGTTTTTCGAAGAAGTAACCAAGAGGATAGCTGAGGACAGGGTAGTGGATGTTGTCTTTTTGGACATTAGCAAGGCCTTTGACAAGGTTCTGCATGGTAGGCTAGTTTGGAAAGTTAGATTACATGGGATCCAGGGATCCCATGTAATCTAACTGGATTCATAATTGGCTCAATGGTAGAAAGCAGAGGGTGATGGTAGAAGGTTGTTTCTTGGACTGGAGGCCTGTGACTAGTGGTGTGCCACAGGGATCGGTGCTGGGACCTTTGTTGTTCGTTATTTATATAAACAACTTGGATGAGAATGTACAAGGCACGGTCAGTAAGTTTGCAGATGATACTGAAATAGGCAGTATCTATACAGTGAAGAAAGTCATCAAAAATTACAGGGGGATCTTGATCATCTTGGTAGGTGGACCAAGGATTGGCAAATGGCTTTCAATTCAGATAAATGTGAGCTGTTGCATTTTGGGAAGTCAAACCATGGTAGGACTTAGAGAGTGAATGGCAGTGCCCTGGGGATTGTTGTGGAACAGAGTGACCAAGGAGTGCAAGTTCATAGTTCGTTCAAAGTGATGTCACAGGTTGACAACGTGGTGAAGAAGGCATCTGGCATGCTGGCCTTCATCAATCAGGGCATTGGGTTTGGGAGTTGGGATGTTATGTTGCAGCTGTACAAGATGTTGGTGAGGCTGCACTTGGAATATTGTATAAAGTCTTGGTCACCCTGTTATAGGAAAGATGAGGTTAAGCCAGAAAGAATGCAAAGAAGATTTATAAGAATGTTGCCAAGTCTTGAAGGCCTGAGTTATATGGAGAAGTCGGGCAGGCCAGGACTTTATTCCTTGGAATGTAGGAGACCGAGGGGTGACCTTATAGAGAAGTACAAAATCATGAGGGGCATAGATAGGGGGAACGCACACAGTCGTTTTCCCCCAGAGAAAGGCAACCAAAAACTAGAGGTCATCAGTTTAAGGTGAGAGGGGAAAGATTTAAGAGGAATCCAAGGAGTAATCTCTTCATCCAGAAGATAGTGCATATACGGAACAAACTGCCAGGGGAAGGAGTTGAGGTCAGGACAATAAAATCGTTTAAAAGACATTTGGTTAAGTATATGGATAGGAAAGGTTTAGAGGGATATACACAAAACATGGGCAAAAGGTGGTACCTTGGTCAGCATGCATGAGTTGGACCGAAGGGCCTGTTTTGGTGCTTTTTTACTCTGTGACAAAGGCTTTTTCTTGCCTAGCATTCAACATGTGTCATACTTTTGCATCAGCAGCATAACCTAATGTATTACTTGTCAACTTCAACTTGCAGATAATATTGCAATGAACAAGGAAACCATCACTGCTAAGGTTCTCTTGAATCCAACACGTGCACTTTATTGCTCCTGTCTCCATCCATTTTACGTATTTAATAGGAGCAGGAGTAGGCCTCTTGGTCCATCAAGCCTGTCCCGCCATTCAACATGATCATGGCTGATCTGCCCCAGACCTTATCTCCTTTTCTATGCCTGTTTCCCATTGCCTTCAATCCCCTGATCATTCAAGGATTGATCCACTTTCTCTCTAAATTCCCACAATGATATAGCCTCCACAACCCTTCAGGATAGAGAATTCCAGATGTTCACCACTCTCCGTGAGAAGAAGTTCCTACTCACATTAGTTTTAAATGCCTGCTCCCTTTTCTTGTAACTAAGTCCTCTTGTTTGAAATTTTTCCAAGTGGAAACATCATGATATCTACCCTGTCATGCCCCTGTAGGATCTTGCGTGTTTCAATAAAATCACTTCTCATTCTTCTGAACTCCAAAGAATAGAGATCTAATTTCTTTAACTGCTTGGGATATGACAACCCTCTCCTCTCAGGAATCTTTGGATTGCTTCCAATATGAGAATATCCTTTCTTAAATAAGGGAACTAAAACTGTACAGTATTCAAGGTGTGGCCTCACCAATACCCTTTACAAGTGCAACAATACTTCCCTTTTTCTGATCTGTAACTCTCCTGCACTAAAGGCCAATATATTATTTGCCTTCCTAACCAACTTGCTGCACCTACCTGCTTTTTTTTTACAATGCATGCACAAGAATATCTAGATCTCTTCACTCATCTGCAAACAAGTGATGGACTGGCGTGAGCACTGTCGTAAGATTTAGAATAATTTACACATAATACTGCACCATCTCTAGGAATAACCTTAGCTCTGCTATCTTGTCATGCCAAGACCCGCTGGCGATGACATCTATTTTTTCCTTGTCTGTTTGAAGGCCATTGGCATTGACCTTGAAACCAAGGTATATATGATGTGAAAATGTGCGTTTGCTCTGCTTCAACTTCACATTCTTCTCAATTAATGCCATGAATACTTCCTCCAAAATCTGCAGATTTTCTTCTTCTGCACTCATAGCAATCAACATATTACCATAGTAACACAAGAACTGCTTGTAAGATTTTCTCCATACTGGCCTGGAAAATCTTGTATGAAGATTTGACACCAAATATATAAGTAGGATAACAAATCTATAACTAGACCCCTTTCTGCATGTTGATAGCCAAATACTGCTAACTATTTTGCTGATACTCAATTGCGCATAGACATGGGAGAAGTTCCATCTTGTCAATACCTTTGATCCTGCTAACTCTGGGCACAATCCTTCAAGTGGGTAGAGGATATCATCTATGACTTGACTTGGTCAGACTTGGTAGTTGGCCTACATAAACACTACTGACATGACTCGAGAGTGCTCTTTACATCCTGTTTCATCCCTTCATCCATTATTCTTCCAAAAGCAGCCCTGACATTAAGATTATGTTTGTATTTTCTCACATCAGATGAAATCTGCAGGGTAGCTTCATATCTCCTTGATATCTTTCTTAAAACAATTCACTATTGGGTTTTGACATTTATATCTCTTGTTTGAAACCCAATTACACCAGTGACTATTTTATGACCTTCTCTACTTGACTGCTGTATTATTGACTATCTTGTGGAAGAGCAAACAGGCTGAAGTTCAGATCACCCAATCTTTCTGTCAAGTGTAATTATCATATTTATTGACCAAATGCAGTATGTCAGTTCACTGACATTGAATTCCATCAACAACCTTGTCCATCCTTGACCTCCTTCTAGCATTATTTAGACGCCAGAATGACTTACCATGTCTCTTATTTTAATTCCATATTTCTTTCCCTGTATTTCATTGATGGTTGCCTTCTTTAAACATCTACATATTCAGATTCTTCCCATCTACCCCATATTTTACCTCTTTAACACAGCAAATGAAATTCATCATCTTTTCTAAAATCTATATTGCCTGCATCTAATTGTTTCGTCTAAATCTAGATATTTAGTAATTTTGTGTGTAATTACACTAGATTGTTCCTAGATTTATTTTCCTACCACAGTTGATAAAATGATCATCTAGTAAGTCCTTGGTTTATCTCTGAGATCCTTTCAATATTACACTGGCCAGCCTCCAATCCTCTATTCCATATCTCCTTTCATTTAACTTTCAGTACTGCCCTCTGTCCTGATGAAGGGTCTCGGCCCGAAACGTTGACTGTTTATTTCCCTCCGTGGATGCTGCCTGACCTGCTGAGTTCCTCCAGCATTTTGTGTATTGCTCCAGATTCCAGAATCTGCAGAATTTTTTGTGCCCTCTTTCTTCCCCTATTTCTTCCAGGATTCTTAGATGTATCCCCTCAGATACTAGCAATTTGAGCACGTTAAAAAGTCAAAATACTGTAGGTGCTGGAAATTTGAAATAAAAATAGAACAAACTGGAAATATTCAGCAGATCATACACCATCTGTGGAAAGAAACAGAGCTAATGTTTCAGGTTGAAGTCACTTCATTAGAATCAGGAAAATGGAAAAAAAGCTGGTTTTAAGATGCTGGGGAGGGTGGGGGAGGGTTGGAAGGGCAAAAGGAATATCTCTGGCAGGGGAAGCCTGGGTTGGCATACGGATCTGTAGATGAAGTCATCTAGTTGATATTTACGAGGAATATTACAGAGAGAGAGGGAAACCAAACCTAGGAATGTAAATTATGCGAAACACTGAGCTGTAGGAAAATGCTCAGCAGGTCACGCAGTGCTAATGGAGAGAGAAAAATTGAGATAATATTACAGATGAATGACCTGCAGAAGAACTGGCCTCTTCTCATCCAAACAGTGAAAGCAAGTTACCTGAAGTTGTTGAATTCATTATTGAATCCAGAGGCTGCAACATGCTCAGGCATAAACAGGCAGGCAACAGGAAACTTAGAGTTGCTCCTGTGGACTGGATGCAGGTTCTCACCAATAAAGAGGAGGCCACATTGTGTGCACTGAACTTTGTACACTGGATTGGAAGAAATAAAAGTGATTGCTTAACTCCAGAATTTGTGAAAAGTTATATGCAAGGTTGAAGTTGGACTCTCCTATTCTCCTTGATACTTTTGCATGCTTTCAGGCAGGCATACCAATGCACCAGGTATTTAATTGTGCATGCCCATCATTGGGAACGCATTTTCCCCTTCAAAATATGCTAGAGCCCTGTGGGTATCTGGCACCTGGGTGCTCATGGCTGGTGACTCATCATGTGCAAATCCCACTTCTGGCCTATCATCTACATTGGGTAAAAGTATTAAACTGGCCACTGTAAGCTTAAATAAAATTATGGAGTCCCTTTGTCTTTGCTGTCTGCCTTGTTATTTAACCACCATTTGACCAGTTGTGTCTTCTCGATAATTTCAAAGAGAAACTATAATGACAGAAGATGGGAGAATGTTGAAAATGCATTCTTACACCACTGTTGTTTGTTAAACTAGGAGAAATAGTGGGGTGAGTAGGAAGCACAATGTGAGAGGTTAAATTGAGAATGAACATGTCCTCACATTCAATGGCCTCTGTACTGTCACTGATTTTTCACACCCTGTGATGCCCAATCCAATTAATGCCAGAATTACCAATATACCTAGCATTTGGATGAGCATATCAATCAACCATTTGTAGGTTCTCCCTTGAAGTAGTTATTTGAATCCTCTGGAGCATCTGGCACCTGGGCTACACTTTCCCCAAGCTCTTTAAGACCACTGACCTGATGGACCAAGGCCAGCTCCTCAGGTCTGCAACTCTTGGCAACAATTATTGATTCTTTTCTTGCAAGATAGAATGTGAAAGAGTAGTGTCTTGGTATACCTCTTGCAGTGTGTCTTGATGATGTGCTTGCCACAGTTCAGAAGAATCAGAATCAGAATCAGGTTTTTTATCACTAATCTATATTATGTGAAATCTGTTGTTTTGAGGCAGTTTAATCGCTGGCCATGTGCAGAGGTTGTGAATATGATGCTTGGAGTAATAGTGAGAGTATGACATTGTGAATGGGGCATATGAACATTAAAAATGAGCCTTAGTTGGTAGGGATTGCTGATAGTTACTGAAATATGGTCCACACAAAATCTTTTAAGTTCACTGGAAGGTTGACAAACCCAACAATAGTATCCTCTCTTTGGCCAGCATCCTCAGTATTGAGGCACTGCTTACACTTAGCTGTCTACGTTGAGCAGGCCATGTGGAACACATGCTTGACACCAGACTCCCAAACCAGACTCTCTCCTCTGAGCTGTCAAGGGAAGAGGTTCCAGGCAGATGGTGGAAAGGATTCAAGGATGCACTCAAAGGCCCCTCGGAGAAATGCACTATCCACACTGACTCCAACGGCCGCTTGAGGTGGAGAAAGAATACTCAGGATGGTATTGAGAATCTCAAGTCCATGCATCAGGAGTATATTGAGACCCTGCATAAGTGGCCAAAAGTGCACACCACCTTTCACAAGGACCACCCACCCACCTGTTCAGGCAACTCCTGTACCATCTGTAGAAGAGTCTGTGGTTCCCACAGTGGCCTCATTAGCCAGCTCAGAACCGACAAACCATAGTGGAAGCAAATCATCTTTCATCCTGAGGGACTGCCAAGAAGAAGTTACTGAAAAGCGTCATATAGATATTCACTGACTTGGACTACATGTGGGAAACCAATAAACTGATTGCAATATTGTCATGCACTTGGGGTTTCACTCCCGGCAATGACTTCTTTGATGTTATCTTCCCAATTCCACATGACTATGTATCTGGAGGGCTTCCTAGGCCATTACAGTTACTCTCCACCACATTGACAAAGTCCTTTCAGGATGATTTTAAAATATGCATCCCCACTCCCCAGTGTCATCAGCCATGGCTTCCAGTCATCTCACAAAACTTATAGACTAATTTCCATGACCCACTTCAGGCACAAAGCACCTCCTCTTTAGAGGTATTGGAATGGCTTCAATCAGTCCTTCAAATGATGCTAATTACACAACTGTGACCCTTGAACATGCAGCTCTGGTTTGTTCAGTTCAGTTCTGGTTGCCTCATTATACGAAGGATGTGGAAGCTTTAGAGAGGGTGCAGAAGAGATTTACCAGGACGCTGCCTGGATTGGAGAGCATGTCTTATGAGGATAGGTTGAGCGAGCTAGGGCTTTTCTCTTTGGAGTGAAGGGAGATGAGAGGTGATTTGATAGAGGTGTCCAAGATGATAAGAGGCATAGATCAAGTGGACAGTCAGAGACTTTTTCCCAGGGTGAAAATGGCTAATATGAGGGGGCATAATTTTAAGGTGATTGGAAGAAGGCATAGAGGGAATGTCAGAGGTAAGTTTTTTTTGCACAGAGTGGTGGGTGCGTAGAACACACTGCCGGCAGAGGTGGTGGAGGCAGATACATTAGGAACATTTAAGAGACTCTTAGATAGGCACATGGATGATAGAAAAATGGAGGGCTATGTGGGAGGGAAAGGTGAGAAAGATCTTAGGGCAGGATACAATGTCGGCACAACATCATGGGCTGAATGTTCTGTGTTCTATACACCAGACCTCCAACAATGTGGTTGCCACTCACCAGACCCTGAAAGCATGATAATGAGGTTAGAGCAAGAATTGTGCATGCATCATTAACCAGGTCAAATGCGGAAGGATAAGTCATCTATCACAATCAGGCACAAACTTTCCAGCATCTCTGATTTGTTCCTTTAACTTCTTAAAACGTAGGTAATAGTGGTAGAACAAAAAAGAGAGCAATTGCAAGATGGTTCTCAGTGTGTACTAATTTCGGTGCCTAAGCAGTGTGGTACAATGTTCAGGGCCAAAATATTTCACTGAATGCAATACATCATACAAAAGCTATTTTAGAGTGATATGAAGATTGACAATAGTCCAAGTTGCTGTATTGGTTGTAATGATACAGGGGAATTACTTTAAATTCTAAAAAATGAGTTACACTCATAAGACATATTTAGTGCTGGTCACTTCAATCAAGACCATATGAGAAAGAGCACAATAAATTTTTCCAAAATCAGCCAGTAAGGTGGGTCTAATACAGCAGAATGTGTAGAGTATTAAATGTTAAAGCATGAAAAACACTATGATGCTGGAGGAACTCAGCAGGCCAGGCAGCATCTGTGGAGAAAAGCAGGCAGTCAATGTTTAGGGTCAGGACCCTTCTTCAGGACTGAAGATAGGAAAAGGGGAAGCCCAATACGTAGGAGGGGAAAGGAGAGCAGTGATAGGTGGACAAAAGAGGGGAGGCACGGTGGGCACAAGGCGGTGATAGGTAGATGCAGGTAAGAGATAGTGATAGGCAGGTGCGTGGGAGGAGGGGAGAGCAGATCCACTGGGGAATGGGTCAAAGGTAAGGAGAGAAAGGAAAAAAAAAGGTAGAAGACGCTAGGAAAGGGAAGAAGCATGGTGGGGAGGGTGGTTGCAGGGAAGTGGGGTGGGGATTTCTTAAATTGGGAGAATTCAATGTTCATGCTGTTAAGCTGCAAGGTTACAAGATGGAAAATGAGGTGCTGTTCCTCCAGTTTGCTTCTAGAATTCTCCTGGCAGTGGAGGAGGCCAAGGACTGACATATCAGTGATAGTGTGGGAAGGGGAGTTGAAGTGACTGGCAATGGGGAGATGCAGATCGCGGTTACAGACAGAGCACGTGTGTTCTGTGAAATGATCACCTAGTCTGCATTTGGTCTCACCAATGTAGAGGAGGCCACACTTGGAGCATCGAATGCAGTAGATGATGTTAAGGGAGGTGCAGGTGAATCTCTGTTTCAGCTGTAAGGATTATTTGGGTCCCTGGATGGAGGTGGTGTAGGGGCAGGTATTGCACCTATGGTGGGGGCAGTGGAATGTTCCCGGGGTGAAAGTGGGATGGATGATGGGTGGTGGGAGGAGTGAACTAGGAGTCGCGGAGAGAGAAGTCCCTGCGAAAAGCAGAAAGGAGTGGTGAGGGGTGGTGGTGGGGTCCCGTTGGAGATGGCAGAACTGGCAGAGAATGACGTGTTGGATATGTAGGCTGGTGGGATGAAACATGAGGACAAGGGGGCCCCTATCCCTGTTGGGTCTGGGAGGGGTGGGGGTGAGAACTGAGGTGTGGGAAATAGCAGAGATACAGGTGCGAGCTCTCTCGACCACAGTTGGGGGGAAACCCCAGTTAGAAAAGAAGTTGGACATCTTGGATGTCCTGGAGTGGAAAGCCCCCTCATGGGAGCAGATGCAGCGGAGGTGGAGATATTGAGAAAAATGGATAGCATCCTTGTAAGAGATGGGGTGGGAGGAGCTGTAATGGAGGTAGCTGTGGGCATCAGCGGGTTTAGAGAAGATGTAGGAATCTCCTGAGATGCAGACGGAAAGATCAAGGAAGGAGAGAGAGGTGTCAGAGATAGTCCAAGTGAATTGGAGAGCAGGGTGAAAACTAGTGGCGAAATTTATTAAACTGTCGAGTTCTGCACAGATACAAGAGGTGGCATCAATGCAGTCGTCGATATAGTGGAGAAAGAATTGAGGAATGGGGCTGGAGTAGGCTTGGAACAGAGACTGTTCAACGTAGCCAATGAAGAGGCAGGCATAGCTAGGGCCCACGCAAGTGCCCATAGCTACGTCCTTAGTCTGTAGAAAGTGAGAGGAATTGAAAGTGAAGTTGTTAATGGTGAGGACAAGTTCAGCCAGGCGGAGGAGAGTATTAGTGGAAGGGGGTTGGTTCTGTCTCTGGTCAAGAAAGAAGCAGAGGGTGGTGAGGCCGTCATGATGAGGAATGGAGGTATATTGGGACTGGATGTCCATGGTGAAGATGAGGTTGTGTGTGCCAGAGAACTTAAAGCTATGGAAGAGTTGGAGAGCATGTGATGTGTCATGGACGTAGGTGAGAAGGGATTGGACAAAGGGGGACAGGAGAGTGTCCAGGTACGAGGATACGAGCTCCGTGGGGCAAGAGGATGCGGAGACAATAGGTCTGCAGGGACAGTCCTTCTTGTGGATTTTGGGGAGGAGATAGAAGTGGGCAGTCCTAGGTTGCGGAACTATCATGTTGGTAGCTCTGGGGAGGGGGGAGATCTCCTGAGGTAATGAGGTCAGTGATGGTGCAGGAAATAATGCCCTGGTGGTCCTCGGTGGGGTCATGGTTCAGGGCTAGATAGGAGGAAGTGTCAGAGAGCTGTTAAAGCATGTTGCCAAACTCAGTCAATATTTGGTAAATTCAATTTTTACAGAAAATAATCACCAATTCCCAAACTACACTGTTCCCCTCCTAAAGGACTTACCTGACATTAAAGCTGCTGAAATAAATTGGACAATTCCCACCTATCTCCCAACTGTTATCTAGCACGTTGGCCAAATGTGAATCTGGATGCTGAGAAACAATGGACTTTTTGACGGTGGGGAACCATTTATCCCATCCTCACTCAGCATCCCAAAATTAATATTTTCCAGCAAGTCTCTGGATGGCAGACAGAGCAGGTATCTTGGTGGATTCCTCTCTCACTATATTTGAGTAGTCTCTGGATCCAAATGTAGGACCCTACTCCATCACAAGTCAGATTAGTTAACTCAGTACAGACCAAGAATCACTAACTTACCTCTAAACACATGTAACTTTGGTAGAAAGCATATACACAAATATATTATTTTATTAGATGGTTTCCTCTGAAATAATTGTCAGTCAATGAATTACTTTGGAAGTAGAATCAGTGTTGCATAGTTTGACATGGTATCCTAGTAATTATGGTACGAGGTTAGCCACCCAAAGCTTAGGCGTTCAAATCCTAACGTAGCTGGATGCAAATGGCTCTGAAAAGAAAATGAAAGCTGTCAAATTGCTTTACACACTCTCTAGTTCACTAATGTTCTTTAAACAAAGGAGCTTGCTGCACAATCTACCTAGTTGACAATGTTTTAATCCTCTTCCATATACCCCAGAGACAAAAGAACAATTTTTTTTAAGAATGTATTAACCAAGATATATGTACCAGGTTTAAGTGTCTGGTAATGCAGCTCTTAATTCTCCCTTGGCCTCTGTAAAACTGTAGTGTGCCTTCTAGTCATCAGGCACAGGAAACAATTAGATAAAGTGCTCACATTGCTTCTGGCTAGGAAAGCCAAAATATAATAAAAGGTTTAAATGCAATTTAATGTAGTTCATTATTGTAATATTACAAAGCATAATGAATGCCAGTTCATCTTCAGGCTATTGAATTTCTCTGGTAAATTAGATTAGCTTTTGCATTGAAAGCACCAAAAAAAAACATAATTTTTAATTTTCAGTGCAGATTTGCATAGGTGCTCATTGAAATAAATATATATCCCCAGAGCTAGAATGCATTTGAAATTTTAGCACTTCTGAGGTAATTTTGCAATCCGCTTACTGCCAGTGTAAGTCATAAAATCAGGCTCAAATTGCCAACGATATTCCAGCCATTAAAGTGAATGATCCATTAAATGTAGACTCTGCTTTCCTGGGTTTCCAGTTTGCTGCTGTCCCTAGGCAAGACTTCTTAAAGATCTTTTAAACATTTCCTACAAAAAAGAAGTGGTCCAAATGAGGAGCAGAGCGCAAGTTCTCTGTCCTGAGCCAATAATGTGTTTTAACCTTTGAAGCTGAAATGAAATTCCTGCTCTGCACTTGTGTAATATTGAAATTCCCAACCAAGTTTAAAGTCTCTCTTAAATCGCTTTTAATGAAACCAAATAATAATTCAGTGCATTGAATAAAAGGGCAGTTTTATTCTGCTATTGATCTATGTCTGCAGTCAGGAATGAGAAAATGTAAAAGAAGAATGTTTACTGGCAAGAACAGAAAACTTCAAGCTTTAGTGCTGTCTCCATCACTACAACTGACATAAAGACCTTAAGGAGAAATTTTTAATAGGTTTGGCAAATCTCCATATAGAGGTTTCAAATCTGATACTTGAAAGGCAGAATTGACAGGCAGTTGATGGCTTACTTAAAGAAAAGTAAACTCATTGAGGCACATAAAGTCTTAAATTGCACAGGTAGGCTGAATATGGAATATTACTTTTCTATCACTAGATTGCAAGGATATATAAAGTTAAAGCGAAAACTAATTTTAAACATATTAATAAAAAAAGACTTCACTCTGAGGGTGATAAATGATCCAGGAGGTAAGGACAAAGGGATTAAGATGCAGTCAGATTCCAAGCTCTGAGAGATGAAATATTATGATAGGATCAAAGGAATGCATGGCATTTTCACTGTCTCAATTACTCCAACCGGCTGCCCTTCTCCATTCTATTCACCACAAACTTTAAATCATTGAAAAATTTGAAGCCTGTGTCATAGCTCACAATGAGTCCCCTGATTTACCATAATTTTTGTGTTTGCTAATCCACACAGGGCCCTACACAAACTATATCTTGATTTGAAATTTCTTATCCTTGCTTTCTAGTCCTTCCATGGTCTCCCCTGTCCCCATCGCTGCAATTTCCTCCAGCTCCACGACCTTCTGAGATTCCAACATACCTCGAATTCAAAGCTCTTGGTCATCTCCAATTTTAATTGCTGCAGTTTTGATGGTCATGCCTTCAACTGCCAAAGCTCTAAACTCTGGAATTCCCTTCCTTTACCTCTCAGACTCTACCTCTTTCTTTATTTCTTTCATAACAATCTTGTGAAACATGTGGGACATATTGCATTATTTTCTTTTGTTTTACCTTATCGGTCAAGAATGAGTTCAAAGCTCAGATCCAAGGAGAGCACATTGCAGAATTCAGTCCAATCTTCTTTACTATTTTAATAATGAAATATTAAATATCCTTTATGATTAATTGGCTTATATACACCCTTTTGTAAAAAAAACTACAACTGTGATCTCATGGACTTGAGAAACATAATATAAAATTAACATATAGATTTAAAGGGTTCTCAAAATTGCTGCTAGAGATCAAAGTATCAGAACTCAGAAATGACCGCAATTATTGCCTACAGAAAACAGACTATATTTTACATGCTTCCATTACACAAATTTTAAACTTAGGAAATCTCATTTATTAGCTTTATGCGTTCTTTGGAGATGCTTTGATTACATACATTACATACTGCTGGTTGAGAATGTTTATTGCTCTAAATTATTATTTACTTGGGCTATATCACACCAATGTGGAACTTGCCAACCACCAGCAGAAAGCTAAATTGTTTTGAAAATTATCTAATTGGAACCAGCCTTAATTTGTTTGTTCAGCAGTGACAGTCCGGCCCTTGTGCTGTGTGTAATAAATGTCCTTGCATCACACAGCTGTTAAGAAGCTGTTGTAGATAGTGCTGAGGGCAGAGTTTTCACCCACTCTTGAGTATACATTATTTATGCTGACTAGCAATACTTCACTTCCACTCAACATCTATCCTCTGCCCTAGTCAACTTCAGAAAGTCGCTTGTAGCATTCTCATTCTTGTCTTGGAGGTGGTCTACATAAATGAGATGGCTGGTTTAGCCCTTCCTACTAGAGGCAAAGACTGCCATTGCTAAAGCTTAATATTGATTCTGTTGTTTCTGTGAAGCCCAAGTGCACAGCCCTGTCTGGTTGCCAACAACAGAAACTACTCTACATGATACCATCATCATATTAACTGTAATATACCATAACTTGTCTCACTACATTTCTGTCTGTGCTCACAGCAACAAGACCGCCCTCATTAGTTGGGTGGATTGCTATCAGATTAAAGTCTTGTTTGTATGGTGAGTGATAGAGTGCCCAGGATTAATGATTACTCTTTTTATTTTCCTATTGGCTATTATTTAGCATGTGGGATAACCGTCACTTATCACAAGTTAAAAAGCAGTAAGATTTTACAGCTACAAAATGAGACATCAAGAACCATCCTTGGAGAGGCATGTGATGCAGAACAATATCACAGCAGGGAATGGCTTGCTGAACATTCTTTACTCATGTAGGTGACCTATGCCTAGTCCCAAGTGAGTAACATTTAAAAAGGAACAAAGGAAATAATGGAATGATAAGTCAGAAGTCAGGATTCACTCAGAAAGAAAATTGTAAAAGTAATGTTTGCAGCCCCATCCTCATCAATTATTCGGCATCTATTCACAATACACTGTACATATTGTGTAACTGATACACACAGGCACATTAGGCCAATCATTAGGCAGCCACTGCCTCTCAGGGGCTCATCCCTAGGCAGGCAGCCTTGGTCTAAGGTTTCTGCCACAGGTATCAAAATCAACCATAAAAAAATGATTATCTTCCTGTTGACCACTCATATGGGTATACTTTAAACTACCCTTTTGATCAAAATGAACATGTGGACTGAGGCACAAAGGCAAACTAATTCTTGAGACTACCGCCACATGGAATATACATGAGGCATTTTTGCAAGGTAGGAATTGTTTCCTCTATGTGCACACTTTTGCAAAGCTCTGCCAGAAGCCTGCTATTTAAGTGCTCCCTGGATAATGATGTCATTGATTGTAGGAAGATATAGGAAATGCCAGTGGGAGTCGGAGGATCAGAAAAAGCAGTATCACTTTCTCCTGACTTAGTAAGTTTGTACTCAAATCAATATCAGGTTTTTTATTCCTTTTTATTTGATGGCTAAAATGCTAGAGTTATTAATAAATATCAATATTCCTCTTATTCTCTTCAGACACTTCTGCTCAGTAAAAGTTACACTATAAAAATGATACTTTCATCCTGCTTATTGAGGATCTTCTTGCTTTTTTTTGTATTTTTCTACTTGCGTTTTTGCAGAAAATAAGAATGTGATCTATGCAAAGAACAAGACAGACCAGAAGGAAACAGTAGTATACTATATGTAAAGCAAAAAAAATGCAGATGCTGGAAACAAAACAAAAGAAATGAAAAATACACTGGGAGATACTCAGCAGGTCAAGCAACATCCATGAAAGGAACAGATGCATTAACGTTTCAGCAGGGACATTTCTGCAAACATGAGGATCAGTGTCTAAATGTTATTCAAATAGCCTTTCCATGTAACCTGCTGAGGGATAACAGAAAGTGTCATATCTTTCTAATTTACTAATCTAAAGACAATGCATATTATTATTCTAGTATGTGCTTTGCAATAAAATTCTCTTTAAATGTGACATAATTTAACATTGGCTAACTGGCTAATGTTAAATAAAAATTAAGGTATAAAGTGGTGGAAAGCATGTTCGTCTGTGATAAGACTCTTCCGAAGTTCACATCCTTCCAAAATAGAAGGGTATAAAAGCTTCCATCAATCAATAATCAAATACAAAGACAGATTATTGTCAAACTACCCTGTGGATCAGGCAACGTCTGTGACAATAATAAACCAATACCAATACAAAAATAAGATTTCAGGTCAACAACCTTTTATCAGAATGTTACTGAATCTCAAGATTATCTATGTATTGTTGAGTACTTTGAGATATTTTTGAGATGCAATATGGTGTTCACTAAATGAATGGTGTTGAACTAAATCAGCAGCTATCTGCAACTGCACAATTAAATCAAAAAAGTCACTCAAGGTCATACTTGGTGTTAACAAAATTTATTGAAAAAAAATTCTTGAGGTATCATCAGTAAGTCAGCAGCATCAGAACTAAATTGTACTTAGGGCATTTTTGATTAAGAGCAATGGGCTTGGGTCTATTGAAAAGAATATCCCATCAGTTGGGGTGAGAGTAAACTGAAAACATACAGAAAAAAAAGGGTCTATGATTTGCAACAGGAACTAAAGTGATGATGTGAAATACATTATGGTAAGCTGCAAGGGCATGATGAAAGGCTAGGGAATCGAGATGGTCAGACTGAGTTATAGTGTCTCTGACTGAGATTTGCCATTCACTATTGTAATGAAATGTAAACAAGTATGTGCTGCCATGTTGTTTGACTCAGCATGTGCTGGAATACAAAGGCTCAAAGACTAGTCAGTGAGTAGGGGGGCTTGAGTGTTAGGGTCAATGAAAGTGCAGGAAAATATTTCAGTTCAGAAATACCTGCTCTATACCATATTACAGATGGTATAGCTTCTTAAAAAAACAAGATAAAACAGAAAAGCAGTGGATCATGAGGTTAAAATCAAACACTTCCATTCCAGCCATGGTACAAAAAAAACCTTCGGAATACTCCCAGAAGGGGTTGGTTCGGAAAGGAGCTGCATGATGATATTGTACAGTTGAGGAGATTGCAGGGCCAGCCTTTCAAAAACAATGTTAACTTGACTTCAAGTCATGCTACAGTAAGAGCACAAGAAATGACCCCAGTATCTTGGGATAGGGAGTGGATAAATGTCGTACAGGGCTTCAAAAAACATTCCAATGAACACTCCCGTCTCTCCCCACTGGAATAAATATTGGGCAATATTGCTCAAAATCAATGCTACCCATAGCTTAATTGTCTTGCAACACTTACTTGCATACGATGAGTGGTCACTTGGATGATGGGATCCATGAAATCTTCAGGAAAGAAGCAAGCCTGGAAGCTGCTTAATCTGCCATAAATTATTTATCTTCTCAAGCACATTTTCTTCTTAAACCTCTTAATAGTTTGCATTTAACCTATGAATCATGAGTTGATTTCTCACTTATAATGCTAAAAACTGTCAACTGCCTTTCTGTCAATGTCATTTAGAAGCACCTTCAATGGTAACTAAGGGAAACAGAAAGTTTCTAACTATAAAAAAAATGTTTTCCTTCCCTGGAAGAATACACTGCTGACCTTTTACTCTGTTTAATATAGTATCTGTTAATATGGGAATGCTTGTTATGATATGCAAGTGATTACTTTTCATACTTAACTGATTTGCTGCTGCATGTGAAGTTGAAGCAGTAAAACACTGCTTTTGCTTGTGAGATCGATTTTAAAATCAAAATTATTTGTTGTGACAAATCATTCAGCCTCTCTATAGATTGCAGATCATTAAAAGTAATATGTACATATATTGCAGAACACTTATTTGCATCTAATATATCAACATGTATTTTTGTATGAATTCCCTTTTCAGATTTTAAGCAATATTAGTGATTAAAGCAGATCTAGCAATGTCAACACACCTGCTGTAATTACTGCAAATTATTGTGTAAATAATTCATGTAACAAAAAGAATTGATATGTTCAATGCCAACCCCTCATCCTAACGCCCCCACCACTCTCAATATAGTAGTCAGAAAAGGTCTTCTATTGATATACAATATAGTGACTTAATTTAAAAATGTCACAGTTGTGCAGCTGAGCAACTTCTGAAGCTGGGCAATTGATATCTCTCCCTACATTCCAACCCTTTAAATGCAGGCATGGTAGTGTAGCGGTTAGCGAAACGCTTTACAGTGCCAGTGACCTGGGTTCAAATCCGGCCACTGTCTGTAATGAGTTTGTACGTTCTCCCTGCATCTGCGTGTGTTTCCTCTGGAAGCTCCGGTTTCTACCCACATTCAGGTTAGGAAGTTGTGGGCATGCTATGTTGGCGCCGGAAGTGAGGCGACACTTGCGGGCTGCCCCCAGAACACTATGCAAAAAGATGTTTTTCACTGTGTGTTTCGATGTACATGTGACTAATAAAGATATCTTATCTTATAAATCAAGTAGTTTAGAATGACAAAGGCAGATGTATTTGATTACAATCTCACAATTCTGAACACTTTACTGGGAATTAGCTTTTCAGAATACACCTAAGTATAAAATGACATTATCCAAAACCTTTACAGAAACTAGGTAAACTAAGATTCAATTGACTGGGAAAATGCTGCATTTTTTTTTAGAAGTTATTTACTGACCATCTGCTGCCATTGATCAGTGGTGGGGAAACAGAGATGAAGGAAGCAATGTGGATTTAATGCAAGAGTTATAGTTCCATATATACTAGGAGAAGCAGTACAAGTGAAGTTATAATAACAATTAATTGAGGCATTTTTCTGGAGAATTATGTTTTAGAACCAACAAGAGAACAGGTCATACTGAATTTAGCAATAAATAAAGAACCAAAATTGGTTAACAACCTGAAGGCAGATCTTTGAATATAGAACATAGAACAGTACAACACTGGACAGGCCATTCGGACCATGAAGTCATGTCAATCTTGATGCCAATTTATACTAAAAGTCTGCTTCCTGTGCATCATCCAGATTCCTCCATTCCATATTCATTTGTCCATCTAAAAGCCCCTTAAACTTCACCAAACTGCCCGCTTCCACTACTACACCTGGTAACCCGTTCCAAGCACCCACCACTCTCTGTGTAAAAAAACTTGCCCCTCACGTTGCCTTTAAACTTTCCCCCTCTAACCTTAAAAGCATGACCTCTGGTGTTTGACAATTCTACCCTTGGGAAAAGATTCTGACTGTCTACCCTATCTATGCTTCTCATAATTTAAAAAACCTGCATCAGGTCTCCCCTGAGCCTCCGAAGCTCCAGAAAGAACAACCCACGTTTGTCAAACCTTTCCTTATAGCTCATACCCTCTAATCCAGGCAGCATCCTGGTAAACCTCTTCTGCACCCTTTCCAGTCTCCACATCCTAATGTGAGGGAGAAGGATGAGTCAAGATACAAGAATTAAAGGAAGGCAATCTTTGAAGAATAAAACAAATTGATCACATGATGTATTAGATTGAACTGTTAATGCGTACCAATAGCAGTAAGTATTCCATTATGTATTTGGTAATATACAAAATCTTATATAATGTTCCATTCCCCAAAAATGAGCAAGTAGGCTCAACAAATGCACTAAGAGAGAAGGGAAGGTTTGTTAAAATGAAAATAAGATTGGAAATCCTCCAGGCAGAATATAATGGAGAACATCAAAATAAAACTTGCAAGTAATATTAAATCTAACAGAAAAGGTATTTGGAAATACATTAAGAGAATGGTAAAGTGGGACATGGGTCCGTTGGAGATGGATGCTGTTAAAACCATAGCAGATTGTAGGCAAATGACAGATTTTGAGTGGATAAAATTTCATGGTAAAAGGGAAACTGAGTATGAATTATCAAGTGATACCCCTCAGAATGAAGCTCATTTCATTCTCCAATATCTGTCGAATTGATATTACTCAGTCATACAGATCAGTACTGGAGTGTCAGATTCTTGCCAAATATACTAATGATTTCGATCAAGCAAAACATAACTGTATTCCTAACATTTAGAGGACACCACGTCAGGAATAAGTTTTATGGTTAGCAACAGAAAGTTGCAAAGAGATGCAGACAGACTGGATGAAACCATAGCAGATGAAGTTCAATGTCGTGAAAATGTGAGGTCACCCATTTTTGATTTGGGAAAGACAAAAATCTGACAAAGGTAATTTAGAACTTTTCCTTCATAGGAAAGACTAAAAACTGCAGAGAAACAAAGAGATTTCGGCACCAATGTACATAAATCACTCAAAGCTAGGGTACAGATATAAAAATTAACCCATGGCTAATATAAGCTTTCATCTTTCAGGGAGTTAAAATTCAAAAATGATGCTCTACTTAAAATAACAGAGCTAATGATAAGTTATTGATCTGATATGTTAACTCTGTTTTTCTCTCTCCTCAGATCTGCCTGACCTTCTGAGTATTTCCATTGTTCACTGTTTTTACTCAAGAAACGTGGCTTTGAAGGGATTGCAGTGACGATTCTTCCCCAAAATGAAATCAGACCTCAAGATTGCATAAACTTTTCTAGAACTCCCACAAATTCAGAAAGGAAAAAGTTTTTTGACAAAGACAAGTCCTTTTGGTTGATAACAGGTCTATAGCTGGGGCAATTGCACTAGATGGATGCAAGGAAAGACTTTGCAAAGCTACAATGGAACTGAAGAAAATTAAAGTGTTGCACTTTGGGAGGTCAAATGCAAGGGGAAAGTATACAGTTAATGGCAGGACCCTTAACAGCATTGATGTATAGAGGGGTCTTGGGGTCCAAGTCTATAGCTCCCTGAAAGTGGCCACACAAGTAGATAGGGTGAAAAGAAAGCATATGGCATGCTTACCTTCATTGGTCGGGACATTGACTACAAGAGTCAGGAAGTTATGTTGCAGCTATATAAAACTTTGGTTAGGCTGCACTTGGAGCATTGCGTGCATTTCTGGTCACCCCATTACAGGAGGGATGTGGAGGCTTTGTTAAGGGTTCAGAAGGGTTTACCAGGATGCTGCCTGGATAAGAGGGTATGAGCTATAAGAAGAGGTTGGACAAGCTTAGATCATTTTCTCTGGAGTGTTGGAGGCTGAGGGGAGACTTGGTAGAAGTTTATAAAATTATGAGAGGCCTAGACAAGGTAGACAGTCAGAATCTTTTTCCCAGGGTAGAAATGTCAAGTACTAAAAGAGATGCATTTAAGGTCGGGGGGGAAAGTTTAAAGGAGATACGCAGGACATGTTTTTTTATACTGAGTGTGGTAGGTACCTGGAACAGGCTGCCAGGGGTGGCGGTGGAAGCAGATATGATAGTGGCATTTAAGAGGCTGTTAGACACATAGGTATACAGGGAATGGAGGGAAATGGATCCTGTGCAGGCAGAAGAGATTTAGTTTAATTCTGCATCATGTTCAGTACAGACAGTAGGCCAGGACTGTACTGTTCTATGTTTAAAGGAATTAGAGGGGATATGAGCAAAAACTTTCTAAAAACTTGGTCAGAGAGAAGATGTGGAGAGTAGGAGTTACTGGCAGATTCTCATAATGGTTACACAGTAACAATGGTCTTTCTGGTTGGGTTGTGTGAGCGATTCTATTGATTATTAGTCATCTGGAGGAAGAGTTATGCATATGTCCAAATATGCAGGTGATAAAGTAATTAATTATGAGAATGAAACTGAAAAAAGGTTAATAATTTAGTGGAACTGTCAAAGAAGTCACATTATCAGCATTTGAACAATTTTGGTAAAATGAAAGGAATATATAAACTTTGAAAGGAGGAGGTTTGGATGAATGAAAAGACTGATTTAAACTGCAAAAATAATTATGTGCAATGTATCCACAGCATCATGTTTGCAGAATGCAAGCTTTATTTATTTAGAGAATACTTCTGCATTTTATTTTACATTTTCTGCTTTGCTTTCAAATTATTGATTATATATGAGCAACTGTACACTGATTGGGGATTGAGTTTCAAATAGCATTAAAAGCAAAGCAGAAAAAGGATATGGCTAATGGAATTCTGTTCATTTGGAGAAGAAACACCAGCTCAGACTAGTTGTACTGAATATCCGATTTCTGCACCACAACTTCTGTGTCATTTTATTCATCTCAATAGACATGAAAACTGCTTGGTGTCTAAAATATACACACACTCTAAAATGCCAGCTTTCTACCAGATTTGCAATTTGAAAATCCACCCCATCACGTTTCCTTGACTGGAATTTCCAACCTGGAAAAATTCAAAAACTCTTGTGGGAATGAGTTCAAAAAGTTATTTAAAAAAAAAACTTTGAAATTAATGACAGGATACAGATAGCTTATTTCCAATGACTATTTAAGAATGAACTCATTCGAAGCTCCAACATGAAATATTACTTCAAACTTTGGTTGAATTAGTAAGTCATTTAGCGATTGAATTACTTAATTAACAGGATAGCTCTTTAATGGAGAAAATCAAACAATGAATGCATAAAGTAGTTTTAATTATATTCAAATGAAATCAGCTGGCATTCTTTCTAGTGGTAACAGAACAAAACTTGTTTTATACATTGCATCTCTATTTCTGCAACTCTTTGTTACATTCAGAATCCCCACTATATTTTCTGCAGATACAAGAGAAAGACAGTATCAATTATATAGTAAGAAGTCCATGGTAATGTCATTCGCTTAAGTGATTAGAGGAAGGAATTCAGCCAAATGGCCCAACTTGCAGATGGCATATTACCATTGCAATGACACCAAACTGCTTTTCCAAGTAATAAGTTTATTTTTCTCCTAATATACTAGAATCTTCAAGTAAAGAGAAAATGTGTGGGAGAGTGAGCTGCACTGCTGCTGACCAGGGAAAATGTAGGAGCAACACAAAATCAAATCAATGCAGCAATTGCGTTCAACTGAACCAACCAGTCCTCATCAAACACAACCATAGTAAATGTGTTGGTCTATGGTCTAATGTATCAAGTATCAAGTTGACTCAAAGATTTGAGAACAGCTGTTATATTACAGTCATTTTTGCACATGGTAAAATGAAGGCCCATTATGCAGTCTCATCTTCCAGATTGCTATTCCCATGATGTCAACACTGTATGACCCTTTCCCTACATCATCCTGTCTTTCCTCATTTAGTCATGTATAAAACCTCCTGAATTACATTCACCTCACTTTTTCTCTTGCTAGCGTGCTGCAACATAGAAATTGGATCTTTACCCAAGTTTCTGAATAAATTCTATGCACACATTCAAGCCATATGTTAAGGTACACTATATATCATTTTTGTGGGTTTATAGACTTAACTTCTTTATTTTTCTTACAAAATTACATCTTTAATGAAACACAACATTTATTCTGCTTTGTATTTTGGTCCTTGAGGATGAACTGAATAAACTGAAGAAAAAAATCTCTACAGGAAGTGCTCCTCCAGATTTTCTTCCTGGTATAAAACAACATTCAAATCCTTTATAGAGGTGACACTACCTTACAAGGCCTGATTATTATTTCGTATTCGGCAATTATACTAAATATTTAAAACATTACTTATTGAGATGGTCTGCCAACTGTTTCAAATGTTCAACTTTGAATTGACCTGTAATAACATTCCATTATAAAGCAATCAATTATGATTCCCTCTAGCGCTTCCATGAAATTCTAACGAGTGAAGGCATATGTGGCCTTAAATGGTCTGGCTTGACATGTGTAATGAGCAATCTGACAGGGTTAGATCGGGAGTTGCACCATGTATATACTTATTGCTTTAAAAAAAAACATGTCCGTAGGCTTTAGGACGCAGGGTAATCAAAAGCAAGACTATTTGGAGACAAGCTACCGCATGCAACCTCCCAGAGAGAGAAGGGGGAAAAATCTACCACAGGAATGAACAGCCAGGGACTGCAGCAAAGCCTTGGACCGCTGCCGAAATCACAATCTGGAATCTGGAACCACAAGGAATATGGTCATCATTCCAATGACTATCAATCACCGGAGGCTGGATGGAGGCAGCGTCCAAAGCCGTACAATCCATGCCAAACAATCCGACTTCTCCGTCGTTGTATTTTTTTTAAAAAAAAGAAACGTGCTTACCTTCCTGCGCTGTCTTTCCAAGTTTCATCCTTTTTCCAAACCCAATCCATTCTCCGGGTTGTCTCGGTGGAATATTTTCTTGCGGCATCCAGAGAATGGAGGTGTGTTAATCCATCTGGTACCATTGGTGGAGGCTGGGATGAGGAAAATGCATGGCTAGGCACTGGTGAAGGGGGCTAGGGGCACGGTGTATGTGTGTGTGTGTAGCTGTCAGAGCGGCTGATGAGAGGCGCGCAGACGCGCGCACCCAGGGCTTGCTCTGCCCGCTCCCACGCGCCAGCCTAATGACTGCAGATGTTTGATCGCCTCGCAATGTTGCTGCCAGGTAGGCGATGAAATATCCCCACTGTCCACCTGAAGATCATCCCATCCGTCACCAAACGTTGGGATATCTGGCCATTAGCGACTTCACTGACCACTTCACCAAAATAAAAATCAGAATATATATACTGCCAGCCTGTAAATAAATTAGCTTCCTTACAAAGTGCCTTGAACTATACTACAGCTATAAAATATATTTAATCATTGCAGGCGACCTAATGGCAGCATGACTTTTTACTTGACCCTTGAACTTCCAAAAGTTGCTCATTTGAAGACGTTCTGCTGTCTTGATTCCCGCCTCTCGCCCGATTAAACCATTTCCTCTTTTTTTTAAACCGTGCCCACGATGTCGGCGTCGTGGACAACATGAGAAACAAAACCTGGAGTAGGCCAATCGGCCCCTCGAGTTAGCTCCGCCTTTCAATAAAGTCCCTGTGAATCCGATCTCGATTTCAGCGCCACGTTCCTGCTCTTTCCCCGTACACCCTGACTCCGTTGTAGTTCAAACGTCTGTTGACCTCAGCCTTGAATATATTCAATGACCACCATTCACCCCCACTCCCCCTCACAGCTCTCTCGGTAGAGAATTCCAGAATCAGGATCCTCTGAGAGAAAATAGACCTCCTGATCACTGTCTTAAATAGGTGATCCTTTATTCTGCAACTAAGACCCCTGGTTGTAGATACCCCACCAAGGTAAGCCACTCAGCACCCACTTTGTCAGTCCTGAGGATTTTCTTTTGTTTAGACAAGATCACCTCTCATTTTTCAAAACTACAGTGAGTGTAGTACCAGCCTACTCACAGGGCCTCATGTGTCAAGCCCTTCATTCCAGGAGTCAACCTCTCTGCATTGCTTCCAATCCTTTAAATAAGGAAACTACACAGTACTCCAGGTGCAGTCTTGCCAGTCCCCTGTAAAGTTGTATCAAAATTTCCCTACTTTTATACTAAATACCTTTCACAATAAAGGCCAACATTCCATTAGTGGGCTAACTACGCTGTACCTGCATGCCAACCCTTTGTGTTTCATGTATCAGGACCCCCAGATTCCTTTGACAACAGTTTGTAGTTTCACTCTATTTAAATATTTTTTTAATTCTTTCTTCTGAAGTGGATGTTCTCACATTTTCAATTATCATACTCCTCTGCCAGTTTCTTGCCCACTTGTTTAAACTATCAATATCTTTCTCACACCCTACATTTGTTTCATCAGCAAATTTAACTAACTACACTGTTGTGTATAGTTGAGACCCCAGCAATGATCCCTGTGTCACTCCACTAATTCCCACTTGCCAATCCAAAAATGACACCTTTATCCTGACTCTGTTTTCTCTTAGTTAGCCAATCCCCTATCTATGTCAATATATTCTCTCAATTCCATGTGCTCTTATGCAGTAACTTTTTATGTGGCACTTTATCAGATGCCTTCTCAAAATCCAAATACACCACACCTACTGATCCGCCCTGTGCGTTGCATTTTCATAAAACTGTAGCAAATTAGTCAAACATGATTTCCCTTTCATAAAACCATATTGCCTCTGCTTTCTTGTCCTGTAACTTTCTAAATGCCCACCTTAATAATGGTTTCCACCATTTTACCAATGCCAGATGTGGAATCAAAATGCATGCTGTTTGCAAGTAGTGGTGCAGTGGTTGTGAGTCATTGAAACTCTCTTCCTCAAAGGGCGGTGGAGGCAGAGTCTTTGAAAAATTTTAAGGCTGAGGTATGTAGATTCCTGATAAGTAAGGGAGTGAATAGTTACCAGGGCAGCTGGGGTTATGGTTACAGCCAGATCAGGAGAAGTGTCTTAGTATTGTATTGGCTCCTTAGTATCAATTTTATGAAGTTCATTAACATCAGTGGAATCCTGTTATTAACTGTCTACCCCCACCCCAGTTCAGGAGTGCCTGTGCTGGAGAACAACGTAAATTTTTCCTTATATTAAAAGATTCATGCTGCTTCTGGGGATGGTGAGATATGGGTTGCATGGCTGTACTTTGTAAGAGTAATACGCTGTGGTACACTCATGGTTGGGATGAAGTCACATTAATGTATTATGCATGATTTCCTTGAATGAATGCAACCACATGTTCCTGTGCATTATTACATTTTGTAAGGTAGCTCCAGTTTGATTTTAGTTTTTGTTGTGGGTCCCTTTAATGACTCTGCTAAAAATTAACTCCCCAAACTTTATAAAATGCAATGACACAAAGCCCTTTTCACCACTACAGATTTGTGTTCAGTCCCATGCTATAGGTCTTCCTCCCCAGACCTTATATACATGGTGCTCTGTTTAAGTAGATTAGTAAGCAAACTGTTCACATATCACCACCTCTGCCGTTCTTCACCAGTTTGTAGGAGCTTCAGAGGAGGATGTGGTTGATTCACTTTCTAACTTTAGTCTGTACAGCAGATTATTCATGATTCTGAACAAAGAAGTTTGATTTTGAATTCTTTTCATAGAGATTTCAATGTACAGAAACAGGCCCTTAAGCTACCTAGTCTATTACAACCAAAAATCAACCAATTACATTAATATGACATTAATACCATTATTTTCCCTACATATCCCTCTACTATCTCTACCCTCCCCACCCCCTACCACCCCCTCCCCCTACCACCACCAACCCCCCCCCCCCCCCCCCACACACATACACACACACACACACACATTCTACCACTCAAAATAAGGGCAATTTATAATTGCCAAATAATCTACAAACCCTCTTGTCATTTTTGTCCGTTGTATTTAAGCACTTATTAGGACTTCTGATCACTAAGTGAGCCTTTATCCCTACTTCCTTCACATTTTCAATTATCAGGAAGTACACTAAACACTAATGTGTTTCCATTTCACTCACACCTTGTTCAGAAAGTCTGTGACTGCAACTCAGTCTTTTTCCATTTCTAATAAAACCTGTCTTGCTGCTAAAATACCCCTGTTGAGTATAAAATCTCAAAGTAGACAACAGATCATAAGCAGGTAATTATCTGAACTATTTTGGCTTATTAACAGTGAGGGGTAATGCATTTGTAAAGCTCAGTGGGCTTCTGAACCTTCAACAAAATCTATTGCAGAGTGTATAGACTTCACCCGAGACATAAGAAACTCAAAGTGTGTAGTTTATTCTAAGGCCCTTCACAGAGTGTCTATGTTCCAGCCCAGAGAACAGTTAGTCACACAACACAATTCTTAAAAGCCTTAATGTGACAATTATTATTCAGAGTCAATATTACATCCTACACTTGGATCGCCAAGTTTGCCTCGAAACCTTCACAATGGCCATGGTGACTATGTCTCATCACATGTCATGATCATTGTACTGTGTGACAACACCCTGCTTACTTCCTGCACAAGCTTTTTACAAGCTGCACCTTGAGTGGCTTTGGTGACTAATATAACCTAATTTTCTGAAGCAAGGTACCATAGTTAATGTGGACAGGTGAAGAGCTGTTGATAAATTAAACAACCTGCAAATGAATCAACTTTCATCCTGGTTGGATTACTAATTGCATTTGATTTTAGTGCTTCTGGGGTCAATATTCTGCTAGATATTTCTGAAAGTACAAACTGTTATGTTGCAGACTAGGATGCAAATAATCTGCTTCCTGGAATTATTGTTGATGATAAATCCAAGCAGCACACTCTCCCAAAGATTCAAAAATATAATAAGGAATGTGGAAGCTTTGATGAGTCCAAGGAACATTAAATACATACTACGTAGCATTAGATAGGATATATAACACTGAAAAAGGTCACTTGACCTATCCCCTTCACATACTTCCTCATTTAAATCTGTTAGTGTGATCCTCCATTCCCTTCATCTTTGTATGCTTTTCTGGCCTTCACTAAAATGCATCAGTGCCATTTAGTTCAATCCCTCCCCTTGGCAGCAAGTTTCACAATCTCACCAAAAAACATACATATTAACATTCATGAATTCCGTACCAGATTTCTTTGTTACTATTTTACATTGATGGCTCAAACTTTGCTCTTCTTTCTGTTCCCACTCCATCAGGAACATTCAGACTTTTAAAGACCTCTGTTAGGTCACCCCTCAGCTTTCTTTTCTCAAGAGTAAGAAATCTTGTCTGTTCATCCCTTTGCGATATGTACACCCTCATATTTCTGATATCATGCTTGTAAATCTTCTCTGCACCTTCTCCATTACCTCACCAGCCTTTTGTAATATGGCAACCAGAATTGCACATAGTATGCCAAATGTGATCCAATTAAAATTCGATACAGTTTAGCATAAGATCCCAATTTTTCAATTCTTTCACTCTAGAAATAAATCCTTATTGTTGGTTTCCATTCCCCATATCCTTTTTTTTCCCCAACTCTTCCTAAAGTTGCAACTTTCAACCTCTTTTCCCCATCAAAATGTACTTCTTCACATTTTTCTATGTTGAAACTCATCTGCCAATATTTCACCATTCTGCAAGTTTATTAAAGTGTTCTTGCAATTTGTTGCAGTCCTACTCATTGTTGGCTTTTTAATCCCAAAAAAAATTTGCAAATCTACAAATTTAGAAATTATGTTTTTGATTCCAAAGTGTAAATCATTAATCTAAATTGTGAAGAACATTAGTCCCTGCACTGATCATTGAGGAATGCCACTACTTATCTTCTCCCACTGTGAATAGCTGCCACTTACTCACACTTCCTACTTTCTGCTACTTGTCTCCTGACTTGTTATTCACTGAACTTGTCAACTGAAAACCTAGATAAACTGCATCTGTTGCAATGTTGTTGTCCATTCTCTGTCACCTCTTAAAAAATTTCATTGTTTGGTCAAGCAATACTTGGCCTTTTGAACAAAATGATGGGGGGTGGGAATAACAGGCTTTCCATTCTTATAAATATCTACTGATTACTGCAATAAAGTACATCAAAGTGGATATTGACAGAGTCATTAGGGAATGAGGGAGAGGTCAAAGTAGGTCACAATCCTCCCAATCTCTTGGAGATTTACCAATTTTGTATATCAGGCAATCTGATGCACTGATGGTAAATACATGATTTGCTCAATTTTTAAACTTCTGGTCCCAACTGCATTTTGCCTCTAATGTGAATGGCAATGCAGTCTTGGAACCCTTTACCTTGGATATAGGGCACTAACTCAGACAAATCTGGCTTGGATTTCCCAATCCAATGTGAGTGTGTGAAAGGAGAATGAAACTTTACTGCCATGCCCTACATTGTCATTGAGACAGTTTTCAACCCTTACTAAAGTTAAGGAATTTCCATTGGTGAAATATGGAATAATGGCAAACATCCACAGAATTTCACATTTCAGTCAATGCCTTGAGAAATGGAGAGAAAAGGAACAGATGGAACCTGTAATGGAGACAAGTGAATCGGAAAGATAAGCCATACTGCATTTTGCATTCATCATCTTCAAGTCTAAACTGCTTCAAGCATTAAATGATTCATGGGACACAGTTCCAACATCTGACCATCTGGTTGTTTATGCAGAATTGGTATGGTTCTTGAACTTCCTTAATTTTTTGGATTTCCTCAGGAGGCATTGTTCCTAGATTTCCAATATGAAGCAACCATTTGGAAAATATTGAAACCAAATGAGCAATCCAGCATTCTTTGGAAGCTGAGTTTGATGTAGAAAGCTGATGGATTCATTTTAACTTGTATAAACCATTTATTCCTCATGTACATACTTGTGTAAACATTTCATCTCAAGAGATCCAACCAGAGTCTCCCCATAGTAGTTTAACAGCACACCGTTTGTGCAGTTTTGTCCACAGGGGAAGTTATTTAAAGAAATATTCAAGAAAATCATCATACAGCACTGTTCACTGAACTGCATGACCATACAATTTTATTATCCTTACATTCTTTCATAATATGTTTCGAACCCTAGAGAAATGTTCCTAGAATGGGTAGATAAAAAGTCTTTAAAATTTTCCTATTTTGCAACCGCCTCTGCACTTCAGAAAGAATTTATTGCATGATCCAAGTTGAGATATTCTGGCATTGGATTCCACATAATTATAAGTGTATGATACATTAAAACCTTTAAGCTACCCGCTAGCCAAGAGGATGTGTTGGTGGCTATAAGTCAGTCAGGTTTGGAGTCTGTGGTTTTCGTCATACCCATATGGTTGACTGAAAGCTCCGAAAGTAAACAAGTACAACACAATCCAAGTCAGTGATTTAGTTTCAACTGGAGACTGTTTCTTAAAGTCTGGGTTATTTTTGGAAGCAAGATAGCTGCTGTTTGAAGTAGCTTCATTTTTCCTGGACCATTTTTAAAAGAATAAAAAAAGTTTACAGAGTTTATGATATAGGAAGGATAAACATTAATTAATTGATTACTATATTTATGTGAATTCATTGGTTATTTTAACAAAGTTGCTAACTTTACCTTAAATATTAATGTTGATAAATTAGTTTTTTTTATTCTGTACCTCCACAACCTCTACTCTTCAAACTTTTAACTTTTCACATTACTATGGAGGGAGGGCCTTCAGTTATCAAATGTCGTAAGCTGGAAATCTCTTCTTTGAATCTTTGAAAAGATTCCTCAAAATCCAGCTCTTCATGCATATCTCTGGTCTTGACCGTACTTGGCCCAACCTACCTATTAGGTTCCTGATTGGTGTCTGATCCACCCTGTGTGAAACTTCTTGGGGTAGTGGATTTTGTTGAAGGCCTAACCTTCATGTAAACTGTTATTGAACTCGATGTCACATCAGCTGAGCCAATCTTCATGCATTTGTCTAAGTGGGCAATACAACATCGCCTTCGACATAAATGCAAAATAATCAATCTTGCTTCATGTGATTAAAACTCAGCATTTATTTAATTATATATATGGTACTGTTACAAGAGGAAAATTACCAAAGGAAATCTTGGCTGAAGCACTATTGGATTGCTGGGAGGAACAGACTGATTTTCAAAGAATAAGAAAATTAGGAGTGGTGTAGAATGCACATCCAGTCCAATACTACCTGCTTTATAGTATCACCTGAAGTTGAAATTACTTAAATCGGTTTGTGATTTCTATATCCTTACTCAAATTTTGTTTTGTCTGACTTCAAGTATTAGTACAGACATGAGTTGGGTTTGGATAAAGAAACACAATTTTACTGCAACAGCAAGCAGGTTAGTGCAGCTAATATCAATAGTCAATTCTTAATTCACACTTCAAGTTGGGTGAGGCACAAGCTTTTACATAGCAGGGTGTGACTCACTCTGATGTAATAGAATAATGCTCTGTATTAAAGTACAGACTGTTGTACAATTTGTGCCTCGAGTGTCTAATCAAGCCCCGTCTTGCAAAGGTAGATAATTCTGTGATAGTTATTAAAATAACTTCAAAACTCACAATGATTTTGTGTTGTCAGAAAATGCATCAAATCCATTGGTACTTGCGCTGAAGGAGAACATCAGCCATTTCTCCAGAAACTGTGGAGATCCTCCCACTATATTTGCAACACATTGAAACTAGTCTGAACTCAGCCCCATGACCTGTGGACAGGATCTCTTATCCTTTTGTAGCGCAAGATCAAGTAACATGTTGTTGCAGGTCTTTCCTCTCCCAACAGGTTTGATAAGTAATCTTTCCGGATTTACATTGTTTAATTCAAATTATCTGGCATCTGATTGTTGAAAATCCTAATGGTTTCACATCTGGCTCCCGCATTTCTTCAGATTGTGAGCCGGGATGTTTCTCCAGAGTGCAGGAGGGGTGCGCAGCTAAAACAGAGGTCCAGAGTGTGGCCGGTTCTTTGCCAATGCAGGAACAGCTTGACACTCTAAAAGAACAGCACTGTGACACCAAGGAGCAGTTTGATGTCCCCTTTGATCAAGGAGGAGCCACTCATGAAGAGATCACTGTTCTCATTGAGCAGTGAGATGCCATTAGTAGAGAAGATTGCTGACTTCAGTGATCATGGGTACAACCCACAGGAGCAAAGGCATATTGCAGGTGTGCAGCTAGCTGTCCTGCATGACAGGGAGAGGCTGCATGTCAGCAGATTGCTGTCTTGCATGAGCCCACACGTGCCATGGATGAGCATATAGAGGCTGAGATATGGCAAGCAAAAACTCACCTCCCCTCTGCAGGAGCAGTGACATGGCAACTCCTCGCCCTATACCAACTCACACCTTTCTTCAGTGTGAGCAGGTTCCAGATCAGTCTGCAAAGAGAGCTGAGAAAAAGAAAGAAAACAGCAGAGAATTGTGTTTCGGAGTCTTCGTCAGTTCAGCTCCAAGTTTGGAGATTGAGACAATGGTGCAGTGGTTTAAGTGCCAGCAGATTGTTGAACTATTGTCTACCCAGTCCCTGAGAGGTTGCTTTGTTTGCAGATTCAGAACATTGATCACCCCATCACAAGGCCACCAAATTATCTCCCATCAAGGCCTCTTAGGCAACATGCTGAACTATGCTGTGCAGTTAGCAATCCTAGACCAGTCCTTAAATTGGTCCTGGGCTGCAGTCTGAAGCCAGCCCACTTGAACAAGAGCATCTCATGGGGCATCAGGGACATCTGTGTGGAATCAAAAGGAAAGGGGTTTTTAAGCACCCAGACCACAGGCACAGAAGGGACACTGTGACGTGATGTTAGGATTCAAAACCCACAAATGAAGTTATGAAACCAGAAGAAGTTAAAGGTTCAGACAAAAATATTATAATTAATAATTTTTGTATGATTTGATATTTTTGTTGCTATAAATGATTTGGATCACACGGGCACTTCAAATATATTATTTAGGGTAGATCATATTCTTCATTGTGAAGTGGTGGCGCTGTTGTGGCAGCGACTGCAGATCCTGCTATGCCTCATCTAGAAAGGGTAGATGGAGTAATGGAGTTCTGCCAGTAGTGCCAATGGGTTTATTCTTAATGAACACAATGTCAAACAAGCCTGCATCATTGTCTCAGTACTTTTCTCATCTTTCATGTCACGTTGTTCCCCGTCTCCAACAAACGTCTTATGAGAATGGAACTAACCTTCAGAACTAATGGGAAGCAGTTCAACCCATGGTGACTACACTCCAGAACTAAGGTCAAGCTGCAGGTGATGTTTGTGTTTACACATGCTTAGAAGCTGATCTCCAAGCCATTGTTGGCACTTTCACTGCAGCATACAAGACGATAGGCCTTACACTCAACACTCGCAAAATAAAGATCCTCTGTCAACCTACCTCTGCACCATCATGTTACCTCCAACAATAAAGGTTCATAACGAGACCCTGGAACATGTGGATCACTTCCCATATCTTAGGCCCTACTTCCCAGTGAAGGCAGATATTAGTGATGAAATTCAGCACCGCTTTCAATGTGGCAGCATAGACTTTCATTGTTTTTTGAAGATCAAGATTTCACGACCAAGATCGAAGATCTGACACAAAACTCATGGTTTACCAGGCAGCAGTGATCATTGCCTTCCATATGCTTCTGAGATCTGGATTACCTACAGCAGCCATCTCAAGACTCTGGAAAAATACCTATGCTATTTCCACAAGATCCTTCAAATTCATTGGAAAGGCATGTGAACCCAATGTTAGTGTCCTCTCTCAGACCAACATCGCAAGTATTGAGGCTCTAGTTACATTCCATTGATTACATTGGGCAGGCCATATCATTTGCGTGCCCAGTACTGGATTCTCAAAACAATCACTTTATTCCAAGCTCTGTCATGGGAAGAGTTTACCAGCAAACAGAAGAAAAGACTTAAGAATGTGCTCAAAGCCTCCAAGAAGATTTGCAACATCCCCACTGACAAACCTGGGAATCCCTGGCCCATGATTGCTTCAAATGGAGAAGGTACATTCGGAATGGTATTGAGAACTCAGGGTCTATGCATCAGGAGCATACATAGGCTCTGCATAAGTGTTTGAAGAAAAAGATCATCTCACAAACTACCCACCCATTTGCCCTGTCAACCACCACCTGCCCCATCTATGGAAGAATCTGAGGTTCCCACATTAGCCTCATTTGCCACCTCAAAACCCATAAAACTGGAGTGAAAGTAAGTCATTCTCAATCCTGAGGGACCGCCGAAGAAGAAGACATTACTGAGGTGCCCAATGAATTAGGTAGGATATTGTCAAATGCGATGGACCTTGACAATATCCTACCTGTAGCGTTGAAGACTTGCGCTCCAGACCTAGCCTTGCATCTACCCATATGTTCCAGTGTAGGTACAGCAATGTGCCTGCCCGTCAATATAGATAGTTATCCAGCTTTGTGCAGTCCACAAAATTTAGTCTATCTCCAGTTATTAATAGGGTGCCTTCACAATATAACCAATGAAACAGTGACTGAAGGAGGCTAGTTGCCATTAACTCCTTAAATGGTAATCAGTGATCAGCAATTAATGCAGGACTTGCCAATGATGCCTGAAAGTGATTAATAGTCACAATTACCACAATGCATTGCATCCTCTGTTGCTGATTCAGAATAATTATACTTGCATCTATCCATGTTGACTTTTGCAGGGAGCAGCACAGTTTCAATGAATGTGAGTTTCTTTGAGTTGTTAGGTTGCCCAGTATTACAAATGGATGGATGGCTGACATAAAGTAATTCACTAAGGCCGAGGAATAAAATTCTATTTATGTTTCTAATTCTTATCTTTGGATTTGCTCTGTTTAAATTTTGTATCAGTTCAGAAGGTCTGTTTAAATGCTGTTTTCTTAATGATGGATAAATCCTAAACTTTAACCTATTCTCTCACAAATGTGTGTGATAATACAACTTAGCAAGAAGATTGACTTAAACATGTGTGACCCATGAAATTCTTAAGTATGCAGCCAAGAAGCTTACGATGACAGAAAGCTTTGACATTCCTGGATACACTAGGGGGAAAAAACTCTTCTGCTTCCCTCATTCTCGCCATTAATTAGTGGCTCAATCACCTCTTGGGCTGACTGCTGCAAAGGAGTTTTGACCCTTATTCACAAGTGAAGTGATTCCTTGAATGCTTCATTGTTATCATGTCTATTGGGATTCCAGTACTGAGCAACCTCAGCCAAAGATGAATACAGTCATGGTTTCTCATAAGCCAGTTTCTATGGAATCATTTTAATTTGAGGAATGAATTGTCTAATAATCAGTATAGGATGGATACATTATTTATTGAGGGAAGAGAAGCAGGCTACAAACTGACCAAAACAGGTAGAAAAACAAAGGGGAAGTGAAGAAAGCTGAAAATGTAGAGGAACACACCAAGTATAGAAGAAAAATGACAGCAAGGTGCCTAAAGGGAAAAAAAACATGAGATTCAAATAGTTCAGTCCAAATTTTGGTTAAATTTTATCCTGCATGTCAATATACATCAAGAAAAAATAGAAAGAGGCTAACTGTAGTATTGCATAGAAACAGTGGCAGTTAGTATTAAATCTTACATTGAAGACTTTGTGCTGAATAGCAGTACAGGATTGAAGGCTGTAGACTGCAGGCGATGATGTCCAGCAATGCAGCTCAACTCTTGATCTGAAAATATCTTTAACTGTGACCTTTCCTCCTTTGAGATCTGCTGGGCAGTGGGACCCCTTGAAGAACTTTGCTTCATGTTCCATCCTGTTCTGAACATTGACAGGCTGTTCAACTATGGAAAATGTCACAACACCTAGCCAATTCGAACTCCTCCCCCCCCCTTCCTTTGATGGGCAGTAGTGATCAGCAAGAATTCAAGCTGACTCCCTTTTCATTTAAAAATTCAGAGATATTGAAAAAGAGTTCATTAGCCATGGATCTGACACAAGCTCCAATGACCAGAACTGTATTGTCACCCCCTCATTAATAACAACCACATTTTGAATTCAACAAATTGATTGCAGCTGAATTGACTTTAGTCAAAGATTAGATTTCAGTACCAGTTGGAGACAGAAAGGGAGGCAAGGACTGAGAAAGGGGTACTGGTAGAGAGAATTCAAGGAGAACATTAGAGTGCTGTGAGGTGGAGACCATGACACAGGGTGGCACAAGCACAGGGATCCTGAGAAGGGGTGCAAGAGGGAGGGAGAGATGTGTGTGTCTGTGAGAGAGAGAGAGAGAGAGAGACTTAGAGAAACAGGGGCAAGAGAGGGAGGGTGAGAGAGGTAGGAGTGAAAAAGAGGAAGATGGAGTGGGCAAGAGAGCAGGATTGAGATTTAGATAGGCAAGCAAGGTAGAGAAGGGATAAAGAACACATGGTAAAAGAGAGACAGAAAGAAAGAAAGGTGGGAGAAAATGAGAGAAGGATAAAAGAAAGAAGAATGAAAGAATCAGAGTGAGGAAAGGGGGGCAAGCAAGAAAGGGTGAGATAAGGCCAGTTAACTGATATAAAGAGGAGTGAGCAAAAGAGGGAAGCCAAGCGAGGGGAATGTAAGTGAGAAGGATAAGTGAGAGAGGGTGGACGAGCTAGTTTAAGTGATTGTGTGAGAGGGTGTGGATTGGAGGATGAGAGGAAGAGAAAGAAGAGAGAAATGTCAACAGATTAAAGGAGTAAAAGAGTGGGTTGCAAGAGGGACAGCAGGACAGGTGGTATGGAAAGAGCGTGGGTGGAGCCATGAAGTGGGTGAAAAGAGGTAGTGCGAGTGGACAAAAAAATGAGTGTGGTGAGGAAATGAGTGGGGAGGATTGAGTAAGAGAGTAAGACCCGGGAGTGAATAGTTCCTTGAGCTCTTACTTATAATCTTAAAATTGTCACAATCACTGTTCCTGATTCTGTTCACCATTTCTATCACTTTTTTTGTTTAAGATTGGTACTCTGTGGTTACATTGCTCAGATGATTCATGACTTCAGGAATTATCAGATCCTTAAATAAATAGGCTCCTGACCCAAGAATTCCCTACTCTCAGAATCTGCAGGTCTCAAAACTTCAGTGAATTTATTTGAAAACTACAATCATTATAGACATTCTAGATGAAAGATGAAGCTTCACAATCTGAATAAGTTTAGAGTCCATGTATCTATCATATCTGCAGGATACCTTAGAACCTGCAAGTAAGGCAGCCAGCTCCAACCTTTTGAAGTATTTTGCCTTCTCCATGAGGTTGGATTGCCATGATTGTGGAATATGGTGCTTTTAGGTTGCAAAGTCTAATCTACAGGAAAGTCGCTCATGAAACTAATCATCTTTCTCCACTTTGATTGCATACCTTATAAATCGGTAGATTCAGACTACACATGTTTGCCCTCTATGTGTTTTATAGTATTTAATTTTATGATTAGTTTCTGCACATTTGCAGTTTATGAGATTTACGCTCTTTTATCCCACTTGGCATCAGTGCATTGAATCTGTTTACCACCCCAAAGCCAAACATTATGCTAAGCAATATATATCTTGATGACTTCATGGGTCATATGAAGAATAATTTATTTGTAATATCACAATTAATTCAGTGGTAACATTGTCTGATCTTGCTTCAAACCTGATATGAAAAACCATGGCTTTTCCATTAAGAAGGACAAAACAAATAAAATTGCCCTCAAATAATGAACTTATCGCAACAAATGGAAATATTCCAAAACATTCCACTCAGACCAAGTGACTTTGAAGCATGATTGCTTCTATTACAAAGATGTGGACAACAGCAGTCTTCAAGTCATAAGCACAGAATCTTGCTGATCCCAACATCCACGAATAGTAATGTGGTCAGTTAATCCACCTTTTGTGGTTCTAGTTGGTAGAAGAATGTTATCTAGGATACAAGGAGAATTCCCTGCTCTTGTACAAATAGTGCCATGGTATTCTTTAAATTAAATTTTTTAAAATTTTATTTACAGCGTGGTAACAGGCCCTTCCAGCCCAACAAGTCCGCACCGCCCATTTTAAACCCATATTAACCTACCTGTACATCTTTGGAATGTAGGAGGAAACCAGAGCACCCGGAGGAAACCCAAGCAGACACGGGAGAATGTACAAACTCCTTACAGACAGCGATGGGAATCGAACCCCAATCGCTGGCGCTGTAATAGCATCGTGCTAACTGCTACACTACCGTGCCACCCCATATCATCTGAGTCACTGGTGTGGCAGAGGGGCCTTTGTGTAATAAGAGCAACGCCTCTCAGTTCCCTGTCAGCCTCAATTCTAAATTATTTTTTGAGAATTATTTTTTTTCTTCCCAATAATTGTTTCTCGAATGCACAACAATATAATGGTAACCATTAATACTGATTTTATTATAATTTGTCTTCCAATTTACATTTCAGCCTGAATCATTGCTGTTTTTTTGCAATTGATTGTTGAAATAATGCAAGCAGGTGGCAACTAATGCAGGAAATCTCTGAAGACAGATTTGACTTCATGTAATGATTTTGAAAATGGGATTGGCATTGGTTCACATCTATCCCCAGGAATACTCTTATCACAAATATGCAATTAGAAAAGAAAAATCTTTTCAAATTGAATGAGAAAAAGTGCACAAAAATGTATAAAAAACAAATACTATCTTTTCCCATTTCATTCTTATTAAACTGAGGTGAGAGGTTACATACATTTTTTGATTAAAGAATATCCAGTTGGTCTAAAACATTTGCAACAAAACATAGTTCTACAATTCCAAGTATTAATCCCTTTTATATTTAACTAATTTGCTATTTCTTACTTAAAATCTGGAATAATCCTTCAGAATGTAACATAAACATTTTTGCTATACATCATCATAATTTCTACATTTTGGTAAATGGTATTTCCTGGAGGTTGAAAGGGGGAAATTATAATATTAAATCATTTTTTTCGATCTCCTAGGATGTCCAGGTGATTAAGCCATTTATCCAATTATAAATGTCTGTTCAGTTATAGTTATACAAGACAATAAGCCAACAGAAGTATATGATTCTGAGAGGCATAGATAGGGTAGATAGTCAGAATCTTTTTCCCATGGTAGGGTTATCAGAAACAAGAGGTCATAGTTTTGAGATTGGAAGTCAGAATTTTAAAAGTTTTTTAAATAGAGAGTGGTCGATATCTGGAATGCACTGCAAGAGGAGGTGGTGGAATCCAATGCAATTCCAACATTTAAAAGGCATTTCTCAGACACTTAAGTAGGCAAGGCATAGAAGAATATGGACCTAATGTGAACAAATGGGTTTAATGTAGATGGGCATAAAGGACAGCATGGCATGGTGCACCAAAAGGCCCTTTTCTGTGCTGTACAACTCTATGACAGGGTTACTTAAAATGGGTTGTGACTTAAACTGCAGTGTTAGGCTGACAGGCAGAAGTTGTTTTTTTGGCTGCCCTCCGGACTTTACCAAGGTGTTTGAAATAGCTGATTCGTCAGAGAAGTTAAAGCCCAAGGGGATGCTTAAATTAGCTTAAAATTTGCTCAGTGGGAGAAGTAAACAAAATTTTTAGTGACTGGAATCTTCTGTGTGTAATAGGGTTCTGTAAGATCCTGTAGTAGATCTCTTGCTTTTAGTGATACATATTATTGTTATGGACTTACATTTAACATGATTAAGTTGAAAAGCACTATGATGCTGGAGGAACACAGCAGGCCAGGCAGCATCCATGGAGAAAAGCAGACTGTCAAAGTTTCTGGTCAGACCCCTTCTTCAGGACTGAAGATAGGAAATGGGGAAGCCCAGTATGTAGGAGGGAAAAGCAGAGCAGTGAAAGGTGGACAAAAGAAGGGAGGCAGGGTGGGCAAAACGTGGTGACAGGTAGATGCAGGTAAGAGTTCGTGATAGGCAGGTGCGGGGAAGGAGGGGAGAGCAGATCCACCGGGGATGGGTCAAAGGTAAGGAGGAAAAAAGGGGAGGTAGATAAAAGAGAGATAGACTAGGAAAGGGAAGAAAAGAAGAGGCATGGTTGGGGGGAGGTGTGGGAGGAGAGGTTGTGGGGATTACTTAAAGTGGGAGAATCCAATGTTCATGCCATTAGGCTGCAAGGTTCCAAGACAGAAAATGAGGTGGAGGAACAGCACCTCATTTTCCATCTTGGAACCCTGTAGCCTAACAGCATGAACATTGAATTCTCCCACTTAAAGTAATCCCCACAACCCCCACACCTCCCCCAACCATGCCTCTTCTTTATTTCCCTTTCCTAGCCTATCTCTCTTTTCTCTACCCCCTTTTTTCCTCCTTACCTTCGACCCATCCCCTGGTGGATCTGCTCTCCCCTCCTTCCCCGCACCTGCCTATCACGATCTCTTACCTGCATCTATCTATCACCACCTTGTGCCCACCCTGCCTCCCCACTTTTGTCCACCTATCGCTGCTCTGCTTTTCCCTCCTATATATTGGGCTTCCCCTTTTCCTATCTTCAGTCCTGACTCAAAACATTGACCGTCTGCTTTTCTCCACGAATGCTGCCTGGCCAGCTGAGTTCCTCCAGCATCACCATGTTTTTTATCTGGATATTCCAGCATCTGCAGTCCTTTGTTTCTCCATGATTAAGAAGCTTGTCAATGATATCAAAATAGTCAGTGTAGTTGATGGTGAGCAAGAAAGTTCTAGAATGCAGGAAGATGTCAATGAATTGGTTAGATAAGTATAATAATGAGAAGTTGAATTTTATCCAGAGAAGTGTGATGTAATGCATTTGGGAAGGGCCAACAATGCCAGGGAATACACAATAAATTGTAGAATACTGGAAGGGAAGAGTGGGATCTTGGAGTTCACAGTTCTCAGAAGGTATGACAGTATATAAGCTGGCTAAGATGGTATATGCCTTTATGCCAAAGGTGTAGATTATAGAAGCAGTAAGATCAGGCTGGAACTGTTCAAAACACAAGTCAGATTGCCGCTAGAATACTGTGTACATATCTGGTTCCACATAACTGAAAAAGATGCAATAGTACAAGTGAAGGTGCAGAAGTGATTTATGTAGTTGTTACCAGGGCTGGAAAATTATGGTTGTCCTGACTACTGGAGTTGTTTTCTTTGGGACAAAGGAGACTGAGGGTAGATTTATTTGAATTGTATAAAATTATGAGAGGCTCAGATAGGGTGAATGTGCAGAACTTATTTCTGTTGGCAAAGAATTAATAGCAAGTGGAAATAGATTTAAGTTAATTGGTAGAAGAATTATTGGAAATAAAAGACTGGAACTCATTGCCTGAAAAGAAGATGGAGGCAGAAATCCTCATCATATTTAAGAAGTATATGGTTGAACACTTTAAAAGCTGTAACTTATAAGATAATAAACCAAAGCTTCCTGTGCCTAACTTTCGATGACTCTATAACTAATTTCACATTTCTTTATCTGTAGTTGGATGAGAGAGTCAAAGGGATGCAAGTTATAATTAATATGTTGGAACAAGAAACATGAACATCAAATGATACTTCACTTATATCCTGTTAATTTTGTTGCACCACCTCGGTGAATTATTTCAGCAAGCCTCAGCATGGATTAAGTTGGCTGGTTCACACAATGTACATTTCGTCAACCTTCTAAGTTGGAAGTTCATAGGAAATACATATTTGATACCCAATGGCTAGTATTTTACTGTGATTTGAATAGATACATACGAGGGTAGAAATTTGTCTCAGGTTTATCAGTATCAAATTTATTATCACTGACATATGTTGTGAAATTTGTTGTTTTGCGGCAGCAGTACAGTGCAAAACATAAAAATTACATTAAGTTATAAAAAATAAATAAATAGTGCAAAAGAGGAAGAATGAGGTACAATTACAGATAAATAAATAGATTGTGCGTAAGAGGGAGAACAAGGTAGTGTTCATGGACCGTTCAGAAATTTGATGGCGGAGGGAAAGAAGCTGTTCATAAAACATTGAGTGTGGGTCTTCAGGCTCCTGTACCACCTCCTCTATGGTAGTAATGAGGAGAGGGAATGTTCTGGATGGTGAGGGTCCTTAATGATGGATGCCGCCTTCTTGAGGTATCGCCTCTTGAAGATGTCCTCGAACGTGGTGATGGAGCTGGCTGAGTCTACAACCCTCTGCAGCCGCTTGTGATCGTGCGCATTGGAGCTTCCGTACCAGGCAGTGATGCAACCAGTCAGAATGCTCTCCACCGTACATTTGTAAAAATTTGCAAGAGTCTTTGGTGACGTACCAAACCTCCTCAAACTCCTAATGGAGTAGAGCCACTGACATGCCTTCTTCATGATTGCATCAATGTGTTAGGCCCAGGATAGATCCTCTGAGATGTTGACACCCAAGAACTTGAAGCTGCTCACCCTTTCCATTGCTCACCCCTCAATTAGGACTGGTGTGTGTTCTCCGGACTTCCCCTTCCTAAAGTCCACAATCAAGTCCTTCGTCTTGCTGACATTGAGTGCGAGGTTGTTGTTGCGACACCACTCAACCAGCCGATCTATCTCACTCCTGTACGCCTCCTCATCGTCATCTGAGATTCTGCCAACAACAGTGGTGTCATCAGCGAATTTATAGATGGCATTTGAGCTGTGCCTAGCCACACAGTCATGACTGTAGAGAGAGTAGAGTAGTGGGCTAAGCATGCATCCTTGAGCTGCACCTGTGTTGATTGTCAGCAAGGAGGAAATGTTATTACCAATTCACACTGACTGTGGTCTCCCAATAAGGAAGTCAAGGATCCAGTTGCAGAGGGAGGTACAGAGGCCCAGGTTTTGAAGGCCTTGGAAGATAATGTAAAATGAGTGATATTGCCTAAGCTAGACATTATACATTTGTCCATTAGTCTGTTCCAGTGACCTTAACAACTGATGCATACAATGCTGCCCAAGACAGTTTTCTGCATTATTATTGTTTGATTTCCAAAATAATGAGGGAAAATTTCTTCTGAACTTATTTATTTTGAAATACCTTTATGAATTTTGACAGCAAATAAAAGCTATTCTTCCCAATGGTCTTATTGGAGGCAACCAATTTGAATGCAACAAGAGAAGCATGATTAGAAAAGAGTTTACAAGCTGATTTAGTGCTCTGTGCTTGAGGGAACCATTGAGTTGGAGGATCAGAGATACAACACATTTACACTTTCATGGAAAAGCAAGGCATCAGTGTCTTGCAGTTCAATTTATTTTGGGGAAAGTAATCTGTGTTACAAATCAATATATGATATGACTAATTGGATATCAGTTTTAAAATCTCCTTAATCATGCTATTCATTTAATGATGTCTACCGCTACGTATCAGCATGCCTTCTCCACAATACTGTATCTTAGCAAGTTTCTTCCATACAACAGGAACTATTCCATGAATATTTGGAAAAAATAAAGCAGATATCAGCTCTGACATTTTGCCAGGTGATCAACCTTACAGATTGCCTATTCTTTAAAACAGATGTGATATGGAGAATATTCATTTCTGACCCAACTCTCATTTCTCAGATGACTTCAGCAGGATGTACTTCTTGGAAGATATTAAGGTTGTTAATTTTGATGTTTTTTTCCAGAATGGCCCCAAAATGCTGGGGACTTTCCTTGTGGGTGTAGATATGAGAGAGCACAATAGCCTTCTGCCCTAGCCCGCATCTGAAGCTAGGGTCAGTTGCATGACAAATTGGGATCCTCCATCCCCATGCCCCTTTTCTACTGATATGAATCCCACTGCAATCTACCAAAGAGGCAACTCATATTTAAAAGAAATGTATATAAAGAGTAAATACTGAAAAATCTGGGTTCCATTTCAAGTTCCCTGCCTTCCTGATTGGAAATTTTCTTTTCTGTCCTTGGTCTCAGGATTGTTGCTTCAATATTATCTAATGAGATATATTCTTAGTTTGAGAAATGAATCAATAAAATAAACATTGCAAAGCTCATAAGCATTGAATTTGTGAGAGACATTCACAAGGCAATGTGTTTATGATATTTTGGTTTTGACTCTGCTTGTTCATTTGTGGAATTCTATTGTGGTTTTAGTTTAGTCCAGGAATACTTAGTAATTGGTAATTGCAAGGAAATGTTAAAAATATGTGGCATTTGCCAAACAACAGGTTGCCAAATGTTTAGTTTCAGATTGCAACACTGAACCATCAGGATAGAACCTTTATTTTGAAATCTTTTGCACTTAATTTCAGATGTGGATTGTTCATTTTTTGGCAAAATGTTGGAATATAATGCACTTGAGAGGGCAGGCAAGGCTGGGGAATACAAAATAAATAGTGGATTACTGAGAGGGACATTAATGTGTATGTCCATAGATCCCTGAAGGTCACAAGGCAAGTAGATAAGGTGATTAGGAGTTCTTACGTGATATTTTTCTTTATTGGCTGAGGAGCATGCTGTGTAAGAACAGTGAGGCCACATTCAAACTGTATTAATCACTAGTTATGCCACAGCTAAGGTACTATGGGCAGTTCTAGTTATCATAGTACAGAAAATGTGTGATTTTTTTAGGGTTACAGAGGAGATTTATGAGGAGATTAAAAATAGAAAATATGAAGCATGCTCAGCAAGTCAGGCAGCATCTGTGATGAGAGGAACAAAGTTAACTTTTCAGGTCAATAACTTGTCATCAGATTTATGAGGATGTTGTCATTTATGAAGGGTTTTTTATTTGTAGGAAAGATTGGTGAGCCAATGTTTTCTTCTTTGGAAATCAGGAGAAAGAAAGATTGAACTGAGATGTATAATATTATGAAAGGCCTTAATTAACTCCATGAGAAGGATCAAATTCTCTTAAAAGAAACATCAACAGCAAGGGAGCATACATTTAAGGTAATAGGTAGAGGTTTAGAGGGGAAAATGTCTTCACCCTGATGTGGAAGATGCCTTCAGACAGATATGGAAAGAGCCTGGAACTCATTTGCTGAAAGAGTAATAGAGACAGAATCTCTCATTGCATTTAAAAATTATGTGAATGAGTACTTATTCCATATCCTACAAAACAGCAGATCAAGAGGTGGGAAATGGGAATAGGTTACAGAATGCTTTTCAGCCAGCATATGGTCTCCATTGGTGACATTAATTTTTATGACCTGTAATTTTGAAAGTGATTCATTCCAACTGTAAGTAAGTGAATTTCCCACATAATCCAGAACCCATAACCCCACATCCAGAACATCTGCTCCATGTAGGAAAGGTTCTTCTTCAGAGAATATTGATTATTTCTGTCTCCAAAAAATCTAGAAATTATTTATAAGAGTTCTTGAATAGCCAGTTCATAGACTCATTCATATTGGATCTTAGGAAATTGACTTATGGTTTACATGCCTGCTGCTGAGAGAAGGGAGACTGATTTAATAGGATGGATGACTATAATGAGCTAACTCAGTAACACTAGTTTACATAACTCACTTGTACGTGACAAGAATACACACCCCAGGTCCACAGGTAACTTTTAGATATAAGATTGAAAACCAATGCTGATGTTTCTTGGGCTCAACTTGCTTTTCTAACTGGCAGCCTGATTAAAACACCAGCGATGGTTTTCCTGACAGGCCATGCTTGCCTGGATCAAGAGCCAGTGTTTTAAAACAGTTTTGTTTCACTCTAGACCAAAAGGAGCAGAAGTGCTTCTCTGCATCCCATAAGCAAGTCTTGGGTCCCTAATAACCTGGATTTTCCACCTGCAGCCACACTGCTCCCTACAGGGATTCCTCACCCATAGCTTGTACTAGGTACCATTCCATTGGATCCATGATAGTAATCTCACTCTATCCTATTTTAATGACTATCATTCACTTCCAATTGATGCCTCAGCCATTTCAACAAGGAGCTTGGCAGGCACGATACAAATGAGGCATGATCATTGAAATTAGTTGAGTTCATCTACTGCAACTCCCAAATGGATACATCACACTTTTTGTCATATTCCCACCTGATAAAGTCTGTTGAGACCTGTGTTAGTGCTTCCCTGCATATTGGGAAGTATGCATAAACATTATTATGAGAACTTGCTCAATCCTCTCCTTTCGATGCAATTCTAATTGCACAAAAAAAAGTGGCCACAGGCTTCTTCTTCTGCAATTTTGGAGCTTCATCATTTAGCACCATCTGAAGGGAAGATAGTCATAGGGTCACAGGATCATATAACACAGAAATAGGCCCTTCGGCCCACTGAGTCCGCACCTGACCACCATTTATTCTCCAGATATTCCCATCCACTCCCCCCAGATTCTACCACCTTCCTACAAGAGTGGCAATTTGCAGTGACCAATTAACTTCCCAAACAGCATGTGTTTCCAATGCCTGAGGAAACTGGAGCACCCGGGAAAACCCACTCAGTCAAAGGGAGAACATGTAAATGCTACACAGGCAGAATTGGAGGTCAGGATTGAACCGGAGTCTAACTGCGCTATCTGCCGCCCCTGAATGATATCTTCTGTTATTCTTTTAGCAATTAATTGAACTTGAGAATCACAAAGTGAGGATGCGTTTCTCGGGATTTCACAGATTTTGGAAAGTTGATTGCAACATTTACCCCATTGGTCACAAATCAAGATGTGAGCAGTCCTGGTGCCTGGTTGATAGGTTCACTCTTAGTTGTCAAATCATAAACCATTTTAATTCCCATGTGTGCTGAGTTAGCTGATTTTTGTCAAAGTGCAATTCTGCAACTGGCCTGAGAATACCTGAGTTAGGGAAAGGAAAAATTAGTCATGGTTTCCAACCTGATGTTTAGCCAACATCCATGGCTGGAAAAAATTCTTGGCTCGGGATGTCATCAATACATCATCAATACAAGATAGCAGTGCTTGAGGAATGATTTCTTAGGAAAATTGGGACTGTGGTCTCACAAAAGCTATCACATCGTGAAAACATTTTTTAAATCTGAAAGTTGTTCTTTCAATTCCTCTGCTTTGGAATATTTCCAACCTTAGAAATCTCTTCAGCTTACATCTTTGATCATCCTAGTTTTTGCCTGATTAACAGTTATTGTATTATCTGTACTAAATAGTTGGATACCTACACTTATAAAATTTAGATCAAAATAATTGGGCTTCATGTTATGTTGCAGGAGGATCTGGATAAATTCCATTTTAACAACCCAATTACCAGAGTATTCATTGGGAAGGTAATGGATGGAGGCCAGCTGGTTTCTGACAGGAACAAATAGAACAATAAGGTGAGTAGAATAGAATGTTTTTTGGAACAGATAAATATAGAAAGAAAGAAACAGGTCAGAAACCAATTATTGTTTAAAACAAAAGTTACTTCATACCAACATACTGAATTTAGAAAGTGCCATAAGTAGCAGGAAAGGGAAGGTGAACATGGTTTGTGTGTAGGAATCCTATTGTTTAATTGTTGATGATGAAAATTCATTGAATGCTACATTAACAACTCTTGCACAAGGATTCACAGGAGAAGATGAGGGTTACTTCATGCATTTATGCTGCCGCCTTGTGGACATAATAAATATAGCTTGTAAAGAAGAACTTGATAGGTTGGGCCGTTCATGAAAATTGCACATTTTTAAAATACACCTCCATAAATGTGGAATTGGAAGGTGCAGGACTGTTTCCCCTGTTCTATGTTCAAAACACAGGCCAATACTAGTCACTGTATCCATGGTCATGGATAGCTGCATCCAAACCATGCCAATCATAACCTAAACCCTGGTCACCCACTATCAACATCAGTCCATTGGCAACATTTCCTACATACCCCCCATCCCCACACCATTTCCCTTCCATTTTTATCCACATGTCATTTCACCACATGCCCAGTTTTCTTTCCACTATGTTTTTATGAGTTCTGAGGTGGCCAATGAGGCCAGTATGGGAACCACAGACTCTTCCACAGATGGGGCAGATGGTTGCTGCAGGAGAAGTAGGTCATTAATTTGTAAGATGGAGTGCTCCACCTCTTACACAGGGCTCCTATGTATTCCCAATGCATGGCTCAAGGTTCTTTATACCAACCTGAATGCTCCTTCTCAGCTGTCATGGACCAGAAGTTCCAAGGAATCAATGGAGATGTTGCATTTCTTCAAGGAATCTTTGACCATATTCTTGAATCTTTTTTATGTCCACCTGGTAATCTCCCATAACAGAGCTTGGAATACAGTGTTTCAGGAGTCTGGTGTTAGGCATGCAAATGATGTGTTGAGCTCAACATAGCTAACTGAGTATAATCAGGGCCTCAGTACTGGGGATGTTACCCTAGTAGAGGACACTGAATTTGGTGCACTTATCCTTATTTGGAGCATTTTGAAGAGACAGCATTGATATTTTTCCAATACCTTCAGATGCCAACTGTATGTCTTCCAAGTCTCAGAGGCATATAGCTGAGCAGACATCCCCTACCCAGGAGATCATGGTTTTGTGCCAGAGGTCTTGATTTTCAAGTTCCCTTTTCTTCAGTTGACCAAAGGCTGTGCTGGCACATTGAAGGCTTTGGTGAATTTCATTATCAATATATGCCTGCATTGAGATATGGGAAGTGGTCAAGGTTTTCCACAGTCCCGTCATGAACCTATATCTTGGAGGTCAGGATGTTGCAACAGGGGCAGGCTAGTAGAGTGGCACCTTGGATGTTAAGTACAACACCATCCTCTCCTATGCTTCATTTGATGAGTGGATGATGGATTAGAACCTAGACTCTGAGCTGGCAGAAAAAGTAAACATAATCTGTTTACTGCAGCCCAACTACTGATGATCAGGCAGCTTTCAGGTAGATCAAGTAGCAGACCACAGTCACCGTGGTTCAAACAGTTTCACGTTAGTTCTGAAGATTTTTTGGAGGTGAGATGCAACATTGCAGCAAGAAAGATTGAGAAAAATGTTGGGCATTGACACAGCTTTGTTTGACATTGATCCTCCCTGAGATGGGTTCCGCTGTAGGCCTGTTGATTAGTATCATGGCTTGCATCGATCTGCGATATTTCCTCATTATGGAACATCTCAATTATAAAATTCACATTCTCTCCTCCATAGCGTAATCTATCTCCATCTCAGTAATCCCCTTATTGCCACCTTAAACAAGGAGGGTTCATTGGGGGATCTCATTCCTCTCTCAAGATGTCAAGTTGCTCTAGATCTCCTGATGTCTCTATCATAATAGGTGCCCCAAGTGCTCTTCTGTGACTAGACACCAACCACTGACAATGTTAATGAGGGATTATTCTGTTCTCAAAACACTTTACCAAGATGAGCAGTGAAGGACAAATGTATCTCAGCATTTACATCAGGGTCTTATGGGGTCACCAGGTGAGGAGAGACAGAGTGGATTATTTTGGATCCATGCTTGAAGGAAGATACTGCAAACTAATCTCTGAATTAATGACTCCATAGGTGCAACTGTTATACAAATAAATTCTGTGCTGTACTAGAAAAGGGCACCTGCATAATTGTAAAGTTAGTTTAGGATTAGAAAAGCATATGGTTATTAAAATATTATAGTTTGATAACTCAGCATTTCTCTTGTCTGAGCTGTTATACTGTGATTTGAAATTTTACCAGATGTTTAATGTTTACTATAGAGCTCTCGGAAGTGAATGCTCTCAAATTAATAATGCCTCCTCCAGAACTGTGGGGGCAATCTAAAAATCATCCTGAAGTATAAGGGACTTGTGCCTAGGGAGCACAGCATGCTTTGCTTGAGAGCAGACAATCCAGCTGCCTCTTTCCTCCTGAAGCATTGTGTGAGGATGGTCTGGCCTGAAATATTCTCCGAGGTACAATGGTATCACCTGTGGTTGTGGTCTGAGTATTGTGTGTTTAAAGGTTCACCCATGGTATTTAGTGTCAAATTGTACATTCTATCCAGGTGTATGAATGGTATTTCCTCTATAACCTGATCTCACTGTTCATTTCTTTTGCATGTACTGTATACTTCTCTAAACTCTTCAAAAACAGACCAAGGAAACACTTAGCAAGTCAAAGCCAGATATGAATCATTTAGCTTTTAAAACTTGATTGATTTGGCAGTCTTTGCTGAACTTGGCCGCTTGCCTTTGTTTTTTTAAAATCATTCCCTATTCACAGCTATTAGAGACCAGAGATGGTGCATGTGTGGTGATTATTAATTGTTTAAAGAGGCCAGGGTATTCAGTATTATTCATAGTTCGTGAGAAAACAACACTAAAACATTAACATTAATATTCAGCTATATTTGGTCTCGGTGTCTTTCTTTAAACTTCTGCAAGTGCATTGTGCTTGTAAACTCACAAATTTAAAGCAATTCATTTCCCCTAATCCTCCATTGAAAAATGATCAAGGTATCCTAAAACATCACACATCTTCCTGCTCTGGGACAATTGGAAGGAGTAAGAGCCCTGTTGCGCACTTAAAAATGGTAGGCTTCAGCCTGCAAACCACTGTGGACCCAAGGAGCCCTGGAACTAGGTTTAGTTCTGTCCAAGAGTCATGCAATCTTTCAGATTGGTTCCTCTGACTGTTTGTATTTATATACAATTCCATGCATTGCACAGTAGGATATTCCTATATCTTCTGCAAGTCTGGCACTATCTAGAGCAATGAGCAGTTAGCTGTAATATTACCACATCAGGAAGGTTACTGTTCTAAAATTACTGGTAAAATATCTTCTGGAGTACACAGATATGAATATGTTTGGATCATATGTGTCATGTGGTAAATGTGCAAGCCACTCTCTGGAGCACAGCAATGCAGTACATAGTTTTCCTGGTTCACAATCACCCAAAGCACCAACACTTTAAAATTCTGTACCTCACTATTTAATCCTTTCATTACTTTACCCTCCCTTTCTCAATAATCACCTATACTCTGACAAACATCCACCTTCTGAACACCCCATTCCCCTGAATCTACCTTCCTCTTCGCTCCATGCCATTTCACCATTAGAGATTACACCTTTAGTCACCTTTATTCTGAAAATTCCTAAAAAAAAACTTTTCCTTAAGTCTATTTCTTTGAGTGTGGCTTTCCCAATATTTCCTTTGACCCAGCATCAACTTCTGTCTGATTACACGACTGTGAAGTACTGTAATCATTTATTTTACATTAAGGGCATTATCTCACTTGGAGGGCCCTTGAGGTACAATGATGTACAAGATAGATGTACAGTGATCTCACATTACATTCTAAACGTACAGGATCTCTTTTCATTACAGAGGGTATTTTCTGCATTGCAGAATAATCATACAGGGAGATTTCCTGCTATAAATGTTAACTGGACAGACATTTTCTGCATTAGATGAAATTGTAGGAGATTTTCTCTGCATTAGAGGAAAGCTATAGAGGGCACAATTTATGTTCAAGTATAACTGAATTGTCGTGGTTTTCCTCACAAAATCTCTAATGAGCCTCAAGGTTCCAGTAAATATTTTCTTTGATCTATTTGAATTACATCAGGTAACTGCTCAGACTACTAACAAGGATAAAACTATATAGTTTGCTGTCAACTATGGTCTAGGTCTACTTTCTAAGCTTTGCTTTTGAAAATGGAGGTCCTGTGGTTAACTGGGTAATTTTTATTTACTTTTCGATACACTGGTTAATGAATCAGTTAACTAGCTATGAGAAAGAGGTAGTTTTCATTGTAAATCTGCTGTACTTTGGATTGTCAAAGAGTTCAGCCAGTGATGGAGTGATTATGCAACTAGATTCACTAGTAGATCACTGCTGTTTGGAATCTGAGGCTGGAACTTACCGGCTGTTATTGCCATGAGATTTCTCTGTTCCTAGACTGGCCACAGGATGGAGCTTTCCACCTTTGTGGTGCAGATAAACTGAAATCGTCATTTATCTGACTGCAGACTCATCTTGCGCTGCCAAAAGTTTGGATGGATTTTTTTTTAGAAAGGATCTTCATATTAAGTGCTATGTCAGCTGAAGTCATACAAAAAAAATCTCATACCCGCCCCCTCTTTTTTGAAGGCTATATTTCCGTTTCCAGGGAACCTCACACTGTGCACAATATGTAGAGACGGACTCCAACCCATTCCAGATTTGTCTTTTACTTAAGTCATTACTGTGTCGACCTGAACAATTTTTTACACACTGTCAAGTACTAAACACAACATTAAAAGTGTATGAATGATTGCAGTTGTGGTGTTTATTTTCTGAGTAAACATCCATTCATTGTATCATGTAACCTATGTCTAGAAATAGTATAAATTTCCATCCAAGAGAAAGGTCATGTTCTGAACCAGGTGCAATTCATTCCTTCTAACTTGTACTTGAATTTTCTGAGAGAAGTGAACTAAACTAGAATTTAAAGAAACATTTGGCATATCTATCACAAATTTTAATCAGGAATCTTTACAGGCAGTATTCAGAGGGCTAGGAAGGGTTTGAGGTAAACTTTCACTGCCTTAACTTACTTTTACCTATACAAAAAGCCTCAAATCTGGGTTAGAAGTCTTACTAATTCTTAAACATTGGTGATGCAGCCACCTTAGTCATCACTACAATGTGTCAAAAACGCTCTTTTTCAAGGATTTCAAGCTCCAATTATTTTCACTGATAAAATGGAACCAAAGGGCCAACTAAAATTTAGTGTTGAGAGAGTTTTGTTGCTGTCCCAGGATTCACCGAAGTTATTTTGAAGTTCCTCTGGTACCCTGGGTTACTCCCTTTTTCCCACTCCCCAGACTTAATTTGCTGGTGGACGTTCCAGTCCAAACTTGAGACCTCGCCTGATTGCTTACCAAACTACACCTCCCAGCCTGCTTACCAAATTAAAGGAGGCTAGGAGGTCAAAATCATAACAGCATCTACACCATTGTAATAGTCTTCTGATCAGCTGACTCTCAACTAGACCATCACCCAGATGTCAAAAATCAATTACTGCCACTTGGAGCTGTCAGAGAGTAACTCATAGTGAATCCTGACTATTTTCCACTTTTAGTATGGAAGCAGACCTTGCCACTGGACAATGCCTTTTCCATATGGCCTGCTGAAGTCGGCACTGTCTCGACTCTGTCTGTTATATATGACCTCCTGAGATCAGCATTTCAACCTTGGGCATTTTTTGGTATTTTTACCAATTCATTACACAGCACATGCTAGGGCTGCCTATGCTGAGTTCCTTTAAGCAAAGTTGTTGAATACTCAGAATATATTGTACCATGTAAGATCAAGGTAACTAGACGAGGATCTTTATCCAAATGACAAGAGCTAGAATGTAATAACATCACATAAAGCAAGTGCTTTGCTGTCCATCTACAAAAAGGTGTGCTGTTGTTACAAATCGAAGTTTAACAGGATCTAATCACCAAGGTGAAGAATTGCTTGTGGATACTTTTATTTAAATCCCACATTGCTACTGGCAAAGGTGATATTTATAGCCTGAGGTGGTAGTGGTGGTCTTGAGCCACGGCAGTCCAAGTGACAAAGGTTCACCCATATATTGCCACCGAGGGAATTTCAAGATTCAGATCCAGCAACAATGAAGGAAAATGGAAGAAAAATTCTGAGCAGTAAAAGAAATATAAAAAATTGTGGAAATGTAAAAAATTGTGTAAGATTCCACACAAGCTGTCCTCTGTTACCTCCGAGGGACTCCTGTGGTTTGAGATAACAATACCAATACCAATACATACATCTGACACCTGCACAATGGACTTTGCAATTGAAGTCCCACTTTACCTGGTCTATTTATCAGAGGAAGTGGAGCAGCTGAAGACTGAAAGATCAATCAAGAAGCACCAGTGGAGATTCTGTATGTAGATATAGAGACTTTTCCCGTTAAGTCCATCTCAGGAAGATGTAGCTACAAGACTTTGGAGAAACTCCCTTTGTTGCTGTGGTCTGGTTTATATCCAAGATCCATGGACAGCTCTGATGTGTCCCCTTTGCCTTGCCTCCTCCTTCATCCTTTTTCATTCTTTTTGTATATTTCTGCAGGCGCTGTTTTGAATCGGGCTCCCTTCTTGGTCTGTTTGGTGCAACAACTACAGGCATGGTAGTGTAGCAATTAGTGTAATGCTATTCCAGCGTCAGCGACCCGGGTTCAATTCCTGACGCTGTCTGTAAGGAGTTTGTATGTTCTCCCCGTGTCTGCGTGGGTTTCCTATGGGTGTTCTGGTTTCCTCCCACATTCCAAAGACGTACAGGTTAGGAAGTTGTGGGCATGCTATGTTGGCGCCGGAAACGTGGTGAAACTTGCGGGCTGCCCCTAGAACACTCTACGCAAAAGATGCATTTCACTGTGTGTTTCGATGTACATGTGACTAATAAAAAGATATCTTATCTACATTCTCTTGGTTGGGGAATGGGTATTTTCCCAACTAATGTTGGGAGTAGCTTCCATCTTATTTTTGAGTTGTGCATAAGGTTGGTGTACAAAACAAATATTGGTTAATGCAATTGCTTACCATTCCGGTTTCCAGAACCTAGATTTGAAATATAGCTCAGAGTAATGGGATAAATGAATCATTTGTCTACTGCATCAGAATACCCTAACGTATTCTTAATTGGTAATCACAACTGCCTAGTGTGGGAAAGGGAAGTTTGCCGGAGCTCAGCATCTAACTATGCCGTACTTGCCTTGGAAGTGCTTGATGACAATGTTCTATGTCAAGATACAAGGAAGATTCTAGTGCTAAGGCTTAAAGACAATTTACAAAAAATGAACAAAAATAGTATATTCATAATCTACAGAACACAATGTCTTGCAGGGTAATGGGAATAGTCACATTTGATGCGTACATGATTAATGCATTAACTTTTGAGGCTAGAGGATCTGTAAATTTAACCCCTGTGATTACCAAGTAAATCTATTAACATATCAAAGTCTATATCTCTCTTTTTAAACTTTTCACTGATTTACAGGATATGCTCAATAATTTACACTGGAGGAGATGCATATTTGATCCTTTTCCTTCCAGGTAACCTTGATTTAGCCAATCACCATGAGATTCAGAACAACGTAAGATTTTCAGATTAAGTTTTCTCAGATAGGACTGACATCTGTCCTCGGTTTAGGTAGATTTAATATTTAAACATATCAGGTTTGTTGGTATCAGTACAAATTCGGCTAATTCCTTTCTTCTCAGCTGTCTGTTAATGTTTTGCCATATTTGGTTAATTACCCAATACAGATTGCTCAGGAAACTCCTGTGGGAATAGGTCACATGGAGCAACTGGAGCCTGGCTGGCAGCGAGTGCACGAAGGGAAATGCATCGCATTCCTCTTGGCCCCACAGAGGATCACCATCAGTACTCAGATACATTGCATATCACAATATTGAAGTGGTGGAGTTCTGTAAGAAGTGAGCTTTTTAGTTTTGAACAAACTGTGCAATGTTTTATTTGTGAGAGAGCCAGCTACCAGCACAGTTAATCATATAAATGATGTCTTGTGTCTTACTGGACTTTTATGTGCTTGTCAAAATGCCGTCGGCATCTAATGTTCTCGCCAGATGGGCAAAGTCTGTAGAACCTCATGTGCTTGAATTTCAAGTTTAAATGAAATGAAACTCTTGCAGATCTTTCTTTTCTTTTATCTTATGGTAAATTTTGCACCTTCTCCTCCTTCAGTACTCCAACCCTTGCCAGGCTATGGTTCCATCAATGTCATTGTCTTTCTGATACCTAATCCAACTAATGATCGTTTATGTTATGCAGTTTGCGTCAGCAGATTATTTGACATTGGAAGCCATTGCTGCTGGGCTTGTTTCTGTTCTCATATAGGCCCAGACAGGTAGGTTTTCCAGCAGGGGTTACTGGTGACCTGAGTGTAGGTTTCCTCCCTGATTCTCCCATCTCTCCGGCCTGAGGATACTAGAAAATTCACCAGCTGACAGACGATTCAACCTAGCACCTTCCTGGTCTGTGTGGATCAACACCATATCTATGTAGTGATGAAAAAGCTGATGCATATGGGAGTCATTATGTATTTTTGGAAAATGAACATGTTTTACATGGTTTGTTGTGACTTCTTTGCCTTTTGAAACTCCACCCCTATTAGCACAGCAGATGTGGATGGCTGGCATACTGCTTTCAATATGGAGTGTCCTAATTTTTCAGTGAAATTCAACTGTTTTTTTCCACACTTACTTGATTCAAATCCTCTGGTTTTGGGATTAACCATATTATATACAGTAAGAAACATCTCCTAATATAGCACTAAAATTGTGGAAAAGATGTAAAATTTTTATTGTTTGACAGAGATGAATACCACTAGAGCTAGTATGTGTGTGGGCAACACGGAATGCATCTGTACTTTGTGTAATGTGTGAAATGTCTGACCCTGATTTCAGCAGTTTACTTCTGAGCTCTCATTACTGCTTGTGAGTGTCCAACGAAATCAGCAGAATCTGTAATTTTTTTGCCATTCATACTGCCTCTCCACTTGTTCCCTGCAGGACAACCTTAAGATATAAATTAAAATGTGAACTTTGTGCTGTATGTGGGTGGGTCTATGGGCATTGCAAAATATGTATATAATTCATACATTTCCACATCTATAAAGCGTGACTATTTGTTTATGTGAATTTGCATGATCTATCTCTTTATGGGCCTTTTATTAAGATATATTCATGAAGACCTGCAAATTGTGAAGACTGCATCTTTCACTCATCTTCTTGTGTACTGTAAGTCACCTTCAGCATATGAGGAAATATGTCCAAATTTGCAAATGATGTTAAGGCAATGAATTATAAGCTTCTTCATCAAATTGGACTGCTCCATAAAAATAAATGCTGGGGAGCATTTTTTGGGTACCACTGCTCATGACTCAAATCAAGGATTCGTGGGTTGTTTCCTCATTACTGTAAAGTGAGTTGGTGCCCATAGAAATTTCTGTAAGTACATAGCTTGGAAGTACAGCTCCTTACCAGCTTATGAATGCCTGAATTATATTCAAATGAAAATGGACTGTGTAACTGGAACTGAACTCCAAAAGAGCCATGGAGATAAAACTGGCATCTCTAAATGTGCGCAGTGTGAAGAGCACCACGCGATGTGTTAACACCTTGCAGTTCCTCGCCAAGGTAAAGGCAGATGTGACTTTCTTACAAGAGTGCGGGCTACCACACCTCCGCAACTATCGGAGGTGGTCGCGATGGTGGTCCCACGGACTGTCGGTATGGTTGGGGGGCAATGATTGTCGCGCTTCCGGCCTGGGCATTCTGATGCGGAGGGGCAACTTCTCAATCACCGGGGTCAGAGAGGTGGTGGGGGGGTGGCTCCTCGTGGCAGATGTGATGTATTGGAACACTCCGCTCCGGCTAATTAATGTGTACGCCTCACCCGTGCGGAGCGAGCGGCTGGCCGTCCTCCAGCAGCTCCCATCGCTGCTGGCAACGTCCCGGCCGGTCGTTCTGGCCGGTGACTTCAACTGCATCATCGATGCGGCTGGACGATCCGGCAGTGCCGACAGCAGACTGGATGGCACCTCCAGACTCCTGATGGAAACGGTAAAGGATGCCAAGTTGCACTACGCCTTCAGCACCCCTGCAGGCGGAGCACAGCTGCAACACACCTGGTCAAGTTCGGACGGCTCAGCCCGGTCCCGGATCGACTTCCTGTTTGTGTCGGAGCCAATCACGGTCAGATCCACCAACATCACGCCGGTGTTCTTCTCTGACCACCGTCTCCTTCGGGCCTCCTGTCACCAACAGGAGGACCAGAAGGCAGACAGGGGGACGGTGGAAGTTGACCGTCAAGCTGCTGACCCCAGAGAGCATGGAGGAACTAAAGAGGGATTACGCAGGTTGGAGAACCATGAAACTCCTCTTTGACTCCCCTGTGCACTGGTGGGAAGCGACAAAGGAGGGGGGTCCAGAAAGCAAGACAGAGTCAAGGGGAACTGCCAACTCCAGACAGACTTGCAGCAATTCCTCCTTCTGCAGTGGAGGGGGGTGGATGTGAGGGAGGAACTCCGAGAGGCAAAGAGCCGGCAAGCCCAGCTCCATGCTTCTGAATCCTCCAAGATTATCTTCCTATCCAGGGTTCACTCCGTGGAGCAGGATGAGACGTGCTCACGTTTCTTCTTCCAAAAGGTGCACAGGGAGAGCTCTGTGATCCACAGCCTTAAGGAAGAGGACAGCTCAGTAGCATCCTCACAGACGGACATATTAAGGATCTACAGATCCTTCTATGCCAGTCTGTACGACAAAAAGGCCACAGACAGCACCGCCTGCCAGAACTTCCTGTCCTCTATCACGGAGGTCTTAGATGACAGCAAGCGGGAGGGTCTGGACCAACCACTGACCCTGGAGGAGCTGACTGGCTCCGTCCGTTCCTTTGATTTGAATAAAACTCCCGGAAGCGACGGCTTACCGGTGGAGTTGTACTCGGCTCTGTGGGACTGGATGGGCCCGGACCTGCTGGAAGTGTACAATGCTATGCTTCGGTCTGGCAGTATGTCAGCGTCTATGAGGAAGGGCACCATTACCCTCATCTACAAGCAGAAGGGGGAGAGGGCGGACATCGGAAATTGGAGACCCATCTCACTGTTGAATGTGGACTATAAGATCCTGTCCAAGGCCATCGCCAACAGGGTCAGGTCTGCTCTGGGACAGGTGATCCACCCGGACCAAACCTGTGCTATACCTGGCAGGAAGATCTTTGACAGCCTCATGCTGCTCAGGGATACCATCGCCTACATGCAGGACAGAGGGGTGAACACCTGCCTGGTCAGCTTGGACCAGGAGAAGGCCTTCGACAGGGTATCACACATGTACATGCTGGACGTGCTCTCCAAAATGGGCTTTGGGGAGGGAATCAGGAACTGGATCCAACTGCTCTACACAGACATCTGTAGCGCAGTCCAAATCAATGGGTGGGAAACAGACAGCTTCCCCATCAAGTCTGGAGTCAGGCAGGGCTGCCCTCTCTCCCCTGTCTTGTTCGTGTGCTGTATAGAACCCTTTGCCGAGTCCATCAGGAAGGACAAGAGCATCAGAGGGGTGACGTTGCCAGGCAGTGAGATCACCCAGGTGAAAACCTCCCTGTACATGGACGACGTTGCCATCTTCTGCTCGGACCCAAGGTCAGTTCGCAGATTGATCAGCATCTGCGACCAGTTTGAGTTAGCATCAGGAGCCAGAGTCAATCGCGCGAAGAGTGAGGCCATGCTCTTCGGCAACTGGCCCGACCGATCCATCATCCCCTTCACCATCAGGCCTGACTATCTGAAGGTGCTGGGGATCTGGTTTGGAGGGGCTGGGGCGTGCAACAAAAATTGGCGGGAGTGGATTGGGAAGGTGAAGCAGAAACTGGGACTGTGGGAACGGCGTTCCCTATCGATAACTGGGAAGAATTTGGTCATCAGGTGTGAGGTGCTCTCAGGGCTGCTGTACTTGGCCCAGGTGTGGCCTGTTCCTCGCTCCTCTGGCTTGGGAATCACCCACGCCGTCTTCCGGTTCATCTGGGGATCGAAAATGGAGCGGGTCCGATGGGCCACCATGCACAAGTCCCTGGACAATGGGGGTAAAGGTGTCTCCAATGTCACCCTCCTCCTGATGACCACCTTCGTCTGTGGCTGCATCAGGCTGTGCATGGAACCCAAGTATGTGGGCACCAAGTGTCACTACGTAACGAGGTTCTACCTGTCCCTGCTGTTGCGAAGGATAGGCCTGGCCCCATGGCCACATGGCGTCCCAGTCAGCTGGATGCTGCTGCGCTACCTGTCCTTCGTGGAAAAGTTCTTCCAGACCAATACCTTTGACCACAAGTCCATCAGGCAGTGGTCAGCACGGAACATCCTTGAGGCACTGCAGGAGGACTCAATGGATACTGGGGGGTGGTTCCCTGAGCAAACTGTCCAGACCATCTGGCAGAACGTCTCATAGCCAGAACTCACCAACAAGCACCAATACCTTGCTTGGCTGGTGGTGAGAGGGGCCCTCCCAGTCAGATCCTTCCTGTATGGTTGGAACCTCACTCCCAGTGCACGCTGCCCCCAGGAGGACTGCGCTGGGGACGAGACAGTCGCCCACCTCTTTGCGGGCTGTAGGTTTGCGAGGAGAGTGTGGCGAAAGATGCAAGGGTCCTTGTCACAGTTCATCCCCAGCAGCAGCGTAACAGAGGATTCTCTGATCTACGGGCTGTTCCCGGGGACGCACACAGAGACGGACATCAACTGCTGCTGGAAGGTCATCAACTCAGTGAAAGACGCTCTTTGGTCAGCCCGAAACTTGTTGGTCTTCCAGCACTGCGAGATGTCCGTTGGGGAATGCTGCTGGCTGGCACATTCCAGGCTGCAGGAGTACGTGCTGAGGGATGCACTGAAGCTGGGTGCAGCCAACGCAAAGGCTCAGTGGGGAAGGACTACAGTTTAGGGTTCTTCTGCCACTGGAGAGGGAGGGGCGGGGACAGGTGAGAAAGCCCCTCAATATTGTAAATACGGGACCGGGTAGCTTCCAGGGAGGCACACGTGTGGCGGATGTGTTTTTTTTATGTATATAAAAGGGTAACACTAATGAATGATCTATACAAGAATGTAAGGGTTTGCACTGTTTTGTAATTGTATATAGTTTGTCTTTTATTATGAATAAAGTTTATTTTGAATAAAAAAAGTATTCAGTCCATACATTCGAATGAGCATTTGAGAGACCGGTGAGGCAGACTTGTCAACTGCTGCAGGGCTGCAGGCATCTTCTGCTGCCTGGGAACTCAGTGCATGGCCACATTCCCAGCTTGCAAACTGTTCCGGTTATGAATAGTTCACAGGATCAACATCCTGCCATAACCTGGGAAGGACCTATAAAGGGCAGAAAATTACAGATATAGTCAGCTGTAGCGCAGTCCATAGTACTTTCACTTGAGACAGTGGATGTGGGTTTCATTCCCACTCCAGGACTTGAGCACAAATAGCTGAGGTCTTCACACCATTGTTGTATTGAGGGACAGTTGCACTTTTTGAGTCAATCTGGTCTCTCAAATGAACCTATAGCACTTTTTTTTAATAAGCAAGAGTTTTATCGCTAGTGTCCTGCCCAAAGCTAATCCTTCAATTAACATTTCAAAAACTTGCCAAGAAATGCATGCCCAATCCATAGCAAGAAATGCGCAATGTAGTTTCTCATCCTATTATTCTCATTGAAGTCAATGGAATAAATTTTGGAGACATAGTATGATGCATTGATACAACAGAGCAGGTCATAAGATAGAAATCCAAACTAGTGGAGCAGCCTGAAAGAAGAAATGACCAATCCCTGTTCCAGTGAGCCAAATATGAAACCAACTTGGAGGAGGAATAGGGAACAACATGGCAGCAATCAAAGGCAGTCAAGCTACTGCAACTGGCTTTTTACTGATGTGTCCTCCAAAGAGTTTGCAGTGTACCACTGGCAGATTTAGTTCAATTAAGTTCATCTGACATGGAGAATATTACTGACATGGCCATAGTTACAGTATGCTTTGTCCACCTTAAATGCAGTTCTGTGCAGATCATTGTGTTTGGTCCTAAATGAGCCAATGCAACCAATCAAGCAATTAGTGAACTAATAGCAGCTGGTGGAAATGGGCAAACTTGAAATGCCTTTACTATTGGAGTTGTCGTCATGTACAGGAACACACTCAGTTCATGCAATGCTGTGAGGTACTTTGATAGGTGAAGTCCAGCAAAGTCCAGAAGACACTGGAGTTTAGCTGCAAGAAGTAATAACATTAGAAATTCAATGACCATTCATGCAATATTATTGTAGTAGATCTCGAGTAAATTTCAAACTGTCTTTACCAGAATAGCTGTTTGTACAACTTCATCTGAGATAAACAAAATCCTCGGAATACCACTCATGGTCAATGAGATATTTGTTTCCAGCTGTGTAAGGTACTGTCAGCAGCAAACTGATTTTGTTGGCAAACCTCAGAGAATATATTCAGAGCTGAAGGAGTCTATTTCTTTTTAACTATGGGAACAGATCAGGAAAACAGCTTTTCCCTATTTATATATTTAGATGAGATCCAAGCATGAAACATACTTAGATTTATGTTACTCACTGACCTGTTGTGTGGAGTAAATTTAGAGATCTTAGACAGGTTTAAAATTCTTGTTCAATTTTATCATATTTATAAAATTGAATTCTATAAGAAATTACCATTGGAGTCAGTGGAGGGGTTGATGTAATTAGAATTAGGTGCATAGATCCCTTTACATGTCATTGTTTTGCAATTCTTTTGCTAATTTATTTCAAATTCACTCACCACTCTTCTTCTCCTCCATCCTGCTAGCTCAGCAGCTGAATTCCATCCATGAAAGAATTTAGCTGTTTCACACATTTATCGTAACTATAAAGTTCTCACTGAACTTTTGCAATAAATCTCATTTAATCGCTTATGGTTCTGGGGATGTATTATGTTTGAAGTTCTTCCTATAATTGAAATGATGAGAAGATGCAATTGAAGTTAACTTCTTCATTTACAGAATGCCATGTACATGTAAACATTCATCACTCACGCAAAAGAAAAATGATAGATATGGTGTTTCCACCAGAACTTGTAATACATGTGGCACATTTGAAAACAAACTTATATTGTAAGACAACTTGTACATTTAGTTTACAGCATACATCATCCCCAAAATTGTGGATGGGGACCAGGGACCTAGTTATTGACTGTAGTAAAATAGTGTACCCTGATTGAGGAGAGCACATATAACTCTTCCATATAAAACAACTTGTCACACTTCCATGTTTAAAGTAAAATGTGAAAATATCCCTTATAGTTACAAATGACTTAAGAGACAGAAAGAAACCATTCAGCCCATCAGAGCTGTGCCAAATATAAATAAAGAACTATCCAGGATAATACCAACTTTCATCGTTTGGTCAGTAGCTCTGCATGACTCTTCATGTCATGACTCTTCAACTACACACTCAAGAACTTTCTTAATATGATGAAGTTTCTGACTCTTACATCTTTTCAAGCCATGAGTTGCAGACTCCTGCCAACGTCTAGGTGAAATATTTTTCCTCAAATGCCCTCTGTTCCATTTACCAATGCCCCTGGTTTCTGCTAAGGGAAATCATTCTTTTATATTTAGTCCATTGAGGCAGTTCATTATGTTATACACATCAATGAAGTCTCCACTCAGTCTTCTCTGTTCCAAAGAAAACAACCCCAGTTTATCCTCTGGTTAAAACTTTCCAGTCCTGGCAACATCCTTGTAAATCACTCTCTCCAGTTCAATCACTTCTTTCCTGTAATGTGATGATCAGAACTATACTCAATACTCTAGAGTTGTGTACAGATCTAACATTACTTCCCAGCTCTTTTGTGCATCAGCTAATAAAGAAAAAGTGACTTTTTAAACACCTTATTAACCTGTCCATCTAGCTTTAAGGATCTGTGGATCTCCAAGGTCCTATGTTTCTCTGCACTTCTCAATATCCTCCCATTTATTATATCTCTTGTTGTATCTGATCAAATGCATTATCTCACACTTCCCTGAATAAAGTTCTATTTGCCACTTTCCTGCCCAACTGTCTGGACCATCTATATCTTCCTGCAGCCTAAAGTTTAACTCCTCAATGTCAATCACATGGTCAGTTTTTGTATCATCTGCAAATTTCTTTATCATGTCCCCTACATTTAAATCTGTCATTATATTGCTGCAAAAAGCAGGGGAATGCATTCTGAGCATTGTGGAAACTCACTGGTAACAGCCCTCTAGTTACAAAGACATCTATCAACATTCACCCTTTGCTTCCTGCCATTAAACCAAATTTGGATCCAACTTGGATGCACTCTCCCTTGGATCCTGTGGGCTTTCACTTTTTTTTTGACCAGGAGCATATGAACAGGAAAAGTTTAAAGAGAATCCTGATATCTCCTTTCAATGTGTAAAACAAATGGTGTGCCGAGGAACAGTGGAGCCCAGATAAACACATCATCACTCCAAGTATAATATTCCGACAGGCAGTTCCAGTCACATTCCTTTTGTGTGGGATTTTGATTCATGCATGATCCCAATTAAAGCGTAATCTTACTTTGCTTAGAAGTTAGCAATTTTCCAGTGCTTTAGGTTCATTGTCTTCCTCAAACACAACAGTGCTAGGTCACTTGGAATTTTCTAGACTTGCCCTGACAATGGGAGTACAGCACAAAGTAAGCTCTGTTTACTACAATTTACACAGAAATACTTAGCACACATTATATTGTAATGTGCTAGAAAGACACAAGAGACTGCAGATGCTGGAAGCTGGAGCAAAACTGGAGGAACTCAGTGGGTCAAGCAGCATCTGTGGAGGCAGAGGGATGGTCAACAGTCAGGTCAAGACCCTGCATCAGGACCATGCATTGTAATGTTCTATTTTTGAAACAAATTAGATACTTATGCTGAAATTTGATAGAACTAACTTGTGTCACTACAGCCACCCTTGGGACTTTGCTAATTGTGAGAGTGATTTTAAAATCCAATAGTATTGGGGAAGATTGAAGGTTGAAGGGTCGGGATTTAAATATAAAAGAGAAGCTTGACATCATCCCACCTACTTCTGATTTAATGGAAGCTGGGTCATGGGGGCCCTCAGGTTACTAAAATATTTTGATGTTTCATGTCTTCATTTTAACTAATGCTTTATTTATAAACTGAAATCAGCCAACACTACTAGTAGATGAAAGGAGAGAAGGGGCGAAATCCATGAGGTAAACACCATTACTTTAGAGGTTATGGACCAGAGGAGATGTATTAGTCCCCTACTCATCCCCAAATTTCCTTTTCAAACAACCTATGAGTGACCAACCCCTCTTGCTCGCTGGATGTTCCATCTGGCCCTCTATCTCCCATTCCTCTACTCCCAAAATGATTGAGTGATTGACTCTTCCATGAACAGTAACCTTCTCCAGCCACTCTTCCCCATAATGCTGATCACAAATCTTGCCTGTGATGCTTCCCATCCTCCATCATCCCAATCTTGCATTGTCCAGTTTACCTGCTAACTGCTCCCCAGCTGCTTTCTACCCCTCAGGCAGACAGCCTGTGAATTGGCTGCTATCAAGTGGGAAACACTTTGAGATCATTTCGTATTTCAATTAAATTTGAGAAGACTTATGGGAAAGTACTGCAACACCTCAACTTTCTTCCTGGTTCTGAGTCAATTGCTTCTCAAGTACAATATTTCTGAAAAGTCTTAAACTGTGCCAAGGTCGGTTCTTTTCTGATGTAGTCCAAGACTAATGTCGCTCCCCTGCTTTCTGTACGTGGTTCAAGTATTTCATTTTCCTTTCAGTAACACCATAGCCTCTGTACCCGGATCAACAAGCAGCAAAATATGATACTGACAAAGAGATTGGAATGCACATGTGTAAATGTATAGCACATGGTAAATAAATTTGGTGAGCTGCAGACAGAAATAGCCACATAAGATTATGATAGAGTGGCAACAATAAAGACCCAGCTCAAATAAAGGAAGATATTCCTGGCTACAATATATTTTGAAAAGATGGAAGAAACAAAAGAAGTGAAGATGGTGATGGTATTGATTAAAGATCACACCACTAAAAAGGGGTGGTGAACTTTGGTTTAAAAATAGAATCTATTCGGTCAGAATTGAAGAACAAAAAATGAGCCATTACACTTTCCTCACAACATTAGAGGCATCCAAATAGAGAGAAGGAGTGAGGGGAGACAGTTTTTAAACAGATTGTTGAATGAAGCAAAGACGTTAGAGTGGTGATAATGGGAGATTTTATTTAATATTGACTGGGATATTTACAAAATAAAAGAGGGAGATGACTTCCTGAAATGAATACAATGGAATTTTCTTGATCAGTGTGTTTAACAATGAGACAGAGAGCAGTGCTGGATTTGATGCTGCAGAATGAAGAGTCTGGGGCAGATGCAGTATGTTTCAATGAAGGAACAATTTGAGAAACAATGTCCTCAGTAGATTTAGAGTTTTTATTTATGGGAAATGACAAGGAGAAATCAAATTAATGTTTTCAAATTGAATTTTTCTTTGTCCACCCCATAAACATAAGTTAACATAAACTTAAATTAACATAAATTATACATAACTTACACATGTGCAAAATAAACAATAAAATAAACAACAACAACACTAGTGCAAGATAATGGGAGAAAAGCTGTCTGTAAGGAGTTTGTACGTTCTCCCGAGTCTGCGTGGGTTTCCTCCGGGTGCTCCGGTTTCCTCCCACATTGCAAAGAAGTACGGGTAGGTTAATTTGGATTTAAAATGGGTGGTGCGGACTCGTTAGGCCGGAAGGGCCTGTTACCACGCTGTAAATAAAAAATTTAATTAAAAAAAAAATTTAAACATCTGAGCTGGTGTCAAGGTTTCTCAGGTCAGTTCCTGAATGCAGTGGGGAAGAAGCTGCTGTTGAACCTTGAGGTGTAGGTCTTCAGGCTCCTGTACCACCTGCCTGATGGCAGCATCAAGAAGATGGTGGGGGTTACTGATGATGGATGCTGCCTTCCTGAGACATCGCCTCTTGTGGATGTGCTCAATGGTAAGGAGAGCTGTACCCATGATGGAACTGGCTGAGTCTACCACTCTCTGTAGCCTCTTGTGTTCCTGTGCATTGGAGATTCCATACCAGGCTGAGACACAATCAATCAGAATGCTTTTCACTGTGCATCAGAGTCTTTGATGACATGCCAAATCCCCTTAAACTTCTTAGAAAGTAGAGACTAAGAAAATAAGAAATCAGATTCTCAACATCTGCAGTTTTTCTTTGCTCACTAGCAATAAAATAAATTTTAAAAATCTTCCCTTCTAAGTATGACTTCTCTTCATTGACTTCATCCTTGTGAATCCATATGCTCAGCTTCTGTTTACTTCTGATAACAGAAGTCTGGACTTACTGCCTTAGAGAGGCAGAAACTCTCATTACATTTAAATGTACTTGGAAGAATGCTTGAAGATAGGATATCTTTATTAGTCACATGTACATTGAAACACACAGTGAAATGCATCTTCTGCGTATAGTGTTATGGAGGCAGCCCGCAAGTGTCACCATGCTTCTGGTGCCAACATAGCATGCCCACAACTTCCTAACCCGTACAACTTTGGAATGTGGGAGGAAACCAGAGTAACCAGAGGAAACCCACGCAGTCGTGGGGAGAACATACAAACTCCTTACAGACAGTGGCCAGGATTGAACCTGGGTCGAGCTGTGACCACAAGGGTTCTGATCAAGTGCTGGAAGATAGGATTAGGCTAGGAACTCTTTTTCAACTGGCACAGACACAATGGGCTGAAGAGTCTACATCTGAACCATATATTTTCTATGATTTAATGGTCCAATGCAAGTGCCCAAAGCTGTATCCAGTGCTCCAACTGTGGCTGAATCTTCATTTGCAATAAATTCATTATTGTTCCTTTACTCTTGTAGTTGATGACCATTTCAGAATTCAAATGTTTTTATTTCCTGGCACACTGCTCAGTATAGGCCCATGCCAAGAGTTGGGCTGTGCTGAGGGCAAGTAATGCATTTGCAAGTAGCTTAAATCCGGAAGTACATGTAAGTTCACATTATGTTACAAGGAATATGCTTCAAACATTTAAGTATTACCTTCTTCATTTCTGTCTAGTGTAATTAGAGCCAGGGAGTTTCTTTGACTAAATAAATCAAATTGTATTTTCATAGGATTCTGAGTCGTAGTTTCTATCCACTGCTTTCCTTCCAATTGTCTTAGAAATAAATCAGGATACAAGTAGAAGGTAAGTTATCAGGAAGGTACTGCAAGGATTTTTCTTTCTTACCAATCCAGTTTATTTATTTGCTCTCTGTGTTTTAAAAAAATAAGCTGTTTTTATTTCCAAATCAAGAAATGTGGCCATTAAGCACCAAGCCAGTGTCATATGAGGAATATAATCTGCTTTTTAAAATCATCTTGGCAATTAATTCAAACCATTTCCATCCAAAGAAAATTATTATTGTGAACTATGAAATGTGAAATAATCTTTAAGTCTGGCAACTGGTTACTTGGATAATGTTCTGCAGCTTCTATTTCATTTTAATTCAATTGGTCTGGCGACAATCAAAATCTGATTATTCGCTACAACATCTTGCCAACATGCCTTCATTTGACTAATGGCAAACTATTCAGGTTAAGAGGTTACAAAACGGAAAGAAACAAGTTGTATTTATATAACACTCTTCACATCCACAAGATAATTCAAAGGACATTACAACCAATTGATTATTTTTATGAAACTAAATGTTTTGTTCAATAACCATTTAACATATAACTGCAATGAATTAAAGTGGATTTGCTCATTGTTCTTTTGGCTGGTCCTAAATTGGCAGTTCTTGGTGATCACCAGCATGCTTCTGAATGGAGTTGATAACCAGAGGATAATACCATATTAAAGTAAGTGATATATGAGGAACAGGATGGTTTGACTAACTAGGTGTTGGATGCAGAAGAAATCCAATTAAGATGTTCTTTTGTAGGTGGAGCAGACTTAATTTCAATTAGATATTCACTCAAAAAATGATTGTATAAAAAGGCTTGATTGGGCTTGAGGAAATGCACAACATACTTCTACTTTATTTTGTGCTCATTGGAAAACCACCAATATACCACAGAACTACAAAGTTAATCTGAAAGGCTGAACCTTGAAATATGTTTGAGATGTGAGCAGTAGAAGTTTATAATAATTAAATACACAAACATAGTAAATCTTAAACAATTACTTCACATTAAACTGAGAGTCTAGAACAAGGGTACAGACTAGAAAGTGGCATATTTAAGACATCTGGAATTTTTTCTTCATGCAGAGTAATAAATGCGAGGAATAGATTACCAGCAAGTGTCTTGGATGTGAGAATCTTGAACTCATTTGAGGAAGACACTGTAAGATTTGCAGTAAAAGAATAATTTATACAATGTTAACCATAACAGAGATGCTTGCAGGCAATATTTGTTGATTAGTGTCACTGGTACAGTGTTGGTCCTTCCTGGGCAGGGTTCGCAAATTCAGCTGGTCCTATCACTGAAGAAACCTTTCACATCATTGTAATAACTGTGTCCTGTTTGGATTTCCAGCTGTCAAATCCATTCAAAGCAAAACTTAGCATAAAACCTCAGTGGACTCATTCTGTCTGTTTCTATAACCACTGCTATTGAACAGACCACTCCAAAAACAGCCAGGGCCTTGCATTTCAAAAGCCTGTCATCAGGCCTTCTTATGTGTAACATAAGGAAATTCCTAACCATGATATTAGTTTAAAGGAACAGCATCTCCACAAGATCTACCCAGTTTATTTTTAAACATAGCAATCTGTTTACAGCTATTACAGAGTAAAGTTATTTCATGTTATTGACCGTATCTTTTGGCAATAAAGATCTTTATACCATCTTTATTTCAATTAACTTATGTCATAATATTATGAAATATTTAAGATGCTATGATTTGTTTTTTGTTCAATATTACATTTATGGGGCTATCTTATGTTTTATTTTTAAATACTACTATAAATGTCACTGTCCACAAGGTGAGGCCTCATTTTCTGTGTTTGATTTACTGTAAAGGAGCTGTATTCCTTTGGAGCACACATCAGGAAATTAAAAATATGTGCTTGTAATTGTACATTAGTTAACTTTAGGTGGCTGGAAAATCGTAGGTAGTGCTCTCTGCCTCAGTTTCAAACAGGTTATAAGGACAGCCAGAGATGTGGATTCATTTCTCTGTATCTTACCTGTCTGTTAACAGTCTTGTAAATGCCATCAATATCAAACAGGAAGTGCCTCAGGGTTAGCCCATTTTCAGCTGTCCCAGGCATAAATTCTGGAGTTCTTCCCTTAAATCTTTTCTCCTTTAAATCTCTTGAGTAAGATCCACATAGTGATAATGAATGACATATCTAACTATAGAGGTACTTTCTCTATTCTCCATCATCCACATTTTCGCTTAAGAAAAAAATCTGTTTTTTTTTGACTGTCTGTCTCAATGGTTCTATAGGCTGCCTCGCGACAAATCTTGTTTGATTAAACTCCTGTGTGCTACACAAATGTGAGTGGTTGATGTGAAAAAATGACAATTTTAAAATTTGTATCCCTGTTTTCAAATCCCTCCATGGCCTGGATCCTCTAGCCCTATACTCTCATGAAGATAACTCTATTCCTCCAGTTCTGCCCTCAAGAACATTCCTTAATTTAGTTGCTCATGTTAATTGTATCCATGCCTTTACCTGCTGAAGCCCTAAAGTCTGATATTTCTTTGCTAAACCTCATCACCTTTCTAATTCTCTTCTATCCTTTAAGATGTCCCTCAAAATCCAAGATTTTGGTCACCTGCCAATTATCGTAGCTGGCTTGTGAGAAATTTTCTTAGCATATTTGTGAAACGCCTCAAGATGTTTCTCATTAGAAGCTCTATCTGAATACGAGTTTTTGTTGTTGCTATGACAAGTAGAGAGAGAGGAATCCATCAGTTATTCAGACTATGTTGAATATGGCAATGAGAATAAATGTTACCAACTCTTCACATTATCCAGTTGTCCTCTTAACTTGTGCATTAGTTAATTTGTGACTGTGCACAAATTAACTAAGTTCATTGATATTTATATCTTAAGTTCAATGTTTGTGTATTTTTGATGAAATATTTATTTTGTGGCCAAGAAGTGCAAAAAGGTGCCAAGAAGACAAAGGATGGTTCTGTAATCATTCAGTTGCTTGGAGCCACAGAAACAATAACTCAGTCATTGAAGCAGCACTGCTGCAGAGTAAGGAAGAACAATATTGGCTTTAATTTCAACATTTGTAACCAATTTTGAATCGGTCATGACTGAAATTACTTCATCGTAATCAAGGAACCTCGGGGGTGGGGGGAAGAACGGACACAGTAAAAAAATTTGCTTCAAAATGGGAGATGGGAAACAGAAAATAATAGTTTTTCTGCAGTCATTATATGGAAATAATCAGCAGAAATTCAAGAAATAAAATTGAAATGTCATTGTGTTATATATTATATAAATGTTCTAATTATTATTTTTAGTGCCTGTTTTATATTATTAAAGACATATTGCTTCATATTATCCAACATTCAAAATTTATTAAGCTATTTGGGCATGTAAGTCGGGAAGGTCCTACTTTGGTGCCATCACTTCTTTCGGTCAGTAACAGACATTTGAAGCAGTGTTCCCAAACACAAGACTATACATTGGTGGCAGCAGAAAACTCTGCCTGTGAACAATGTACCTACAAGGATAGATAAGTCATTCATTATCTCTATGAAGAATCTCACTTGAAAATAGCCACAGGGAGCTGAGACTTAGTGGGATAGCACCATTGCATGGGTCACTATCTTCAGTGGAGACAGATGGGTGTAGTGGGGTAGGGGAAGGTGGTTGAAGAAACATCTCTGTGCTGGTTCTTGAATTTCAAGACTTTGTTTGGTTTGTCTTAGTGGCTTATGGAAATATGAGCATCAGGAAAACAGCTTTGTTGAAAATCAAACAATAGGGATTAACATTCAAAGGTTGGAGTTCATCTTGTCTAAGACTCTTTTTCAGCAACAATTTCTTATTGTTTGATCCAGAAGATAACGGCCACTCTGTAGAATGATCACAGAATTATTTTTATTCTGTACAGGTTATGGTAGCATTGTGATTGTTATACTGGACCAAGAATCCAGCAGACCGGACTGGTGATCTGTAACTGAGTTCCAATCCCATGAACTTCAAGTGCAATTTATATCCAGTGCCCATCAGGTCTTTGCTTGTTTAAAACCAAAGTGCTTGAAGCAGGCCTCACTCACAAATTTGGCTATGCCCTACCAGGTTATAAGTTGCTACTAATTATGTTCAATTGGGGCTTTACAAGGAGGCTTTTGACATAACTTTATTTATTAGGTGCAAGAACATCAATAGCCAACTTTTGAAAATGTTGCAATATTAATAAAATATTTAATTTACCAAGAAACCAATTAGTGCACTATGAACTGTAATTAAAATCATATCACGGCCCCCTCAACAAAACATATCACAAAATACTTGTAGTTCATGGGAAGATAACAAAATGTCCAAAAATGCTCCTGATTATAGTGGTTCATGCACAATTTTATATGTTCTCATGCAAGAGAGTGAGCAGTGTCTGGAACCATTATGTCTCTTCAGAAATCTTGAGTTCAGTTTGCTTGTAGATCACACATTTCACCCAAAAAGGAACACCCACCTACTCCCCGCCACCACTCAAGTTTGTCATGCTGGTGTGAGCTGCTCATACCTGTCTGAGCTGCTTTTATCACTGGTCAGTGTGGCTGGTCACTGGTCACTAGGCATCAGTGTGGCTTCTATGGCCGGCATTCATAGTTGTCAAGCAGAGGCTTGAAAGGGTTTGGCTGAAAAGAATGCCATTTCTGCTGGGTCAGCCTGACACAGTTTGCTCTTTGGCACTAGACTGGACATTGGTTCAGAAAGTTAAAAGTCTGTAGATATGAAGAGTAGATTCACACATACCTGCAAGCTGGAGTTCCACATTTCTATTGATCTATGGGGAGCTGACTCTCGGAAACTACTTGTCAGGATGGCACAGTAGGGGAGCTGTCTCATGGCTCCAGTGATTCAGGTACAATTCTGACCCCCACTCTTGCCTGTATGGATATTGCGTGTTTGCCTTGTCATCATATGGGTTTTTTCCTGGTGCTCCCATTCCCTCCTACATCCCAAAGACATGCTGGTTGTTCAGTATCAGAATCAGATTTATTATCACTGACTTGGATGACATGAAATATATTTTCTGCAGCAGCAGTAAAGTGCAAAGACCTAAACATTAAAAATTACAAAAATAAATAAATTATGCATAAAAAAGGAATAATGAGGCCGTGTTCATGGGTTCATGGACCATTCAGAGATCTGATGGCGGAGGGGAAGAAGCTGTTTCTGAATCATTAAGGATGGGTCTTCAGGTTTCTGTACCTCCCTCCCTGATGGTAATAACGAGAAGAGGGCAGGTGAGGGTCCTTAGTGATGGATGCTGCCTTCTTGAGGCACCGTCTCTTGAAGATGTAAGGTTAATCAGTTTAAATTACCACTGGTTGGGGGAGGGGTGTTGAAAATAGGGTATTGTGGAAGAATTGTGGGTGAGGAGTTCCAGGATTTGAGCTCAGCAATCATGAAGGACCAGTGATATATTTACAACTCTGGATATTGTCAAACTGGAGGGAAAGCTGCAGCAGGTGGTGTTTCCATGTGCTGCAGCTTTGGAAGGTACTGATGGAGTAGCCTGGGCTTGTAACTGTAGTGTATTTTGTAGGTAGTACCTACTGCAGCCATGGTGCACCTGTGGTGGAGAGAATGAATGTTTATGCTATGCAGAGAAAGTTCATCAGATTGATTCCTCAGATGCTGGGTTTGTCATTTGAAGGAAAATTAAGCAAACTGGCCTGTACTCTTTCAAGTTTAGAAGAATGAGAAGGGATCCCCTTGAAGCATACAAAAGTCTTAGAGGCTTGACAGGGTAGATGTGGAGTTGATGTTCTCCCCAGCTGGTATGTCTAGAACCAGCATTCAGGACAAAGACAAAGAAAAGTTTCTTCAACCAAAGAGTGGTGAACCTTTAGGATTCTCCATCCGAGAGTGTTATGGGGGATCAGTTGTTGAAAATATTCATTGAGAGATTGATAATTGACATTTTTTAGATTTTAAGGGAATCAAGGATGGTGAAGTAACAATGTGGGCTGTGTTGGGGGTGGTGGGTGGCAATTCACCTGCTCCTGCTTTTTTTTTCCTGATGTTTTTATATGGATGGGGTCTCAATCAATCAAGCTGCTTTGTTCTGGGTGGTGCCAAGCTTCTTGGCTGTTGGAGCAAAATGGAGATGTAAAGAAAAGTAGATAAATGAGGACAGTGGAGAGAGGGAAACATAGACAATGCTGGGAGAGAGATAATACATTGCAGTTTCTGGAAATCTTCAATAGAAGAGAATGCTGGAAATACCCAGCAGGTCAGTCAGCTTCTGTGGAAAGAAAAAAAGAGTTAACATTGCAAGTTGATGATCTTTCATCAGAATCGTCCATTTCTGGTACAAACTGGAAAGTTCGCTTACTGAAATCATTGAGTTTGATGTTGAATCCTGAGGGTTGTAACATGCTTAATCAGAGGATCAGATGTGGTTTCTCAAGCTTTTATTGGTACTTTTTGGAACAGTGTCCAAAAATAAAGAGTGGGAGTCAGGTAAAGAATTAATGTGTCAATCAACTGGAAGTTCAGAGTCACTCTTGTGAACTGAACAGAGGTGTTCTGCAAAGTGGTCTTCCAACATGTGTTTGGTTTCTCCAAAGCAGAGGAGACCACATTGTGAATACCAAATGCAATACCATAAATTGTCTGCTTCACCTCAAAGGGCTGTTTGATTCTCTGGCTAGTGGGAAGGGATGAAGTAAAAGAGCAGGTGTTGCATTTCCTGCAGTTTCACAGGAAGGTGATGTGAGAAGGAGACTGAGTGTTGGTGAAGATGGAATAGTGAATCAGGGAGTTGCAGCTGGAATAGTCCTTTTGGATTGCTGAATCGGAAAGAGAGGAGAGGGAAGAAAGCGTAAATGTGGGAAATGGGACTGGCATGGTTGAGAGCCCCAACAACAGGTGAAGGGGAAGCCACAGTTGAGGTTAAAAGAGGACATCAGAATAGATGTGAAGGAACTAAAGGAAGTGGAAGAATGGAATGGAAGTGGGAAAGGTGTAGTCATGATAACTATTCTCTGTAGACTTGTGAAGCAAATTGATCACTGACCTAACCCCTGAAATGAACATAGATTAGTCAAGAAAGGGAAGAGTGAATGTGAAAGCATGGTGGAAACTGGCAGCAAATACTGTATGTATCAGAACAGGAAACAGTAGACTCATCACACATGTGGAAAAGAATATGAGGGAAGGGGCCCAAGTTGGACGAGAACAAGGATTGTTCCACAGATTCTGCAAAGAGTCATGCAAGTTCCCACAGCTATATCTTTGACTTTGAGGATGTCAGGGGAATTAAAAAAGAAATCGTTCAATTTGGAACCAATTCAGCCCACTGAAGGAGGGTGGTAGTGGATAGGGTTTTGTTGTACATATAGATGTGTTTACAGAGCTTTTTGTTGCTTTTTGACCAGTGCAATGAAATTGTCATGTAAATTTTACATGGTGCACTTCAATTACTGGGTCACATGCCTGTCCCATTTCCCACATGTAAGCTTTCTTCCCTCTCCTCTCTTCCTGATTCAGCAATCCAAAAGGACTATTCTGACTGCAACTCCCTGATTCACTATTCCATCTTCACCAACACTCAGTCAATTACTGACCATCACCTTGTTGCAACTAGTGACAAGGCTGGATTTTGATTGTATGTGTGTGGATTATGTGCACAGTATTACAACCAGGATATGATTGGTGTTTAAATCAATGTAAAAGGTGGCGACAACTTCCTTGTCCAGTTTATATACAGCATAGGGCTGTCCATATGTTGTGTAGAAGATCTAATCCAGGTATTGGATACAAAGGGTTACTAATGAGGCCTTTGTTCAGGATATTGTTGCTATTTTATTGAGATGTCTTGTTCCTCACTGTTAACAGAGGTGTATCATGATGTTTTTTCATTTGAAACACAAACTACGTGCATTCCATGCTGTGATGCGTCAGGTTCAATGCGTGTGGATCAGAATTATTAATGGTGGGGTAATAAGAATCAAGGATTCACAAGATGCCAAAACTGGAGAAGCATAGACACCTAAGATTGTTGTGCTTGGGGAGATTACAGAGATGAGGAGGGGCAATGAAATGAAGTGATTTGAAAACAAGGATAGGAATTGTAGTGTTGATTAGCTAGAAGCCAGTTAAGTAAGCAAACAAAGCATACTACTGACACGAGCACCCAGTAAGCTCTAACAAGTTGTTGGACGGTAGTGGGACCAAAATGCTGGGGACTCTGTTTTAACAAGGCATTAAACTGTTTAAAATAAACGGGTTAATGACTTCACCAAAAGAGTAAAGAAGCCATTTTCATAAGGTTGGTCAAAGTTTAAAATGTAAAGCCTTGTCTGGCAGTGAATTGTGTAATTTAATGTGCATAGCAAAAGATCACTTTTGCTAATTATATAGAACAGGAAGTGTTAAACATTTGGAACAGAATTTCAGAATTAAATGTTATACTTGGAAGAGGAGCTCTGTACAATGGGCTGTGGTGCAGACTCCCAAAATTCTAACCTTGGGTTAGGTTTTTTGTGTTGGATCAGGTATATGATCCATGGCAGTAACGTGGACTCTATTCCTGATTTTATTAGCTGTTTATTCATTTAAAAGGAGTATGACATACTAGCAAAGGCACGTATTACTAATGTGTATTGCTCCTTCTATTAAGGACTTGTAAAGTATTTAGATAATTTCTTCCCTGCAATTTTTAGCCATGTTATTCCAAATGCAATCCCTCAGATTTTTGTGCACATCAGGTCACTCAGCTAAAAAGGGCCTCCTTGGTCAGATAAGAACATGAGAACAAGAAGCAGAAGTGGGCCATCTTGCCTTCTGCGCCTACTTTCCCATTCATCAAGATCATGGCTGATCCTCTTCCCAGTGCATTTTCCAGCTCTGTTTCAATATCCCTTGATTCCCTCGATGCCCAGAAATCTACCAATCCCTCTTTTGAATGAATACAGCCCTTTGGGGAAGGGAATTCCAAAGACTCACCACCCTCTGAGTGAAGAAAATTATCATTATGTCAGTCCTAAATTTCTACTCATCTCAGTCCAAAATGACCTACCCCTTTTTCTGAGTCTGTGACCCTAGTTCTAGACTCCTCAACCAGGAGGAACATCCTCCTTGAACCCACTCTGTTGAGCCCTGTCAGAATATTGTAATTTTCAATGAGGTCTCCTCCAATTCTTCCAAAATCTAGAGAATACAAGCTTGGTTTACTCAACCTCTCCTCGTGTAGCAAACCCGCCATTCCAGTGAGCAATTCAGTGAATCTTTACTGCACTGCCTCCATGGCAAATACATCTATCTATATAATTACAATAAGACCTCTTTACTCCTGTCCTCAAATCTTCTAGAGTCGTAAAATCAAACAGCACAGAAAGAGGATATTCAGCCCATCAAATCCATGCTGACCATTGCGTGCGCATCTGTACTCACCCATTTTCCAGCACTTGACCTTCTACGCCTTAGCGATTCAAACATTATGGAAGTCTCCATCACCACCAGCAACTCAGGCAGATCATTCTAGATTCCAACCATCTTCTGGGTAGAATAAGAATCTTCCTCAGATCACCTCTAAAACTCCTATTCCAGATCTTAAACCTATGCCTTTTGGTTTTGTACAGCTGTGCTATGGGGAATAATTACTTATTATGTACCCTACCTATGACCCTCATGATTTTCTATACATCAATTACATACCTCATCAGCTTCCTCCACTCCAAGGAAAACAAAGCCAGATTGTCTAGTCTCTCCTCATTAATAAAATGCTCCATCCCAGCCAACATCCTGGTGAATCTGCTCTGCACCCTCTCCTATTGAGTGAAGATCAGAACTCCACACAGTACTGCAGCTGTGGCGTACCTAATGTTTCATAAACTTGTATCGTAACCTCTCTACTTTGATATTCTTTGTTCTATCTAATGAAGGTAAGTATCCCATTTGCCTTCTTAACCACATCTACCTGTGCTGCAAACTTCAGGGATCTTAAGACGTATACATCAAGGTCACTCTGTTCTGCAATACTTAGAAGGGCCCTACCATTGATTGTGCATGTCCTAGATCAATTAGTCCTCCCAAAATGCATCATCTCATATTAATCAGGATTAAATTAATTCTGCCTTTTCTCTGCCCATTTTACCAACTCAACAATATTGCACTGTAACCTAACCTTTCTCCTTACTAATCATACATCCAGACATTAATGTAAATGATGAACAGCAAGGATCCCATATAAAAACAACCTTCCACTATCTCCCTCTGCTTCTTATTACCCAAGCCAATTTCAGCTCCAGTTTGCCAACTTGCCTTGGATTCCATGGGCTCTAACTTTGTGCATCATTCTCCCATGTGGGTCCTATTTAAAGGCCTTACTGAAATCCATGTAGACTACAACAACCTCATTTTCTTAGTTACCTCTCTGAAAGAATTCAAATAAATCAGTCAGACAGGATTTCCCTATCAAAGCTATAGTTATGATCTTTGATTAATCCCTGCCTTTCCAAGTGTAAATTAATCCTGTTCTTCAGGACTTTTTATAGTAACTTCCCTTCCACTGATGTTGGACTCACGTGCCTGTAATTACCTCGCTTATCCATGCTGCCTTTCTTGAAAATAGTTCAAACACTAGAAATTGATAGCATGAAGATATTAGAAAAATTGGTTCAATTTATAATAGGTACATCGGCAAGACTGGATGGGATGCATCCTAGGATTTTGAAGGAAGCTATGAGAGGAAATCATGAGCAGATTGGCTATAGTCTTTCAATGCAATGGCGCCAGAGAATTGGAGCATGTTCAAAAAAGAATTGGAATGTGTTTAAACTAGTAGTGGGAAAGCTTTTAGAAACATTGATCCAGGGCAGGATTAATAGTCATCTGGAGGAAAATGGATTAAATAAAGCAAGCCAGCATAGATTTGTTAAAGGCAAATTGTGTTTAACCAATTTGAGAGAATTTTTTTTTCATGAGATTACAGATAAAATTGATAATAGTAATGCAGTTGACATGATGTATGTGGACTTCCAGAAGACTTTTGATAATGTGCAGCATTACAGGCAAAGTTGAAGCACATGGCATAAAAGGTTCATAGATAGCATGGATACAAAGTTGGCTAAGTAACAGACATTCGACGACCATGGTGAATGTTTGTTTATCATACTCAGAATGGTGAATCGTGGTTTTCCCCAGGCTTCGGTGCTCAGGTGATTGCTTGCTTTGATCTATATTAATGGCCTGAACCTGGTGGAGCAAGCCACAGTTTTTAAATTTGTGGATGGCGTTAAACTTGACAGCGTTGGGATCAACAAAGAGGGAAGTGATAAGTTGCAGCAAGATACAAACATGTGGAAGGGGCAGGCACATGGTAGAAGAAGATTAATGTGGAGAAATGCAAGGTGATGATTTTGGTAGGACAAGTGAGGAGAGGCAATATAGAATGTTATAAACGGGATGCAGGAGCAAAAGAATCTGAGGATATGGGTTTGCAAATCATTGAAAGTGGCAGGACAGATTGAGAAAGCAGTTAATAAGGCAGGCACAAATTTGAGTTCATCATTCAAGCACAGAGTATAAAAGCAGGGAAGTCATACTGAACCTTTATAAAGTGCTGGTCTAGCCTCAACTGGGATATTGCCTTTAATTCTGGCCATTTCATTACAGGAAAGATTTGAAGGCATTATGGAGAGTCTGGAAAAGAATTACAAGAATATTTCCTTGGATGAGGGTCCACAGTCACAAGGCTAGATTAGAGGCTAGTATTGTTTTCTTTAGAGAGGGCTGAGGAGACATTTGATAGACATACATAAAATGACGAATGTCCTTGACAGAGTGGATAGTGGAAGTCTGTTGGTGGAGGACTTGAGTTTTGGAGGTCACAGGAACAAAATAAAGGGGAAGAGAATTAATAATGATGTGAAGAAAAACTTTTCAATGCAGAGTATGGTTGGAATCTAAAACACATTGCTTGCAGTGGTGCAGGCAGGTTCCACTGTGGCCTTCAAGAGGGACCTGGATAAATAGATGCTGGAGGAAAATTTGCAAGACTACATCGAAAGAGTTAGGGGTGGAACTATTGATTTGCTCTGGTCAAGAGCCTGCATGGACACAATGGATCTAGTGGCCTCCTTCAATGCTATAACTATACTGTGATTCCTTCCTACTAATGTCAGGCTAACTGGTCTAAACTTTCTCTCTTTCTCTTTCAAATAGTGGGCATATTTTCTGGAAGCTGTTAAATTTTAGGAGATGGCATCTACTGCACCCACCATCTCCATTTCTACCTCTTTCAAAAGCCCAGTGATGCAAGTCATCAAGTACTGTATTATTTAAATTATTGAAATGATTAATGACACAAATATTTCTTTTCAAACAGATGGTATAAAGTAGACATTAAAAGAATACAGCATTAATCCAGAAGTGGATGTATTGGCTTTTAGTCCCATGAGTTTTCCAGTACTAATTTCATATTAATGCTACTTTCTTTAAGCTCTTCACTCACTTTTGGCCTACGTTTCCATAAGGTTTTCAGTGTCTTCTGCTGTGAAGACAGATGCAAAATACACTCGCAGTTTAAATTCTCTCCCAATTCCTGATTCCCCTATATTTTTTCCTGTCTCATTCTGCCAGAGACCTATATCAACCTTAGCTAATCTTTTATATATTCTGTTATATAATAGCTATATAACAGCTAGTCTGTTTATATATTTCTTGCCACCCTTCAGCCATATTCTACTTTTGTCTGTCCTTTATCAATGCCTTGATCCTTCTTTGCTGAATTCTGAAACTTTTTCAACCCTCAAATTTGCTGAGTTTTTTTTTGGCAACATGTATACACCTTTGCCTTTGGTCTAATACTATCTATAAAAATTCTACCAAAGAAGAATTCAATTCCACACCATCTAAAAAATGATAAGAATGATTCCTTTCTTGACTCCATGCGATCACTCCATGATATGTAAAATGATCTATACAAAAATCTATTATCATATCAAGAGCGCTGAAGCTCCTGTAAATAGCAAGAAAAAATATTCAGATGATACATAATTGCTTGATATAAATGGATCAGGATGCTTGTACTAATGAGGTTCAAAACCTTCCATTCCCAATTGATATCCCTATGGATATCAATCCCTACATTCAGGGATTTTAGATGAAGTCTCGGCGTGGGCTACTGCATTCCTTCAAGTAGCCAGCCAGCACTTACTGTCCAAGTCAACAAATGAAAAAGATCACTTAAGCAAGTACGTAGTGATGATACCTTTTAGTTGTTAGTATGGCAGGAATCAGCACTTGGGTGCTTGGGAGGAGTGGGAGCTTTGGTCAATGGCAGTGTGGAGAAGAAAAGTACTGAGAAATCCCTTGAAACAATTAAAAAAAACAATTTAGCAAATAAAGAGAACCATGAGACAAGGTCATGCACCAATTGGATTTGGTGCTTATTTAGTGAGTAGTGACATTTTAATTATGAACAGAGTTAGCTAGTCACTAACACCTTATAATTTTTGATTGCCCTTCTGATTAATGCTGTTTCCTTTTGCTGTCTACTTCATACCATGTGTTTGAAAAGAAAACATTGGTGTTATAAACCCTTCCAATAATTAAACATAAAAGCCTATAGAATAAAGCAGAAAATGCAAAAAGCACCCTCAAACTACAGTGGGATGACAGGACTACCATATTGAAAATTCATTATAATAAATGGCTTTTTTATATATAAAGATGGTTTTATTTTTTTTTGTTTTTAACTGACAAAAACAAAAAGCCCTAAGGCCTATTTAGAAAAGTCAGGTTTTTTTCCTGGCGATAAAGCCCTGCAATAAATGGCAACCATGCAGAATTTACATTTTGTTTTCAGACTGCTACACATGGCTTTTAAAATGCACATGGTGTAAACTAATGACTAATGCCATTTATCCTGAGAATGCACTAGTCTGTGACGAGATGGAGAAAGAAACCAAAGAATAAACTCATGGACAGAAGTACAGCAAGAAATCAAAGAAATGCACAATCATAAGACCATGTAAAAGACAGTGAAGATTTTGTCAGAAATGTAATTAAGGGAAGACTTGCACTAGTGTGGTTACTGGTAAAACAACCCGTCAGATTTCAGAGCACCCGCTGCTGTACATAACATGTAAAATGTAAAAATTCAGTCCCAACAGTTGGAGTTGTACGGGTATCCCTAAGGGTGGCACAGTGCCACAACAGTTAGAGCTGTTGTCTTACAGCTACAGGGACCAGGTTCAATTCTGACCTTGGGACCTTCCTCTGTACTGTTCACATGCTCTTCTGGTGACCGTATAGTTTATCTCCGGCTGCTCTGGTTTGCTCCCTCATTCCGAAGATGCACTGGTAAGTTAATTAGCTTCAATAAAATGAATTCAGTGCAAAAGACTCAGTAGAAAAAAGGGGATAGTTGGTCGTCATATGAGTTGTAAGGCTGCAGAGGATAAGCCAAAGGGAATTAGACGGATGGCAACAATGTGTGGGAAGATCAAAAGCTTCTGTGGAATCAGTTGGAATGCATGCTTGCTTTACCCCCAGGCTGAAAGAGCATATTGCCCGAGGCCACATCTGGCCCAGATTCACTATTCTCCAGAGCGTTCTGATGCACTCCCTTCAGGTCCCCCCCAGAATTAGACCTCAAGGCCCTCCTGATGTAACACCTTGGAGTCTTCCCAGCATGGAACCTTGGTGCCCTGATATCTGTCTTGAGACCAAGGACAAATTGGGTGGGGTCCGGAAATGTCCGAGGCTGGGAGCAGGCTTTCAGGGATCAAAGAACCAGGGACACTTTTGGAGCCTGGTCTGATCTTCTGGGTTCCACATACAGCTCTATCCCAGGTATGCTAGACTGATTGACATTAGTCTATGACTGTAAAATGGGTACAGTACTGGTGGACACAGTTCAGACAAAGTGGGAAGGAGTATAGGAAATATAGGGAGCTGACCATATTGGGGGCAATGAGTGACTCAGTGACGGGATAGTGAATGAAACAGCAAGGGGGCAGTGAGTGGAACAGTGCGAAGATGCTGTGGGCACTGGGGAGAGTATTATGGCATTTGTATCTTTAAACATGACTAGCAATGTCTGCATCTCTTTAGGTATGGTTCAAATAAAACATTTCTTGAGAGTAGCCTTTGGAAGTATTTGAACTGCTCTCCATGCAAAACATTTGTGCTCCGTTAATCTACCCACCACTTCCGGTAGTTGGCAGTGGCCACAGTTTGTGTAAACATGGAGTATTACTCCTCTCAGATTTGTGTCATCAATAAATGTAAAGAAAGAGCACCAATGTCTTACTAATAATGTCTGCCATGACTTACCACAATGTGTTTTCTGGATCTTCTTAATCTTAAATGTGGACATCCACACTTCATCTCTGGTCTTCATACTTACAGCTGGATGCATATATATTTAAATGATTTATTATCCTGTATATATGTAACTGCACTGTGTAATGAATTGACCTGTACGATCGGTTTGTAAGACAAGCTTTTCACTGTACCTCGGTACAAGTGACAATAATAAACCAATACCAATACCAGTATTTTAAATACTTGTTATTTTAGGAGAAGCATTAATGGAAGAAAATTATGTAAAAGCACAAGTAATGAATTAAATACATTTTAATGAAATGTGAATTTTAATATCTATATGTTATTCCAACTGAATTGCACATGGAGACTAAGAGTGACAATATGTACACCCCATTGATGTAGACTTTTAGTAATTAAAATTAACGGATTTTGTTGAATAAAATAAAAAGAAAAAGATCTAAACTTTAAAAATCTGAAAACTCAAGCTCTACTTGCAAAGGAATTGAATTTGGGAATCTAGTGGTTAAGTTACTGTTCTTGTATCCAGAAGCTTTGATGATTCATCCAGAGCTATGAGTTGAAATCCCAACTTGGCACCTGACAAATTTAATTCAAGTTATTAAATAACTTCAAAATAAAAAATGATAGCTATTGTAGATTGTTTTAAAACTCAATTGGCTTGTTAGTGTCCTTCATGGAAAGAGATCTGCCATCTTTATTGTTCAGTCCTATTTGTGATCTAGTCCCCCCATGTGAATGATTCTTAACTGAACAGGTGAAAAAGCCTAACAAGCCACTAATTTTAAGGGGCATTTAGGACTGGGCTATAAGTTCTGGCTTTGCCAGACATATCTGCGTCCTGTGAATGAATGGATAAATAGCCTCAAGATGTCGCAGAGTATATCTCATCCACTGATGTACTTGTTTAGTGTAGTCGTCACTGTAACATAAGGAAACATGCTACTAATTTGCTCACAGCAAGATCTCACAAAAAACAATGTGATAAAACCAGATATCTACCATGGTAATACTATTTGAAGGATAAGTATGAGCCACGACTTTGGGAAAACTCTCCATCGCTTTTAAACTTATGCCTGGGATTTGTTTTTAAGTGGGCTTTCCATGACAGGCCAACACTCACACGGTACTACTCTGAAGTGTCAGCCTCGATATTGTACTTCAAACCACAGCCTTCTGACTCAGAAGCAGAAGTGTTACCACTTAACCAAGGCTGACATTTATCACGCACAAGTGGATTTTCTGGGAATTTTTTGTTGCAACTTTCATATGGGATGGGCATACATCAGTAACTTTTCCCAAACTGTGGGTCATACTGTCATCTGAAGCCACATTAAACACACATTACCCCTAAATCCCTCCCTCCATCCACTGTTGGACTGACCTCTCTACTGCTGCTGCTGCTGCTAAGATAATCAATTCTCCACTTTGTTCACATAACATGTATGGATGTTATGAGTGTTCTGTCCTGGAGACTGTTGTTTTCATTTGGTGAAAAGTAATACTCACAGGTACTTTTTGTTTCCATCTGATATGAGATAACATGGAAGTAGCACAGTTCTGAAGCTGTGCCATTCCCGAGGCTGGCAAGCTCACAAATCTCTTATTCACTTTAATCTGTCAATGGTCAGTAATGTGCGCCTCCAGGGAACATTCAAAGGGATGGGACATAAGGGCAGAGAGGCGTGTAATCTTTGAAGGCAAGGGAAAGATGGGGAGAATATTTAAGATGGTAAAAAATATTTAGAAATACAGGGAAATGGTTAGGTGCAAGGAGAGGATTATAAGCAACTGCAGGGGACAGGTATTTGAGCAGAGAGAGACAGAGAGATAAGGGAGCAGATGGAAGTAAAGGAAGCTAAAAGGACAGAAAAAGTGAGGTGGATAGAAGCAAAGGAAAGGGAAATCAAGGCAGAGATGCAAAGGGATTAATAGAGGCCAAGATAGAATTAGTGTCAGGGAGCAGGAAAGAGAGGAGAGAGGGAATAATGCTTTAAACACTGCAATCATTCTGCATACAACAGGACTCCACAATCTGCAACAAGATGGTAAGCACGTAATCTATTTTGATGATGTTGATGCAGATTCATGTTGGTCAAGAAAACAGGGAAAATCATGGCATTAAGCAACTACATGAGTCAGGGTTGGCCTTGTGGACTAAATGAAGGTGTTTTGCAAAGAATTTTAGAGGAAACCACATCATGAATACTAAATGCAATACCCTGGATTGGAAAAAATGCAAGTTAATTGCTGTTTCATCTGAAAGGATCTTCTCTCATCCCTTCCCACTATCCTGGGACCCAAACCATTCTTCTAGCCCTCAGCATTCAGTACTAAATTCAACAATTCCAGAAAACCAGCCTTCCCAATTTATGTGTCAGAAGTGGTCATTTCTGATGTTGGGCCATCCACCTGCAACATTAGCTCAGCTCTTCTCTCTCCACATGTGGTGCCTGTTTTGCTGAGTATTTCCAGTGTTTACTTTTGCTTCAGAATTCCAGCAACTGCTGCACTCTGCTTCTCACAGTTCCAAAGCATTTTTTTGTTTTTTTTTCTCTTTTTAACTGCCCTCATTCATCTATTAACCAGACAATAGCAAAAGCAATTGTGTCACCTGGACAACATTGACCTCTGCCCAATCACATAAATTCCCTTTGTTCACTCCAAATCTCACCCTTTCTTCAACATAAGACACACTTGTTTCTCATATGTCCACTTCTGATGGGTCATTAATCTGGAACGTTAACTGTGCTTCTCTCTCCACAGATGCTGCCTAACTTGCTAAGAACTTCCATCATTTTCTGTTTTTATTTCACTGAACTGTGGGATCTTTTCTATCCATCTGAAAAAAACAGGCAAATCTTAAGTTTATTGTCTCATCAATAGTTAGCACAGCACACACTCAGTACGGCACTGAAATATCAACTGAGATTATGTGCTCAGGTCATCAAAATTGAACATTTGGCCTTCTGATTCACAGGTAAATGTGTTACTACTAACTTAAGCCTCCAAACTGTCAAGAGGGAGAGACCAATGGACAGGGAAAGAATAAGTTAGTATTGAAATAGGAAGAGAAAGATAGAAAGAGGGATAGAGAAAGAGAAAAAGCCAAAAACTAAGCAGAAAGCATTTAAAGGTTGGAAATAGATGATAGGAGGAAAGCTGATCAATACACGATCCATCTTGCAGAACTCTGCAAAATTTATATTATTTCTACTGCTGACATATTGTGGAAGCCTTTGATGAAAATGGAATACTGTGTTTATAGAATTCAGAAACAAAAGGGTTATCTGCAATGGGTCACAAAACTTTGTAAAATTTATGTCTTTCATAAAATTAACGGGTTGCCGTAAATTTTTTAACTAAACATTGGATTACTCTTTTATTGAGTGAATGTTTGGGAGTGTGATAAACAACTAGATGTTCAGTGCTATAATGTGAAATTGTTTGATGTGTTTATAAATGTATAAATAAGGAGGGAATTAAGTAAATACAGATAATGTTAGAATGGCAAGTAAATATGCATACAGCGATGAATGTACATGAAATTAGAGAGAGACGCACAAATATAATCAGAGACATATAAATAAGAAACAAAGCCAGAAATAAGTCTAGAGAAATGAAATATAAAGATGTACACAGATATCAATGAAGAATAAAAGTAATAGACAATTAAAAATAACAGGGTAGCAGACACTAAAATGCATGAATAACTGCATCCAGCTGAAAGTGCAGATTGAAATGTATGGATTTACAGGAATAAACAACTAGTTATATTTTAATAAACATTGAAACTACATTTTAACTTGATTAGCAAGGTAAGTGTTACCACCATGGTGGAAAGAGAAACGCTCATTTCTGTCCAGTACATATTTCAGATGTTCCACATCCGCATGGCCTTCCATTGATGTGACTTTAATTGGACCCTGGAGAGAATGGTGCTGCAGTTGCCCATGTAATTCCAACACATTGCACACAATCAGTTGTTGCCATCTGGCTCTGATAATTTATCAGCACTTACAGGTTTTCAGAGATTAAGATAACAACAGTTTACTTTAAATAGAAAATGTCCCAAGAAGTGCTATCAAACAAAATAAGCCATATAGGGAGTTATTAAGATAGCTATGCAAAAGCTTAGTCAAATACATAATCTTTAAGGGCTATCTTTAAGGTAAAAAGACAAGGGAGATGGAAACATTTCGGAAGACAATTCCAGAGGCTAGGGCCTTGCAACTGAAAGCACAGCTACAGATGTAGTAATTAAAATTAGGAATGTGCAGAATTGGAGAGATGCAGAATTACAGAGGCTGGGAGATAGAGATGGGCAAGGAAATGGAGAAAGTTGAAAACAGATCAAAATTTTAAAATCTGGTCTTTTTTAGCCAGGACGCAGAGGTGATGGTTGAATGGCATTTTGTGTGAATATAGATAGGACCAAAAGTGTTTTGGAAGAAATTAATTCTAAATCCATCTTCATGACAGGATGGAAATATGATAAACATATGGATTAATGGCAGGAGCTCCAAATTACAGAAGTGAAAAGTCACTTCACAAAGAATATAATTTTCAGCATTGAACCCTCACCCTGTAAAATTAATACTGAATGGTCTGTGTCCATTTTCAACAATTTCTAATTATTTGAATGATTCTTGAGAAAATCCTTGAGGGACTTCTGTCAAAGACCAAGGCGTTGAAAGTGTTCCTTTTTAACCCAACTATGCTGATTCTTGAGATGGTTCATTTCTGCTCTTGCTTCAAGAGTTTAACAAATGAGTTTGCCTTGAACAATGGGTTGGGCAAGATGGGTTTAGGAAATTTCTTTCCATCAGATTGGGGAGAGGATGACTTTACTCTTTTCAAAGTTCCAGTACACTCTGAATTGATTTAACTTAGAAATTTAACACCTAGGGAATGTCCCAACAGTTTAAAGAACTTCACAGCTGTTTGAGTTACATTGCATGGTGTCCACTCTTGCACTAATATGCTCTGTTGGTATATTAAAGCAATGTCCCTGAAAATCTACCCCACTCAACTGAAATGAACAAAAGCTTCTCCATATGTGCACCGTTTTACCAGGAACACATATCCCCAGACCAACATCCTCGAGTCATTGTCTCACCATGACCAAAGTAGTCAAACTTCTTCCTTTCTTCTCTGAGACCATTTGCTACTCATTACCTTTCACCCTTACTGCAAAACCAGACTAAAAACTTTGTTATCCAGACATTGTTTAGAATGCAGGAAGTAATTAAGGTGAATGCCATAGAAATCAAAGTGGAATCTAGAGAAAACCATAAACTAGAGAGAGATATGCTGGTTGGATTGGATGATTGGGGTGTGGGACACAAGTTGACACAGAGGGGGTGGACCCCATGTTGTGTTTCTCTGCTGTAAGTGGCCAATAGATCCCAACATTTACTGAATGATGAGAATTGCTCTGGACACTAATAAAAATATCATGATAAAAAATATTTTTACAAAATGAGTGGTTGGAGTCAGGAATGCACTGCCAGAGGGGACAGTGAAGCCAGATTCAACTGTTGTGTTCAAAAGGGAACTGAATAAGTATCTAAAATGAATGAATTTGCATGGTTGTAGGAAAAGGACCGGGGAGCTAGTTAGATCGCTCTTATATAGAGGGGCTATTGACTTGGTGGACATAAAGGCCTCCTTTAATTCTGTGAATCTCTGACAGGAGAGAAACCAGGTGTGTTTTGTTTTTTCTATCTCCGTCAGGATAGTGTTACAAATATCAAATATTCTCAGTTCTGTGTTAACAACTCTTAAATTTTGTTCTATTCTGCATCTGGATGTACATCCTTGAGATATAAACTTGCAGTTTCTGGCCAACATTTAAATCATTATACAAATCATCCATTGGTAAAGTATGTCAGAAACCTACCGAAAATTGGAAGGCTTGGACAAAGTGGACATGGAGAGGATGTTTCCTCTAGTGGGAGAGTCTAAGACCAGAGGGCACAGCCTCAGAATTGAAGCACATCCCTTTAGAACAGAGGTGAGGAGGAATTTCTTTAGCCAGAGGGTGGTGAATCTGTGAAATTCATTGCCACAGATGGCTGTGGAGGCCAAGTCATTTGGTACATTTAAAGCGGAGGTTGATAGGTTCTTGATTAGTCAAAGGTTACAGGGCGAAGGCAGGAGAATGGGGTTGAGAGGGAAAGATAAATCAGCCATGATCGAATGGCGGAGCAGACTCCAAGGACCTAACGTCCTAATTCTGCTCCTGTGTCTTATGGTCTAACATTTATAGTGGCTAACAACATATTTAAAAGAGAACTGGCAGAGGCTAAGTAGTCTGAAGCGTTGTTGAATGATTAGGAAAGTGCCCTGGGGAAGGATGAAGTATGGGACGGAAGGGGTCCTGCTCACTTTTATTCACTAATGCTCTCACATTCACAACAGAAACTTAGAGAACTTGCTACTAAACAGTCCAGAGCATGCATGCTTTCCACCCAATAGACATTAATGCCCATTGGTCCTTGCCTGCATGACTTCTGTGCAAGGTGCATCATTGCAACAAAATATTCACCAAAATATTTTTGAAAAAGACCCATTTGGCACCAGCAATATTTTCATAATAATTTATTGATGTATTTCTAGTCAGATATAAACCCACGTCTTTGAGTGCTTGTTTATTGTACACAGAAGAACCATTTTCCCTTTCAGAATTGGTAAAGGTTGTTACAGACATGGAGAGAGTAGGAAATCAGATTTGCCTTATCTTGAAAGAAAATGTTTGGTCAACAAAAAAAATAGCCATACCAAGCTTCTCTATAGAAAAAAATGCATTGCTAACAATAACCTTGTCATGGATACAAAATGTAAAATCTGTATAGAAACAATACAATATAACTTTAATACAACACTCAGTTGGAGACCCAATAAAAGTCCCTTTAAAACATACACCAAAAAAAATCTTGTAATTGGTCTAGCCAAAGTTTGAAAAATTGTGTCCCAGTATATTAAATCTGGGTTGAAAAACATTTATTTGACAAAACTGGAATATATACTTACTCTTGCCTTTACTTAAAAATCCACAGGGATGAAACGCGTCAGCAATTCTGGCTCTATACAGGTCAAGTATTTGTGCGCGTCGGTGTGTTTTATTAGCCTGTTGCATTGGGATTATGTTGATGTATGTAGTTTTCATTCTTGTCCCTTCATTGAGACCTGTTTCTGATGATGTCTGTTTGCGGAGAATGAACGGACCCGTGGTTGCTATAGTCCATGAGGGGTACTCAGTTCACGGTGGGCACCTGATTTCTTTGTAAGCTGTACTCTTTGGCCTTGAGGCGAAGGTTTGCAATACTGTTGGCCATATTCATTCCTTGAGTCGGGCTAGTGGTAGCACAGGTGGAGGAATAGCTGGCCATTGCACTGTGGGACAAACACACAATGTTGGCTAGTGAGCAACAAAACCATGCCTTGAAATAATACCTAATTACACATTTTCTTTGTTACCATGGTAATTTCCAATGTGTTTGTAGATCAGTAGTCTTTGCATATTTACAGAGATAAATTACAAGTGGCATAAAATATGATCAGGATCTATTTCAAAGAAAACATCTATTGTGGAAAATGGAGATCTTATTACATTCATATTCTCTTACTGACAGTACAAATGCTATCACCTTGCAAAATGAATTGCTCTTTTGCAGTTCAATGCGTTTTGATGCTGCTCATAAAATACTGGTCTGAATCATTTCACATGAATAAACAGTCCCCAATTTGGCTATGTGATGCAATGTCTGCATAAAGCTGCAACAACAAATGAACCAAGGAATTGTTGAAATGTGAAATCTAGAATGCACTCTGCTGCAGGTTTGAGCCCTTTACATCTGCTATGGAGCAGAGGAGTGAAAAAGCAGGGGGGAACAGGGAGTACAACAGCAACCCACTTTAATGTAATGGTTTCAGATGTTCAACTAGACCACAATCAGATGCAAATATGGAACAAGAGAAAGAAGTTTACCTGCAATTTATGGAAAGAAGAGGCACATGAGAGAGATGGTGGAGTTCTTAGCAAAAAGATGTGGTGGCCCACCAAACAAAAACATACATGATCGAGAATTCATTTTCCATGCATTTTTCAAATTTCAGTTTGGTTAAACAATCGGAATCCTGGGGACAAGATAACTGCTCACTGATGCAGACAATGCAGAAATGCACGCAGGAGCTGGTGGGTTTGTTTACTCAACATCTAATTTTATGGGTATCTAAAAATATTGGAATCTTAAATATCCTGAACCCCATGGCATTTCAAAATGGAAAATAGCAAGAGGGGGTGTTATCTGGGAGTCTGATGCCACTAAGCAATAACCAAATTGCCACATGCTATGCCTCTGCCTGAATTTTCAAGTTTTCAACTATTTATTCATTAATTTCACATGGAAATTCACTCAAATCCTAGCCATTCAATCTACCTATCCAGTATTTCATTGTTCAGTGTGCAATATGATTGTTACATTCCCCCCCCCCCTCAACTTAACCAAGCTTAAATAAAGCAGAATCCTGCATTCATGTATTATATCGTATTTGCACTTTGCAGGCTCACTATCATCAGATTGTGAGTAAAAGTGTTTAACTTAATAAAGAACTGATTACCCTGTTACTCACATTAATTCAACATGGATCACTTAGATCTTTTGTTAACTAAGGGGGTAAAGACAAGCTGAGAGAGAAGGCAAGAACATGGAAAATGGAATATAACATGGAAAAATATGAAATTATTCACTGTGGTGCACAAAACAGAAAAGCAGAGTAATGTTTAAATCGTGTAAGACTATTGATATTCAAAGGGACCTAGGTATCCTTGTACACAAACCACTGAAAACCAACATGCAATTGCAGCAAGCAATTAGGAAGGTAAATGGTATGCTAGCTTTTATTGGGAGAACAAAGAGATCTTATTACAATTATATAGGACTTTGGTGACACTTCACCGAGTGTATTGTGTACAATTTTGGTCTCCTTACCTAAAAAAAGATAAATTTTCCATAGAGAATTGCAGTGAAGATTTGCTAGAGTGGTTCCTGTGATGGCCTGCTTGCTATCTGAAGAGACTTTGAGTAAAATAGATCTGTATTCTCCAGAGTTTAAAAGAATAAAAGGTGATCTCGTTGAAACTTAAAAAATTCTTACACGACTCAACAGTGTAGATGCAGGGAGGATGTTTCCCCTGGTTGAGAGTCTAAAACCAGGGGTCACAGTGTCAGAATAAAGGGTATGCCACTTAGCACTGAACTGAAGAAAAATTGAGGTCAGAGTTGACGGGAAATTTCTTCACTCAAGATGGAAGTGAATCTTTGAAATTTTTTATCCCGGAAAACTGTGATGGCTGAGTCACTGAGTTCATTCAAAACAGAAGCAGATAGTATTTTGTTTCTTGGTGGGGTGAGGGGGTCATAGGGATAGTGCAGGAAAATGGCACTGAGGTCGAAGATGAATATGATGAACATGATGAACATGATCTCGATGAATAGCAAAGCAGATTCAAAGAGCCAAGTGGCTTATTCCTACTCCTATGTCTTTAAGTACTTATGATCTTATCAGCACTGAAACTGTTCAAGTGGCCATAAGAGGACATATTTCAACACAAGCAATCAACAGAAACCATAGACTTAAAATATCAACCACAAGCATGGCTCCTAACTCATGCAAGAGTGCAACTTTTTACTGATCTATAAAGATTCTAAATGATAGATATCAGTGTTCTCCAAAACATTATCTTTGCATATATTCTTTACTTTTCACTTGAAATTCTATCCTAAATCTGATTCACTTAGTTTCCATGACTTCCAACACAATTCATAAACAATATAGAAAAATTATTGACTGACAGGCTGTCACAATGGCTAACAATGATTATATTTGCTTAGGAATTTAATAATTCATATTATTAAGTAGTTAACATAATCATGAGTACACATAATTTCATCATAGGCATAAAAATTATTATGGAAGGCATTAATATTGCATAGATGCTATGATACTTTCTCTGTGTCTTTTAATTTTAGAATAACTTTTTAATGTTCTCAATGGTAACTTCTCTTTCAGTTGAATAAACATCTGCTTTATTTTCTTAAGGAACAAAGATAGATAACAAACATTCAAAAAGAGTAGAATAATACAGATGTATTATGTGTATAGTCTATGTGTGTGTGTGTGTGTGTGTGTGTGTGTGTGTGTGTGTGTGTGTGTGTGTGTATTTCTGAGACAGACAAAGACAGGAGAACACCAGGGTATACAGTATACAGTACATGAGTTGATCCCTGTTGTTACATGCTTCCTGACTCACCTGAACTACAGTTCTGTAAAATAACAGGTGTACATTGCTTGAGTGTTACTGATTAGTGCTCTTTACATCAAGGTTTTATGGGTACAGTGTATATTAATGTGATTGATACATACCTATTGTGTACAGAGGAATTGTGGATGGGATTTATGGAGTCCAATAGGATGTACGGCCAAAGAGACTAGCTGAAGGGTAAGGTTGATCCTCAAGTGTATAAAGTCTGTTCAGAAAGGTTTTGCACAGAAAATGTGGAAATTACCCTTGATGTACTGGTATAATGTTCTATTGACATCAGATAATTGACAAGGCAATCACTCCAAATTAATAACTTCAGTCTCAAGTGAATAAATACATTTCAGATTGCGTAGCACAGCACGAGAGTTAGAATCACATACGCGTGTTGCTATGTCTGTGTTTGTCTATGTGTGGGTGCATCAATGTTCTGATTATCAGCACCAGTAATTCTAAACATGAACAAGATTTAATTGAAACCATAGAGTCTAAACACCAATAGGGAACTTTCATTCTGTTTATGGATGCTGGGATAATTCTACCACAGAGAATCATGGACACTTACAACAAAGAAGGAAGATATTTGTCCCATCTTGCTCTGCCAGCTATTTGAAATAGCAGTCATGCTTGGTCTCACATCTTGCTTTTTGTTGTAAGCCCACAGTTCCTCAACCTCAAGAACTCGCTCAACCCTCTTAAAACCATTAACTGAATCAGCTTCCACTGCCTTTTTAGGCTGAGCATTACAGATATCAAAAACTTAATGAAAAAAAGAAGTCTCCTTATCATTTTTTTCTGCAAAGGGGTTTAAACCTATGGCCTTTGGAGACTGACTCACCCAGCAGAGAGAATAGTTTATCTTGAAAAAGCCTGCATCATCTTAAAAGCCTCAGTAAAGTCAAATCCTAACCTTCTCTGATACAAAACAAATTTTGTAGGTTTTTCAGTTTTTTCTCATAACTGAAGTTCCTCATCCTTGGTAACATCTCAGTAAACCTCCCTTATACCCTTTCTACATCCTTTATATTTTTGCTGAAGTGTGTGCCCCAGAATTGTCCACAATGCTCCAGATCTAACCAATGATTTATAAAGCTTTGATCTCGTAGATTTTATATTCTATGTCTTTATATTAAAAACCAAGCCATCCATATACTTTTGAAATTATATTAACCTGTGTTACCACCTTTAAGAATTTGTGCATTTGGTCTCTTTTCACCCAAATTGGGCCATTTACAGCTTATTGTCTTCCCATATTATTCCTCTCAAAAATTACCTTTGCCACACTTTGCCACATTAAGCTTCTTCTACCAAGCTTCTGCCCATTTCACAACCTTTACATCATCCAGAAGTGAACAACCATCTTCATAAGTTTTGCATCTTCAAACATTGCTTCCGACTCCCAAGTCCAATTTCCTTGTAAGATTAAGAAGAGTCATAGACCTAAAACTGAACCTTGGAAACTGCAAACCTGCTCCTAGTATGAAAAGTATTCATCTTCCTTCACCAGGTCCTGCTTCCTGTCTCTAATTCAAATTTAATCTCCATAATACCATGTTCCTCTTAATTGCATTGCTTCGGCCTTCATTGTTAGTCCCTGTTGAACCTAGTTACAATCCTGTGGAGAGGGAGATGGCCGGTACAAAGTGAAGCGGGGGGGGGCAAAGTTGGAAGGTGATGAGTAGAGCCAGGCAAAGGGGGGGGTGGGGGGTGATAGGTAGATGGAGCTAGGTGGGGAAGGAGAGGAGAGTCGGGGGCTGGAAGGTGATTGGTGGAACCAGATAAGGGAGGGATGATGGACAGGTGGGAGGGGGAGACCCAGTAGATGAAGTGTGTGGGTGATGGGCAGATAGGGGAATAAAACTGGGTATGGCAGGGGTGGGGGGGGGCTCGGGCAGGGGTTTGGAGAGAACTCTGTGTGTGTGTCTGTGTCTGTGTGTTTCATAGTGGTTAGCGTAACGCTATTACAGTGCCAGCAACTTGGGTTCAATTCCGGCCACTGTCTGTAAGGAGTTTTTACGTTCTCCCTGTGACTGCGTGGGTTTCCTCCAGGTGCTCCGATTTCCTCCCACATTCCAAAGACATACAGGTTAGGAAGTTGTGGGCATGCTATGTTGGCGCCGGAAGCGTGGCGACACTTGTGGGCTGCCCCCAGAACATTCTACACAAAGATGTATTTTACTATGTGTTTCGATGTACATGTGACTAATAAAGTTATCTTATCTTATCTATACAACAGCATTATCTACCACAGCACACTGATAAGTCTTTCCCAATACCATAAGGAATTTAGTCAAATAAGTCAGATATAATGTGGTATTAATTCAAGCATTTCCAAATAAGAAATTTATTTTGCACTGATAATGGTTTCCAATAATTTCCCTGCTGCCAATGTTAAAGTAATTGACTTGTAGATTTCTGGGTTATCACTCTCCCCTTTGTTGAATAGTGGTAAAGCATTAACAATTCTCCAAACCTCTTGCAATCTTCCTGTAGTCAACGATACTGAAAAATTGTGACTTCTGCTAATTATGTCACTGTTTCCTGCATAAATCTAGAATAGATTCTCTTCAGACCAGTTGACTTTCCTCTCAAATTCCACTCAACACAATGTATTCTGATATTTTTTATTGCAAAATTTTATATATTCTTCTATGAAAAGTTCAAATGTGAGGCATTTATGTTTTAAGATATTCCTTTCTGTGTATATTTTTAATATTGCTGTGCTTGAAGACAAAATTCAAGGACCATAGTAGGTAAGATTATTATTTGGAAGTGGATACTTTAGCGGGGACATTTCTTGCTTATTATTGCCAACAGACATAATTGATTCATAAATACAGAGAGTAAAATATCAAGGAAACATTTGTATTTGACATGCTTATAAATGTGTAAACTACTACAGGTATGTTGACTCCTGCACGCAAATATATCTCGGTTCATTGTCACAGGGGAGAAGCCATTATGAGTTGTACATGCAAATGTCCCAAAATTACTTTTGTTTAAAATCAGTGTAAAATTACATCTAGTGTTTTAGGGGAAGAAGGAAACAAAACATTATTCTGATGAACATGAACATACAAATAAGGTTTAGGAGTAGGCCACCCGGCTCCTCAAGCCTGCTCTGGCATTCTGTAAAATCATTGCTGATCTGATTGTAAGCTCAACTCCATACTTCCTCCTTCCTCCGGTAGTTTTTCACCCCCTTGCTTATTAAGAATCTATCTACTTCTGTCTTAAAATATTCAAAGACTCTGCTTCTACTGCTCTTCGACAGAAAGTTCCAAAGACTCAAGATTTCTAAGAGAAAAGGTTTAGCCTCACCTCTGTTTGAAATGGGTGAGCCCTTAATTTAAACAGTGACGCCTAGTTCTATATTCTCCCACAAGAGGAAATATCCTCTCCAAATTGCAAAACCCTTCAGGAACGTGTATATTTAATCAAGTCACCTCTCCTACAGATTCAAGCCTGACCTATCCTCACAAGGCAACCTACCTATTCCAAGTGTCAGTCTAATAAACCTTCCTGAACTGCTTCCAATATACATACATCATTCCTAATATAAGTAAACAGTATTTGAGATGTAGTCTCATGTTCAACATATCCACTGGTTTCCCCTTTATCCACAGCAGTTCACTTCTTAAAAGAAGTCCAATAAATTGGTCAAACACAATTTCCCTTTCATAAAACCATGTTGAATTTGCCTGATTACCTTAAATTTTTCTATGTGCCCTGCTATTATAACTTCAATAATTTTTTTTAACATTTTCCACTGGCAGATATTTTAATGAAATTTTAAAGAAATGTAAGTAAAAATTCTTGCTGCATTATACACTATATTTTATATTATGTTAAACATATTTATGGCACATTAAAACTTGGAACATTTCCAAGTTTGCATGTCCTGAAGCATTTTATGCCTAATCCACACAATTGGCTGGAAACTTTAATTGTCATGACCTGAAATATATAAGATGTGAGTTCCAAGTAATTTTGGACATAATTAAATCCCACAGCAAATTTCCCCAAAATAGCGGGGACCCCAATGCCTTTATTTTTCTCTGGTTAGAAAACAAGAGGAAAAAAAGCCTGCACGTGATAATTAGTAATAACAGTATGTACAGGCAGGAAGAAAAGGATCTTCTGTCATCAAAATCAGAAGTGCTGAGAAATATAAATAGCAAGGTTAAGACAGCCCCCATGGCAATAGTATGGCAGTAGTAACAAGTATTATTTTTCAAATGACTCTATGTGACAGACAGTCTGGGTATGGATCGAACACATTGTAAGAAGTGTGCTGAGAATAAGTTGGAGGTAGCTTTTGATGTACAGTGTATGTTTAAACTACATCCCACACTAACTGATCATTTATGCAGAAACATTTAAATTTTCAAGTCCCTGCTGCCTCTTAGTGGATAAACACTATTGTGGATAAATGCCTGTTGTAACATCAAACAATAAAAATCAGGTTGTTACAGGCTGTCCCCAGTCTGCACATAATTAACTGATCTGGGACACATGTTGCAAAGTTTCAAATAACTTAACCTAGTTTGCCCAAAAAAAATCAGTGTTTCAAATTCTAATCACTTCAGCAACACAAGTACAAGTTGTTATCTTTGCGGTTGGTATTTGGTGATTCCTATTACACACTGTAAATGTTTGAGGAAAGGATCTGACTGGGCTGTGACACTGCCAATTTTGACATCACCATTCACAACCCAGGTTCACACAAGAAAACGGCCACATGGGTTGAATACTAAAGGGTTAGTGGCACTGTCTGAGGAAAGGAAGAGAGAAGATTAAAAGGAAAACAGGGAAAGCAAACAGGGACTAAAATGCAAATTGAAAATAAAATGAATTAATTCAAACAAAATGCCTTACTGGACCTCATGGAATGGCACTCAATAAATTTTAATCACACCAGTAAGGAGGGGCTGAATGGAGGCCAATATTTTTATTTACAAGGAGAGAAAAGAAATGTCAGACTATTCAATAATGCACATTGAAGCAGCTGGCTGGCGAGACCCTGCCTCAGACCTTAACACTCCAGTGCCTTGATGAACAAAGATCTGTGGTTCATGAGTCCATGTAATGAAAGAATAGATTAAGTTATACAGTGAGTATGTAGGATGCAAAAATGCATAGTCCTAAAACATTTGCTTTTCTGTTAAACTTTGCAGGCTACAAGGACTGCAAGCACATAAAGTCCACATTTCCCCTCTCTACCCTATTGAATTAGCCATGAGGATGATCAATTTCTCTTAGTTTCATGAAATCTGTCTGATTTACTCTTCAGTTTCTAGCAACTGCAGCAAAAACTGATGGAATTTTGTGCACATAAAAACAAATCTGGATTAAGCTACTATCAGTGTGAAATTTCTTCTCCATCCCAATTTGTACATACTGACCCTACTGGTAAAATTGTCATCAGTAGGTATTTCATCTGAAGTGTGAAAATGAGATGAACTTCATTTGTAGAAATGAATAATGAGCTGATCGAGTAAGTAATTTATAAATGTAAAATAACTGTGGATAGGATGTTTATATAAATTATTGTCCTAGACATTGATTGTAAGCCAATACCTGAAAATTAGGTCTTTAACCATGCCATCTTTCCCTTCCATATTTATAGGTGTTAACTAACTGATTCAAAGGACTTATTATTAGGACTTTGTGCCAATCACATAAATGCACAAAGAAGATGATCCATGGCTCATATTCCAGGTCAACAAATTTGAAATGAGTAGGTAAATCCAGAAATAGTGGTTAGGTAATATCAAGCTTGAAAGCATAGTGAATGTATGAAGAAAGGACCAAGGGAGGGAATGATTTCCATATGTTAAGATCTTAGTATATGTGGGTTAGGAATATGTACAGATGGCATCGCCTTTAATAGTTACGATACATAATGTAAGGATTATATGCTGAATCATAATCTACTAATTGTTTCAAAACATCATATATTATTACTGATTATGCGCAATAACATATCGGTCCACAGGATAGAAGATTGTCAAGATTAGGAATGTGGAATTTCAACCTAACCTGGATACCTAGATTAAGGAAAAATGGACTGAAATATGGAGAGTTTTTATATGAAGGCAACTAAATGATTATCTGAGGTTCATTTTGTCATATTACACTTTTTAAAGTGCCTCAGAATATACTTCTATATTAAAGGTGTTACATTAATGCAAGTTGTTCTCATATTGTATGGAGTAACTTTTCATGGGATTAATCTTGTGCTCTGGACACATACCCTAAAATTTGTAAAGCTCATGGGGACATATCCTTAAAATGATTTGACTCTTTCTGTATCACAGTCTGACTGAGTGCTGCATTGTATTCTGAAAACCTTATAAGGGCTTCAATATAAACTTCAGCCACACTACTAGAGTGGGACCCACTACTGCACAAAGGGAGGAAGACTTAATTTGTAGGCCAAGCTTCTCCGCCATGCTCCAGCTATTTTCAATGCTGCAGTGCCAGATGTGTGGGAAAGGGATATGTGGATTTTAGCAAGGTCACATAGGAGATTGACCACAAAAAAGGTACAAGAGGAGGTGACAAGTTGGATTCAAAATGCCTCAGTTAGAAAGCAGAGTCTATTGCCAACTATTGCTAGTGACTGAAAGGCTATTTAAATTTTTTTTTAAATTTTACTTACAGCGTGGTAACAGGCCCTTCCGGCCCAATGAGTCCGCGCCGCCCATTTTTTTTAAACCCAAATTAACCTACCCGTACGTCTTTGGAATGTGGGAGGAAACCGGAGCACCCGGAGGAAACCCACGCAGACACGGGAGAACGTACAAACTCCTTACAGACAGCGATGGGAATTGAACCCCAATCGCTGGCGCTGTAATAGCGTTGTGCTAACCACTACGCTACCGTGCCGCCATTTACTTTGAGGCTTGCAGGGCTCATTGGTAGACCCACTGCTTTTTGTGAAATACATCAGTGGAATAGACTTAAAAATAGATTAAAACATTTGTAGAAGATACCAACTAGGCTTATGGTTGATATTGAAGAACATAGCTGCATGCTGCAGGACAATATTGGCAGACTAGTGAAGTGGGCAGAAAAATGGCAAATGGAATTCAATCCATGTAATGTGAGGTAAGGCACTTACAGAGGAAATACACAATAAATGGTATGATACTGAGAAGTGTAGAGAATCAGAGGGACCAGGAAAAACTTGTCCACAGATACCTGAAGATTGGAGGGCAGGTATTTCAGAAGTTATACCAGAAAATGTTTTTCTTGGTGGAGCCAAGAATGCAAAGGGAGTTGCAATAAACATTAACTGGACAACTAAAGTCCTCTGTCCACTTTTGGTGATGAGATTACAGCAAAGACGCAATGGCATTAGCAAAGGTTCCAATAAGAGTGGCCAGGATGTTGAAAGGGATGGGTGCAATTATTATAAGGAAAAATTAGTTTTATTTTATCCCTTTAGAATCAAGCAAGAGCATTAACAAGGTGTCTAGGTTAACCACTTGAAAACTGAATTATATGGTAAAACACATGAGTAATGTGGAAAATAGTTATAAGAGGAACTCCAGGTCATGAATAAAAATAAAGTGTCACCAAGTGGGTTTTTTTCTTTGACAATCCCATTAACAGTATTGTTCTCTTAACACTTAGCAGGTGGGTTTGGAATCATTAATTTTCATAGAAGCAGCTAAAATATTAAATCCAATCAGTTTAATTAAGATTAACTGGATTCTCAGATTATTTTTATTGTAATATTTTTAAATGGGCTCATTTTCTAATCTATTCATTTGTTAGACAGCCAGCATTTGTCTACAACAGATATAGACTACAATGAAAAAATTATTGAGCTAATGGCTGTAGTAATGTTAGTAACATTCATCTCAGTTAGTGATGATTTCTGTTGTTACTTACTTTTTGGAAAGTGGAGCAAATATTCAAAAGTATGAAGGGCAAAGTTCTACTCTGCGATAGTTCAACCACTTTGCACACAATATTCAAGCAACCCAATTTGTACAAATTTACAATATGTACAATAGGTCAATAAAAGTATCAGCTTCCAATATGGTTGCAAGTTAAACTAATCATCCCACACACTATTTCAACCTAGTTGCATATCCACCAAGCTGTCTGTTTTTATCTACAGTGTTTGACTATTAAATCAAAATCTTCTTCATTGTATTTTCTGCATAGCATTTTGCACTAAAAATATGGTAAATATCCACTTCAAAATACAATGCTGAATTACAACAATGATAAATAATGTATAATTATTTACATGCTGCTTATCTAATTTGTTCTTTGTTAGCAAAGGCAATCTAGGACATACATTTGAATAGTTTCTCTATGTAATATCGTGATGTCCACTCATGTTAAATAGTTTCGAGAAAAGGGCGTGGCTGTATCCGGCCCTCAATACTGATGAAATCACTAATCTATTGTTTCATTATATCTCGTAAACAAAATAATTGTTCCCATGCCACCTCTTAGTTACAGCTTTAAAATATAAAACAAAGCAAAGGCAAGGGATGTGAGAGATTGCATTTCATTGTATAATATTTGCCATTAACTGACATTTCCCCATTAAGAGCGTTACTTATCTTCATTTAGTTTTAAAATCATGAAACTGACAGCAAAGTAAAAATCATAACAATGTAAGTTAAATCAAAAAAATGCATTCACACTAGCATGATACTAAAAATATTGGGAAAATGTATCCGCTGAATATGATCTAGCTGTGAATTTCAACATTATACAATATTTCTGTTGCTTTCTATTTACAACCACCAAGCTGAAATCCATAACTATGATTGCTATGAGGAACACAGAATGGAATGATCTCTTTCCTGAATCCACTAATTAACAAAGAGCAAACTATTTTAACAAGTCACAGCTGGTTCCTGACAAGCATGAGATGAACCATCAAAAAGTTAATCACCTAATTACAGATTCCAATTAAAACAGAAAAATCTCTCAAAATCTGGGTGTATAATTAATAGCCAGTAATTATTGTTTTAAACTCAGTCTCTCCAATGAGGGAAATGCATTGCAAAACTTTCTCAATCTAGTTATAATTATGATATTCAATCCAGAGTGTGTATGGTGTAGTCATCGGAATTTATGGAAAAATGCAATGAAGCTATTTACTGTTCTGGTGGTCGTAGTACTGGTACTGAAAGAAAAGAAAATTACTGTTGTTCTCATGTAGTGCAATAGTGAATGATCTTCTTTGATTTTAAACAATTAAACGCGAAACTTACTGTAAAGTTTCATTCTTAAATAATGAACATTGGTATTAGAATTACCTGTATTTCACTGGAGCCAAATGCTCCAGGTGGGGTTGAAATTGAATGTGAATTCTGAATAGTTATTCTCCAAAGAATATTTATTATCCTCAGCAAAACACTTTAAATATTCAGCTTATCTCTTTTTTAATTTATCTTAATAAATATGTGGTATGTACAGAGCATACTATATCAATTTCAGGAATTGTGAAAATGATATACTGGAGATGAGTTAATGCCACTGAGTTGAATTTGAGTTTCCATTCATAAACTGATCATTTATATGAAATATTTTAGAGGTTTTTATACCATCCTCAATCTATTGAATAATATTTGATGATCCAGATACTGCACATTAATTAACATTTTTGCCTTGTCTATAGTTCCAAATGGGAACTGAGTCCATGTATAACTCAATTCCTTGTTACCACAGCAAACAGTCCAAAATCTGCCACCAGAATGCTTTATTTTCCTGCCATTATAAATTGCCATGGAGACATTGATGCCTTGCCTGCCAAGAAATATGCCTACAGACATGTTTATTACTTTGGGTCATGATTATCTGAAGCAAAGAATACTGGCTATATCCAGACAATTTTCAGAGAAAAACTGCAAGTAGCACAAATGCACTTTTCTTTGGCCATTTTAGGGCCAGTATCAAGGACAACAGAGGTTCAAAGTGGGTATGGGGAACTGGAGTTATGCTGGAGCTAATTGGGTAGGGGTAGCCCTTCTCTGGATCTACACTGGATTTAACTCAAATTTTCTGTCAAATATCCCCTAGAAATTGAAAATGTTCGGAACCACTTCTCAGTCTGGATCTACAGGACACAACAAAATCTCTACCGGATTATTGCCACTATATTGAGAATGAGCACATACTGCAACGACAACCACCAGTCCCTGGCCTGTAGGTAATTGTCTAATTTCGTGATGCCATTGAATTGTTTCTTCCTTGTGATGTTGCCGCTTGTCTGTTATAAAGAAATCATTTCTAATTTCTACAGCTTCCATTTTATGGAAACGTTCCAAAAAGCTTGGCAGCCAAAGTACTTTTGAAATACAGTCACCTCTATAACTTTGATACTGCTACCGGCAGATATCCATTATTCTATATACATATTCTTCCATATACTGCAGTTAAGTAGGTTGCATATTACCTTCATACTGTGGATTAACCAAAGGACTAAACCAGAACAAGTGTTCTTGGGTTCTGGACGTCAAATTTTAGTTGTGCTTAGAGTGAAACTGTTAGTCACAGTTGAATTACTCACAGTGGGAAGTTAATACTAGGCTGCGTGATCTGGATACAGCTTCGAATTTAATGAGTTTATAGGCGATATTATGCTGAGCGCCATGTTGGGGAAGTTAACTCTGAATCTTGGAGGCTGAGTTCAGGACTGACTGGCTATTACTATATAGTGGCAATTTCCAGCAATGTGGTTATTATATATATATATTACCAATAAGAGATTACCCATATGGAGATGTCGTTCCCCAGGACAAGTAGTCCTGGGCTCTGGGTGCAGGGCGCGGCGCCATGGGCTGCTCCACTGCCTCTCCGCTGAATGATTTCAGGATGGATGCATTTTTACTGGCCAGTAAGGCTCTCTCGTTTCGGCGGAATTTCGCTCTTCTGTTTTGAAACCAAACCTGAGAGGAGAGAATAAAACAATAAACCCCGTGCACTTAAACATCATTATCCATTCCAGCTTTGCCCAAAACCCGTTGGCTCACTTTCTTGCCAGGCCAAAGATACATTGCTCATTACATTCTGTAACGGGACATATCCCGAGTAAAAGGTTTCTGCCAGCCATTGATGGATCGTCATCTGATAGGGAGAAAATGGCCTTGATGATGCAATCTCCTGGGGGGAGGGGGGCATTTTGGGGGACAACATTAAAGCTATATCTTTTAATTTTATTTTGATTTGGGACGGTGGCGGTGGAACGGGGCGTTGCGCGAAGAAAAAGCCAGGCGCATTGCTGTACCATCTTCAAAAATTCCAAACAGGTTTTTTACTTAGGCGGGACGGGTCCACTAGTTGCACATTTTCTCAACCAGCACACGGATGTTAGGGCTTCAATAGTTTCTGAGTGTTAAGATTCCATCGGATTTGGTTTCTCAAGTTGATACATTCGAATTTAAAGCTCATATTTTAAATTCGTTCGATGGTTCAACTATTGCAGTATTTGCTAGAAGTTTATTATTCTGAGAGTTGCGATGTAAAAGTGTTTTGATGGCACACATCTAACCTTGTTCCCAGTGAAGATCCTTTCAACGAAGCCATCTCCTTCACAGGCTGGGACCTGAAAGGACTGTAATTTACAGCTCTTCATGTTCATGGGAGCTGAAAGTCACCCTTATAAATCTCGAGAACCAATGTCCTTCAGATTTAAAAGGAATATAACTTTTAGCATTTCTGCAAATCCGCAGTGTAATTTGCAATTCTAATCAAGAGAACGGGTATGTTGCTTTACTGGCGACAAGATGTATGCAGTATCGCATTTTATGAACAGTGCCGTTAATACAGTACAGCGCAGAACGGGCTGTTTTTTCTACTGTAAACAATCGAAGAACAACCCTCAATAACGACAATAACTCATTTTTAACGACACCCTCCCTGCAAACTAGAAGACAGAGGACGGTCCACATTATGTCCAATTAAAACAAAACGAAACTACACCGTCGCGCGTACGGGGGTGAATCCACATAGTACATTTTAATTTGTGATATTTTCCTTTATTCAGTTTAAAAAATCCATGTAAATAGAAATCTAGTCAGTGCCCAGTTAAATCACACTCCTGGGATTTTTTTTCAAAATATACAATATTTTGGAAATAGTTTGAAGATAAACTGCTAGGAACATTTACAGATTCAAAGAGGTCCACTTAGAAGTTGGTGAGTTGACAGTCCATTTTGAGTGACCTTGCTGACCACTAAAAAATGTCCACAACTCTAACCTCTTAACTGTTTAAACAAATGGTTGGTTTCGCCTTTCCCTGACAGGAATATAAAAAAATTTAAGGAAGCAACTTCAATTCACAGAATAACATTTAATGGCACGGCTAAAATGCAGAGGCTATCCTGCGAACTGGCTCGCACCTGGAAGGGCTTGACCGGGAACTATTGATATATCTGACCTAGACCACGGTAATGACAGTGGACAGTGGGAGGATGAGGAATTATAACTTTCCTGCTGAGTCTGAAAATCGAGAGAAATGGAGTGTAAATATATACGTATGCCCAATGCCGGGGAACATAACCTCTTCACTCATCTGCATGATGGATCACCAGTGCTCCCGGACTTCCACCCACACCTGCTGAGAAGGCATATTCTCAAAACATCGGGAAATAAATACTGGCCGCCACTGAAGGGAATGTTGTTACGAACTGGGTTACTATTGGTGAATGTCCCTTTAAGATAGAGCATTCTGTGTGTGTGTGTGTGTGTGTGTGTGTGTGTGTGTGTGTGTGTGTGTGTGTGTGTGTTGGTGTGGTTATGACAACAGAAGATAAAGGACGTAATGACGTTTTTGAAGCAGTCAGTCAGAGTCAGTCTGAAGGAGAGAGAGAGAGAGAGAGACTAGCCTGCTAGTTTCTCTCTCTATGGATGAGAAACAATAACTGTGTCTGTCACTACAATCCATGTATGGATTTTTGGAGTAATCTGGTAGAGTCCACTTTGTTGGTACCCTGCAGAGGGAAACAGGTATTTGTGTGGACGGCCACATTTCAGATGCTTTTCGGGGTGGCAGATACTTGGGAACAACACAGTGGAGTTCACTTTGTTGTTGACCTGTAGAAGGAAACAGGTATTTGTGTGGACGGCCACGATGCGAGAGCCTTTCGGGGTGAGGAAGTCACTACCAAGTAAACACTGAGGTGTCCTTTGGGTTCCATTGTGGAACCTGTGGATTTCGTAATTACTCTCTATTTTCTCTCTACATCTAGGTCTTATCTTCAGGCAACGATGGTTGTTGAAGAAGCCTTTGCTCACGTTTCACTTTATGGCTTGCTGAACTGAACTTTAAGAACCATTCCTGGACTTGGAGTTTGGGAATCTGCCACACACACACACTACGAGTTTAGTTTTTGGGGTTAAGGTTTAAGGTTTAACATTTTTACTTCTAACATTCTAACATTTTTACTTCTATTTTTCTTATTATCATAAGTAGCTATTAATAAAGTAGTTTTTAACACTGAATCATGACTCAGTGTGTTTCTTTTGTTGCTGGTTCGTAACAATGTGCATATTTTAACGTAACAAATAATGCAATGTAGGCAGTTTGAAGTGATCACTTGCTCCAGTCCAATGAAATCTCCCAAGGAACATGGCATATTAGATCTACATTGGAGAGTGGGTGGATTGGATGATAATCCACCGATACAAAGCTTTCAACTTCTGGTTTACGCATACTTATTGATTTTGAGGTCACGTGATAGCGAGATTTGGTTCTCAACTTGAAGGTACACATTGCTTCAGGTGTAAAGCTCCCCTCGTTGTTTTCTTACATTTGAATCTATGGGAGTCCAGATTTTAATATTACACGGCGGATCTCATTGGACTTGAGCAAGTGAACACACCAACCTACCCACACTATTATTTAAAGGGCATTAATGTATATTCTGCCGCCGTACTATAAATATTCAATAATTTGCGACATACTTTCTACTCGTAGGTGTGTACTCTGTTAGTGTGTTACACCTAGTCTAATCAGGAAGGAAACTTCCATTAAATTTCATTGAAAAAAGTTCTGCCTTTCAGGTTTCCTTTATAAACTGGTACAAAAACATTATCTCGTACACAGTTTAAAATACATCTTTTATAATGGCTTTGTATATTGTGGTGTGTCGCTCTGTTTCACATGTTTAATCAAAACTATTTATCCATTTCACTTCATTGTGTGGTGAATTAATACTATTGAAGCCCTAACATCCGTGTGCTGGTTGAGAAAATGTGCAACTAGTGGACACGTTCCGCCTAGGTATAACCTGTTTGGAATTTTTGAAGATAGTCCAGCAATGCGCCACTTCGACTATTTTATCAGGGAGCTTTGCCCAGGTGCAAAAATATTGAAATTTAGGAAAGGACAATTAATACTGTTAATTCATCCAAGTAAACATTGACCAGTGAAACTGGAGAAACCAAATGATATCAATGCCGCGCGCAACTGAATTCATTTGAAACACTTAAATGTTTTGTTAAAAGGGAGCTTCCTTGCTCCTGGATCCCGCCCTTTGATATAATGGGTTTAAATCTAACACTAAAGCACAAATTAGTTCGATTGTAGAATTTAACAAGCTGGAGCTCCGGCACAGAGAGATAATGTTTTGAGCAAAACAAAACTGGTCAAAATTATGTTGTGTGTTTGAAATAACAGACGGTAAACTGCCTGGAAATAATAATAATAATAATACTATCAGGAGGACAAGTGAATAAGAGTATATTCATTCCAGTTCTGTTCCTGCGGTTTAGATCCGTTGTTACCAATCTTACAGTTTGCTCTGGGCTTTGTGTTTACTTTTGAAATGAACACAGTGCCTGATAGCCAGTGGCCATTTCCAGTCACACTATTTCTGAATCCCACTTCATATATGCTGTCAGTCTTTAGAATACAAGGGCTCGCCCCAACATCAGCCGCCAATTATAGATATCGTTTGGTCTTTGATTTGTTTAATGCCGTTATACGATATATGAAACATTGCAACTTTGGAATCCGATCATTTTTGGAGTTGGAATAGATTGTTGGAATAGAGCATTGTTGGAGAATTGGAGACTAAACAAGGTACATAAATAAAATTGTCCATGTTGATAAGTTCTTGTAACTGTACGCACATTTTGGCTCTTGTACACGTAAAAGGATAAATGTTAAAAAAATTATGCGTACTGAACATGAAAGAATGCACTAATAATTCAGTGCCCAAATCCAACCTGTCTGTGGCAATATCGCTTTACTGAGAGCGAAGAATTTGGAGGGGTTGGGGATGGGGGAAAATAATTTAGTATTCAGCCACTCTTAGCATAAGGGAAAACAACATATCCTACACTGATAACAAATGTGGGCAGCAACAGTGAGTAAATAACCTGTGAAAATAGCTTTCTACCTCTCTATTCACTTTCTGTCATCCTTTATCTCAAACAAGGAAAATTGAAAATAATCTGCACTGGAAAGTCAATTGTTCTAAATATAAAACGGAATAAAAAGATGCTACCTGGACCCTGGCCTCGGTGAGGTTTACTCGTCTGGCCAGATCCTCGCGTACAAATGCGTCCGGGTAGTGCGTCCTCTCGAAAACCCTCTCTAGAGCCTGCAGTTGGCTGCTGTTGAATGTGGTCCTGTTCCTCCTCTGCTTCCGCTTCTTCTTCTGCTCTGTGTTTATTTTATCACCTACACTCCATAAAAACAATTACACGCACCGTTTAATCAGTTAGCACTTGCAGAATTAAAAGAGAGAAAAAAAACTCCACTAGGAGTACAAGGGACCTGAAGAACATGCTATTTGTGCACCACGGCAGTTGTGTTTGCCCGTCTCTCTATCTCACTACTGCGCTTATCCCGTCAACAATCTGTTCGCGAAGGTCAATCACTATCATTGTTTTAAAACAACTCTAATGGAGAAGGGAGAGAGAGACAACAAAATCCGTGTGCCACAAAAATAAAACCATTTCGATTTCCACACTTGGAATGGGTACTTGACATTGTCCGCAAAACTACTCAAACGCCCAAAGTGAGGGGCAAATATCCAGTCGAAACGCCTAGCTGATCCTAAACAACTACTTACTAAACGTAGCATGTTAACCATAGGTGTCCATGCGAGTTTAATGTCTCTGGTACTTGATATGACTTCAGTTTATCAAATGAATCTTTCCTGTTGCTTTTCGAGCCCCTTTGCGATGGTATTTGTTTATAAATCATAAATGGGTCATAAAATAAGGTCTGTGTGTTCCATATTTTTCCAGCACTATTTCTGTTCTGTATGCCTGGGGCTGCATCCTCTACTTAAATAAACCTCAGTTTCTTTTATCTGTAATTCCCCTTTCCAAAACCAGGCCCATGCTTTGATTGATGAGAGGATTTGCGATTCTGAGCATCAATATTGTCCCAAGAATTACAAGTTTCCCGAGCTGTAACTGAAACTGAAACCACGGCAGGGATCTTCTTTAGCACAGGGAAGTTGCGTGAGGGTCGAGAAATATAAATTCTTTGTCCGTTAAAGGGCTGTTCTTTCAATGGCTAAGACTGCAATGAAATGGCCATCTTCCTACCACTGAAAGGTGTTTCGTGTAGGGGTATCCAAGCATTTCCAGTTTGAGGAACAATATATTTATATGATGTATGTGAGTTACATATTGTACGAATTAACTCTATGTCACAATAGACTGCACATCATATTGCATTAAGAAATAACCACCCGTTCATGGTGAATATTTTGGAATTAATGGGAAAATTTTGAAGGCATCACAATTTTATGACAGTAGATGCGGTACATGCTGATTTAAGAATATAGCCACTTGCCTGAATCAGTTAATGTGCTTGGTTTAATTAATGTCCCTGATTCGCACATTAATTGAAGAAATGGCTATAATGCCCGAAGTGCCAGCGGGTTGTACATTCCAATTTAGGGAATTTTTAGACAATTGATTTCTGTCGCGGTGAAGGCTTTGCATTCCACCGCCTCCTCTAGTCGAGAACCTGTATTCTAGTGCTGTTATATAAGGGTACGTTAATTGGTTTGTAATCTTGCGCAAGGCATTTTGTGATTTCCTTGGTGGCCGCACAGAACAATAGTTAATGGGGGGATTGATTCACTACGAAAACGCTTCAGATCAAGGCTTCAGCAAATCATAATCTCCGAATAAATCCACTGGAGACCTCTACTGAAATAATTCTTATTGTCAAGCATTAAATAATTATTTACAGCTGTAACCGATGATTAAGACTCCGAATCAAATTAGTAAATAACAACTTTCTTGATAGAAACATATTATAATCGCCGTGTCTCTGCAATGTTTGCCTTCCATTCTACCAGGGAAAATCAAATGGTGAAAGGTTATGTAACGGCCCTTCTGTTAAGAGACTCATTCAATCATTATTGTGATTATCCTTCAACCTCAAGCGAACCATTGAGAACGCTTAATGTTCATTGTGCAGATAAAACTCCAGTTCTTTATTACTTCAAAAAGGAAGCAAACCAGGTTCTAACACCTCTAGAAATGGTATCACGTTGTTTTAATTGTATAAACGCTCTGCATTGTTACTCCGTTTACTTTCTGACGTTGCCGTCGAGTCGGTCCGTGCCTGTCTGGCGTGGATGCCGCAAGTGTTTAAATGTGTGAAGTGTGTAGACTGAATGGATCATCCCCTGGGTTTATGTGAAAACACCCGAACTCTCTCCGCACCGTGTCGGGAGTGACACTGGTTGCTCAGCTAAAACGGAATGAAATCGCGATGAGCCCCTCATGGACACATCTTCCAATTACCTTCTGCTACTTTTGTTAAAAGGCGTTGATTAATATCACATCTCTTGGAGGCCAGCGGTTAATACTGTGCCTTTAACCTTAAATTCTTTATTGGGATAGACGGGTCTCCATTTGAAAGCATGAATTAACTTGATGGCACGGACTCCCTTCCCTCTCTTTCAATATTCCTTTGGCTTAATAACTGGCATTAAGATACATTATAGATACAAAATGTTCTCAACCAGCAACATGTTTCATAATTGGATTGTTAAAATGTAGTGGAAGAACTATAAACTATAAAATGTTAGCGAACGTTTTCCGGGGCCTTCTTCAGAAAGTCAGGCTGGCTGTGTTGCTTGGGGCAGATTCTCAGACCAGGGGATCAAGGCAGATCTCCGGTCAGGGGCACATTGCCGGCGCCGATCCACATCTGCTGTGCTGTCAGAGAAATGTAAAGGGGTGGGGGCTGATGAATTTAGGCCAGGCTGGCTCAATAAGCCGTATCTAATGGTCAGTAGGGGTCTCTGGAGGGAAGGAGAGAGAGAGAGAAAGACAGAGAGAGAATGGGGGAGAGAGAGAGGGGGACATTCTGAACACCACACATCAATCAGACAGCATCAAGACTCTGATCCAGGGGCAGGCGGAAAACTTCTAACAATCTTTATCTTAACTGCACCAGGATGAAAGGAACTAAGAATTTACACGCTTTCCTCCTTATCTTTTATTAGCGAACTGGTGCCAGACCTGGAAGAGAATCGAATTAAACTTTTTTTAGGGGGCTTGTAATTTTTTCATAGATCTGAAGCAAATAAAACGGACTGTCCCAGATCAAATCATGTGCGAATTGACATTCTTTTACTCATGTGGGCCTCCGTCTATATAAGATATGTGGGTAGATATTTTAAATATTTTCCCGCGGCCGATCACGCATTCCTTTATATTCAATGCTTACAGGAAATGCAAAAGATTCAAGTGTTACTGGAGATGGAAATTATTTTACTTCAGAAAGTGATAAAATCAGAGTTATTCTGTGCACGGGGAGCGAGTGAGTTTTGGCCAGCGTGTTGCCGTGGATAATTAGAAGTAAATGTTTCCTTAACTTTACATGCTAGGCATGATTCATTGAGAACAAAGATGTCGTCTTTTATCGTTGATGCATGACCAATCAATTTATCAAACTAATCAGATTAGCTGTCATTACCAGTGTTGTTGTCTGTGGGGACACTTAAAGCACTTTTGTCAAATCCAATACGTCCACTTTGTAATGGCTACACATGTTCCCAGACAATGAACGATCAAAAGCAATATGGTTCTGCTAATGGGGGCGACGCACTGCTAAATAGCTGGACGGCGTATTTCTCTTCGTATAATTAACTCTAAATTTACAATACTCCCTTTTCTGCCAAATGAATTGTATTCAATGTTATTATCCATATAGACATGACCTTGAAATATTCTCCAGTGGGATAATATGAACCATCTGAACGTAACAGTCTACCTCTCCATGCAATGTCTCTCCAATGCTCACATTGCACTGCAACTTTACTGCGTGAAGGTACTGGTTAGTTGTCAGTTTTCAGTCGTTTCTATTTTTCTGCATACCTGTACTTGGTTTTAGTATCAAACACTAGTTAGTTAGAACACAGCGTGCAAGGGGGCGATACTCCATCTCGATGCCATTAAACATCTCCACTACATCGAGAATGTATTTGCATTAGGGACGAATTTAAAATAGAAGGCGAGAATGTAGAAAACCTTGCTATTACAGGTGAAATGCTGTATCATCAACTTTTCAGTGTTCTGTTTTCCTTCACCCGCCCCCCCCCCCAAACATTTACCTCCATCTGCCTCATAAAAGGCGCCTCGGGACTGTGCCAAGCGACATCTCCACGCTTCCGTAATAACAAACGGCTCCACGACATTTACACGTACGTGTTAATGCGATGATCACTCTTTGCGCCACAGTGATAATCCCGTTAGTAAACCCTTGTTCCCCGTTTTATTTATGTTTTGTTCACACTTACTTTCTTGTTGGGGAGTGTCACTGCCGCTGGTCACCACCGGAGACTCGAGCAGTTTCCTGCCCGCCTCACTCACACCTTCGTCGGCCTGCTGAAGGTTCATCTCCCCCACTTCTTCCAGATCCAGCAGGTGACTCACCGTGAAATTCTTTTTAGACTGTAAATTGTCCATACTTGCTGTGATAGTGTTCTCCAAGCGACTGGGTACAGAGGACGCTTGTCTGTCCATAACGTGGGGATAACTCGAGGTCATGGCTTAGGTACTACTTCTTTTAAAAAACAAAATTTATCTATACAAATTCTATAAATCTTCTGAACCTCGGCACCTTTCGCCTCCAGTTTAGGCTAATACTGTCAGAATAGGTCTCCACGCACTTGAACCCCACGCCGGAAAATCAAAACGTTAAAAAAGGAAAAAAATGAGCAAACTTTCCTTACAGTTGGTAACTTCTCCAGCGCCCATGCAACAGCAGTACATAGTCAGGAACTTGAGGAAAAGTTGTCCTTCCTTCTTGACTCACATAGGTGACATCAGTTTAGAAAGAATGATGTTTTGCAGATGTACGAGTGAGGTTTCTCAACTTACTCTGGTTTAAGAGGGAGAGACACACACAGGAGGGTAAAATAGTTTTTGGTTGGAAGACTCTAGGCGGGGGAACTCTGAAGTGTGCAATACTTCTGCTTGCAGAAAAAAAAGGCCTTTCTGGCACTTCAAAAGCCAGCAGAGTGCCGTCCAGGGATTGTTTTGCGCCGAATAAATTAAAATTGGCGACCCCAGGGAGACGAGATTCTGCTAATACGGGCCTGTAATTACGTGGCAAAGCCCCTGTGTTCTGTGCCTCTGACGTTCTACAGACCCCTCTCCATCACAGCACTCCCACCACTTTGATTAGAGCGGGCAAATGAAACCTTTGCTCTCTTGTAATCTGGCCTCGGATCCCTTTGTAATTCGTTAGAAGACGTAATTATCATCTGAAAAATATATTAAAAAGAGAGAAACTGACAGCCAGGAAAATACTTCAAAGAGTCAGCTTGTTTATCTATCCCGTCAACTCACCCAGACTTGTTTTGTATTGCGGTTAAAGAACTAATTTGCATGTTTTATACCAATCGTTGGGCACCTTCCCCTCCCCCTCCCCTTCAAAAAAGAATCCGCTTTTCCTTTGCATACGGCCATAAATAGTTCCTTGCTTCAGGCAAAAGAAAATATTACAAGGGCCATGTACTCACCTACACACGCAGCGCCAAGTCAACTTTGTGGCAAGAAGAGGCTAATCCGATGGCCCTAACTTACATTTTAAATCTACATGTAGATATAGAAACCGTGCCCCGTTGCGTTTGAACGTGTGCGAGGCTCCTGCGCCTCTCGGTAGTTGGCGGGGCGCTCCGATTGCGAGCGAGCGACGCACAGCCAGTGCTCCAGCCTGTATGTAACTGGCCCGGCGAGCATTTAGCTTTTGTTTCACTTGTGCAGCAGCGATCAGAACTACACGGATCAGAAGGGGGAGGGAAAAACCCGAAGTTTTCACGGATAGGCATTTTCTGCATTTTTTTTGAGTTGGCGATCTGTATGAATACCTCGCGGTGCTTTTAAACGCAATACTGGGGGGGGGGGCACTGTTAAAGATTCAATTTTTTCTCGCTTTTATTACAATTTTGCAAATATGTATGATAGCCGTGGAGAAGTGGTCATTTCACCACCTCCCCCCCCCCCCCCACTCCCAAATACCCTGCTCTCATTCCGAAGATTGCGTGAGGTTTCAGAAATAGGACTCAACAGGACTGAAGGGGAGCCCATGTGTGGAAATGGCAGGAGTCTGGGCTCCTAGCTGCAATAGACGTCCTATTACTTGCAGCGGCCTGATATGGGAAAAGAACACTTGATGCCATCAAAGAGAACCATATTGAAACCAGATGTGAGCCTCTCGGTTCTTTCCATGCATTTAATTAAGGCAACTGAGACGGAGTAGACGTTTTTTTCATCATTAGTTTCCCTCCAGACCATTTTCCTAGATTTGGGCGGCCAGTTCGGTGCCAGTGCAATATGTCTGTCTTTTTCATCTACAAATATCATTGAATTGAGACTTCTGTCAACATCTGTTTGGAGAAAACGCTCCCCTCCCCCCTCCTTTTCCTCCTCTCCCCATTATTTGTTAAAGTCGGACTCATAGACGCGGAAGGAAACGTCAAATGAACTCGCCAGGAAGTTTATTAACCTGATATTGTACGGTTTCTAATTGCTCCTCCAACCGGCGTGCGTGTTTATTTTTCAAATCGCGTTATAACCTTTATTTTGAAGAAATTTGCCAGATGTCAAAATGCCTTATTACTAGTTCTACAGGCGTGGGTGCGTCGGAGGGACCCACTTAAAGTACCACAAAAATCACCCCTTCCTTCCCAAAAACATCCACTTCGTGTTGAAGATGTTGAACAGACTTGAATTCTGTTATTTAAAATTAAAATAGAATCATATAAAGTAGAATCAGAATTTAACACGTTCAGTATGTACCTCTCTTAATAATAACCTGAGGTATAATTCTGAGAATGGATTTGTTTAATCATTGGCGGGATACAGTCTGATATGCTCTACCCAATAAGATCCATGTCAGATTTGCTTTTATAGAAGTTCCCAACACACTGAACACAGGTTTTTCTGCTCTTCTTTAAGCGCTGATAAAGCGACGATGAAAACGCACATGATGCTAACCAGTCAAAACAATCAAAGCTAGTTGGTTTGCATTTTTCCTGGCCGTTGGCATTTTTGTCCAGTTTTTATTTTCAAATGCTTCTAACTATAGAATTCGAATGTAAAAGAAAAACACAGAAACAGATGCTGGAAACTTGAGAGGAAATTCTTCGAGTTAATTACAGGCATAAAATATCTTTATGTGATTGAATTATTTAGATCGTTTCTTCGTTTCAGATTTTCAGGTGGCTGTAGAATCAATGAGGCACCTCCCTTCAATTCCGGGATCACTTTATATGTGGAACCAAACATTCGATTAGAATTCACAGGCAGTCAAATACAGGCTGGTCGCTTCACTAATCTTAGTGGATGTCATACATACATGTGCTAAGGTGTCCCGTCAACTGGAAGGATGGTGATGGAATGTTGCAAAGAAACGCTTTAAGCGTTACGATATAAAGGGTTAGTTTAAACGCCCGCCCTCCAAAAAAGGAAAAGCAGATATTGGGGATGCACCATTATATATGGTTTCATTCCGGGATACTTCCATGCTGGAATCGTTAATATTTAAAGTTATTCTTCATTTATTAAAGCTGTTTGATATAACAAATAATGCTACTATCGTATATTATTATCTATTCATTGATGTATAACTTCATTTTATGGATTAACTCCTGTATGTGATTTCTCTTGAGGTCCTTTAAAATAGCAATTAGCTTATCTGTTTTGTCACCTGACGCGCTCACATCTTGTGTTCATCAAAAAACTGTGAAGATAATGTGCCCCTTGAGTCTTGTCGATGTGGTCGTTTAAAATATGAAAAATTAGAATTTTGTTTCCGAGTCCCTTTCAAATAATTTTGCAGATAGTGTTTATTCAGAAGATTGTTGAACAAAACATCCACAAAAGCTGAATCATTTAAAAATTCACATTGATGAAGCAATGTAACATAGAAACTCTCCCGATTGTTTCACATTTTTATCTGTCTACCATTGAAAGGCGAAGCTTAACATAATTGGCATCGCTAAAATACAGAGAATGTTTTAGAACAAATGGTTAATGCATTGTGTTTATAAATATAAACAAACGCTCTTTCCCTAATTTGTGTTGGTGTTTTACATTATTTCTCTTGGGAGTGAAAAGCATCTACTAATCTTCACGTTTCGGTTACAGGTGGCCTCTTAAGTTCGCAAATATAAAAAGGGTGTTTGTGCGCTTATAATAAAATCATCCAAATAGACTCAAGTAAAAAAAAATTGATGCAGTCGTGTGAATTTATACAACTATCCTGGTTTGGTGTTAAATTCCGGTTGATTTTAGTGCCGATTGGTTGAAACCCCAGACTCTCTATAATTTACAATTTAACACATCGCCTAATGGAATTGGGCAGATTCATTGCAATTTCTTGCAAAGCTCTGTTAGTGTCAAATCTAGAACATGAATGGAATTCACGTGGTCATCAAATACTGTTGAATTCGCTGGTGCAGGTCCAATAACAAACATTCGGTGGAAAAGCAGAGCATTCTAAGGTTTTGATACAGTTTAGTACTATGTGCGTGGTACATTGCAAAGGACACTGCTTCACAATCTACCACATTTCTTCCTGTCTGGAACACATATACATTGCTTTTGTAATCAGATTGCACTGTGTTATCAGCACAACGTCCCTTCGTAGTCTTATTAATAAAACAAGTTGAATTGATTTTTTAAATGTTATCCTCTCCGTGAATAGTTATATTTATCTCGATAGAAACCTGTCACTGTGATCCATTATTTCCATGATCCATACAACTTTTTGCTGAATCCGTTGAATGCTAGCATTAGAATATTACAGAACACAAGTTTAAAAAATGCTGAAAACTTGGAATGAAGAACAATGCAGGAAACGACAGAAGGCGTGTCAGTACCTGTAAAGAGAAACGAGAAATTAAAGTTCCTGGTATGACCGCCTTCGTCGGAACCTTTGACAACTACTTGGCCATATAGCCCATATGCAAATCTTTACTCCTGAAATGTGTGCTATCTTTTCCGATGGTGAAAGATCAGAAGCAAAACAAAACTCTAAAGGCAATACATCTGGAATTAACCGGGAGTCTCGGTTTAAAATGTTTTAAAACAAAACATCCGAAATTAATTCCATTGTAATCGATTACCTAAAAGTTACAATATGTTAACCGTGTAACCACGGCTTATTTTTACACTCACTTTGTTGCACGCAGTGTACCATTCTATTCCACATAAATCCTTCAGAGACATATACAGCACATTCTGTATCTGTGTGCCCCCAGTGCACCACCCCGCCCCCACAATCCTAGTAAAACCCCGCGTAGACCAAACTCTAATTAAGATAAGTGGTACGAATAAAGTGCCACTAAAACCATATTTTATTATAAATGAGGGCAACGGAACAGAGTGGCGGTCAGGCGGCTCTTTAATAATCACAAGAGGTCACTGCCCAGCACTTCAACAGAAACTTTGCTCCAAGTGTGCGTGTCAGCCCCTGCAAGATGAAATCCCGCTAGGATTTCAGGTCAACGGCTGGTGCAATCCATTTCATTGCGAAAAAAAAACCAAACTGGTACAGTTGTTCAATTTTGGTTCATAAACTACTATCCCTTTACCTAAGGAAACCGCAAAAATCTACTGGAAACACAGCCAAGAATTTTATTCATAAAACTTTAAGGTTGGCTCCAATCTGGCCTCTGGGTATCAGCGTTTTCTCCTGGAAGGGGCGGCGGGGTAAATTCCCACGATTTGATTCACCCCAAAACCCTTTGTTGAAAAATCTGCCTTACGGCAGACGCATTGGCACCACTAGTTCTGAAATGAAATTATGGTCAGCACAATTTCACATCTGCAAAATATTGGTTTGTTTCAGAAGTTCGCAATGAGCCCATTTGAGAAACAAGTCCGTGCCAATAAATGAAGTGAATATTTGATCTGACACAGGGTAAAATTAGCGATTACTCCTTAAAAATAAATGGTGTTGTTTCTGTTCCAGAGAGTGATCATTTGCCTTTGAAAGATGATTGACTCCATTTGCTTTATGTACTCCTAAGGGTTGATTGTGTTGGGTAAATATCTCATACCATGTAAAAATCATTTTCTCTCTCGGTTTAAACTGAGAATACATTTTCAAATGTACCCGGTGCTCCAACTGCACCTTGACCTTGATTTTCCGACCTTAACTGTTCATATATTCTTGTGAAATGTGAAAAGGAAAGCAGCAATGGAACTGACAGATTGGACTGTTTGGTTCCCAAATGATACTTGAAATGGTCTCTTTAAGTCAACCGAATAGGCAATAATTAAAAGGCCGATATTTTACGTGACTTCTCCAATTAACAACACGGGCCAATTAAAGAGATGGTTCGGAAAAGGGGGATTTGTATTTGTTGATTTCCAGAGCGAATCTGAAACAGATGTTGTTACTGTAATAATTTAAATAAAACCAAGTTAGGTTTTAATGGCACAATGCATATAAGGTAAATACCAATTTTGGATAAATGGCTAATCCGGGTTTCCTTTCTCTGATGGTTAAATTCAGTTCATAGAATCACAGATAAATCCTTCATAGAAACAAATTTACCTTCAAGGCAGGACTGCCGTGAAACTCGTATTTCCTTTGTCGTGATATGTTGTAATGTTACTATATAAATATAATAAAATATTGAAATTCATATTCATGGTAGATAGGTATTTGATACTCTGAGTATTAATCAGGTATATTTCCGTAAGTGTATATTAGAATACAATTTAAGCAAATTAATTTGCGAAATGGGAATGAATCTGAATGTATTAATAATATCATTATAATAAAAATTAATAATATTTTGAATATTTGGCTGTTCCCAAATGATTCTAATACCGAATGTTTTGCTTTGGTAAAGGGAATGTTAATGTGAAGATTTAGTATCTAAGATACCCAGAGTAGCAAACACCTATCTACCATGAATATGAATCAGCCGGTATATTTCACGTTCCAATTAGCACACGATGATTGGTATTAAAGACAAGCTTGATGCCACAATTAAACCAGGAATAAATTTAAACTCTGCAATCCCCTGAGCACATTTACTGCGTGATTTGTGGAATTTACCGGAATCGGAAATACTCTTGGGTAATGTTAATACACTTGCATCTTTTAAAATTCCGTTCATCAATGACATACCTTCAGCGAGGCTGTTTAAACTCAGTAATCAATTTGAAATCTAGATTAGTTGGTGACAAGCACCGGGAACAATATGCAGATAAAATGGGATGTAAACATTCCTCGATGAATCCTATTCAAAGTTTACCTCTTAAGGAAACTGATTATAACATGAATGTGCATTTCTTCTGGATTATCCTCCTCTCACATCAGAACTAAATCCCATTATTGAAAACAGTCCTCCTTTTCACTTCCGTTAACATCGCATTTTATATTCTTACTGAAGACTACAACAAGTCGCCGACTATCTATATCCCTAGGCACTTTTTCAACCCCTGTCCTTGCGACTCTGTGACTGAAGGCATCCAACGCTCACAGTTGCTGCGGGATCAGCATATCTCATTATCATCACAGCCTTAATAATGAGAGTTGGAGATTTAAATGCGATTACATCAAACCTCCCCAAACTTCGGCTCATTTATTTCATTGTAATACATTTATAGAAGCGATTTTTGTAAAATTGTTCGTGTAGTGCTAGATTGGAAGAGATATAAATCAGATGACAGGTAGGTGAATGGCTAAGTGGACACCCTTTTGCATTTGTCTGAAGTGTATACGTATAATTGCTAACTACAGAGATAACATTCAAATGTATTACTTATGACTGCACATGTACATGTTCTTGTTTATCACTGTGTGTGTATATATATAGATATATAAATGCCCAGTATACATATATATAAATGCCCACACACAGCAATTAGCGAACATGAAACGCATCCTTCAGTGCCAGGACAATAGAAAGTATTTTCAAATATGTTTTTTAAAGAAACGATGACTATCGCATAAAAGTTTACTTTCCATCTGAAACGCCGTACAGGTATTAAGACAAGGAAAATCACGTGGTCAGCCCTGCCATTTGATCAGTACCTGCGCTGTGTTTAGGGAATGTAACGCAACAACTGGCGTTATTTGGAGAGTTATTTGTCCATTCTTACTTGAGGTGATAAAGTTTCAAATAACTTGACAGAAGATATCTACAGTGCACACAAACCGGGTTAATGATGCAGTAATTGTAATAGTCACTTGCAGAAGCAAAGACATCCACGTATATATGATACGCGCATAAAAAAGTGGTAATAGTGATTTTCAAATTGCCCATATATTTGATACGATGGTGGTTAGGCCGTCTAAAATCTATTGCTCTCATATCGTACATAAGGTTTACTCTGCTGGCAAATAATCAATCAATTTGATTTTAAGCATTGCCATGCATATCGAGACGTTCTAGAACCCCAGAACTAACCAAACATGCTTGAACTAGATGATCTTACCTTCTCTACATATCCAACGCATTTTTTTTGGCGTTCAGAACAAAGGTACACGCTCTTTGATTTTTAAAGTTAGGTCGCATTTATTAGTATTCATGTCGGTTAGTAAATGGCATAATATATATCAAGGTTTGTTAATAGCTAAGTAATTAACCAGTCCTCTGCTTAAAGATGCCATATGGAAGAGGGTGTTTAGTTTGACCTGAAATATACCATTTGGACGATAATGGGTCATTTTCATTATAAATTTAGAAAGTTTTAGTAACAAATAAGGAAAATAAATAAATACATAAACTCGATTATTGAATGAAGACATATTTCTAATGGCTTACTTTAAAAAAACTCTGTTATCAGAACAGAAAACAAAACCTGTAGTTTTCTCCAATTATTCCTGTTTTCCTGTGTTACAATATTTTACCATGTTTCTTTGCCCGATTGCTAATCTAGATAACAGATCTCACAGACTGTTTAACCTGAAAGGTTTAATAGGTTGTTCTGACTCATCCATTTAAAATGAGTTATGCTGTAAAACTATAAGTTTTTTTTCCAAACCGAAATAACCTTAAGACACAGGCATGGAACAAAATGTTTCTAATAACAGTGTGTCAATCGCATAATTTTCTTACAGCAAAATGCTAGCGATAATTTCTTTCACATTTATCTGACTATATCTTGATAAGAACCAGGATTTGGAGGGCGATTTATGGCGCTCCGCACTCCGCCCCGAACACAAAAAAAAATTAAAAATCATTTCTATCCACACAAAATTTAAAAGGTAACTATGTAATTTACTACCAGACTGAATAAGGGAAACACTGAAGGTAATTAATGCCAAATGCAAGGAATTAATACTTTATGAATTTGGTGCAGTGCACAACTCTTTCTAAAAATAGCAACGGGATTTAATGCGATTTAATATTAAATTCATGTATACAATAGTTAAAAACTAAAATGCGATTGCACTGCCAGAGGCAACGTTTCCAGAAGAAAGGTTGAATTCACTGTCCAGCTCCTTCTCAGATTACATAATCCGTTCCAACATGTCTGGAAAGACTGGCTCCACAAAAATCAGAAGGACTTTTAACGGGAGATCGTCTACAGCATCAACAAAATGTTTTCTTTTGTCGGGGGAAAGAAAACTACCAAGCTAATTTACTCTCGCTGCACAGTGCATTGCATCACTATATGTTCGTTACAGAAAAGAACTTGCGGGTTTATCGTCTATGGATAGAAATTCCAGCATTGTTTATGTTCATTGTCCCTCCCACGTGTTTGAAGCAACCAGTTTAGATTAAATCTGATTGTTTGACCCTTTCTGAGATCTTTACTTGAAGAGTGCATGCATTTGATTTATTTAACTATGGTAACCCAATGGCACTACGTAGACTGTTACAATGGGGCCCCTGGAGAACTGGGGATTATTCAGTTAAAGATGCCGTTCTAGACACAAGAGATTAATCGTCCCGTCCCCATTTCTTGGCTATATTTATACTGCGCCTAATAATCTGCGATCCTTACTGATCCAGAACTGATTTTGACTTGGAAAAACCTAATTTTATTGACGGGCTGTCAACGCAGTCTTCAGGATACTGGACGGAGTTCTGGGATCTACATTCACATCAGTGCGCATATCTTCCCTCAGTGCGTTACATTTTAAGTGTTTTCAGAGCGCCAGACTGGGCGTTCGAAACATTTAAAGTACAGTAACTATGTCTTGGTTCTTGAAGAGTACAGTAGATCTGAGACACCTTGGAATACTTACCAAGATCATTTTGACATTGACAGCCTGCATCGTAAATTTGTTCACTCGCCACAGGCCGTTCGGGCCGAAGTCTGATCAGTATTGGAACAGAGATCCTGACGGCATAATTCGGTATTCTGCAGCAACGCTTTGGTATATAATTCAACATCTGTACACATTATATTTTACTGATAATGCAACGGAATATTTGGGAGGACGCAGATCTTTATTCTGATCAGAATAACTCGATCGATCATCCTGCCCACTTTATAATCATTACTCTTAATTGGCAAATGAGATAAACATAATCCTCTAGCATTTGAATCGAACCTCCAGGTTACGCACTTTCCAGTGCTGTAGTTTAACCCCATATTGCTCATTTTAGATACATCAGTAAATGGTACTCCAAAGAATCACAGCTGCCGTCTCCACTCACCTTGTAATACAAATCGAGCAAGAATGGAACACCAATTCCCTTTCTACGTCTGAATTATTTTGTGCAAATAAATACACATGCAATTTCATGCTTCGGTAAATATAATCGCCTATTTCAAGTTGAATACAAAATTAGCTAGCTTTGAAAACCCACTGAAAACCAAATTTCGGTGGGTGTCTTAAATGGGCGGAATTAAACATCTTACTGTATTCAATAAACATCTCTATAATCAAGGTTTTCTACCTCCGTAACACATCGAACATGGATTTTAAACTAATTATGCTCATATTTTTTTTAATTTGAAAAGAAAGTTCTAAACTGTTAAAGATCACGTTTCAATCTCAGCAAATGTGTTTCAGAGAAAGGTTTGACAAATCCTATTAATCTGCGTAATCCGGAGCTGCTCATTTATAAACTGCACCATCCCTGGAATTACTGCGAAATCCCGCTCCCACTATTGTTGCTCCATCAAAACTGCTTAAAACCTATTTTTGCCAAGAAATTAGTGACGACCACTGCTTTATTTGAAAATCCCAATTTTACATTCTGTAGTGAAACATGTTTACTGGAAATTAAGACATGCTTGGATCAATTATTTCTTCAACCTAATACATACTTCATATCAATATTGTTAGTTTTAAAATGATCAGGGCAAAGAAAACCACACGAGTCCAATCATGTGCTTCAGGATTTATATTCCCATTAACTCGTGGTGCCCAGGTTATAACGTGCAACAAGGGCTTTCTTATCTCTTTTTGGACAATGCGAACATAATTGAGCTATACACTGAAAACAATACTTGGCAGCAACCCCCGGAATGGCTCAGGTCATAACCCGACAGCTTCGGATTGCGCATTTATCAAACCTTATTCCATAACGTTTTTTGCTGAGATGGGAAACATTAACTTTAATTTTAAAATGCTGCATTAGTCACTGAGATAAAAAAATGTTTAAACTCTCATTCTGATGTGCTGCGGGGGTGGAAAACCTTGATTACGTGGAGTACTTGCTATATATCGTGCTTAAACCCACCCATTTAAGGGCTAATGCTTACCATTATATTGGTATACAGCTAATTGAAAAGTGTCAGCCGAGCGAACAGAGCCACTTTCTCTCCGTAGATGATACAGTTCCATGCAAATATAAATTCACCCCTTATACGGATGGCGTGCGATGTACAAGATCTTTTTGTGTTCCTATTTTCTTTGCACCCAATTCCATAAAACAATTTCACAGAAGAGGATTTTATTTCAACCTGGCAACATGTTATCAGTCATTTCAAACCTAGTACCGAATTTAAAACCAGCTTGGGCACTGGGTGGAAGGCTCCTCGCTGATGAATATTGAAGACAAGAATGAAGTGAGAGTTTAAGGATCCTAATTTGGGTAGGATCAATACCAATCGCCGTGGCGTTGAAACCCATTGCAATAAACCTTAAATAATTCCCAAGTTATTGGCATAATTGGACGACTTCGTGTAGAGAGGCCACGAGGATGGATGGTGTGTGAAATGGAAATGCAGTAGGGGGTGTTCTTTTGAGGCTGTTAGTTAAGGAATAGTTCTGAAACAGTTCAGAAGATGAAGTGCACTATATACTACCCAGGGAGTGCTTAAAATAATTGCTGGCTACTAAAATGGAAAAGGATTATTCCTCAACTAAGTCGTTTCTAAGCTCTCAATGAACTTGCAAGCAAACAAACGTGCTAATTCCATACATTTACCTTTAAAATTAATGCAAAATCTTGAATCCATCCAGTTCAGTGAGCTAGGCAAGAATGAAATCCGGAAATCCTTTTTCCACATACTGGCAGTAGAAATCTAGAATTCCTAAGCCTAAAATGTTATGTATATCAGGTCAACAATAGAGCACAAGTAGCTAAATAGATTTGAGGTACAATCAGTCATGATCTTACAACAGGGAATAAAGCCATGGCTGAATGATTGACTTCAGTTCTAATGATTTGATGAAGTGATATAATGACTATGTTAATGGAATAGCAATTCAGTTGGCCTGGACTAATAAACCAGGAAATGAGTTCAAATCCCAACATGACAATTTGGGAATTTGACTTAAATAGTAAAAAAAAAGTAAAAAGATATTTGTAAAAGTGATAATCAAGCAGTTGACGTCGAATCTTTACTGCTTCTCTGATGTTCTTAACTAGTCCAGATTATTTGTGACTGCAATGTCACACCAACATGATATGCTCTTAACCACATTATGATGATTATTAAACCATTCTGCAATATAAAGCTGCTACAACTGCCTTTTTCCAGGGCAAACATGTTTCTTTTCAGTAATGCCCATACCCTAACAATGAACTAATATAAATAGTTTCATTATACCATTAGAGAATTGATTTGTCTTTTTTAGTGCACTATTTGGCAAGACCATGGAAATATTTGAAAACATCTGAGGATTTTACTGGAAGCATTGGCCTAACAGGGAGTCAGCATAGATCAGTGAGCAGAGGAGAAATGAGTAAACATAATTTGATGCGCATTAGAAACGGGCAGTAGCATTTTGAATGACTTCAAGTTTACAGAGAAGTAAATAGTGCTTTGGAATGGAGGTGATAGTTTCAACAACAGAAGAGCTGAATCAAGTTGTGTTACAGAAGTAAAACTAAGCAGACTTAATGTACCTATGGATACACAGTCCAATCATACCTCTGGGTTGAAAATGGCACTAGTTGTGATCCACCTGGTTAAATTCAGACAGTGATTAGGGATAGAGATCAGAATCAGATCTATTATCATGGACATATGATGTGAATTTGTGGATTTGTGGCAGCAGTACAGTGCAAAGACATAAAAATCTATAAATTACAAAAACATGGTGCAATAAAAGGAATAATGAGGTAGTATTCATGGACCATTTAGAAATGGTGGAGAGGAAGAAGCTGTTCCTAAATCATTGAATGTGGGTCTTCAGGCTCCTGTATCTTCTCCCTGATGTAGTAACGAGAAGAGGACATGTCCTGGATGGTGAGGGTCCTTAATGATGGGAGCTTCCTTCTTGAGGCACTGCCTCTTGAAGATGTCCTCAGTGGTGGGGAGGGTTGTACCCATGATGGAGCTGGCTGAGTCTATAACCTCCTGCAGCCTCTTGCGATTCTGTGCATTGGATCCTCCACACCAGGCTGTGATGCAACCAGTCAGAATGCTCTCTCACCGTACATCTATAGAAATTTGTAAAAGTCTTTGGTGACATAATCTCCTCCAGTGGAGCCACTGGTGTGCCTTCTTTGTAATTGCATGAATGTGTTGGGCCCAAGATAGATCCTTTGAGTAGTTGATGCTCAGGAACTTGAAGCTGCTCACCCTTTCCACCGCTGACCCCTCAATGAGGACTGGTGTGTGTTCTCCTGACTTCCTCTTCCTGCAGTCCACAATCAATTCCTTAGTCTTGCTGACATTGAGTGCGAGGTTGTTGTTGGAACACCACTCAACCAGCCGATCTATCTCACTCCTGTACGCCTCCTCATTGCCATCTGAGATTCTACCAACAACAGTGGTGTCATTAGCAAATTTATAGATGGCCTTTGAGCTGTGCTTAGCCATACAGTCATGAGTGCAGAGAGAGTAGAGCAGTGGGCTAAGCATGCACCCATGAGGTGCACCTGTGTCTAGGAGATATTATTATCGATCCCCACTGACTATGGTTTCCCAATAAGGGAGTCGAGGATCCACTTGCAGAGGGAGGTAGAGGCCCAGGTTTTGAAGCTTGGTTATCAGTACTGAGGGAATGATGGTGTTGAACGCCAAGCTGTAATCAATAAATAGTAGCCTGATGTATGTCTTCCAGTTGTCTAGGTGCTCCAGAGTGGAGAGCCAGTGAGATTGCGTCTGCTGTAGACTTGTGGCAGCAGGCGAATTGCAGGAGGTCCAGGTCCTTGCAAAGGTAGTTAGGAAAAGTAAGTGGTAAAAAGGACAAAAGGAGGCTATAAAAGGGGTAATATGCATGAGTTGAGTGTTCACAAACATGTGGCAAATGGAGTACAACTTGGAAAAATATGACATCGCCTATACATTATGTGTGGGAGTGCCATAGTTGGAGTACCATGTATGGTACTGTTCTCCTTATTTAAGGAATGTTACTGCCTTGGAAGCAGTTCAGAGAAGTTGACTACACTAATATTTGGAATGGCAAGGTTGTCTTTAAAGTTAGAGAGGCTAAATTTGTATCTGCTGGCATTTAGAAGAATGGCAGGGGACTTGACTGAAACAGGAGATGCCGTGCAGTTGTCTCTTTGTACCTGGGGTGAAGATGTTTCCCCTTGGAGACACTAGAAACATTTAAATATAAGGGGTTGACCATTTAAGGCAGATGAGTTTTTTTTCAGAGGGTCATAAGTCCCTAGAATTCTTCCAAATAAGCAGAATCTTTGAATATTTTTAAGGCAGAGGTAAAAAGGTTACCATAGGCAGACAGGAATGTGAAATTGAGGTTACAATCTGATCAGCCATGATCTTCTGAAATACAAATCAGGCTTGGGGGTCTGAGTAGCCTATTCCTAATCAGTATGGGACGGATTTGAGGAGTTAATTGAGGCAAGAAGGCCAAGTTCCAGATTTTTGAATGGAGTAATTGATTCGAAGACAATGCTGGAGAGGGAGGGGCAAACAAACCATTAGAAATTCCATATTTTATTCTCGCACTGTATTTAACTGGAAAATAAAGTCAAACATAACGAAGTTTAAAAAAAAAGGGCAAGGTGCAAGAATAACAACATGCAGCTCCATGGATTAAAAAAATTGTGGTTACTTTTAATGTTTTTGTAAAATTTGGCTAGAAGAATGGTGGTTAATATGCTAAACAGAAGTCTTTCTTTAGAGATTAAGTAATCAATGATCTAAAGCCTCTCTAAGTAATTAAAACAACTTTTTCAAACAGTCCTTTGAGAATTCTGTGCCTGTGAGGAGAAAGAGATAAAAAGGGAAAACTGGAACATGGGTGAGGACAAACTATTTAAAAGGAAAAGTGCTACCCTGGGGTTGAGATTAGAAATCCCAGAGGATAGTTTAAAAAATGAGATAAGATGACTGGCTGCTGTGAGGATCATATTGTGCATATTTATGTAAAGCCATATGGATCGAGTTCAGTTCAATGACAGGGGCCATTCAACTTGTTCACAGTGAAATAAAGCAGATTAATACTTTGCATTTGACCACATCTTGTCATTGCTTGGTCCACATTTGATATTGAAGGGCTAATTATGTGTATGACCCAGATATTTCATTTGGGTCACAAGTGAATATTATATACACAGCCTTGAGTATCATCTAAAGTAGATGTAGGCTAGTTAAATCAACTCTTTAAAATTTAGCCCATTTAATGGATGAATACCACTGAACCTGTAACTACAGCAGAACTTGATCTCTTCTTGTTCCTGGTGAATTGTACCTGGCCTGAGACTTGAACTTCATTTGCTGCCAGGTGAACATAGCTGCCTACAAAAAGGTCTGGTTAGTTCATATGAATTTCATTCTTTGGCCATTAATAATCTTGAAAATTAGTCAAGCAATTCAGTTTAGAGCATAAAAGTGAACTTTTGAGATCCTGCAATGTTGTAAAATTATACTAAGGGGCAGAGATCTGAGAAGCCACAGCTTCTGGATCACAAAGCATAATCTTTCTTTTTACATTCATTTATTGACATCCGTTCATCACTGGTAAGGCCAGTATTTATTGCCCATTCCTAAATGTGCTCAAGGTGGTGGTGATGGTTAACTGCCTTCTTGAGCCACTGCAGTACCTCTGGTTTAGGTACTCTATATCCAATGCTCAGAGACTTCTCACAGAGTCAGTTATACAGCATGCAATAGGCCCTTCAGCCTAACTCATCTGTGGCCACCAAGATTCCCATCAAAGCTAGTCCCATATGCCTATGCTTGGCCCATATCCCTCCAAACCTTTCTTACTCATGCACCAGCCCAAGAACCTTGTAAATGTTGTTAATGTACTTGCCCCAACCACTTCCTCTGGCAGCTCATTCCATATACTGACCACTTTCTGGGTGAAAAAGTTGCCCCTCAGGTTCCTATTAAATCTCTGCCCTCTCACCTTAAACCTATGCCCTATAATTCTTGATTCCCCAACCCTGGGGAAAAAAAAAATGTTTACCAAATCACCACCGGAGGTGAGGAACAGGAGAGAGCCATGGATAGAAAAGCCACTGTTGATTGCTTTGGCAATTATTAGATAGCTCAAAAGGAGAATGAATTATTTTTAGAAAAATTATGAAGTACTACATTTCTTTGTTAGCTAAGATATAGATTACAATTCACTTGCACCCTTGATTGGAAATGCAATTTTGCCAGTTGTTCCAGAAAACAACGTTTTCTATGCATCTTAAATGGAGACAAATGATCAAAATCAACATGCCAACTTAATTATTTAAGAATAATACAAATGATAGAACAAAATCTATTGTAAAACAGGTGTGTAAAATTCTCAGAGATCCTATATGGGGAAATCAGAAGAGCATCATTGGTATGGAATGGCAATGGAAAATTAAGTGAGTGAGCTCCTGGAACATAATTAAATGAAACTGGCAATTGGCACTTACTAAAATGTGTTGTATCAATCAATATTAATCTAAAGAAACTCAAAGTCCCCAAACAATCCAAATGTACTTTTAATTCATTCTAGACCCACATTTAAAATAAAACCCATTTAAGGTGTGTACCTGCTTGATTCATATTCCTGGGGGTGCTTCAAAGTAGGGGCATCCATATTGCCAAGAACAGAACGCAAGCTTTTGTTCGGTAGGGAAGAAATGACAATTTGGAGATTGGACTTTCAATTGAAGGTCAGATCAAAACAGAAGCTTTGTGAAAAGAGTACAGAGAGAGGAATAAGATTAATAGGTCACTAATCGAAGTTGCTGAGCACTTGACTTGACCTCAAATTTGGAAAGGTATTGGTGGAAAACAAATCAAGGGATTTTTCTAAATTTCACACAGTGATTCCTGCTACAAGACAATAATTTGCACAGAACTTAAGGAGTTCTTCTTTAAGTCAGGCAAATGGTGGTTCAGGATGAGCCATCAACTAGAGTCAGGCCACCAGTTCGCATCAAAATTGAAAGGCATTCTTACATCTGTAAATCTGATGAAACCATGTTTTAGCTTTAGTTTGAACTCTGACAATACCAAGGGACAATTGTGAAAAGTATCAAATGGATATTTGCATGTGTGGAAATGTTAAACCAAGTCAATTTAAAAAATATATTTTGTGGGCAAAAACCAAACAGAATCGTACTTTGGGACCTAAGAACAATATACATTTTAAACTACAAGAATTGCAGAACCATTAATTTGTAACTGCAGGTCAATTTTGAATCAATGTATCAATAAAGTAATACAGAAAAATATTGGTTCTTAAGTGAGCAAACTCAGTACATGTATAAATGCAACATATCACGTATACATTCTCCAACTAATTGGTATAGCTTTATCATCCACTTTAAGTCTAAGGGTTTAGGAACAAATATGCACGTTTTTAATATTTTGTTACAGCAACACATGGTGATATGAATAACATGCATTAAAGGAGGATTAATGGTGATAATGCAAAATCAGAAGTTGTCTGAGTCACCAAATGCAAAGGCTTTATATAAACTTCATGGACATTTTAGTGGAATCGAATTGATGGAATTTGTATTTCTAAGGTCTGCAAAATAGCTTTTTTTCCCCCCCCAAATATCTAGTTCATTGTTGCTCCCTTCTAATTTGGTTATGGTATATGGTCGAACCTTATATAAAAAAGACACCTGCAGTAATGATCAAGTCTTAGTGTATTAATGTAAATTTTGTAACAATCCACTACTGTAATAAAACTTTAACAATCATTTGTTAACGTTTAAAAGTTTGAAAAAAATGCTGATAGATTAGTAATCAATTGATCAAGAATTACATAAAGTGTTGCTAATCTTTGATAAATTCTATAAGGCATAATCTGGAATTTTTTTAAATAAAGAAAAATGCATGCATGCATAAATTGGTAACAGATAACAATAAATTTCAAGAAATAAATGACAATAGTATGTCTATGCTTTCTTTTAAGAAAATTGCATAAAATTGGGAGGTCCTTTAACCAGTCTCAACAACTTGTCTGGTTACATTTGATACAGTCATTTGGAAGAACTATATTGCACAAATCATAGTTTACAGAAATGTAGTGTGATCAAATAATTTAATCAAATGAAGGAAAACTTGTAAAGTGCCTCAAGTTTCAGGTCACCCTTCTGGCCCATATATCATTGATTATTATTTTTTTTTCACCCAAAACCTAATTCTGTTCAAAGATTGAACTGTTAATAAAATATAGGAAATTACAATAAAAAGTGCTTCACAAATTCTTTTAAATGGTTTGAGTTCAGTTCCCAACGGATTGACAATATTATGGAAGTTGGCATCAATTTTACCCAAATTTACTTTTGGAACACCAACATACATATTCAAGTTATAGCAAGTGTCTGGATCTTCTCTGGAGCTCTCTGATTCAATTCTCAGCTTCTTGAATTTTAAATGAGTCCTTTGAATTTTTCCTGCCTGTGTCACAAGTAGCAGTGCCCTCTGCTTCCTTTTCAGTTTGTTTAAGTGTATGACTCTGGCTGCCCCCCTCTTGAATAGTCTGCTTTGATGATTCTTCACTTCCTGCATTGGTCTGATCAGATGCCTTGGCTAGTTCTTGCCTTTGCAACATGTTTTCCACTTCAATCTCTAGTTCTAGTTGCTCCTCATCTGCCTCCATTTCCAACTGCTGCATCAGCTCCTCCAGCTTCTTAGCTTTGCGTAGTTCATTCTGCTGGATTATGGCACACAAGTGTTCGGTCAGCTGCTCCTTCAGTTCAATTTTCTTGTGTAGATCCAGCTTAGCTGCAACATATTCCACCTCTGCTTTATCATACCTCTTCCTGAGGGCCAGGAAAGGACATACAATGAGCAAGATGCACTTTATTCTCTGTTTAGGCAATATTGTGGAAATATCATCTAAAGGTATTAAAACAGTTGCATTGAAATGCAAAGGGGCTGTGAATATTTCTTTTGCTAGGAGCCCTAACTGATCTTCCTCCGCAGGTTACAGCAAAATTAACCAATACCAGTAGGCCACCATGAGCCTCTCGTAAATCAACATGGATGGTCATTGTTTCATTAGCTGGCATGCCAAAGCCTGTCCATCACTGTGCTGTATACAGGAGTGGTAATAATGTCCATCTTTCAAATTAATTCTTCTGCACTCTCCAGTGATACAGCAGGGTCTTAAACTCAGCATTAGCTTAGAATTGCTTGTGACAACAATATATAATAGAGCAGTATTTGTGTTCTTGAAAATCTTTCGGATGAACAAAGCCTTTCACTGTTTAAAAATGTGATAATAGAAATTAAGGACAGTACAAATGCAAGGACAGTATCCTGTTAAACAAACGAAGCCCTCAACCCTATTCTCTAATCCCAAAACCACCGACCACATAAATGCAATATTGTGCTGATAACAAGTACAAGGATCCTTAATGTTAAAGCATTTAAAAGGAGAATGAACAGACCTGCAGTGAGTTGTCAAATTATAACAAAGAAACAGGTCATTCTGTGCATCTGTTCTTGGTTGCCATTTATACCCCACTTGAGCCTACTCTGATCCTCTTCATCCTATCCTCCTGATGTGCTAATTATAGTTTTCCGTCCATGCTATGGACCTCTGCTGCTCCTTGTGGTAACATGCTGCATATACTTAATACATCAGTCCTCCAAAAGTGCATTACCTCACACTTATCAGGATTAAATTCCATCTGTCACTGATCTACCCTTCTTACTAAATGATCAATATTATCCTGTAGTCACCAACTATCCTCCTCACTTCCAACATTACTGACTTCTGTGTCATCTGCAAACTTATTAAGCCCTCTACATTCATATCTGAATTGTTAGTGTGAAGGAGTCCCAGCATTGATCCCTGTGGTACACCACTAATTAGAGGATTCTAATTATAAAAGCAACTCTCCACCATCACCCTGTGCCTCCTATTGCCAAGCCAATTTTAGATCCAATTTGCTCTGTATTCCATGAGGTACCAGTCTCCCATGTGGGACCTTGACAAGGTCTACCTGAAGTCCATGTAGACTACATCAACCAAATTGCCCTCATCAATACATTTTGTTACCACTTTGAAAAACTCAGTCACATTGGTCAAACATGATAATCCCGAACAAAACTATGCTGACCATCTTTGATTAATCTCTGCCTTTCCAAGTTCAGAATAATCCTATCCCTCAAATTTTTTCCCCCAATGATTTACTCAAAGGCCTGTAATTATCCGGCTTATCCCTGCTACTCTTCCTGAATAAGGGTACCGTATTTTCTGTCCTTCAGTACTTGGCACCTCACCATTGGCCAGCAAAGATTTAAAAATCTGACAGGTGGTAGCAATCTCCTCGCTTGCCTCTCATAGCAGCCTGGAATACATCTTATAAGGTCCTGGCGATTTATCCATTTGTAAGCCCACTAAGATGTCTGATACTGCCTTTTTAATGGTAGCACATTCTAGAATTTCTTCACCCCACTCTGAGAATTCTCCAACTACAATGATGTGCTCCTCAGTGTATACAGTTGACAAGAATTCATTTACGACCTCACTGATGTCCTCTACCTCCATGCAGATTGCCATTTTGTTCCCTTATGGATCCTACTCTTTCTCCGGTTACCCTCTTGCCCTTAACATACTTATAAAATGCTTTGCAATTTTCCTTAATTTTGTCTGCCAGAGGTATTCTGTGCTCCCTCATTGCTCTCCTAATTTAACTTCCTACACTTTCTATACTCTTAAAAGGCCTCCCATGTTTTAAGCCCTCTAAAAACTGCCATTTACTACTTTTTAATTCACTTTATCCAGTAGTGCACCATCTCTTTCATCATTACTTTGTGTTACTCCCTGTCATAAATTTCCCTTTTTGTTCCCATCCCCTCTGCTTGCCTCCCCTCTTCACCTTTAAACAGTTTATTCCCAGTTCTGGATAGCCTAAAATAAAACCTATTTCTCCCTCATAGATGTTGCCTGACCGAAGTGAAAGTAGTAAAATAAAAGAAAAATGCTGGCCAATACTCAGTGATGAGTGTAGCTCGAGATCCCTTTGCTCCTCCACCTAGATTATCCAAGCAATATGCAGCCTCATTCTTCCCACCAAAATGCACTACCTCAAATTTAATTACCCTGAAAATAATTGCCTTTTAAACATCAATTTGACAAGTCTGTTAATGTCATCTTGTATTTCGTCACATTCTTCCTCTATATTAACCATACCTCCCAAATAAGCAATGTCTAAATATTTAGGAGCATACTCGCAAGTCTTACTCAAAAGGTCCAAATCTCTGGTGAGGGGCAAACAGTGGGGACACATTTTTGCTGGTTAAAAGATTTTATTTAAATGCCAGCTGGGGCAAAGGGTGCACCATATGAACTCCTGCTGTTTCTTACTTTCACTGGGATTCACTATGTGATGTATTATTTTTGTAAGGAGCTGCAGTTTTATTTCTCAACACAGCAAATTGGCTCAATGGAATCACTATCAGAGAGTTCATAAATAATATACTTTTTGTTTTACAAAATTATGGTTATTAGTGACATTGTAAAATCAAGCCTCGTTTGCCATAAATAACTAATATTTTGGTTGCTTGGGCTCATTTTATCATTCGGGTCTTATGCAAATCCATGTTTAAAATCTGGAAAACAAAACAGGCAGAGTTTTGTTTTTATATCTATACCAAAATATATACAAGTATGTGCTTGGATTGTAAAGTTTATCAAGACTTCTGCTGCAGGACCAACACAAATACTTTCATAATAAATTTATACCTGTTCCAAGTGTAAGATTTGCATAGAATTTTCCATTTCTTTTAAATTTCTAATCCAAATGTAGTGCTTTTTAAGTAGTTTTGTTTTCAAAAGTGTTCAGCAAACAACTTACTCCGCAGTCAAATGTCCACCTAAGATAGTAATACATTTTAATAACCTATAATCATTGCTGGATGAAATATTTATTTTGGTCATGTTTAGGTTAACTCAGTGACTCAATGTGCAAAAGAATATGAAAATAATTTCCTGGCAAATCACAAAAATTAAGATTCATCAGTAGTTGATAACTACTCAATCCTTTTAAATATTGCAAACCAAAACACAATTGCGGGTGGTTCAGTGGGAAATGCAGTTAGCTGATATTAGCCAAGGATAGAATTGCATTCAGAAATTAAGTAAAAGACGTGCCAACTATTGATTCAATGACACCTAAAATTAATTACCTGAACAGTGGTCAACATCACCATTACCTGGATATCAGACTAGTAGTGGGTTGTCCCTTAAAATGTATATATATTCTTACTTAGCCTGATAATATTCCCAACTGGACTGTTCAATCCGATTCCGGAGGACATTAACACCATTCGATAATAAGTCATCCAAATTCTGAAGCTCCTTTTGGATATGCTTTAGTTTCACAGTTTCTGCCATGGTTCGCTTAGACCTAGGAGGAGTACAACTGGTCAGGAAGGCACACTGTATATCGGCACTGACAATTTGTCACAATGTTCTTTAAAAAGAACTTACTTACATTTAACTTAAACTCTAGATGTAGCCAAAGAAAATAGTTACACTTTAAAATTCATTATATTAATGTATACTCAACACTGTCACTAAGTTAAATGAGATAAATATAAAAACACACACATTAGTTTTCATTTTGCATTTCACTCATCAGAAGGGAATAACTCCTTCACTTAGATATGGGCACATTTGTTAATCTCCCTTCTGTACCATAGGCAAGTGTTCATTCTTCATGGGACCTTTCACTTCAAAAATTACAAACCTCTCCGAATAGAGGAAAGTGCAGCTTATCCAGACTTTGTTGATAGTGACCAAATAGATTTCCTTTGTTGATCAGTGATTTCAATAAACTACAGTACTTAAGTGCCATCCATAGAAAAAATGTGACACTGTGTAGTCCAAAAACTAATGACAGCTGAGGAAGTCAACATATTCTGTCAGCAGTATTCCACACCTTTCTGCAATGGCCTTCGACAGAAGCGCCTTCTTGCGTTTATTCTTCTCTTCCATTAATCGCTGCTCTAGCTGCAGCTGTTCTAGCCGTGATCTCTCACGCCTGCAGAGAAACAATAATATTGAAGAAACATCATAGAAGTCAAACTCACTACCTATAAAATAATATACAACACAACACAGCCTGATGTTCAAACTAGTAACAAGATCAAACAGACTGTGTACTATCATTTTTTAAAAAAAGCAATATGAATAGTTTAAGTACAGGGAAAATTCAGCTGCCCGTCCTTTTTTCTTCATAAATGTTATCTTCAATTAACAACATTTTTGTTTTCATTGCAAACTGGTCAGCCACTGCTTTAGCAGTTTATACCACTTTCCACTAAAAATGTTTAAATAACTATGAAACAGGTTGCATACATCAGGTATGCATTTGATAGCATACAAAAGCTTATGGGCAATCTAAATAATGAATTTATGAGTAAATGTGGGTTTAGGTAGACAGATCCTCTAGTGGAACCCAGAACAAGGGGGAGGGGGAATAACCTTCATTTTAGATCCGAAAAATCAGAAACCAGTTCTTTACATGGCAAGAGGTAGAGTTGGCCTACTTGAGGCTAGATTAATTCACAATTCCAAAACTGAGATTGTATGGATTTGTACAAAGTTTCAGAAACCAAGGCATGCTAAACAAAATCAAGATAATGATCAGCTGTGATCTAACTGGATGGTAGAAAAGGCATAAGAAGCTGAATATCTTCTCCTGTATCTACATTAGAATGAGGCAGAATAGATGCTTCATTGCCTAATGTTTCTTATTACTTTTCCCAAGGGGGAGCTGCATTGAATAACACCAATTCCAAGATGGCAGCAAAGGTATCTAAGCACCATTTCTAATAATTATTTCTAGACTTACTAACAATTCCACCCCTTTGACCTGTTCTGTCGATAACTCTTTAACTGAGGAATCCTGGAATGTACATGATGCTTTGGCTCCAGGTTTGTCCATTTCTTTCTGACAGCTTTCTTCAGTTGCAGTTAATTGTTTATTAGCCTCTTGTGCAATTGGCTTTGGTCCCAGCTCAGGTGCAGGGGGCTCTGCTGCTTGTGGAGGATTCATCTTTGGTTTGGCCAGTTGTTGTTCTGGAAGGATAAAAGGAACTTCATTGTGCCCATTTGTTTTGCGACAATGCTGGTTCAATGCCCTTTCCCTTTGGAGTTGCTGACGACTTTTGTTTGTTGATGGTGCTCGTCCAAATTTTTCTGGTTTTTCTAAGATCAAAGGATCTGGAAAATTAAATATTTTATAAAAAAAATTGATTCCATGCCATATGTATGACCAAAAGTGGATGATATACTCACATGCCTGTTGATATAATCAACCAAATACAAAGATAACTCTCATTTCCATACAAAATACTTTTAAATGTGTTGCAAAGCTTCATGCTTCCCACACATTGTATGTTAAGCATTTATTACACAATGTGGTCAAAATATTAAGGAACACAGGAAAAATCTAGAACATCATTTACCACATCAGTGCCTATAAGAAAAACACAGTCCTGATTAGACGCTGGACCATTTATGTTTATATGGCAAATCCTAAATTTACAATGAATGTGTTATTAGCAGATTAATATCCATGGTTACCACAATGTCTTGCATTACCTTGTTTAAATGTACCTTGGTTCCATTCTGAATTCACCCATACTAGTACTTTGCGGAGTTCAGTGTCCTCAGGAAAGAAAGCAGTAAAGAAATCAGCACCAGAAGGGGTCATTGTATATATACTAAATGTTGCTGTGCTGGGACTCTGGTGCAAAATCTTGCCCTCACCACTACTGTGTGGGGCACCAGGCTCAATACCCTGCCTTTCACTGCACTTTCAAAGTAAGGATTTGCTCCACAGCTCTGTGTTTCCCTACAGTAACAAGATCAACAGCCTGATGGGTCGCCATGCACAAGTCCCTGGACAACGTCACCCTCATCCTGATGACCACCTTCGTCTGCAGCTGCATCAGGCTGTGCGTGGAACCAAAGTACGTGGACACCAAGGTTCATTACATGCCGAGGTTCTACCTGTCCCCAGTGTTGCGAAGGATGGGCCTGGCCCTGTTGTCACGCAATGTCCCAGTCAGCTGGACGTTGCTGTACTTCCTGTCCTTTGTGGAAGAGTTCTTCCAGACCAACACCTTTGACCACAAATCCATCAGGCAGTGGTCAGCACAGAACATCCTGCAGACACTGCAGGAGAAGGATTCGATGGATACTGTGGGGTGGTTCCCTGAGCAGACTGTCCAGACCATCTGGCAGAACCCCTCATCGCCAGAACTCACCAACAAGCATCAAGACCTCGCTTGGCTGGCGGTGAGAGGGGCCCTCCCAGTCAGATCCTTCCAGCACGGCTAGAACATCACTCCCAGCGCGCGCTGCCCCCGGGAGGACTGCGCTGGGGACGAGACGGTCGCCCACCTCTTTACAGGCTGTGGGTTTGCAAGGAGGGTGTGGTGAAAGATGCAAGGGTCCTTGTCACAGTTCATCCCCAGCAGCTGCATAACAGAGGATTCTCTGATCTACGGGCTGTTCCCGGGGACACACACGGAGATGGACATCAACTGCTGCTGGAAGGTCATCAACTCGGTGAAAGACGCCCTTTGGTCTGCCCGAAACTTGTTAGTCTCCCAGCATGGCGAGATGTCCATTGGGGAATGCTGCCGACTGGCACGTTCCAGGCTGCAGGAGTACGTGCTGAGGGACGCACTGAAGCTGGGTGCAGCAAACGCAAGGGCTCGGTGGGGAAGGACTACAGTTTAGGGTTCTTCTGCCACTGGAGATAGAAGGATGGGGTCAGGCAAGGAAGCCCCTTAAATACTGTAAATTTGGATTGGGGTATCACCCCAGGGAGCCACACGAGTGGCATCGGTGCTGTGGTTTTTATAAAAAGGGTAACACTAATGATTGATCCACACACGAATGTAAAGGTTTGCACTGTTTTATTATAGTATATAGTTTGTTTTTTTATTATGAATAAAGTTTATTTTGGAATAAAACAAGATCAACGGCCAGTGATCAACATTAGCTTGTTACCATGGGGAAATCTCTGGGCTGGGGAGATCTTTGTAGCTGAACAGAGAGATGAGGAGACTTGTAAGCTATTCCCATAAATTCTACATTTAAAAGTGCTATTTTTATGTAAACAACTATAAACTAAAACCAGAGGAACCCATATTTCTTATTCGATTGCAACAGACGAACAGCAATGAAGAACAACACTCTGCATCCCCAAATGTGTGGGACCCTCCTCCACATGGGCCCTCAGAATGGTGGGCAAAGACTGAGAAAATATGTGCTTTTATTTGTTCTGCATTGTGGGTTGGAACAGTCAGGCAGTGGTGGTTGCGAGCCTTCTAAAGACCATGTAGTCCAAACACCACAGGCCTTCCAACACAATTTTAATGGGCTTCACGGATCATATGATAAGCCCATCATGCATGTGCCAGTTTTATGATACAACCATCCAATATAACCCACTTTCCAATTTTTAATGCTGGCCTGCAAATATTTTGCCTTCATTTACATATCCAATTTCCTTTTATAAGTAATTACTGAATCTGCTTCCAGCAATCTTGAGCATTGCATTCCAGATCACAACATGCTGCACACAAAGAATATTTCCTGCCAATTTTGCCAAACATCTCAAATCTGTGCTATCTGGTTTCAGAGCCTTATGCCATTTTAATGGTTCTCCTCCTCAGTTACTTGATTGACAGTCTTCACAACTTCACTGTCCTGTCAATTCTTCTCTAGTCAAAGAAACACACCAACTTCCAGCAGATTAAATCAGTGATTTAAAAAGGAATAATTTCCTTGCCTCTGATCCTTTATAAACCAAAGATCTTGTACAGTTTTTCAAAAAAACAGCTATTTCAAACTTGTTCTACCACTTTTAAAGATACGTGTACCCAAGATTTGCATATGTACCTGTACTGGCTTTTTGCAAGAGCATATCAGCTGGTCCCACTTCCTTACCATCTCTGAACAGCCCAGGAAATTCCTTCCCTTCTGATATTTATCTAGCTTCCCTTTGAATGAAACAATTGAATCTGCCTCGATTACTACCCTGAGTTATGCAATCCAGACTCAATTTACTAGTGTGAAGAAAATTTTCCTCATGACACATTTGATTCTTGTTGTCAATCACCAACATTATATGTCATTTTGTCAATGGGAGCAGTCTCTCTCAATCCATTGTCTATATTTTTAATGATTTTAAATACCTTAGATTACATCTCAATTTTTATACCAAGGAAAGCAACCTCAGCTTTTCAGTCTATCTTCATAATTAAAAGTTCCCCAACCCTGGAATAATTTCAACAAATGTCTTTTGCACTCTCAGGAATGATGCAAAAGATTTAGCAAGTGTAGCACTGAGAAAGTAATTCAATACTTCAGTTTTGGCCAAATCAGTTTAATTTATAAAATGTTCATGACCATTTTTACTCACAATCTATGCTTCTATTTACAAAGCTTAGGATCTGCTATGATTTATTCACCAGTTTCGCAACCAGCCCTGCCACTTTAAATGACCCATGCACGTCACCAGATATGTTCTTCTAGATCTTGTCAAATTATGCCCTCGAGTTTGTATTGCCTCTTCTCATTCTCCATACCAAAATTTAACTGTTACTATTTCTCAGAAGTTTCATATCATCTAGTCACCCATTCTACAAGTCTGTCTATATGTTTAAGTGTACTACTCTGGTCCTTACATTTCACTCTATCCAGGTTTTGTCTCATCCATGAATTTGTAAATTATATAGTCTATTTGTAAATTCGAGAAAAGCAGCAGTTCTTGTATCAAACCTAGGAAACTCCACAGTATACTTCCCTCCAATCCAAAAAAATCTCTCCTACTCTGTTTAGCCAATTTTCTATCCATGCTGTTACAGCCACTTCTTTTCCATGGCCTTCAAGCATTTGGCACTTCATCATACCTCATTGACTTCATTTCCCTTATTGGTCCTCTGTCACTTAAAACAACTATTGGATTAGTTATAGCTTGTCTTTTGAGTAAATTTGCTAATCCTTCCACACTTGCCCGTGTGACTGGTAATTCTGTCCCAATTGTTTATGGAATGTTCCCACCCACCGAGGTTAAAAGTGGCTGGTTTGTAGTTACTGGAATTAACCTTGCACCCTTTTTTGAACAAGAGTGTAACTTCAGTAATTTTCCAGTCCTCAGGCACCACCCCTGAACCTAAAGATGTTTCAAAGATTATGGCCAGAGCCACTACTTCCCTCAGCAATCAAGGAGGCATTTCACCTTGACTAAGTGCAGCTAGAAATATAAATAGATGGTCCTTGATCATTCCAGAATATCCCTTGCCAACAATGTAATATTCCCTTTAACAATTATCGCTTTCCCTACCTCTTCTGTACACCTAGAATCCAGGAATATTTAAAATCTATTCTTGCCTTTTTTTGGGCAAATCTCTGTTATTATCACAATATCGTAATCCCAGATGGTTAATTGTGCCTGCAACTCACCAATCCAGTTTAAAATGCTTGTACTTACATACTATAAATTTATCTTAGATAAAAAACAGAAAATGTTGGAAATATTCAGCAGGTCAAGCAGCATCAATGGAAAGAAACAGAACTAACGTTTCAGGCCAAAGGTCTTTGTCAGACAGTGAAAGTGAGGAAACAAGTTAGTTTTAAGTTGCAGAAAGAGTGAGGGAGTGATGGATAGGACAAGGGAAATATCTCTGAGGTGAGGTCAGACATTTGAGGCCAGAATTGCCCAGACATTTCCATTCTTAGCAGAGCTGCCTGGTTAATTGATTAATAAAGGGCAGTTAGGGAGAGTAAAAATAAGAGACATGCTAAAGATGTGAAATGCAGGTCAGGACAGTTGCTGAAACCAAAAGAATGCTGAAAATGCCCAACAGATCATTCAGTGGCTGTGGCGAGAGAAAACAAAGATAATATTACAAATGGATAAACTTACTGCAGAACTGCCCAGTTCTGTTGCAGTTTTCTGAATTTATTGAATTTGATAGAGTCCCATAGGCTGCAGTGAGCCAAGATGGAAGAAGAGGTACTATTCCTCAAGCTTACATTGAGCTTTGTCGGAACACTGAAGGAGGCAAAAGATGGTCAGAGTGTAAGTGGGGTGAGAAATTAAAATAACTAGCAAATGGAAACTCAGGGTCACCAAATCTGCATTTGGCTTCTTGAATGCATCAACTACAATTACAAAATTTGATGTGCAAGTGAATTACAGCTTTACCAGGAAAGAGTATTTGGGACCTGAATTATGGAAACGGGCAAGGTGAAAGACCAGATATAGCATCCCTTGTGGTAAAAGTGCCATGAGAACGGGAATGGCTTGTGGACTTGGAAGAGCAGACCAGGGAGATGTGAAGTGAGCTGTTCCTTTGAAATGCTGCGAGGAGGAAAAGGGGTGTCTTGTAGTGAAATCTTGTTTATGGTAGTCCAAACTGCAAAGGATGATTGTTGAATATGCAAGCTGTTCAGTGAAAGGTGAGAACCAGGGAACTTTATCCTTGTCAAGTCCAGAAGGATGGAGGGCAGAGGGGGGCAAGAGCAAAGATCTGGGAAATAAAGAAATCAATGGCTCTCACAGCTATGATGGAGGGGAATAAGCTGTTTAGAAAGATGGAAAACATCTCAGAGGCACCTGTGCAGGAAGTTTAATCATAAAGGCAAATACAACAGATGGAAGAATGGGGAGAATGTAATAGAATTCTACACAGGCAATAGGATGGATGGAAGTATTGGCAAGATCGTTGTAGGGATCTTGCAACTGATTCCCCTGAGATGGAGACAGAAATCCAGAAAGGGAAGAATCATTGCTGGACCACATGAAAGTGAGAGCAGAGTGGAAATTGGCAGCAAAATAATGAATTTTTCAAATTCCTTGCTGGGGAAAAAGAGTTGAGGAAGGGAGGTGAAACAAAGATTAGTCCTCAAATCCCAGAAATATAGGCATAGTCCAGGCCAATACCAGTTTATGTGGCTACGTCTTTGATCTGGAGAAAGTGAGTGGAGCTGAAGGAGACATTGTTTGGTGCTGGAAATAGTTCAACCTGGTAAATGAGGTTGCTGGTGGAGGGGCACTGGTTGGATTTGTATCCAATGAAATAAAGGGCCCTTAAATCATTCTAGAATGGGTTAGAGGTACAAAGGGACTGGAGGTCCATGGTGAAGATGGTTCAGACCAGGAAACTATCAAAGTAGTGGAGAACACCAGAGATATTATTGATATAAGTGGGAAGGGACTGAACCTTGGAAAAAAGGATGGAGTCAAGGTAGGAACAAATATGTTCAGTGAAGCAATAGCAATCTCATCCAGGCAGTCCTGCTTATGGATTTTGGGGAGGAAGCAGATGCAGGCTATGGAGGGTTGGGGACCATAGGACTGGAGGCTGTGTAGGGAATATCTCCTGAGGAAATTAGATTAGTGACAATCTGGAAGGCATATCAAGGAATATATAGCACCATTGGCAGAGTGATGCTGCAGGTAGTGCAACTGTCTCACAGCTCCAATGACCTGGCTTCTAATCACTGCTGCTGTGAGGAGTTTCTATTTTCCCCTCTGGGTGCTCTGGTTTCTTCCCACATTCCAAAGATACACTGGTTGTTAAGGCAGATTGGCTTCTCCAGTTTGTTTCTGGTATGGTAGTGGGTGTGGGGAAAGTTGTCATAATGGGCATGAGAGAGATAATAGGGTTTCAGGGAAATATATAGTGAACAGAGATTAAAGGAGTTGCGCTGAGAGCTGGCATAGACTTGATGGGCTGAAATAGGAAATATTTCATTCAGAAATATAAAAAATTAAAAATACAAACATCAACAGATATTAAACAAGGATCTATAGGATTAAATTTACATTGCACGATTGGGTTGAACACTTATCTCAAAGATAAAATCTTTGTTAAGTACATGTCGACACCAAATGCTTGAGTTAGGTGTCTTGGTTTTCACAGTGTAATTCAATGTTGACTATTCCTTTTTAAGCTGAATTGCACCACAGCTAGAACTTCATGCTTGGAACTCTACTTGTGTTCATTTGACTTACTTGTTATAGCTTTAGGAAAATGCCAGGTTTTAGAAATCAAATTCTATTTAGAAACTTGTTTCAACAAGTATGTATATGCTACCATGGTTCTTCAATGGTGATGGTTCTCATTTGATAGTTTAGAAATGTAGAAATGAGAAAGAAAATCAATTTCTGTTAAAGAATGCCAATGACTATACTTTTATCATACAGTAGATAAGGCAGTGACAAAAATGAAGTTGTCATTTCTGAAATGCATGTTACTCTATCACATCAAACAGCACCTGCTTAATATGCAGGTCCATATTTCCACTAAAATAGTGAGATTGAGACCGGAACAAAGACCAAATTAGTCATCACTAATATACTGCTACTAGACAGTCAATTCTGTATGCAAAGGTGTGTGGAAGCAATATAAAATAGCATCTGCTATGTATTACACCTGCACAAAGTCTGACCTTCTAAAGGCATCGTTTCTTATATTTCAGGTAGATGTCAGATGCAGTTGGTAAATAGCATTTAAAATACCCGTACAATAATGGTCACTTGGCTACCCTGCAATAATTGTGCAACTAATAGCTGGATCACTTACCAACTGGTGGATAAGAATTATTTGAAATTTGGTACTCACTCTTTCTTGCAAATTGCCAAGGACTGAAGATCAGCTATCTTTTGAACCAAACCAACACTTGAACATAGTTTTCTGGATGTAGCTAAGTCAATTACTTTATTCTAGCAATGAATTCTCATAAATTTATATATCTGATAGAATACTAAGAGTGCAACTAGACAACTCCAGGATATCTTTTATATTGTCTCAACTAAGCCAACTGATGACATCTGGTGGTTGAAACAAGATTGCCCATCAATAGGTCTAAGATATCATGGCAGATGGACACACAGCACATGTAGCTTACAGAACTGCTCCAACTAAAATGTAGGAAAGTGTAAAATTACCCCACTCAATGAAGTATATTGGATATTTGATATCCCTTTTATATTTAACGTGAATCATTGTAACTCTATTAATTTGATTAGGTAAACTGTACTGGGATACCGTTATTCAACATGGACCAATTGAGATTGAAGTTTAAATCTTCACACAGGCCAATCATAAGTTTTCAAGATCTAAACTAACCTTAAGTCCTTAAAATCAGAATCCAACTCAAATGTAGTATTACACAAAGGCTAGTTCATTATATTTTCTACACAAGATCTCTATCAAAGTGATTACTTCCAAACAGGAATGATTATAGAGTAAGTAAAGCAAACTCTTGCTGGATAAATATTCGTTCCATTATTTGAAACATTGAAATTACAAAGTGATTGCTAAAACGAGGAACAATTAAAATTAATAGAGATGCTTCCTCATTGACAACACAAACAATTTTGAACAGATCTTTCAAATCCCTCATTGATATGGTGTAAAATTATTGCACCAATCATTTCAAAAGAAAATTTAAAGAAATAAGTTTCACAATTTACCTGTATTAGATGAACAAGCTACTTAAAAAAATATTTGCTGCAACCTGGCAACGAAAACAACTGTCCACTCTATACACGCTTTCAAACAGCAATTAATTTAAGCAGACAGAAAATTCAGTTCTAAACATCAGATCCAAAATTCAATACAGTTTTGCTGCTCTCCTGATAATTAGCTTGGCCACCAAATCAGAATGCACCATCTAACTCAGGTTTAGTAACAACCTTAGGAACAGCTAAAAAAAGGATAAGCATTGCAAGTGCAATATCTTTAATCAGGAAGAGCATTTCACCATCACCAGAGGTTGAACCAGTTCCCTTTACATGGTAATAATTTTAACAGAAATTCTCAGCTATATTCAAATACCATTGAGACATTTGCTCATCCACTCAAATTGCAACTTATGTGTAATAGTCAACTTTTTTTAAAAACTCCAGTCTTTTAGAATTTAGCAGTTTATAATTAAATTTTTGTTCATGCCATGTTGATCCTTTTTTTAAAAGTACCTCAAAAAGTGTACCCGAGAATAGAGTATGTTTGGCACTTTTCATTGTTCCATCCTTGTTTACACACACATTTGATTTAAGTGAATGGGCTAAGAAATTTATGACAGGAAGTATTTTTATTTAAGGTTTAGCCTGATATGAGCTCCATTGCTATGATTAGTTATTGAATCAAAAGTCAGCCTTCCTTAGAGGTCACATCGCAGCTTAACTTGACAAAATCTTAGAACAATTAAATAGTTTAGTCTCCTGGAAGCCTGCTTGAGGGAGGAATTAAGCTACTAATTCAAGTACATTCATACGCAAAATTTGTTCAGATGTGAACCTCATTGGCACCCATTACATTTTAACAATTACTTATGTAACACTTTCCCCTTTGGTTATTTGCTGTGGAGTCTTCTTTCTAAGCATGTGCTTTTCAAATCAACAAGTTTGACCTGGGGTCCTCAGAGAATAATTACAGAAAACATGACGAGTCTAACAGATTCCATTGTTGGAAGTGGTTATGGTTTTTTTTTAAACACAGAAATTGCAAACAAGTTTAATAAAGTTTGACTTTGCTTGTTAATCCATTCTTTTATATTCCCGGGGCAAGCAAAGGCAGAAAAGGTGCACATTAAAGTTTTCTGTTAAGGTCTGATAACCAGTCGATGACAACAGGGCCAGGATAAACTGAATGCTTCAGTCCTCCATGATACAGAAATTCAAGGCAAGAGTTTGCTAAGTAGCTTATGGACTACACATCTTGCCTTATGCCTCATTTGTTCAAAAACCAGCATAGCTTCTGCACCTCAATGCAAAAAGCACAATGAAGGTTATCACTGCATTTGATAGATTGACTTAATTTCATTCTTCGAACTCACAGCCACAAAGCAAAAATCAATTACTTGTGGCATAGCACTGGGAAAACAAAAAGTGCCGTCTTCAGGTTAAAGAGTATATTAAAGTAAAGCTTGCAAACCCTTCTCTAAAGTTTTGCAGTTTCATCCTTATTTTGTCAATTTATTTTATAGTTACAGCAATATGAAAAGCAGAGAGGTAAAGTTCACTGAAACAAAACATTTTCTCTGGCTTGAGAGCCGAGATGCATAAATCCGTTAAAGAACCATCATTGCCAGAGGCAATGGGTACAATTAATGGTTATGGAAGATTTTAATCACAGAAACTCCCCAAGTTTACAAAAATAAAAATGAGAGAAAAGCAGCAATATTTTGTTACCAAGTGGGAGCATTTTGTAGACAAATGTAGTCTTTGGGTAAAGTGGGTTAAAAAAATAAAGGATTACTATCCAAGATCCCAGAAACTTAATTAAGGACCCACTGCATGATGAAAATCTGGCATCCAATTGGAGGGAGATGGGTAGTTGGGGATGGCGGTAAGGAAATAGGTGCCAGTCTCTCTGTCTCCCACCTTGCTACCCAAGTCACAATTTAAGTATTTCTTAAGGTCTTAGTGATGTCATGGCTCCACTGTATAATGAACAGTAGAAAGGTGGCGCAGCAAGATCAAGAAACTTAGTGTCAGCCACTATTTTGATGCAAGCAGATTTTAAATGCTGACAGACTAAACGTAAACATTTCATTTATACAAGTGTATTTTCAAATGAGCCACCAGGTTTGCATGTACTTAAGAACTGCTTCAATTATGAAATAGGAAGAAGGCAACAAGGCATTTTAGTGGATGCTAAGTTTTGCACATGCTTCGTTGAAAGTGACTGGAAAAACAAAAGGTTACTGCTCCTGAACTTTTTTCTGAAAAGTCACTAAGTGTTTAATACAGCTAAAATTGGTTTGAGGGAGTTTTGTCTTTATAGAATAACTGGATTGAATAAAGCAAACCAACATTCTAAAAGTGCACAGCAAATGATTTCATTCAGTAGCTTTTGAAAAAAATGGTCTTGGGTATTTTCTAGTTTTATGATCAATATTATTGTTCTTCATCATTTCAAAAAAATGACAGATGCTAGAAATCTTGAATATAAATATAAAATGCTGGACACTTCAGGCCAGGCAATATCTTGGAACAAGAAACAGTTAACATTTCAAATCCGAGAACCTTTAGCAGAACTGGGAAAGAGCTTCAATAAACAAAAGGTAACTTGTAAGTTGCTGAAAAGGGAGTGAGAGGAATGGACAGGACAAAGAAGGATATCTGTGATAGGATGAGACCCAGTCAAATATTATTAATGGGGAAGATAGTGGCTGATTGTGCTTGTTGATAGCAGGTCAGACTATACCAATGGAGAGAGAGAGAAAAACACCTCAGCCAAAACCACAGATGAACGTATGGCAGAAGTGGCCAGTTCTGATACAGAGAGAGCAAGTTACCCAAAGTTGGAGAATTTGATACCGAGTCCAGAAGATTGCAACATGTTCAAACAGAAAGTGAAATGTTTTTTTTCCCCCACAAGCTTGCATTGGGTCTTGTGGTACAGTGCAGGATGTCATAGATAGGTGAGAGTGGGATAGAGAATTAAAAATGACAGGCAACCAGAAGCTCAGGATTGCTTCTGTGATCTATAAAGTGATTACCCAATCTGCACTTGGTTTCTACAATGCAGAGAAGACCATATTGTGAATACTGAATGCATTACATTAGATTGAAAGAAGTGCAAGTGAAACACTGCCTCACTTGGAAAGACTGTTTGGATCCCTGGGTGCTGGGAAGAGAAGATGTAAAGAAACAGGTGTTGCATCTTTGGTTGCATGGGAAAGTACCAGTGTTTGTGGTGACAGAAGAGCAAATGAAGGTATCACAAAAGGAGCAATTCTTTTGAAATGCTGTTTCTGCTGGTGGAATTTTGTTAGAGCTGGCAGAATTTGCAGAGGATGATCTGTTGAATGTGGAAGCTGGTGGGGTGGAGAGTGAGGGCCATAGGAACTCTGTCCTTGCTCTGTCATTTTCATCTACTTCCCACACATCTGCTCTCACTCCCTTTCCTCTCGCAGCCCTGCCTTTGGCTACGCAGAACACAAAAAAAGTACAATCAGCCTCTAACCACCCCACAAATTTGACTGGTTTCGCCCTATCGCAGATATTCCCCTTTTCCTATTCACTTCTCCAACTACCTTCTCTGCAACTTAAAATTACATTTTGTTCATCTCATTTCCATTTCTGATGATAGGTCTTGGACCTAAAATGTTAACAGTGTTTCTTTCCACAGATGCTGCCTGGCCTTCTGAGAGTTCCAATATTTTGTTTCTCTTAATATTTTGGGTGTTTTAATCATTATCTCTTTGGATTTTAATATTTTATATATATTCATTTATAGGATCAGGGCGTCATTAGCAAGGTTTTATTGCCCATCCCTAATTGCCTGTGAGAAGGTAATGATGAGCTGCTGCCTTGACCCACTAGTCTATCTGGTGAAGGTACTCTCACAGAGCAGTTGGACAGAGCTGTTGGGCAGAGCATTCCTGGACTGAGACCCAGAAACAATGAAGGAACAGCAACATGTTTCCAAGTCAGAATGATGCACAACTTGGAAGGGGGTGTGGAAATGGTGATGTTCCTGTGTGCCTGTAGTTTTGTCCTCCTTGGTGATAGGGGTTTGGGAGATGTTGTCAGATTAGCCTGGGCAAATAACTACTGTATATTTCAGGTGGTAAATACTACAGCCACTGTGCACTGGTGGTTGATGGAATAAATGTTTAGTGTGTTTAAAGGGGTACCAATCAACCACACTGCTTTGTCCTGGATGGCGTCAACCTTCTTGAGAGTTGTCGGTGCTGCATTCATCTAGGTAAGAAGAGTGTTTCATTGCACTCCCGAAAGACTGTAGGTTTTAGAAGGCGATTCATCTACCGCAGGATACCCAACATCTGACTTTCCCTTGTGGCTGTTCCAGTTGAGCTTCTAGTCACTGATGCCCCTAGAATATTGATGTTGGGACTCTCAGTGACAGTAATACAACTGAATTTCAAGAGTATTTGGTTAAATTCTCTTGTTGGAAGTAAGCATTGCCTGTTACTTCTGTGGCATGAATGTTTTGTGGTGCGAATGTTATACCACCTATCAGCCCATGTCTAAATCTGGTCAAAATCTTGCTGTATGCAGGCATGAGTTGCTTCATTTGTTGAGGAATTACAAATGGAATTGAACATTGTGTAATCATCAACATTCCCACTTCTGACCTTGTCTTTGAGGGTAGGTCATTGATAAACAGTGTGGCTGGATCTAGGAAACTGTTGTGAAGAACTGCAGTGATGAATGTGGGATGGGATGACTGACCTCCAACAACCACAACCATCTTCCTTTGTGGGAGGTAATGATTCCAGCTGTTGGAAGTATTTTCCCTTTGGCCATTTATTTCAGATTTAACAGGGTGCCTTAAGAGTACACTTGATCAAATACTGCATTGCTATCTAAAGGCAGTCATGCTAACTTCTGGAATTTAGTCTTTGGACCAAGAGCGTGACATGGTCTGGAACCAAGAAGTCCTAGCAAAACTAAAAGTGGGCATCAGTGATGTTTATTGGTGAGAAAATACCAGTTGATGGAACTGTCGAAGACACCTTTCATCACTTTGCTATGATTGTGAATAGACTGATGGACCAGTAATTAGCCAGATTTAATTTGTCCTACTTTTTCTGTACAGAATATATTTAAGCAATTGTCAGATAGAGGCCAGTGTTGTAACTGTACTGGAACGGCTTGATCACATTGTTGATATCCTTGCATTTTTCTTTATTTAATTCTGATTTTCAGCATCTTTATTCCTCTGTCTAAAATTCATATTGCTATTATAAAACAATTTTAAAATGTTTTTCTTACTGACTGCAGAATATGAGGTCATGCATACATTTTTAGATCAAATTTATTTGCCAATTATAGGTTCTTTTTAGTACGGTTGCAACTTGAAACTGATTACTTAATTCCAAGTGGCTCTCAGAATCTGGAAATTGTGAAAAGGACTTAAATTTTACCCAAATTACTTTTTGAGCAATATTTGCCTTGGTTGAATTCTAGACCAGTCAGTGCACCTTAGCCCATTTTTTTCCTGGCATCTGTTCATATGACGTAAAGATTAAACTCAACTCCTATCCTGACTCATTCATTCACAGAACTCCTTCAAACCCCTTTCTTCTGTTTTTTCTTAACAAATTTGGGGCTTTCAAAATCCAACAATGCTGCTGATCTACCTTTCATCCTGCTGTGCTTTAATGTTTTTTGGTCTTTGTTATTATAGATTCCAAATCTTGACTTTGAAAGCAATTCTCTGGGCAAATTATTTAGAATAAAAAGTATGTGCACTTTCTAACGCTAGATTTTGGCCAATCTGCAGTTTTAATATTTTTGAGAACATTCTGGCTTTATTTCTTGTTGCATTTTGATAAGCTGCCAACAAGAAATGCAAATTCTAATTGCTAATATTAGAAGCAGGTCCTCCTTGATTCCATGGGAATGCCTAAGAGGTAGGAAGGAACTTCTAGTGTAGGTAGGGAAATGAAGTTGAGGGACATGAATTATAATGGAGAAAGATGATGTGAAGTATGCAAGATTTTGGCAAATAGTTTCCGACGAGAGTAGCAGACATAGAGACTAGATTAAGGGTATGCAATTACACGTTTAGAGTACAGAAACAATCCATTTAGACAACCAGTCCACATGGTGATTATGTGACATATAGGCAGCTGACCATTTTTTTTTGCACATCATCCTTGGTGGGTTTGTACATATTTCTTCCTCCCACAGCCTCACATGCAATCATTTCAATGGTGATTTTCAAACCCACGGTTCTTCACAGATGTTGCCACTGGTACTGCAAATCAATGTCAACTATAATACATGTAACTAGAGTATTGAAGTAATTCCCTGTAATTCTGAATCATGCTGACTCCTGAAAGCACTGCATATACTCCAGGAAAAGTGAGATTCAAATACACAGTTCTAAAATAAACCCACAAATAAGCACATCTTTGTTTGCTGAACTATCCACACTTCTTCAGTACTCACATACAAATGAAAGACAGTAATTCATGCAACATCTTTCATTACATTGAAAACCTATAAATAAATTAGAACAGTGATTATTCTCACTTCAGAATTAAAAGGTTGTGGATTAATGCATCTTTGCAACAGTATATTCAACACTGACATTTCAGTACAATTCTCAAAAGTGGCTGCATTGTCATTCAAATGAAATTTTAACTGCCCACTCAAGTAAGAAAAACACTAAAATAGGGCTATTGTTTTGGCTCACTATTCTTCATCAGCCAACGGCACTCAAAACTGATCATGTTTTCATTCATTCACTTGGTGTTTTTTGGACTTTCTTATATACAAAATGGAACTGGGTGCACTTCCATATTAGAGACGAATCCAGTAGCAATTTGGGGCACAGAAAGGACAAAGCAGATATGCAAACAGAAAATTTTTCTTTTTTGCACTGCAACTTTAGAGACTGCACAAGTGGAATGTGAGAAGTACTTAGGAATCTTCCATTGCATATCAATTTATCTATCAGCTGGCTTCAAGCAAAGGTTCAAAATAGCAAATTTTAAAGAAAGACCTCAAATAACATATTCCTGCTAAATTAAGAAATCCACAACAGAGAGCAAGGAGTGTCATTCTCAACATTCCTCCTCCCTCATCTATGACAATATAGTTTCAGATCATTCTCTAATAAGGCTTTGTTACAGGGAAAATAAATGTACTGTTTGCATTGGTTATAAAGGTAACACGTCAGAAATTATGTCAGTGCATGACCACGTGCCTTGTATTACCAAGAGATTTTTTTTACCATGGGATGCAATTTTAAGAAAGGATTTACTTTTTGTTTGTTTTTTTTAAAAATGTCACTGGAATTAACTAGGATGGTGCCAATGACAAGAGATTGCAGTCACAAGGTTAGACTGGAGAAACTGGGGTTGTTCTTCGAGCAATGAAAGTTGAGTGAAAATTTGCTAGAGGTCTGAAAGATCATGAGTGGTTTCGATAAGGCAGATAGAGAAATGGCTGGTTCAAGGACCAGGTGTCAAGAGATTTATGGTTCATAAGATTTATGCAGGGTTTCTCTGCATCAACCAGTCCAATCACTGGTAGGAAATAAGTCTGATGGGTGGATGTTTTGATCACAGCACACTTCCCTTTCTGCTGGGAATCCAGATTAACATTCGCCCCCATCCTCTTCCTGGTCATTTGGATCAGCATCCAGTAACTCGATGAAAAGATTCAATGAAAGGGGGCTAGGGAAGGAAAATATGCTAAGTGCCCCTTTGTCATAGCAATATGAAAAATAATCCATCGGTTCGAAATGCTCTCAGATGTGATTGCACTGGAGAAGGTGCAGAAGAGATCTGAGGGAATTGCCAAGACTGGAAAATTGTAGACATGAGGAAAGTTCAGATATTACAGGCTTTTGGATCAAAGGAAGAACCTATTTCCCTTTGATGAGGAAAGTGTGCATAGGTTTGAAGTCATTGGCAAGTGCTAGAAGGTGGGATAAGGCTGGGCTGCTCTTTTTCAACTAGTACAGACACAATGGTCCAAATGGCTTTCTGCTGTGTCATAATTTTTCAATGATTTCAATGATTCAGTAATACCCAAAAAGGGTTTGGACTAAAACTCTATTCCAAAGCTTGAATACATTATCTAGGGTGACATTTCAGTGAAGTATCAATGTAGTCTTTTGGCTGTGTCTTTTAATTGAAAAAAATTAGGATATGGGCACATGACAAGTAAGGCCCTTCTAGAAGTGACAAAGTACTTCACTGGATGTGCTTTGGGGTAATGAAAGGCACAATATATTTGCAAGTCTTTCACTTATTATTGCATCTCAATGGCAACAAAAGTCACCTGCGTTTTCTGGAAGCAGGAACACAAAGTTAAAGCCTACAGATCCTTTTGTGAAGGACAGTAATGAAACAATCAAAATTTTAAAACAAATGTTTTTTCCTGATAGCACTATATTTCCAATTAGCAAATCAATTTTACAACCAAAAATATTAAGATATTATGGAAGACAAAGTTACTGATACTACTTAACAACTAGAAAGGGAATTCTCACCAAACAAAAGATTAGTGTCTACTTACCTCTAATATACATCAGTTGCCTGACATACATCTGTATATTATAAGTGACAATCTTACTAAACTACAGTGGACTCTCAATTTACCAGCTTGCACATTAACTGCACATTTCAGAAAGAATAATCACAGCTCCTCAAGTTTTAAGATAGCTAAGGATAAGTTTGGACCTTGTAGGAGAGTATTAAATTGGGGCAGGGCAAATTACAAGTGCATTAGGCAGGATTAATTGGGAACAGCTGTTTTTGGGCAAGTCCACATCTGACATATGGAGGGTCTTTAAAGACCAACTGCATGGAGTACAGGAATGTTCCAGTAAGAAGGAAGGACAAGTATGGCAAGGTAAGAGAACCTTGGATTATGAGAGAGGTGATGAATTTAGTCAAGAAGAAAAAGGAAGTTTACATAAGGTTTTGGCAGCTAAAATCAAACAGGGCCCTTGAGGATTATAAAAAAAAGCTAGAAAAAAAACTCAAGGGAATTAAAAGTGCCAGGAGGGGCAATGAAAAACCCTTAACAAGTAGGATTAATGAGAATCCCAAGGCATTCTATACATGCATCAAGTGGATAATTAGGGAGAGGGTAGGACCACTCAAGAATAAAGAAGGGAACACGTGCTTGGGGGCTGAGGATGTGGGCAAGGTCCTTAATGTGTACTTTATGTTGGTATTTACTAAGGACAAGGATGTGGAGGATAGTGAAATAAATGTAGAGCGTGCTAATATGCTAGGGCATTTTGAGATAGATAAAGAGGTAGTGTTGGGTCTCCTGAGAAATATTAATGTGGATAGGTCCCCCAGGGCCTGATGGGATACACCCTAGGTTATTTAGAGAGGTAAGAAATGAGATTTTTTGGGGCCTTGACCAAGATCTTTGTGTCCTCTCCAGCAAGTCAAGGTCATGGAGGACTCGCGAGTAATTAATCTTGTTCAAGGAGGAAAATAGGGATAATCCTGGAAACTATAGATTGCTGAGTCTCCTGTCAGTGGTAAGGAAGCTACTGGAGAAGATTAAGGATGGGATTTAAGAGCATTTGGAAAACCATGACCTAATTAGGGACAGTCAGCACAGCTTTGTGTGGGGCAAGCTGTGTCTTACTAACTTGAGTATTTTTGATAAAGGTGATTGATGAAGTTAGAGCTGTGGATGTTGTCTACAATCGATCTTAGTTGGGCATCTGCCAAGGTCCTTAGTGGTAGGCTCATCCAGAATATTAAGATGCATGGGATCCACAGTAACTTGGCCATTTGGATTCAAAATTGGCTTGTCCATGGAAGACAGAGGGTAGTGGTTGATGGGACTTATTCTGGCTGGAGATCCGTGACTAGTGGTGTTCTGCAGGGATCCGTACTGGGACCTTTGGTGTTTGCGATTTATACAGTATATAAATGACTTGGATGAAAATGTGGATAGGTGAGTTAAGTTCACAGACTGAAGTTCACAAAGATTGGTGGCATTGTGGATAGTGTAGAAGATTGGCAAATAATAAAGTGGGATAATAAATCAGTTGCAAATATGAGTGGAGAAATGGCAGATGGAGTTTAATCTGGCCTGGTGAGGTGTTGCACTTTGGGAGATCAAATATAAAGGGACAGTACACAGGTAAAGGCAGGACCCTTACCAGTGTTGATGTGAAGAGGAATCTGTGTCCAAGTCCATAGCTCCTTGAAAGTGGCTGCACAGGTTTATAGTGGTAAAGGCAGCATATGGCATATGTGCCTTTTATTAGTTGAGGCACCGAGTTCAAGAGTCAAAGAAGTTGCGTTGCAACTTTATGAAACTCTGGTTAGGGCATATCTGTGGAGTATTGCACTCAATTCTGGTCACCCCATTATAGGAAGGATGTGGTGGCTTTGGAGAGGGTGCAGAAGTTGTTTACCAGGAAGCTGCCTGGATTAGAGGGCATATGCTAGAAGGAGAAGTTGGGCAAACTTGGGTTATTTTTTGTAGCATGGCAGAGACCTGATAGAAGTTTAAGAATGAGAGGCATAGATAGAATAGACAGCCCACATCTTTCTCCCAGGGTTGAAATATCTAGTACTATAGGGCATGCATTTAAGGTGAGAGGAGGCAAGCTTAAAGGAGATGTGCTGGGCAAGTCTTTTCTTCCCCCATCCACCCCACACATGCAGTAGTAAGTGTCTGGAATGTGTTGCTGGGATAGAAGTAGAGGCAAATACGATAGCAGGATTTAAAAGACACATGAATGTGCTGAGATGGAAGAATATGGACATTGTGTAGGCATAACAGATTAGTTAATCATTTAATTACTAGTTTAATTAGTTTAGCACATTATCTTGGGCTGAAGAACCTGTTCCTGCGCTAGACTGTTCTGTTTTAAAGGCCGTCTAAAATACCCACACTTCCAAAGCAACTCCCACTCCACAAAGGGTCTCCAGATACTACAATAGGAATACACTGGAGTAAGACCACAAGGGATGAAACCCCGTGATGCTTATTTGAAAATCAGCACTGTGTCATATTGTATTGTAAATGTTTCCAACACGCTTTAAACAAAAACGTGCGATTTTGACCATGCAAAGAAGACCCGGAATTCTTGAGCACATGGAAGAGGGTTCCACTGCAAAATAACTTTTGACTATGACTGAGTTTAATAAACAAGTTATACAATATACAACATTTGACAGCATTTAAATGTGTGGCAAGGTGTTTTGTATTATTCACGGAGGCAGTCCCCTCAATTACCCTGGCTAACTACTATCGTGTGGAATACCCTGAAAGAACAGCACCACAAAAATAAGTGTAAACTCTTTTCTAATATCAGACAATTAGACCCTTCTACTTATTGACACAAATTGCTGAGACGGACCATTAGAGTCTTAGCATCTATAATTATGTATGAGTATACTTTATTTTTACGAAAATAAGATAGCCCAAAATACATCGCCTCTCCAGGATTCGCCCACCAAACAGTGCAGCAACGCAGGCCCAGAAAGATACAGTAATATGAAAATCCATGGGCAAAACATTCAGGACTGATACCGACGTCAGCAATGTTCTTTCACAAATTGGCAAACTCACACATTACAATGCACGTTTTTACCTTTCAACTGCTTTATTCGCGTCACCTCCTCATCAGAAAATCCTGCCCAACCAGCCATACCTCGTGCACAATAAACCCAAAGAGGAAAGTTGCTGGTGCAAGACACAGGGTCCACACTCGGGCCTAATCGCTCCGAGCTGAAGCAATGCGCATGCGTGCAGGGCGTCGAGTGCGTGGCACTAGGTCCACTGCGCTTGCGCGGTCTGAATGCGCACTTTCCTCCGACCGACAAGACGGCCGGGTGCAAAGTGTTTGACACCTGCCGGGGCAACGGACGCGCAAAGAGGGATGACGCCGCTCCACCTTCGGGGCAGCAGTTGCCACTGATTGGTTGATCGGAGGCTGGCGCGTTAACCGCCACACGATTTGAACGGATTTTGTGAGGAAGGGGAATTAGTTGTCAGGAAGCGGTTTCGCTTTTTTTAAAAAAAGTTTATTCAGATTGAGCATCTGTGTCAGGGTCCGTGAACAGTGTGGAAAAAAAAGGTGCCTCCAAAATACTGTGATAAATTAGTTGAATAGGATAAGAATTTAGACTTTAAAGACAAATTTAGGCTCAAGTTTTTTTTGTGTGAAAACTAAGCCGTTTTATAACAACAGTGTGTAACCTCGTGAAATGTGATAGTGTGTTGCTGTAGCCAGTTTAGCACTACTAATCAAGTCATATTGTTCCTTCCGTTGTGTAAGGAGGTCTGGGCAATACACATTGCTGTGCTTTTTAATTTTTCCAAAATAAGATAGGTCTGTGGTGGGTTGTGTTGCCACTTTTCCTTTCAAGGACGTTACGTTGGCTTGTTAACCAGAAGCTCCCAGAGTGATTTTACATTCTTTGCAAAGCTCTAGCCTTTTCCAGAGCTCTGGGATAAATACCATCTGACATTGGGGATTTCTTTGTTATGAGCTCTTTGATCTCTATAAAACGAGCTTCATTTGTTTCATGCCCATTTACTCTTTCCTGAATTATGTGGGGTGCCAATATTACAAATATCCCTCTCTGACTAAATATTCAAAATATTTTATTTCCAACCCATTTAAATCCCATTCTCTCACTGACTTTAATTTTCTGTTTAGTAACTGCATAGTTGGGGACTGATCACAGAATATATTTCTTTACATAATGAACATGAAGAAGAGTAGGAATAGATCAACAATGAAAAGAAACCCTGGAGATATTTGGATGTTGATTCTGGATTGTTCTCCTTGGAACAAAGAAGATTAAATTGAGATTTGATGTACACATTCATGACTTGTTTAGATGGAATAAATAAAGAATGTCTGTTCCCAATAGGACTGAGTTCCAAGTAACAAAATGTAGGATTTTTCAAGGGAAGGAAGGGCAATAGCTCCATTTTAGCTATTTCCAATTTGATGCAAAATTGTACTAAAAGTTCCATACATAATACTTTTATGAAAGGTATTTCATTGGTAATTGTGAAATTGTTTACCCAGTGAAGGAAACCATCTGATGCACAGTCCATGAACCTTTTTATTAGATTATTTATACTTGCTGAGTTTTACCTAATGATTTGAGCTGTATTTTTCCCCAGAAATATACTGTGAAATCATTTTTCATGAAAAGGTTCCCAGATAGTGTATACTTGTTTTTCTCCCCTTTTTGGTAGCTCTTCAGCAAGAGGTGTTATTGTTTTCTCAAGTCCCAGAGCCCTACCTTCAAACCTATTACTAGAACTAGTAGCCACTATACTATATAGTAACCTCCATTAAGCTGCTATGTCATTTTCTGGACTGATCCTTAAGTGCCAACAAAATCTCCATGTGTAGTAGACACTTTTAATGATGGGGCTCGTACTTCATCCTTAAATATGTTTTTAAATTTTCTTGCATTTTTTTTTCCAGATCCTGCCCTTTTGGGTAACCCAGTGCCTGCCATGATTAGGTTGGCAGAGCTTCAGATGGGGGTGCTGCAAGCTTCACCAAGGCTGCCAATGATAACTGCAGGATTCGTGGCTGAGCTCACTCTAACTGTTTGCACATATTTTGAGGTATATTTGGGGATGAGGTGACCCCTAAATATCAATTTACAAAGGCTGATTTTACTGCCTGATCTCCCATATTTGACTGAGTATGAGACAGGAGCAGTGTACCAGAAACTACTGGTAGATATTAACATGTGGGTCATTATATCTGGGTCCAAAAAATGACAAGTGATAAGGGAACTTTGTTCACAGAGTAAAGGGGACATGGAAATAGAAGCAGACTTGTTGCTTTCACAATTGTAGCTATAGAGAAATAATTAAAAGCATAAATCAAATGTTGGAATATATATCCAACACGATCATACCAGTGGGATATAAATCTTGCAGTTATGTTTTGGCTTTATAGTGTTCTGGTCAACTTTCAATATGCTTTATCTTAGTGTAGAAAACAAAGTGCATAGATTAAAATATAGAGGAGCAAGCTTGATCACAATTATAAATGTGACAGATAATTTTTAAAAAGTGTAGGAAATTATCCAAAATTCTCAAAAGGGAAGTGAGATGTAACGGAATTTTACACAGCTATTACTAATGGATAAATTTGTGTGGATAAAGTGAACCCAGAATATTATTTAAAGGTGCAAGACCAGAATAATATATGTTCAGAGAAGTGAAAAGTTAATTTGAAAAATGTTTGGAAATAAGCATGATATGTATTCTGAACATCTTCTAGATAAGAAAGAGAAGCCAAACCTGTTATTTCAGAAAACAATTTAGCAAGAATAATCTTGGGGATGAAGATAGAGATGGGGAAGAATGAGACTATGAAGGAATTTTTAAAACAATTTTTAAACAAGGGTGAGAATTTTAAAGTTGATGCATTTCTTAACTGGGAGCCAATGTAGGTCAATAAACACAATGGTGATGGATGAATAGAACTTAATGGAAGTTTGGATGCACACAGCAACGTTTTGGAAGACATATTTTTGTAAGCTAGAGCAAAGAAGAGTAAACAAGAATATTAGGATTGTGAAGCCTTGATTTACAAAGGCATGTGGGTTTTGGCAACAAAATGGATGAGGAAGGGGTGGATTATTTGCTTAGGTGCACCTATGTGATTTTAGAATTGGTGTGGGTTTGTGACTTGAAAGTCATCTTTGGACCGTACATAAAACCAAAGTTGTGATTAGTCTGGTTTGGACCAATGCCCCAGGAAAAGAATGGATTTGGTGTCTGGAGAATGAAGTTTCTAATGGGGGTTAATGACAATGTCTTTGGTTGGAGGAAATTTCTGCTCATCCAACACTTATGCTGGACAAGCAGTTTGACAATTTAGGGACACAGGTTGAGTGAGGTGAAGTAGAACTTGGTGTCATCAATGCACGTATGACAATACTTTTTTAAAATTCATTTTTCAGGATCTGTGCATCCTCACGAGTTCAACACTTATTTGCCATTCTGATTGTCCCTGGGAAAGTGTTAGTGAGCTATCTTTTTGAATTGCTCTAGTTGTTCTGAATGTTGTCAGGGTCATGCTGCATGCAGGCATGGATTGTTTTTTGTGTTTTTGAATGATGTTATTGAGGAGTAGCACACAGGTGGGAAACAGGGCCATGAAAAATTCTTGGGAAATAACAAGAGGTATTAGTATGGACGTGGGTAGAAATAAAAAAAAAAGAACAGGCGGGTATAGTGGTACATGGCCAGATAATGTGAAGAGAGATTGGACGAGGATCGAGCAGCCAATTATGTCAAAATAGATAAGACAGGAATGACAAAATGGACTAGAGTACCATCATTGCAATCACCTTGGATGTCATTAATGACTTTGGTGGTCATTGTTTTGACAAAGAGGCAAGGCTAATAACCTGATTGGAGAGATTCGTGCAAAGAACACCAGGAAAGATAGGCTTCCAAGACTTGGAAGCAGAAAAGGAAGTTGGAATGACTTGGTAGTTTGCAAGGAACGGATTGTCACAATTGGTTTTTAAGCAGGGTATGACTGTAGGAAGAAAGAGAACTATCAACTAATAAAGGTTCAGGAAATGAGATATAGTTGTCAAATATTTAGTGGAATAGGATTGAGGAACCCAGAAGTAGGTCTCATGAAGCTGAGTTTTGAGAGGGCATGGGTAGAGATGAGAAATGTACAACAGAAGGTGAGTTTAGAGCTGGGGCTGATTGTAACTTAGTCGAAACAAACCTTTTTATCCCCTTTATGCAGTAACAGTTTTTTATGTATAAAGTGCTTACATTGCTGGAATCTACAATTAGTATTGCCTTCACAGTTCTTTTTCACCCCCTGCATAAATAGAAGCCTAGAAGAACTTATGATTCATTAAGGATGTATTAACCCCAGTTTGAAATCTGACTTATTTATATTTTAATAGATTTTTTAACATAATGCTCACAAATATGAAAAGTCCACACATAACTCAGTTTGCCATATGAAAGACCATGTTTTGTTTACAAAATGTAACTGAAAGTAAGGTAATTATTATAAACCACAAAAGCCAATTATATATTCACCATGGTGTTCTCAGACACTGCTATTGTTGGTGTCTTTTTTGCGTGAGATGCTGTAGTGTAGTCTGTAGTTAGCCTGTGTGACAGATGACTGATAGTACATGGGTTTATGTTTGTTATCATGTAATGAAGATCCTGTTATCAATCTCTGCATTCCTGAGTTGAGGTCCACACATTTTTGGATGAAAGGGATAGAAACTGAAGGATTATCTATTCCTTCATACCATGCCCTTGCTTTATTTTAGTGAAGAAAAGAATGAAGTCAATTGTATTTTATTTCTATTAATGTCAAAATATAATCTGTCAGTGTATGGAGAGGCAAAACTGCCAAAGATTCATTTCAGGAGACAGCCTGCAAATGGCTCAGAGTTGTATTTTGAACCAAAGCAAAACTAAACTCTGCTAATATAGAAACAATTTCAAAACTTTGCATCATAGGACTCTTTCCTTCTGAAAAGTTTCTTGGTTGTATGATTTGTGTGAGATGTACCAGAATGGTGCCACATTTTGATTATGTATATATTGATTTTCATATTGGAGTTTACATTTGTGTATCTGGGCAATGTTCATTTTTATTGGGTTTTCTTTCTGCCAAAACTGGGGGAGGTGGACAGACTTGAGAGAGAAGAAAAGAAACAGACTCATCCAGCATATGGCATTATCAGCTTCTGTTCCATTTTTAATGAACTCTGAGCCACATTACTAAGTCAATAGAATTCAAGCCTGATATGGAAATGCTGAAGTTTTATATTCTTGTCAGGCTCTTGTGGCTGTGTTAAGTTCTCATTACAAAGGTGGGGGAAAAACACTTTAAAGCCCTGGAAACTGTAGAGAGAAAAACCATAAGGGTCATCCTAACATAAGAAAACTGAGTTTAGAATTCACTTCAGTCTTAAAGGAAAATGAAGGTGCTGTCCCACAGAAAAAGAATCAAAGGATTAACCTCCTTGAAATAGTATGGATGTACACATGAGCAAAATAGGCAAATCTAATCTCTCTTGGCTAAAACAATATCCTGACATTAATCCTTAATGTGACTAAATGTGATTCCTGTTCAGCTATTGGATAACTGTTTGATCTTCCAAGAAATGAGTATGATATAAAAGATATCCTATTACAGTTCTGGCATCCTCATGACTGTGCTTCCTCAATCTTTGTTCATTTCTACCTAGACAGTAAAAATCTTGTGTCTGTTAGGCAAGGTCAAAGGTTGAGGCTTCTCCATCACAGGCTGGGTTTCTGTACATGTTATACTGACCTCCGATATACTTGTGATCCTGGGTACTGTCCAAATCCAGATCACTTATTTTAAGGGGTATAATTTCCTCCTAGATTAATTAAACTGTCCAAATGACTTTCATCCTCCCTGATGGAGAGTATTATTTGCAGCTCTGATTCCAGTTCAATAACTGAGCTGAAGTTTTGTCCGATGTAGAAAATGATTGCAGATGTAGTTGCTGATGTATGTTACTGTGCATTACTTGTACAGCAGTCTAAAAAGAATATTATGCTCTGTTTAAACAAAAACACCAACTTGCACTAACCACCAGTTAAAAATAAATTCTTTCTGACTGGAACTTGCATGAACCATTACATTTATTGATGCACAATGCAGGTCCACCTACATCACATTCCCATGTTAGCTCTGTATCATCAATGGAGGAAACCTTGAAGCCAGTGAATCACTGGTACTCAGTAAATGGATGATAAGAGACAGAAATGCTCAACATATTTTAAATGAAAACTTAATGTGTCATACAAAACATGGATTAAGAGCTGGTCAGTGGGAAGAGCTCCACTTTATCCAGTAGAAGCATCAAGGGCTGACTGGTTCCTTTCCATATATTTCTTTGATTATGTGATTTCATGAAACAGAGCACAAATTTTAACAGTTGAGTACCACTTTCAATTAAACCATGACAGCAGATCAAGGAAATAGAGGCTTTGACAAGTAACATAAATTTAGGACTGCTGCGAGAAAATACTATTTCTTATGCAAACAATGAAAAGTAGTTTGAATAAGCTGCTACACTTGGGTTCTTGGATGATTCCATAGATTAAGGGAATCACTTTGGCACACCTCTACTTACTTAGGTGCTGAATTAACTGATAATCCTAGATATCTCCTCATTCTAATGTCCAAAATAGCTTTAGCTGCCCAAAGGAGAAAGAACTGTAATCAGTGGAAAATTCCTTAAATGCTTCAGTCATGTTGCTATACTAAAAAAAGTTGTACAATGTTCTTGGGATGCAGATCACATTAGCTGGAACAATGGGCTTCCCTGAACCAGAGTAGCCGTTGCAGTGATGATATTCTCATCATGTGTTGTATTGGAAATTCCAACATTCTTATCTATTGATAATGAAAGAACAGTACAGTATGTCATGCGATAGACATGTGACTTGGCGATGATGATGTTTCCATGACATTATGGTTCTTGGGGTTTTTATCATAAAGGTTACAGTTATAGTAAACTTGATGAGCTTCTCCTTAGTATATGCTGCAACTACATTGTGCTGTTAACAGATAGTGAAGGTACTGAAACCGTGGCAGGGCCCCATTCAGATGAGCTGTTTTGTTTGAGAAAATGTCAAGCTCCTGAAATGTTATCCATGAGAAAAGAGGAAGCTGCAAATGGATCTGTTACAGGTACTTAAAATCATGAAGGGTGTGGACAGAGAAGATAGAGAGAAAATCTTCTCATTGGTGTAAGTGTCCAGCACTATGGGATATAGAGAGAAGGTTTTGGACAAAAGAACCAAAAGTGACATGTGGAAAACATTTTTTGCTGAGTGAATAGCAGGGTCAGGAATGCATTGGAGGCAGATTCAACTGAAGCACTCAAAAGAGAGTGGATCAGTATCTGAAAGTAAAGAATTTGTAGAGGTATAGGGAGATGGGACTTGTTAGTTCTTATTTAGATCTAGTGTGGACTTAAGAGCCCAAAAGGCCTCCTTCCATGTTGAATTCATTTTGTGATGCTGGATCTCTTAGCTGTTCCCATCAATGTGAAAGGTGAATATTCTGCCATAGTTCCAATGAGCATTATATATAGTGGAGAGACTTCGAGGAGTCAGAAGATGTGCCACATCATAAAGAACCTAGATTCTGAAAATCTGTAATTGTGGCCAGAGTTTCAATGGACCAATGAAACTTCTTGTCTGTTAATTCCCAAAATACTGATGATGGTGATGTCATTGAAAGTCAAAAATTTGCCCTTATTAAAAGGAGAATAGGCCAATTGGAAAAGGTAGGGCTTGGAATGCTGCTCTGAAGAATTTCCCCTTGGTGTTATTTGGATATAATGCATGGCCCCAAACAAACATTCCATTTTTCCCATTATGACTGAACTTCTAGGGGTTTTTCCTTTCATATCAGTTTTGCAAGGGCTTCTTGACAGAACAAGTCAAATGCTACTTCTTCTCTGTCATTCAGTTCTGGTGATTGGGAGCTGGATGTTTCCAGCAAAAATAGGCAGTAGGTGCCATTAGATGACATTGTTGACTACTTTGATAATTGGTCAGAAGCTATTATGGAAATGCGCCAGGATGAGCCTAAATTTGTCTTCTGTGACAGTCTTACACTATGGCCAAATCAACAATAGATTTTACATTTATTCCCACAAACCTTCACTTCCTCAAATACACAGGAATCTCCAACAGCACTGAAGTCATTAAGCAAAAGTAAATAGCAATAAGAACCAATTTAAGAAAGCAGTGCCTCACTTTCTGAGATTCCAATCTTTGTGAGTAATACTTCTGTGGTCATACACAGCATCATGTTTAAGTGCCATTTTTTCATTGATAAGTTTTAACAGATGATTTTTGGAAATTGCCACTGCTGAGCTTAATTCTCCTCTTGAATATGCACTTCCTATTGAGCCTGTTGGAAAGTGAGTGGTAAGGCTGGCGGGTCTTTCTGTCTATAATCCATGGCACTCGAGGTCAATTATGGCATGGCATTGACTGTGATTAGATTACTTAACACACGGAACAGAGTGTGAACTCAAAACTTTCTTCTTTTATGTAGCCCAACAGTTTATTAGCAGTTTATTAATATTTCCCACATAAAAATACTGTTTTACAGTTTAAAATAAGTTGTGCTTTTTATTATTGGCCAACACTTTCCTCTTACTAATGTTACAAGTTACAAGTTTTCCTCTTACTAATGTTTGTTATTAAAACTAACAGAAATATAAGAGCTTAATCAGTCTCAAAGTTCATTTTAGACTGGAATGTCAAATATTTACTACATTGAAATTACTGCAAAATGAAATGCTTTCATGAACAGCTGATCTACATTAATTCATATTCATAATTATGTATCATGCTATATATGTCAACACAGAACCATTGAATAAATATAATAACACAGCAATCATAAGTCAACTGATGTGAAACCTTGAGCTGTTGTTCTCCACTAATTATAAAATGATCTGTCTTGACAGGCTGACATAAGAGAGTTTATGTTTCGCCCAAACTACTGGTCTAAGATCCAATGAAATGAGGTCATCTCTTAAAAAATTAACTATTGTTTAAAAGAGCAGTATGCCTGAGGCTGAACTTGTTAGGACTGAGCAGCTAATGTTGTGATTTGACCACTAGCAATTTGTTAGATGACCTTTATTCATTCAGTTTTGTTTTATTAGACAAAATGAAGCATTAACAGTCTGCCAGATTGTAGGTTAGGAATATGAAAAGCACATTTCTTGTCAATTTTAAAAAAAATAAATATTCCTGTTCCTGGAGAGTGATTTTATGTGCCAGTATTCTTTTTAAATTTTTTTCCATGGTGGGCTAGGTTCTGGTCTAAAATACAGAAACCAGACAGTTAAAGGTGCAACAATTGTGAAACCAGATCCTCACTTTAATTTGTCATAACAGCAAATGTAAACCAATATCCAACCTATGGATTTGCAATGATTTTGGAGGTTACCTTCAGGTCCCAGTGCTTACACTTATTCTTAAGAAGGAGCACTGTGAATCAGCAATTATTTGCATTTCTTTAATGCAAAAGCACCTTCTAATAAATCCTCTGGGCAATTGTAAATGTCATGTAGATATGACAAATTAAATTGATGTGGTAGCCTTGATGACAAATTCATAAAACATAGACCAATATATTGAAGAACCAATGAGGGCGCAGACTATTTTAGTAGGATAAACTATGTGGAAGGGAAGGGTTAGATAGATCTTAGAGCAGGATAAAATGTCAGCACAACATTGTGGGCCGAAGGGCTTATACTGTGCTGTAGTGTTCTATGACAAGTTTTCTATCTATAATTTCATGTTAAAACATCCCCGAAGATAGAACGATCAAAACATAGAATCTCAAATTAAGTTTGATGAAACTAGGGTGTAAAATTAGTGCCCTAAATTTAAATAAAGACAATGAGAAATGAATTGACCGGTGGACTGGGAAAACAGATTAAATTGTAAGGCAGTAGATCAGGAGTGGCAGATACTTAAGGAAATATTTCATAAATTTCAGCGAAGATATATTCCAGTGAGGAAGAAAGACTCAACAAGAAGAATACACTATCCATAATTGACTAAAGAAGTTAAAGATTGTATCAAATTGATAGAAAAGGTTACGAAGACCAGTGGTAGGCCACAGGATTGGGAGACTTTTGGAAACCACCAAAAGATTATTAAACACATTTATAGAGAGGGATAGTAAGCTAGCAAGTAAAACATGAAAAACAGACAGTAAGATCTACTACATGTATATTTAAAAAACGAGTAGATAAAGTAAATGTTGGTCACCTAGAGGGATGAGAGTGGGAATTTAATAATGGAAAAATGAAGAAATGGTCGAGATACTGAATAATTATTTTGGATCAGTCTTTACAACAGAAGACAGTGAAAACATCCCAAGAATAATAGATAATCAAGAGGCTATAGAGAGGAGCTTAAAACAACCTCTATTGCCAGAATAAACTTCCAGGCAAACTATTGGGGATAAAGGGTGACTAGTACCCCTGACCCGATGACCTACATCCCACAGAAAAAGTGGAAGTTGTAATAACCTAAATTTCCTGGGTTCAGGAGAGTTCCCAGAGGAATCGAAAATTGGAAATGTACCACTGCTGTTGAAAAAAGGAGGGTGACATAAAGCAAGAAACTATAGACCAGTTAGCCTAACAGTTGATATTGAAAAAAATGCTGAATCCATTATTCAGAAAGTAAAAGCAGGACATTCAGAATATCATAAGAGAATCAAGCATGGTCAACAAGGTGTATGAAAGGTAAATTGTGTTTGACAAATTTGCTAAAGTTTTTTGAAGCTATAACAAACATAATGGATAAAGGGGAACCAGTTGGAATTGCAGTAGGCATTCAATAAGATGCTACGTAAAAGGGTACCAGTCAAAATAACAGCACATAGGGTTGGATGTAATTTGGGGATAGAGGACTGGCCAACTAACAGAAAATTGGGATAAATGGGTCATTTTTGTATTTGGCAATCAGTTGCTAGTGAGGTGCCACAGGGGTCAGTGCTGGGGTCTCAGCTATTTACAATCTATATTCATGACTTGAATGAAGGTACCAAGCATGCCGTAGCCAAATTTACTTATGAATTAGAAGGGTTAATAAGTTAGGAGGAGAGCACAAAGAACCTGCAAGGGGACTTAGATAGCTTAGGTGAGTGGGCAAGAAGTTGGCAGATGGAGTATAATGTGGGAAATGTGAGGTTAACCTCTTTGGGAGGAAAAATGAAAAAGAAAATTGTATTTAAATGGAGTAAAAACACAAAATAGCACAGTATTAAGAAATCTGTGAGTTCTTAAACACAAAAAGTTAACATGCAGGTACAACAACTGAGTAGGGATAGTAATGGAATGTTGGCCTTTACTGAAAGTATTTTCAAATCTAAAATCAAGGAATGAAAGTGAACAAAACTGCAGATGCTTGAAACAAAAACTGAAAATGCTAGAAAAACCCAGCAAGTCAGGCAGCATCTGTGGAATGAAAAACAGTCAATATTTTATGTCTGCAACCCTTTGTATCAAAAATTCCCTAATTTTGACAACCTTTACACCAGTGAGATCATACTGCATGCAATTTTGTTTTCCATATTTGAGGAGTGATGTGCTTGCTTTGGAGGCGGTGCAGAGAAGGTTCACCAGTCTGATCCTGAATTGAAGGGAAATATGAAGAAAGGTTGAATCAAAACTTACTGGGATATAGAAGAACGAAAGGGTCTTATTGAAACAAGTAAGATTCTAAGAGGGTTTACAGGGTGGATGCAAAGAGGGTGTTTTCCCTAGTGGGGGTGGTTTCAGAATAAAGGTACACTCATTTCAGAAGGAGATGGGAGGACTTTCCTCAATCAGAGAGTCATAACTGCACTCCAGAGAGTTGTGAAGGCTGCATTTTTCAATCTATTCAAGGTGGAAATTGACTAAAATTTAAACTACAAGAGGGCCAAGGAGTATGAGGAATGAGTGGAAAAGTAACGCGGAAGCCAAGATTAGAACAGCCATGATTTTATTGAATAATGGAGTAGACTTGAAGGACTAGCTGGCCTATTCCTGCTCCTGTTTCTTAGGTTCTCTACCCGACAGCCATTGCCTTGCACATTTCCTTGCAAGTAAAGCCTTAAAGGAAAATTGTGTCTTTTACTATCTATTGAGAATGTTGAGGGCAGCTGAGCCGAAGATAGTGATTTAACTTGATCAGAAGGCTATTTTTCTAAACCCCTCGAGGAATGCTTTTGTTTTTGAGAAGCAAGATAAACAATATTCAACATACAGCTGCTGCTTTAATTAGTGTTTAAAAGTGATCATTATTAGTGTAATCTATTTGTTTTGAATAAATGTTCAGAATATTATTACAGTTGATGTTATTGAGGGACCACAAATAATTCACAACATCTCACAGATATATGCAGCATCATTGATGTTGGTGGGAAGAATAATGACAAGTTTTCTTACTAAAACTATTTTCTGTCACAATGAGGTTAGAACTAAGTTGTAATGTTCTTTCCCTTCCTCTCTTCCCTATTATCTTTTCTGCCTCTCCCACCCTCTCCATTCTTCCCTCCCACCCTCTCTATTCTTTTCCCCCTCCCACCCACTCCATTCTTTTTTCTCTGTCCCTCTCTTTTGTCCACATTCCATCAGACTTGGAGCTCCCTGTTGCTAGCCAGTTTAGTTCAATTTCCACTGACATATCTATCCATGGCCTCCTGAGGAATAGCATTGCACATTCCATATGGGTACGTTGCAGCCTTATGGGTAATGTCAAATTTTGAACTTATGGTAACTTTCTCTCTCTTTATCTGAATTGGCCATTTCTGTTGTAAGTTATCCAAATGCAATATTGGCTCAGTTTCTCTCTCTCCATTAACACATCCTGACATGCTGGGCATGTCCTATAGCTTTGCATTTTGCATCTTTTCATTTTTCTATGTCTTTATTCCAACCTTCTAACTCCTGTCACCTCCAGCTTTTACTCCAATCTTTTCGCTCTCTAACTCTTTCCAACATTGACCAGATGACTTCTGCAACTTATCCCCAATGGCAACCCTGACCTCACCTTATCAGAGATATTCCTTTGTCCTATCCATCCCTCTCCCTCCTCTGCAAATTAAAACTAACTTGTACCTCTCTATAACTGGGAAAGAGAGAAGTCAACATAGAAACACGCCCTTTGACCTACCATGCCAACCATTAAGCACCCATTTTGATGCTGTCCTAAACCATTTCTTGTATTTGTGTTTGCAAATTCTACTACTTCTCCACACACTAGGGGCAACATAACAGTTGCCAATTAACCTACTGGCCCACAAGATTTTGGGATGTGGGAGAAAACCCATGAGAGCACATGGAGAGCATGGAAATTTTACAAAGATGACATAACAAGTCAGGATTTAACCAAGGTCACTGGAGCTGTGAGGCTGCAGTTCTTAAAGCCTTGCCACTGTGCCAGAGAGAAGGGTTCTGATGAAGCGTCTTTGATCTGAAGTGTTCTCTTTTTCTCTTTCCATAAATCTGCTGCCTGACCTGCTGAGTGTTTCCAGCATTTTCTGTTTTTATTACATTATAATCCTGAGCATGTATGGTAAAATTAGGGGCCAATGAACTGAGGAGGCATGTAAGTTGGATTTGATAGTCTTTATTGGCCTCCATATCCACAATTGTTTCTGAATATTTCCCACACCACTTGGAATTGGAAGCAGGGAACAAGCTTTATTACAAATATATATCTGGGCACCATGGAACAACGTTATCTCCAACAATAATAACATCCTGGCAGCAAAGTGCTATGTTTCCATTGACACACTTGGCATACTGGCTGCTTTATAAACAAAAGATAAATTTATAAGAGTTGGAGAAAAAGTGAGAAAATCAAAAGAATTGAAGACTAAACGAAACAAAAGTGCATAAAAAACTGGAATATCATGGGAGTGATTACCCATTTGCAAGTTCAATTCAGTTCGATGTTAAATATTTAGCTGATTAAGGAGAATGCTCATCTGTTAAAGATTATCACCTCATTATATTATTAACATAATATATTCTCACCAGCCAATATATTTCAAAATGCTAATACATTTTGGAGAATATTATTTCTCTAAGCTAAGTTAGATATATATTTTATTTGTCATTAAAAGACAGGAAGTTATTCTGTATAATTATTTTATCTAGAAAAACTATTTTATCCAATCCATCATTTATTTCATATTACAGCAGTTGTGGAATACAGCATAGAGTAATTTCAGTACTATTTTAAATACATGGATGCTGTAAAAGCCCAATAATTTGGCACCCTTGGGACTTTGATGGTTCTGGACTGGTAGTGTTTCTGAACAATTGTATATTACTCCAATGAATACACCAACACACTTTTAATTCACCTTTATCTTAAATGTTAATTAAGTTTTCCAGTGTATAATAAATTTTCCACTGGACCCAGTGAGTTTAAAGGGAGTGTCGGAAATATGGCGTTTGTACATTTAGTGGGAGCTTGGGAATAGGGCCCCAGTATTAAGGGGATCATGGGAATGGAGCTCTGGTGAGTTTAAAGGGAGTGTGAGAAATGGGGCACTGTTGTATTTAAAGGAGCATCAGAACAAGTCCCTTGGTGAGTTTAAAGGAAATGTGGGAATGAGGCACACTGTGTTTAAAGGATGTATGGGCCCCAGTGAGCCAGATGCCAAATCATTGGGATTTCCAACCAATTGGCAGATGAAAGGAAAGTCAAGTTTTCCAAGCTTCTTCATGATTCTGCATCATCTGCTGCAAGTGCATGTAGCCAGGAACTGGCCTCAGAGCAATGCTTCATGTTATTGATTAATCCCTCACTATCAAGGAATACAATTGAATAGTGTCCACACAGACAAAGTACTTTAGATATACATTCTGGAAAGTGAGTGAGCTTAGTGGTGGGGTGCAGTTGAGGAAAGAAGGAATAAATGAAAGAACTTGGTAGTTTTCTGGTGGTTTTGCATATGATTGAAGAATTAGCTAAATGATGTACACACTGTTAACCAGACATTTTATCATAGTTTGATAATGATTTTAAAATTATTATCTGATCAAATTTCTCTGTGCTTGGTAACAAAACATTGTTGGATAATGCTCTTTATTTTATCCCTATTCGTTGGGCAAGTTTTTGCTCAGTGGTGTTGCTCTTATTCAATGGGTTTGCACTTGCTCAAAAGAGGCTTCACTTTTTGTCCTGCTGTCAGTTGGACATCAAAATAGTGTGCTGCCCTCTATGTGGGATCTGGGCCCTGAGTAAACAGAGCTGGCAACTTTAACCAGTCAGATTGAAGTATCATTAAGGAGTATTGCAGGGTCTGAAGTGCATGTAAGATTATTGAATTCACTGTTAAATGGGGCATTTACAGAGTGAAGATTGAATTAAGGGAGAGAAAAAGTTAAGAGTTGAAAAAATGTATCCAGCATTCTGAAGGATTTTGAATTAACTTTTACAAATGAGACTCCACGCTCAGTGTCATTGAGGTTGTCTAGCAGCAATGCTGTTAATAGGGATACTTGGACTGGAATAGATACACCAGTCCATCTTCATTGAGTGCAGTCTGCAATACTAGTACAGGAATTTCAAGCTACTCAACATGTTTGAATGAATACACTAAATAAACCTATGCTCTTTGACTTAATGGCTGGGCATCTTAAAATGGCACTGTTCAATATCTGCGACTTTCAATTGGTCAGCTGGAGGTGAACCTTTTAGAAAATTGAGAGGTGGATAAAGGAGCAGGCATGCTGCTTCTCCAACAATGACATTCAGGTTGTGGTGATAGAGATGTACACCAAAGGGAGGAACAGAACACTCAAGGATGCTCCAAAGATATAAAAGCTCTAACCTGAATAGTGCACACAAATCTATTCTATCATGGCAGCTCAGCTAATTCCATTGATGTTGGTTCTAATGGACTCCCCAACAAAGATCAAATTTAGCAATTGTAACACATTATAACAATCATGTTACAATCCAGAAGCACTTAAATAAAAGCACTGCACAGCTGAATTTCTAGGTCTCTCTTTGAAAGATTGTTACTTCAGGATGGCTAGTGGAAAAACAGTGCCTGAATCAATCTTTGCAAAAACTTCTTAAGGGCAGACACATAGCTACTTTGGCATATTTAGTAGGGTCAAATGGGTATGGTGAGTCATACTGTCCAACTCTCCCATAATTTTGCCCCCAAGTATTTAATGGTACCATATTAAGATCTGCTGCAAATATCCCTGAGATGGCTATCTAGTTGAGAAGGATGCTTTCTGTAATACTAAATGTTGATGTTTCTTTGGTTACGCAAAAATCTCTTTAATATTTTGGGGATCATATCAGAATTTCATTGCCACTTTTGATCTCCTCTGGTTGGAGTCTAAACATAGAATTCTGCATAGGAATATCCAGGAATATTTTTATTTTGTACTTATAGAGGAAAGTCAATCATATGGTAGAGTCTGAGGCGCTCTAAGGCAGGCAACATAGAACAGTACAGCACAGGAACAGGCGTGTTGCCCAATGATGTCTGTGCTGACCGTGATGCCAAATTGAACTAATCCCATCTGCCTGCATAAGATCCATATTTCTCCATTCCCTGCATGTTCATGTGCCTGTCTAAATTTCTCTTAAGTGCCACTATCATATTTGTTTCCACCAGTCCTCCTGGCAGCTCATTCCAGACATCTCCTGTGTAAAAAAAACAACTTGCCTCGCAAGTCTCCTTTAAACATCCTCCTCTCTCACCTTAAATCTTACCTTATTTAACATTTTCTGAAAAAGACTCTATACACTCCACCTATGCCTCTCGTAATTTTATAAACTATTACCAGGTCTTCCCTCGGCCTCTGGCGCTCCAGAGAAAACGACCCAAGTACATCCAATCTCTCCTTATAGCTAATAATACACTCTAATCCAGGCAACATCCTGGTGAACCTCTTCTGCACCCTCTAGAGCCTCCACATTCCTCCTGTAATGCTGTGACAATAACTGCATAAAAGTGTTCCAAATGTGGCTGAACCAAAACTTTATACAACTGCAACATGACAACATATTCAATGGCCCGACCGATTAAGGCAAGCGTGCTGTACACCCTGTCTACTTGTGATGCCATTTTAGGGAGGTATGGACTTGCACCCCAAGATCCCTCTGTATATCAATGCTCCCAAGGGTTCTAACATTTATTGTATATGTTCCCCTACTTTTTACCTCCTAAAATGCAACACCTCACACTTGTTTGGACTAAACTCCATCTACTATTTCTTTGCCCGTATCTTGTACTGATCCTTAACCTGCAGTATCCTTTGACAACCTTCTTCGCTATTCACAACTTAACAATTTTTGTGTCATCCGCAAACTTACTAAACAGCCCATCTATGTTTTCATCTACTCAAATTATATATATGTACAAACAAAGAAGTCCCAGAACTGATCCCTGCAGAACACCACTGGTCATGGACTTCCAGTCAGAGAATCACCCCTCCACCATTACCGTCTGTCTTCTATGGCCAAGCCAATTTTGAATCCAGTCCACCAAGTCACTGTGGATCTCATGTGTCTTATTCTTTTGGATCAGCCCACCATGAGGGACCTTGACAAATGCCATAATAAAGTCCATATAGACATCATTCACCGCCCCACTCTCATCAATCACCTCTGTCACCTCCTCATAAAACTCATTGAAGTTTGTAAGACGTGACCTACCTGTACAAAGCCTTGCTGACTGTCCCTAATCAGGCCATGTTTTTCCCAAATGCGCATCAATCCTCTCTAATAGCTTCCCTACTACTGGAGTATATGTAGTTCCTTTTTTGAACAAAGGGACAACATTGGCTGCTCTCCAGTCCTCCACGTCCTCGCCTGTTGCTAGTGAGAATACAAAGATCTTCATCGAGGCCCCAGCAATCTCCTCTCTTGCCTTTCAATAACCTGGGATATCAGGCCCTGAGGGCTTAGCCACCTTAATGCTCTTCAGAAGACCCACCACCACCACCTCCTCCTTGATCTCTAAATGCCCTAGCACATTAGCATGACCCCACTGCTCTCACTATCATTTCTTCCTTCTTCAAATAAAAAGTCATACTTCAGGCATCCCTAGCATGCAGGAAAATAAGGAAATGAAACTGGAGAACTAACATTAAGTTGTCAGAGCAAAGAGAACAAAAGTAAGCCCAAAACTTTTAGTATATAAAGTTGACTTGCTAACAAATAAAAAAAATCACTTCACATCTTTATGTTCTCCTCTCATACTGTCCCACACATAAGGTCAAAGACATCTGAAAAGTCCCTGTATAAATCAGGAATTTTCTTTTCATGATCATCATCAACTCCCAAAACCTGAAAGGTTAACACAGAAATAAATTCAACTTGGAAGTTCATCAATTTGTACTTTAAGCAACACCATTCATCACAAAAACATGCAGCAACACACAAAGTGCTGGGGAACTCAGTGGGTCAGGCAGCATCTATGGAGGGAAATGGACAGTCAGTGTCTCAGGTTGAGACCCTTCATGTGGACAAAGAGGGGAGATAGCAAGTATATACAAAAAAAAGTGGAGGGAAAGGGTGGAGTAAGGACTGGCAGGTGATAGGTGGATCCAGGTCAGGGAAGTTATAGCCAGGTGAGGGAGGAGGGAGTGAGGGAATGATGTCAGAAGCTGGGAGGTGATAGATGGAAGTGACAAAGGGCGGAAGATGATGGACCTTGAAAGGTGAAGCATGGAATAAAGGGAGAGAGGTAGGGAGGGGAACCTGTGGGAGTTGTGTGTGGGTGATGGGCAGATGAAGAGGGTGAGGAAGGGGAAATGAGTTGGGGTGATGGGGACCAGGTGGATCAGAAGGAGAGAGGAAAGGGAAAAGGGACAGAGGGAGAGTGGTTACCAGATGTTTGAAAATTCAATGTTCAGGCCATCAGGTTGGAGACTGCCCAGGTGGAATATGAGGTGCGGTTCCTCTAATTTGTGTTTAGCGTCGGCTTGACAGTTGAGGAAGTTGAGGACTGACATGTTGGTGTGGGAATCGGGAGTGGAATTAAAATGGCTGGCCACTGGGAGATCCCGGTTTGGTATATGGATTGCTCTACATAGCCAACAAAAAGGCAGGCAGAACTGTGGCCCATGAGAGTGCTCGTGGCTAAACATTTGGTTTGGATAAAGTGGGAGGAGCCAAAAGAGAAGTTGTTGAGGGTAAGCACAAATTCTGCCAGATGGAGAAGGGTGTTGGTGAAGGGGAACTGGTTGGGTCTGTTTTTCAGAAAGAAATGGAGAGCCCTGAGACCTTCCTGATGGGGGATAGAAGTGTACAGGACTGGACGTCCATAGCAAAAATGGAGCGGTCAGGGCCACGGAACTGAAAGTTGTCGAAGTGATGGAGAGCATGCAAGGTGTCACGGATGTGGGTGGGAAAGGACTGGACTGGGGGGGATAAGAAGGAGTCAAGAAACAAGAAGAGTTCATTGGGGCAGGAGCAGACAGAAACAATGGGCCTACCAGGGCAGTTTTGTTTGTGAACAACACACACAAAGTGCTGGAGGAACTCAGCAGGTCAAATGGTATCTATTGGAGTGAAGTAAACAGATGATGTTTCGGGTTGAGACCTTTCATCTTGGTTAGGAGGTAGAAATGGGCAGTGCAGGGTTGGGGAGCGATAAGGTTGGAGGCTGTGGAGTGGAGGTCTCCAGAGGTGATGAGGTTGGTGATGGTATGGGAGACAGTGGCCTGATGATTGTCAGTGGGGTCCTGGTCCGGGGGTAGGAAAGAGGAGGTGTCTAAGAGTGCTGCTGACTTGTCTGCGGGTTTGATAGTGAGGCTGGGATTGATGCGGAGAGAGTGGAGAGCAGTGTGTTCAGAGGGGGGTGAGGTTGGAGTGGGTGAGGGGAGTGGTGAAGTTGAGATGGTTGATGTCCTGTCAGCAGTTAGAAATGAAAAAAATCCAGAGAGGGCAGAAGGCCAGAGGGGGGGTATCCAAAGGGAGGAAAAGGGTTTGAGGTGGGAGAAGGGGGTCATCAGTGGCGGGTGGCAAATCCTTGCCAAAGAAGTAGGCGCGGAGATGTCAGAAGAAGAGCCTGGTGTCATGGCGGGTGGAGAACTTGTTGAGATGTGGATGCAGGGGAACGAAGGTGAGACCTCTGCTGAGGACAGATTGTTCTTCCTCAGAGGGGGAGGTCGGAGATGATAGTGAAGACACGGCAGGGGTTGGAGCTGGGGTCAGGTGTGGGGTCAAAGGAAGGTTTTGGGTTGGAGGGCTCAAGGGAAGTGAGGTGGTGGGAAGAGGAGGGCTTGAAGGAGTGAGGGGAGAATGGTGGGTAATGGTTCCAGCATCTGTAGTCTCTTCTGTCACCACAAAAATGTGTCCCTATGTCTACAATCTCACTGCATCATCCTTCCATGCCATTTAACATACTTAATTCTCAATTTACTCTTTCTTACAAAACACAATGAATGATATGAAATTGAGTGGTTTGTAGCCAGGTTGGTGTGAGAGCTTCAGAGACTTGACAGAACACTCATCTTAGGTTAGCAGAGGTCACAAACTTCAGCCAGCCTGGTGCCTGCAGTGGGAAGGATTTCAGTCCTATGTCTGAAGCTTCCTTATGTGTAGCCATTGTGGGTGGGATTTTGGGGGATGTCTTCAGGAACCTGGCTCTCTGCCATGAGTCATGAGAAAGTTTTTGCAATATATTACAGATGTGGATAATTAGGAGTATGGTAGCATCGTGGGTTTTACTAACTAGTGATCAGGATGAGAGTTCAAATTCCACCACCACAGTAGGGGAATTTAAATTTAGTTAATTAAATAAACCTGACCAGAAAAATCTGGGGTCCGATCTAACTGCTGAAACCTCCTGCTGCTCTTGATCAGCATTAATGTTTTTTAAGTGGCTTCAGCTGTTTGAAGAGTACACCAGTGTCACATTCTCTTCTCACTCAGGAGTGTTAGGCTGATGAAGAACGGTTTCCTAGCCACCAAAGTACACTGTGTGCCAAATGAGAGTTCTGAAAAGAAATTGCAACTGTTTACTGACTGTTTCACATCGATAAGTGTTGGGAAGATCTCAATACAAATCCACCAATAGAAGAGTTCAAGCCATTGTTTGGATTAGTGATCCCAACCTTGGGGTCACCACCATATTTTAGGAATGCGAAGTTTAAAATATGGGATCACAAAGATGCTTGACTGGTATTATAGTGCCTATTTATGAAAGGTTGACGGTATCATTTTTGGTAAGAAAAGCTTTCCAGTGTTTAATAACATTTAAAGAAAAGGGTTGGATTATTCTGAATAGTTTGGATAGCTGTAATGACCTTTATGTTTACAGTGAGGTGGGGAGGGAGCAGAGGTACATGTTTGCCGGCAGAAACCCAGTCATCTTGGGGATGCAGAGATTCTATCGGGTTTAACAACAGAACTCAATAAAATATTATTATTCCTTTTTCTACCTTTCAGTTGACCTGTTTGGCAAGCTGCCTATCTATCAGCGGGAAGGTCAATGGTGGAAGAATACAGCTATGACCGTTGGGAATGGTTAGCAGCAGTTGGGAGTGAATTGAATTGCTGAAAATAGTTGCAGTGTCAGTTGCAAGGGAAAGGAGACTGGTAGAGATTGGTGACAGAAGGGAGGATTGGGTTGCAATCAGGAAGGTTGGAACATGTAATAAATTGCAAGTTTGTTGGATAGGAGCATAGGGGTGGTAATTTAAAAAATGAGGTGCCCTGTTTTTCAGATTTGGAATGTGGACAGTAATGACTTCATTCATAGGAAATCGGGATCACATTGGGTTTTCAAAACTATTTCTTCTGCCAATCAAGGTTAAAATTACCCAGAAATTGCATAGTGTTGAGTTCAAACTAATGTTGGAATCTTAAACCAACTTGCACTAATTATCAGTGGAAATTGCAAGAACTTAATCCGCCTCTTAAGATTTTGGATATTCTTCTGGAATAATCAGTAATCCGTTTAACTCATTCTATTTCATAAACTAATTCATCCTGAACTTTGAGATTGAAATTGTAGCACAGGTTATTTTTAATATAATTTAAAGTACTTTGTGGAGAACAAGTTGGATTAGTTTTAATAACATATAGCTGAACATGTAAGCTAAACGTATGTCATCAATCAATGAGTTCAGCCCAAATAAACATTGGAACACACGGACATACATACAAATAGAATTAGGACACACAGTCCCTCGAGCATGCTTCCACCATCATGGCTAATCTGGTTGTAACTTCAATACATTCCCTTTTACCCCAGTAACCATTCACCTCCTTTGCTTTATCAAGAATCTACTTACCTCTGCCTTAAAAGTATTCAAAGATTGTTTCCACTGCCTTTTGAGGATGAGAGTTCAAAAGAATTATTAACTTCTGAGGGAATAAAATTTGCCTGATCCCTGGCTTAAATGGACAACGCCCTATTTTTAAACCATAACCTGTATTTCTAGATTCTCCCACATGAAAATATCTTCTCCACATGTATACTGTCAAGGACCCACAGAACCTTATGTTTCATTTAAGTTCCCTCTTATTTTTCTAAACTCGAGCAGGTACAAGCTTAGACTATTTAACCTCTCCTCATAAGATGACTTGCCTATTCTAGGTATCGATCTAGTAAATCTTAACTGAACTGCTAATGCATTAACATACTTAAATAAGGAGACCAGTATAGTAAACGGTATTCCAGATGTGGTCTCACAAATGCCGTATATAAGTGAAGAATAACCTCCCTGCTCTAGTATTTGATTCTCCCAGCAATAAATAATAACATCTCATTAGTTTTCCCAATTGCTTGCTGTAGAATGTGACCCAAATGGATTAATAAACTGATACACAGGAAAATAACCTCTACGAAATCTGCTGACCAGAATGAGAAGAGCTTCACTGCATTTTTAATAAGGAAATGTTGAAGTAGTTTAATCGATGGCCAGATCGATGAAAATATATGTAGACAAAACCACTGCAGCAGAGATGCACATGAAACATTCTCTTAAGAGTCCATAATAGAAAAACGAATGCAAATTTGTCAAAATTGAGGATAAGTGCAAACGCATGGATTTTCTGGATGATTGTGTTCTGAATATTTAAATATGAAATCAGGAGTGTCAAGCCCATTCCAACGAAGAAAATCAGCAAAATCAAATAGGACAAGGAGATGGGGATGCACTGTCTGTAAAGGTTGATGTCAGTTCTGTAATTAGAATGGATTTTTGCTGAGCAGATTGTGGTATAGAATTAGGGTCAGTTTGTGTGTAACCAAGAAACTAAGTGGTGGAAAACATTGGTGGAAGCTGCTTATTGGCCTCAGTATAGAGGTTGCAATGTAGAGTACAGAATAAATAAGAAAATTGGAAGTGTGTGTAACAGGGATAATACAGTAATCTTGGGGGACTTTAATCTATATATAAACAAGAAAATCAAATTAGTACAAAAATCATAGAGGTTGAATTCCAGGAATGTGTATGAGATGGATTTCTAGATCAATATGTTGAGGAAAGAAGCTATTTTAGATCTAGCACTGTGCAACAGGTAAGAGTTAGTTAATCTTGGAGTAAAGAGATTTCTATGAAAGAGTGACAATAATGTTATTGAATTTTATATTAAGTCCAAAAGTGATATAGTTCAATCTGAAACCTGTACTTTAACTCTGAAGAAGGAACTGAATCTGAGAGGCAGATTGGCTGTGGTAGATTAATGTAGTTATGTAGGGTGGACAGGCAACAGCTAGCGTTAGAGAAATTATGTGATTTGCAATAAATATACATTCCTAAAAGGCACACACAATTGGAAAAATGGTTCAGCAATGGATTGTAGGAGAAATTAAAATAGTATTAAAACTAAGGAAAAGGATTATAAAATTGCCAGAAAAAGACATTAAGCTTGAGGATTGGTAGCATTTTAGAATTCAGCAAAGAATAACCAAGAAATTCACACAAAGGAAAAATGAATATCACTAGCAAGAAACATTAAAAACAGACCATAAGAACTCCTACAGGTACGTAAAGAAGAAAAGACTAGAGAGGGCAAATGTGGGTCCTCTGAGATGAAAGAGTTTATAACTGGGATAAGAAAACAGCAGACGAATCAAACAAACACCTTGTTTTCTCATGTGAACGTCATACTCAGAAGAACTGACACTAATACTGGAGACTCATGGTTCCGATACAAAGGAGGAAGTAAAAGAAATTAGCATTATTGAAAAAACATTACAAGCTAAGTTACTGACCTTGATGAACTGCATCCCAGTGTTTTGAAGAGGTGGTTATGGAGATAGTGGATGATTTGATTATCATCTTCCAAAATTCTATAAACTCTGGAGTAGTTCTTGCATACTGAGGGTTAGAAACTTTGGGCCCACTATTTCTGAAAAGAGGAACAAAGAAAATGGGGGACCACTGACTTCTTAGCTTGACATTGTGGTTAGGAAAATGCTGAAGTTTATAATACATTTATGATTTTAAAACACTTAGAAAATAGTGATATAATTGAACAGAATCAATGTGGATTTATGATAAGGAAATCATGCTTATCTAATCCATTGGAATTCTATGAGGATGTATCTGGAAGAGTAGATGAGGGGAAGGAGGGAATGTATTGTGCAGTTATTCAGAAGATTTTCAATGGGGCAACATTAAGGAAATAGGTAGGAGGTGAATGAGGTTAGAGCCCATGAATTTAGGATTAATATATTAGTGTGGTTTTAACCAATAGCAAACGAATAGTAGGAATCCTTCTCAGGATGGTAGGCTGTGAATAGTGGGGCACTTCAGGGATTAGTGGGTTGACTTCAACTATTCAAATTCTATAATGATGATTTAACTGAGAGTACCAGACATAACATTTCTAAGATTGCCGATGCCAATAGCAAATGTGAATAGCAAATGAGAATATGAAGATACTTCAAAAGGATAAGCTAAATGATTGAACAATAACAGAGCCGATGGAGTATAATGTAGAAAAACGTGTGCAGAAATGACAGAAGTTGAGAAATGTTGATCTTCAGTAGGAGCTGGATGTCCTTGTACAAAACTCACTGAAAGATAATGTGCAAGTGCAACAGGCCATTAGAAAGGCAACTGATATGTTGGACTTTATTACAAGTTGATTTACTGCAGGGCCTTTGTGAGACCACACCTGCATTATTTTGGCCTCTTTGCCAAAGGAAGGGTATACTTCCTGTCGAGGTAGTGCAGTAAAGATTCACCAGACTGATTCCTGGGCTAGCTGACCTGTCTTGAGCAGAGGTTGAGAAGGCCAGCCTCCTCTTTAGAGCTTAGAAGGACATGAGGGCTCAATGGGTAAATGTGGGGATATTTTCTCTGGTAAATGAATCTAAGTCTTAAAATAAGGCAATATTGGATTGAAGTGAGATTTTTTTTCATTCAGTTTAGGGAAGCTTTAGAATTCTCTACCACAGAGGGCAGTGAAAGCTCAGTCATTGACTTTATTCAAAACAGAACAGGATATTAGAATCAACAGATATTGAGGCAGTGTGGGAAAATGTGGAAGTGGAAGATCAGCTGCGATCCTGTTAGGTGGTGGAGCAGGTAGGAGAGACCAATAACCATTCCTCTCCAATTTCATAGGTTCTTTCTTATAAGTGAGATGGAAGACAGAAATAAACAAAAGGTTTGACCTCAACAAGTTACCAAGAAATAGATGGTATTTAATACCAGAGTGTAAAGGTAAACAAAGTAGGAGATTTCTGAGGCACTGCCAATCGTTACGTCAGAGAGAGAATCTAGAAAATTTGATATTCTGGAAACGGGCTAATCTGCTCTCTGCATTTAAAAATGAGGATTAAAACTGATGCATGAACAATTAGTTCCACTTCCATGCCATTTAAAATAAAGGAAATGTTTTTTTAAGAGTTAACTCAACTGTATTATAATAACTTAACAAATGCTGGTAAATTTGGACTCAAAGGGGAAATTATGCCTGATCGACCTCCTTGTTTTTTTTTATGAAACTAACAAATTAACTGAATTGAAAGTGCTATGATGTAATGCATTGTTGGGTTACTGGAAGTACTGATTTTACCCTAATACATGTTCAAAGCCTCCTGTTAGGTCAATACATGTGTTGAATAATAATGCACATATTTGGCTAATGTTGATACAGAGGTTATGATTTCAAACCACCTTTTATCTCAAAGGCTGCATTTTGAATGAAAATTGTTAATTTTTTCCTGAAAATCAAGATCAAGTGAGCTTTATGTCCCACTGTTCAATGGGAGGTTTCTGTCCTCTGAGTTCACCTCAGGACATCTGAGGCATAATTCCATTATTCCTTATCATATGGAAGGAGCCCATTATAGTGTAATAGGTGTATCATGCCAGACAAACTCCCCTCATCGTATTCCATAGCAGGTCACACATTTGGGTGCTTTGAATGATATGAAAATAGATGGATGGGCATGTTGTGATGAGTACATTGAGATTCTGCAACAGCTGGACTGAGTGAATTTGGGAGCTTAATGTGGGGAAGTGTGGGTAAGAGGAATCAAAAGATGGATTATTATATAAATAGAGAAAATCTGGAAATGAGTGGTTTAGAGGGATCTAGGTGTTCCAGTGCATAAATCTCAAAAAGTTAACAGACTGGTCTAATATGTAGTTAAGAAGGCAAATGCTATTTTGGATGTATTGCAAAGGAGTTTAAGAATAGGGAGGTTTTGTTACATTTGTACAAGGTGAGGTCAAACCTGGAATACTGTGCACAGTTTTAGATCCCTTACTTTAAAAAGGATATAGTAGCATTGGAGGCAGCCCAAAGGAAATTCACCAGCCTAATTGCTGGGGTGAGAGGGTTGACCTATCAAGAGAGGCTAAACAGTTTGAGTCTGTATTCCTTGGTGTTTAGAAGAATGAGGGATGACCTTCTACAAACATACACGATCCTAAGTGGGTTTGACAGGGTAGATGTTGAGATGTTTTCATTGGTAGGACAGTCACAAACAAGGAGACAGGTACAAAATAAGGGGCTAGTCATTTAAAATTGAGGTCTGTAGAAACTCCTCTCAAAATATAGTGAGTCTCTGAAATTCTCTGCCCCAAAGGATGGTGGAGGCCAGATCATTAGATATATTTAAGGTGGAGAGAGATAAAGATTGAAGGTAATAGGGAATTGGCACAGAAGAGGAGTTGAGGTCAGTATAGATCAGTCATGATCATATTGAATGGTAGGGCAAGTTCATATTTTCTTGTGTTCCAATAAGAAGTGCAAACTCTTTAGGGCTCATCTCCCTGTTTCACTGGGCAACATACTGGGTGTTAACAGGAAAGAGGTAGTACCCATCAATCTACCCTCTGCACCTGAAGTAAGTGATACTCCATATGGGTTGGAGTTAGTAATCTTAGGCCAACCAATGATACGACACCAGAATCTTGTTACTTCACACCTTATTGAATGACACAGCGGCTAAAAGGGCAGTACGGCCTTTTCCTGCTTTTTCTTATTTTCTTATGCTTACTGTGGTTTTTAAAAACTTGAGTAGGGAATTAGTTTTTTGCCTCTGCTCAAACGCAATTGCTTTTAATGATTATTTTAGTCACAGAACTTTGTGGGGAAACCTTCAATGATACCAGTTTAATATTGTTGTGTATGTATGTACCAATCATAAGAAATTATATAGTGATGCTAAATTTTAACAAAGTAACTAATGCAACAACAATTATTGACATTATTTTCTTCAATATCCCTTTTAAGAGACAGGGTGATTTTGTGATGAACATGATATGCTCATCCAACTTTAACAATTGAGAACTTTGAGCCTATTTATAATGAACTTGTAAAATTTTATTATAGCCATGAATAGCGCTAATTTTCAGTGAATAGACCCCAGAGGAATCACTTCAATTTTATTAGATTCCAATAGATTTTCAAACAACTGCATGTTATAAAGCAGAAACAAGTATATTCCCAGGCAGTAAGAAAAACATTGTTCTGTTATTGGATACGTATATATAGTTTAAATGAGGAACAAGATTTAAAGCAACTTTTATAAAAAAAGTTGCCTCTCAGGTTCTTATTAAATCTTTCACCTCTCCCTCTAGTCTTTGATCCCCCAACTCTGGGGGAAAAAGACTGAGTACATTCATCTTATCTATGACACTCATAGTTTTATACACCTTTGTAAGATCAGCTCTCAGCCTGCTACACTCCAAGAAGTTCTAGCCTGTCCAACCTCTCCCAATAACTCAGCCCCTTGAGTCCTGGCAAGATCCTTGTAAGTCTTTTCTACACTCTTTCCTGCTTAATAACAACTTTCCGATAGCAAGGGAATCAAAACTGAACATTATACTCCAAGTGCAGCCTCCAGCATCTTGTACAACCACACCATAACTTCCCAAGTTTTATACTCAATGCCCTGACTGATGGATAGCCTACCAAAAGCCTTCTTCACTACTCTGTCTCCCTGTGACTCCACTTTCAGGGAAACATGTACCTGAACTCCAAGGTCCCTCTGTTCCATACCACTCCCCAGGGCCCTACTGTGAAAGTCCTACCTTGGTTTGACATTCCAAAATGCAACATCTCACACTTATCTGAATTAAACTCTGTTTGCCACTCCTCGGCACACTAACTCAGCTGATCAAGAACCCCCTGTAATTTTTGATAACCTTCTTCACTGTCCACTATACTACCTATTTTCATGTCAGCTGCAAACTTATTAACCATGCCTTGTACATTCTCATCCAAATTGTTGACATATCTGGTACACAACAATGGGCCCAACAGTGAACCCTGAGGCACACCACTAGTCATGGGTGTTTAGTCCAAGAAACAACCTTCCACCACCACCCTCTGCTTCTTACCATCAAGCCAAATGTGTATCCCTGGATTCCATGTGATCTAACCTTCCAGAGCAACCTACCATGTAGAACCTTATCAAAGGCCTTACTGAAGTCCATAGAGCCCATGTCTACCGCCCTGCCCTCATCAACCTTCTTCGTCATATCATCAAAAAAACTCAAGTTTGTAAGACATGCAAAGCTGTGCTGATTACTTTTGATCAACCACTGTCTTTCCAGATGCATGTATATCTTGTCCCTCAGAATCCTCTCCAATAATTTACCTACCACAGATGTTACACTTGCTGGTCTGTAGTTCCCAGGTTTTTCCCAGCCCTTCTGAAATAAAGACACAACATTCAGTGCTCTCCAGTCTATCGGCACATCACCTGTGGCTAGTGATGATGCATATATCTCAAACAAGGCTCTTGCAATTTCTTCTGTAGCCTCTCATTGTGTATATGACACAAATTTATGTCAGTTTATAATTTTGGGCCTAACTGGTTTATGTCAGTTTATAATTTTGGGCCTAACTGACAATAGCAAGAAGTAATGTTCTGAATGAGCTGATCTAAATAGCAGCTGAGATGCTGAGAGCCATTCCTCAATTCCACCTTTAGAAACAGTGAATGAGGAGGAGGGATATTAGTAAGGGTAGGTGTACTGTAAAACCAGATTTGAAGGAATGTTAGAAAAGATCTACATCTCAGATAGGCCTTTATGGTTGCCAATGTGTTTCAAATAATTGATCTGAATATGATCTCAAGTCTCTCTGGGCTGTAATCTCCTGGTGCTTGACAAAACCTTCTCTCCAAAGTTCCCTGCCAGACATAACAGGGCCTTAAAATGCAGATAATTGACTGATGAAATGCATTGATAAAGAAATAATGAACTTAATCTTTAACATTTTAAAACTGTAAGTAGAAATAGTCCATCATTGATAATGGATGATCAGCCTTTCTAATCATTGTACAGATAATCCCTGTTTTGATTTAAAACCCACATAAGAACAAGATTTGCAATTATGCAATCCCTTCACAACTTAAGGGTGGCCCAAAGCTTTTAAAGTCAGTGAATTACTTTTCAAGTGCAGTAACTGTTGTGATATTATCACCTAAGTTGCACAAAGCTAGATCTGACAAATGGGAATGTGATAATCATGAGAATTTTTTTTGTGCTTTGGTGGCAAGAGTACTAGCAATTTAACTACAGGTGGTACCTCTGAAAGAATAAATGGAAATATCAATTAAGAATTAAATAATACTGTTAGTTTTATAAGCTTTTGAATAATTTAAACAACAGTCTCATTTGTAAAGTGAAAATTGAATTATAATTTGCATTACAAATATTAGGACAAGGTGGTCCAGAAATTCATTTTGTACTGTATGGGAAATTTAATTAATCCTTTCCCTGCAATTGATCAGCCTACATACAGAAGGTATGGGGCTAAGTAATAACGTCAAACACCGTGGAAAGCATGGGTGTGTTTTGCATTGCAATTGTAACATTGGAGCATGAATATAAAATTGTGAAGCTGCTTGGCACATGACATGAAGGAAGACCATTCGTTAAAGGAACAAGACATCTGAACTTTTTTTTCAGAGTCTACCACAAAGTAAACAGTGAAATCTCCAATGCACCAGCTCCCTCAGCATTCTGTAAATTAGTCTTCTATTTTATTTGGAGTGTATGGAATATTGGGGAGGGTGCCCAAAAGCTCAAATCCTTGTCCCGGCTGGCATGACATCCACTTGATAATCAGAGAGAAGCAGGATGCTCATGCTGGTGACTGTCCCACCTCTTTTGGCACTGGGAACCCTAACTTGTTGAGAGTTACTGTGTATAATCACACCAAAGGGCTAGGAATCATTCCACTTGCTTATGCAGTGCCTTACACAATGTGCACTTCCCAGTGGCCCTGTGTGGCATGATACAATTTCTACTCTGTTATCTGTGGGGGTAAACTTGTGTTTTTGAAAGGTCACACACAGAGAAAAGTCCATAAAATACTGCTCAAGATGAAATTGAAAGCTTTAAATTCATAAGCAATTTTCTTCATGCAGTTTATGCTGCCTTGTAAGGAAGACTGGCACAGCTTTGTCTAGACAGTATTTTAATAGACAGGAAATTCTCATTAGTACAAATAAGCTAATGAAAAACGTACATGCATTGTTCTATCGTCGTTAAGTAAAGGTTTGATATCCTTTGCTTTTCTTTATTTTTAATACTTCTTGATTCAAGCAACCCATCAAAATAGCTCATTTTATCACATTCTCAGACTCCCTCAGGGATAACTGTTCTTTCTGGCGCCAGCCTTAGTCTTACATTAACCCCTGATCTGTGTAGCCTTACGGTCAAAGGTCAGGTGTTAAAACTGGTAGCAATGTAATAACTGTTATCGTTTTTGTTATTCCCACAGGATTGCACATATCACGTCAGAATGGTGGAAGATTTATTTTCTTAGGTAAGGGGTTGATTTCTAGTTCCAATATTTAAAGTATTTTTAAGAAAAAGAATGTCATGGGTTAAGTGGTATTATTGGATTTGATGTCACATTTCCACAAAAAGGAAGATAATGAAATGTTTTATCCAAGATAGTTTCCTCTATAGTTATGGCTTGATGGCAACATGTAGTGTATTTGTATGTGTTTATCTTTTTCACAAACTTTCCAGCATTTTCCACAGAGAATCTCTCATTGCCCTATTCAAATTTGTCAACATTTTTACAAATTATGATATATACAAGAATCAATATATGATACTTGTGATTGTTGTAAGTCTTGTAATTGAAGGTGATCTGGGTAAACAACAGTGGAAATACCTGCGTTGTAATCAGCTAAACTAACATGAGTTATAACAATATAGTGAGGAAAGAAAGCAACCACAATCCTGGGTGATCAGAAGTCCAATGCAAACTAATTCCTTTGAACAATGGCATATGGAGCAGACCTGTGTTCGATGGAAAGATTGGAAGGTGCAGTTTGTTCTACATCAGTGTTTAATCCTGGTTCATAACCCTCCTTGTATTTTCACTCCTGGGTGAATGTGGTTTGACAGTTTCGATCCAGTTCTAGTAGAGCAAAAATTGGCACAAACTAGGAAAGATGTGAAAATGTTATATTTGCCCTAACTGTGTACATGATGATCATGTTGGATGCACAAAATCAATAGTGTTCTGGTCTCCATTATTAATACCTCATCTTGGTTTATTATTCTCACATGAACGAAGATACAGTGAAAAGTTTTTGTTTGTGTGCCATCCAGTCACAGCATGCCGTTCACTGAGGTAGTAATAAGAAAAACAGAGTGCAGAATATAGTGTGCAGCCACAGAAAGTGCAGTGCAGGTAACTGAATAAAGTACAAGGGCCATGACAAGGCAGATTGGGAGAAATGCAAAGTTCCCAAAAAGCACTGTAGCTCACAAATAAAAACAATTGCTTCTTTCTGTACTATAAAGGAAACTCCTCATAGTTTCTTATATATAAAACTGATAGTACTTCAGATTCTGTCCAGTTATTAAACATTTAGTTTTTCTCAAGAAATGGTGGCTGGTTTCTTGGGCAGTATGGTAATTAAGTCTTCTTTATCATTAAAACTTTTTTCTACAAAATACTGTGAGAATCAAGGCAAAACTGTAGATGCTGGAACTCTGAAATAAAAGCTGGAAACACTCAATAGATCGGACAGCATATGTGAAAAAAAGAGATAAACCTAATGTTTCGGGTCAAAGACCTTTCACCAAAATTGGAAAAGTAAGAAAATAATTCAATTTGTTTTCTCAATTTTCCATTAACATGTTTTCTCACTTTACCAGTTCTGATGCTGTCTGACACGCTAAGTATTTCCAGCATTTTTGTTTTTATTTATGTTCCATGTTGTTGCTGTTGAGTGGGATGCTGGACATTAACACTGGGGGGAAGAAATGAAATTGACACAGTGACATTGAAGTAAATTTTTTTTAAATTGGCTGATAGAAAATAATGTTTCCCTTACCAATTGCAGGTAGATAAAAACTACATATGGGTTGTGAGGGGACAGCTTTTCACTTTCACTGAGTATCTATTTTAGTTGTGGCTTATAGAGGGAACTCTAGAAATGTTATAAACTTAAGAAAAAACGATTGAATTGTATTTTTCTTTAACGAACAGGAATTTTCTCAGGGGTTCTCCTAATTAACTGTTGTGACCCACACATGTGTTGATCTGTGATTTCTGCCAATGTTCTGTGGCTTGAACCCTTAGAAGTATTGGAGTAACTTGCAATAATAGATTTTCCCTCATGATTCCAGCCCCTCCAGTTTTTAATGTCAAGCTGCGGGAATGGACAAGCATATGTGATGAGCCTGTTGTGTGAAGGCCACATCCAACCCCAAGCAAATGAGTGCTTGATTCTGTAGATTCCAGTAGAATCAACAATGGAAAGCATCATCAGCTGTGATCCCAGTATAATCGGATTGCAGTAGACAAGTGTTTGAGATTCTTGTTCCCTGTACTTAATTTTAGATTGATAGAGAATTCAAGATTTTAGTTGATGAGATTCTCCCAGTGCCTAAAGTTGCAATATAAATAGCATTGCAAGTCCCTGCAATAAGAAATATCTACTTATTTTATCTGACCACAAGCATTTTAAAAATTTGAGTGCATTGCCTAGTACAGGTGCTATAAGAAAATCAAATGACATTTTACCATAGGGAACAGTGAAACCTCAGTGCTTAGCACTGTAATTCCAGTGCTAAAGTTGTCCCTCTGCTTGCAAAAAGTTAATGTTGCTGAATTAGGACTACTTAGGTGGAAAGGTCATGATTTTGAAATGAGTTATTGTTAGTGTGGTCAGTAATGTGCAAAGCAGTACTCACATTTTCAGAAATTGCTGCAAGTTGGTGGCATAGTTGTGTAGCAGGTGGTGCTGTTGCCTTACAGCTCCAGCGATTGAGGTACAATCCTGACTTCCAGTGCTGTCTGTGCAGAATTTGCACATTCTCACTGCGACCATGTTGTTTTCCCCATGCATCCCAAAAGATGTATTAGTTAGAAAGTTAATTGACTACTGTAAATTACCACTAGTGTAGGTGGGTGGTAGACAAATCAGGGTTTAGTTGATGAGCATATGAGAAAGAATAGGTTACTGGACACAAATGAGGGAATGGGATTTCTCTGAGATCTACCATTGACTCAATGGTTTGAATGACCGATGTTGTGAGGAAATATATGAGAAAATAAACAATTTCTCGTGCTGAGGAAGTTCATTCTATCAAAATTTTGCAGACTTTTTTCAGTTTTGTGCCCATGTCCTTGATCTTAGAAAGCTTGTTGTGGACCATCTCAGTATATTTGGTTGACGACCATATCAAAGTCTCTTATCCAAGTTCCTGCTTCAGTCTAGCACTATTTTACAGTGTATTAATTCATGTGTTAGCATCATTTTTTAATTGAATGCAACTTCAGTCATTTTTATTCTTAAACTGTGTTAAATGTCACCTCCAATTATAGCGACAGAGCCCTTCCAGCCTTGTTGATGAACAAAATATGATGCTTAATATACAGAATATAGTTTACAATGCTGTCATTTACCTTAGCATCTCTCTTGATATTACCAGATTTCTTTTGCACCCCTTGAGTGGTTCTCCCTGTCAGGGTATCAGGGAATCTTTTATATTGTGTAGCCAGATATTTGGTCCTGGCGACCAGAAATGCAGCCACAAGAACAGATACAAGACAATTGGTAAAATGTACATTCCTTTTGAATAACAGCTTTGGTTTCCCCGACTTCTTTGCTGTCAATATGCTGTCAATATATGCCATAAGGTACTTTGATTAATACTTTTACAGTCCTTAAGCTACCTGACTATTCTTGTGTCAACAAAGGGATAGTTGATCGTTCGGATTGAAAACCTGCACCAGGACCCGAAACATCGACTATCCCTTTACCTCCATGGATGCTGCCTGACCAACTGAGTTCCTCCAGCAGCTTGTTTTTGCACCAGATTCCAGCATCTGCAGTCTATTGTGTCTCTAGGAAGCTAGATGTTGACCTGCAAAGTATGTAAACTGCTGGCTGCTACAGATTATATGCCTTATCTATGGTAAATCTCATACTTTTGATAATCTGTTTAGGTCATTGTATTTCCAGCGTTGATTTTCAATATCTCACGCAAATAATACTTTAATATTTTTGTAATTTTCCTTCCAGTATTTCAACTGCAAGGAAAGTTGCAGAGATCATTTTCAGTTACTCACATCATTTAATCCTGAAGGAAATAGTTTCTTCAAAGCAGCACTGTACTTGAATTTGACAGGACAATTAATATGATATTGTGACTTTCATGGTTTATCATGAAGGCCCAGTACATGAATGTTTTAAAACTTAGCACTTTTCAGAAACTTTATTGACTTTTTTTTGATTGCAGAGGGTGTCAAATTACATGTATTTGTCAGTATGCAATAAATACCATGATGTTATTTGTATTCTTGATAAAGTCCAGTCTTATGGCTAAAGCAATTAAATAACACAAAGGAATTCCTGCTGTTATGGGGCTTATTTTGATGACCTGCACAGTAATGTTAATGAAACAAACAATAATTTCATAAAGTTAAAAGTTGAAACAATTTAGAGAAAGTGGGCTATATATCAGTGGAAGAATTCATAAAAAGGTACAAATGTTCTCAAGTCATGTGCCTCGAGTGAGTTAGATTCAGAGTTAGCACTAAAACTGCCAAAAGATTGAATTGAACCATTGACATTTACAACACAGCTGGAAATCATTTGGCCATTATATCCATGGCTGTTAATCCAAAACTAATCCAACTGCTCTGCAGCAGGTCCTTCAGTCCACCACATCCATGCTGACCTTTTTGGCCCATCTACACTAATCCCATTTGCCTGCGTTATATCTGTATCTTTCTATTCCTTGCCTATTTAAGTGCCTGTCTAAATGCCTCTTCAATGTAGTGATTGTATCTGACTCCAACTCCTCCTTTGGCAATGAGTTCCGCATATTGATCACACTCTTGTGTTTTGAAAAAAACCTTCCTCTCAAATCCCCTTTAAATTTCCTTCCTCTCAGTTTAAACCTATGCCCACTTGTTTTTGATGACCAATCCTAGAGCTTGGTAAACCAGAACTGCACACATTACTCCATGTGTGGTCTAACCAGTGTTTTGTAAAGTTGCAGCATAATGTCCCAACATTTATATTCTTTACTTTGACCTAAGAAGACAAGCATGCCATATGCTGCCTTTACCATCCAATCTTCCTGTGTTGCCACTTTCAGGGAACAATGGATTTGAACTTCAGGGTCCATCTGTCCATCAACATTCCTTAGCACCCTAACATTTACTGGGTATGTCCTACCCCTATTTGGCTTCCCAAAATGCATCAGTTTGCACTAGTTGGGATTAAATTCTAACTGCTAACACTCTGCCCAACTTTCCATCTGATCTCTATCCTGCTGTAGCCTTAAACAACCACCCTCGCTATCCACAACACCACCAACCTTTGTGTCATCTGCAAATTTATTAATCATACCTCTTGTATTCACATCCAAGTCATTAATATATATCACAAACAATCAGGGTCCCAGCACCAATCCCTGTGATATATCACTAGCCACAGACTTCCAGTCAGAAACCACTACTACTACTGCCTGGGGTGGTGGTGGAGGCAGATACATTGGACAGGTTCAAGAGTTTGTTGGATAGGCATATGGAGGAATGTGAGATAGAGGGATATGCAGGAGGAAAGGGTTAGATAGTGTGAGGGTGGTTTGATGGACGGCACAACATGGTGGACCAAAGGGCCTGTTTTGTGCTGTATGGTTCTATGGTACCCTCTGCCTCCTAATACTAAGCCAATTTTGGATCCAATTGGCCAGCTTGCCTTGGATCCCATGTGCCTTAGCCTTCTGGACCAGCCTACCATGCAGGACCTTGTCAAATGCTTTAATGAAGCCCATATCGACAATACCTATCACCCTGCCTTCATCAATCTTTTTGGTTACCTCCTCAAAAAATGAAATCAAATTAGTGAGGCACAAAGCCATGCTGACTATCACTGACCAGCCCCTGCATTTTCAAATGTACGTAAGTCCTATCCCTTAGAATTTTCTTCAATAATTTCCCTATTACTGACGCAAGGCTCACTAGCCTGTAGTTACCTGGCTTATTCCTGCTGCTCTCGTTAAATAAAAGAACAACATTCCTCTCCTCCAGTCTTCTGACACCTTAACTGATGCAAAAATCTCTTTCAGAGCCCCAGCAATCTCCTCTTTTGCTTCCCTTAGCAACCTGGGATGGATCTCATCTAGCCTGGGGATTTATCAACCCATAATGTATCCCCATGCCATCTAACACCTCCTTAACATAGAGCTGCTCCAAATCATCCACATACCCCTCCGTAAACTTACTACCTTCCATGTCCTTTTCCTACATTGCCTGACTCCATACATCAATTACCACTTTGGTCACACTAGGGGGATCCACTCTTTCCCTGGCTACCCTCTTGCTCTTGACATACTTGCAGAATATTTTGGGATTCTCCTTATATATTTTAAAACATTTTCTTTAAGTTCTCGCCGACTCTATATTCCTCGAGACTCCCTTGACCAGTTGGCTGTACCTTCCACAAGTTTTCTTTCTTTTCCTGATCAAACCTTCAGTGTCCTTTATCATCCAAGGTTTCCTAATCTTGTCATTTTGCCTGTCACCCTTACCAGAACATGTTGCCTCTCAATTCTTACTAAGTCTAATTTTGAAATACTCCCACTTGTTATCTGTCGTTTTACCCACAAGCATCTACTCCGAGTCTATTTTCACCAAGTCCTCCCTTCCACTATCAAAATCAGCCTTCCCCCAGTTCAAGATCTTAACTAGAGAACTAACCTTATTCCTCTCCATAACTACCTTGAAACTTACAGAATTATGGTCTCTGTCCCAAAAGTGTTCATCCACCAACATTTACATCACTTGCCCAGTTTCATTTCTGAAGATAAGATGGAGCACTGCTCGGTCCCTAGGAGGACTCTCTACACATTGTCTCAAAAACATTCTTGCATGTACTTAAATTCTACCCGATCTTAGCCCCTTGCACTAAGCCAATCCCAGTCAATATTGGGAAAGTTAAAATCCCGCACTTCTATGACCCTGTTGCTCTTGCACCTTTCTTCGATTTCCTTGCATACCCGTTCCTCTGACTGACTTTTGGGAGGCCTATAGTATAACCCCAGCAAAGTAATCACCTCTGACCCTTATTGCTAAATTCTAATCATTTGGCCAGGATATGCTCTCTCCTGTTGCTGCTTCAAGTAAGCTTTTCATTGCACCTGTGCATACATGTACTTGTGCATATGACAATAAACTTGACTTTGACTTTGATCTTCAGCAGTTTATTTGTTAAGATATGCAATAGGGCATGTCTCAAAAACTTGCTGTACAAAGAATTCTATGCTCAAACAATCCTTTGAGAAAAGGAACTATCTCAGTTAGTTTTAGCGGAATTCAGAAAACAGCCAAATATCCAACGACAGTGAATATTAGATTATTCAAAATCAAATTTAATGAAACAAGGGTAAGTTAATAAATATGGCAGTAAGACTGTAACCTTACTTTTCCAGTACTTGCTTCGTAACAAGAACAATGCAGGTTAATAGATGGATAATCTGTGGATGCCAATAATTTATTGCAGAGCATGTAAAAAGACCACAGATTTGTTCAATAAAATGTTTTTCATTATTTTAGCTGGTCATTTACTTTGTTGCTCAAGAATGTTCAACCACTTCCAAATGAAAACAAAAGGAATTGTAATTTCTGTTGCACTTTATCTTTCTGGAGCGTTTTAGCAAATTTACAGTAACTTTTATAACCTATGACCATTAAGACCATTTTATAAGGATATAAACATTTTGTTACTTTGTACTATGCAGCTTAATAAATAGATAAATATTGTACACATTGTTCACATAGACTAATTAAGTTTGTCAAAGTCAGCTTTTTTAAAGAAGCTTAAATTATCTCTGAATATATACAATGACACTGAATCTTAATAGTTCCATATGTTGCAACAGAGTTCAATGTATCATACAAGATTAAATAAGTATTTCTTTTATAGGGTAGATATTAAATTCAACTTACAAGACATGTTCAGTGTGAAAAATAATTAGATTAATGGCATTTCAGTTCTGTACAATTTTGCATTGATGCTCTGCTTAAATAGAACCAGAAAATACATATAATTGTTCTAATTATTACAACAGCAGTGCCTTGCCAAAATAATCACACTGCTATCTGAACTGTATTACAGACAGAATGGTCAAGACTTTGAAGTCAATGGTGAATGAATGGTGCTCACCATTCACTATAGAACATTGAAAAACAAGAGCAGGAGAAAGCCATCAGCACTTTGAGCCTGCTCTGCATTCGGTGCAATAATGGGTGATCTTCTATCTCAATACCACATTCCAGCTCTCTCTCCATACCCTTTTCTGCCTTTATTTATACCAGCATTTCAGTGGGCTTTTACATTGCAATTTGCAATTATCAGAAAGTTGAAGTACAGTCACGCCCTCTACAGGGGACCCAGAACTTGGGTGAACAAAGCCAACATGGGCCGCTTCCTTAATCAATAGGATTGAAGAATTGTTACTGAGACACACAAAATCTAAACCAGGAAGTGGAAGTTCAGATATTTAACTTAGATTAAAATTGTGTATAGCAAATGAAATGAAAAAAAAAGATAGAAATAAAAGAGACAGGAAGAAGTAAGGATTTTTTTTATTGTAATTTTTTTTACACTCAAAATTGAAACCTGAAAAAAGTGCAACTTCAGCTGACATGATTATTTACTAAAACTTACCAAGAAATTTAAAACTCACAATTGAATGGAGAAACCTCAACTTTCTCTAGCATTTTTAGTGTGAATCTGATGAGGCAGCTGACAACCTTACGCCTTTCACGTGTTTGAATGCTGTTTCATGGTGAGGAACAAGTGTGGCAAAGCTTAAGAAGGAGCATGATGGACAAGGAAGATGAGAAAACTTACTGTGATTCACAGAACAAGTGGAATGTTACTTCCAGAAGTACAGGACAAAGATACAGTTGAGAGCTTTGATGCAAGGGGAAGACATATATTGGAAATCTTTATCGAAAAGGTTGCATTGCCAGAAGAGGTGCAAAAGATGGAGCAACTGGAAATTGGAATCCTTACAGGAAGAAAAGCAAAAGGAAATGTGGGTTTTGGTAGCTTTTAGTCATTGGGATTTTAGTTTGTCTATGGGCTAACTCCATAAATAGAGAAATAAAAACAGAAATTGCTGGAAACACTTAGCAAGTCAGGAAGCATATGTGGAAAGAGAAACAGAACATGTTGACAGGCTGGTACAATGGATGGACACAGAGCAAAATGAAATTTAACCCAGAAAGGTATGAACTGGTGCATTTTGGTGGGAAAATACACAGGTTATACTTCTCGGCTTGGCTGCAGGGAGAAACTTTGCACCTTAATTGATAATCGCTGTTAGATCCTCATGTGGCCTTGACACATGCAACGGTATTGCCAATCACATGGTTGGAAGTCCTTAGTACCACGTGCAGGTGTTCCTTGAAACTGAGAACACATAGTGATAAAATTAGCAATAGGAAAATACAAAACAGCCCAATGCTTATTGCAGCAGACGGACATTAACAGTTTTTAAAGATAATTCAATCAAAAAGAAGTAACTATTTCTAAAACAAAAATTGCTAAAATCTCTCAGTGTTGTTGGTAAAATCAGCATTTATTGCCCATCCCTAATTGTCCTTGAGAAGTTGGTGAGCTGCCTTCTTGAACTGTTGCAGCCCTTCTGCTGAAGGCACCAAGTTCCAGAATTTAGACTAGCAAAGATGAAAGAATGGCAATATACTTTCAAGTGAGGATGGTGTGCAACTTGGAGGGAGACGTGGTGGTAGTATTCCCATGTCCCCGAACCCTTGTCCCTGATGGTGGTAGAACCATGAGTTTGGGAGGTGCTGTCAGAGCAGCTCAGGAAATAACTACAGTGCATTTTATAGGCAGGATACAATCCAGCTACTGTGCACCATTGATGATGTGGCTATGCCTTTTTATTTAAATTTGTTTCTTTCCTTTCTCTTCCATCTCTAACTGCTGTTTTTTAAACTAATTGTTACCTTGCCAACTTTGGTCTGCACCCTGTCACAGACATTCCAATTGTTCCCTACTCCCACTTTCTGCAACTTAAAATGTGCTCGCTTCTTCATTTTCCAGTTCTAACAAAGGGTCCCTGATTAGAAAAGTCAACTCTGTTTCTCACCTGAAGTGGAATAATCACTTCAACAAATACTTTTATTCATAGAAGTGCCTCTACCACAGATTGTTAAACATGAGTTTAATTGGTTTGTACCTGGCCTGAATACATTTTGTGTTCTAGCAGCTTTCAAGTGTTGTTCAACATGGGGGAGCTCTGGTTAATCAGTTGATGACTTTACAAGGTTGACTGTGCTGGCAGGGACGATGTCATGTTTGGAGTTCAATTCTGCATGGTGCAACCAGTTTTATTCTGTTACTATTTCAACTAAATAGATTGATAAGTCATTTCAGGCTCAATCACATTGATGGGTCTGAAGTGGATTGCAGATTCATTCATTCATTCAATTTGCTGATGTTCAGGTTTGTGTCCATGCTTTTGTTACCTCCAGACTCAAATATTTCAATGCTAATTTGACCTTCTTCTACAGTCCAACTATGACAAGCTCAGCACATCTCAAATTCACCCAGTCATATTGTAATTATACTGTTCTCCCATTACCCTTGCTTGTTAACTTGTATTGGCTTATATTTCAATAGAGCCTCAATTTTAAATCATTCTTGTGTTCAAATCCATGATATTGCTTTTCTATATCTCTGTAACTTCCTTCATCCCTACAATCTTCCAAAAGCTCAGTATTCTACTAGTTTTGCATCACCCAGGTCTTTTCCAACATTACTAGTGACTATGTCATAAATTATCTATTCCAAGCTCAGAAATTGACCTCTGAACCCATTCCACCTTTCAAGGGCTATTTAAAATCTACTTCTTTGACCGAGCTTTTGGTTAGATATCCTAATGCCATCTCTTTTGATGGTATCAATTTTTCTCTGACGATTCTGTGAAATATTTTTTCTATCCTAAAGTTGTGACATAAATTGATTTTGTTGATGAACTGCTCCACCCTATCTCAACTCATCCACAGCTAAAGTCCTCAAGCATACTTTCAGACACCCCCATTCCCCACCATTACCTAAATAATCTGGAATTCCTTACTTCAATCTCCACCTTTCTATCTCCTTTCCCTTCAAGCCCTTTTCTTGGTTCAACAAACATAACACACAAGTGAGGTAATCTTAAGAAAATAGTCATACTTACAGAAGTGGAGGTAGGAGCAAATTGTAGGATGGAAGTGTAGTGAGTGTTCTGATAGAAGATAGGCAGTACTCAGAAATATATTAAATAAACTAAATATCTTGTGCATTACAACTAAAACTTAGATACCCAGAATACCAAATTTAGTCACAGTACGATATATGACATATAATACAATCAGGTTTTTCCTGACAGGAAATGTGCTACTTTTATCAAAAAGTGGAGATGGAGCCAATGCAGCCTCCCCAGTTCCTACATTTGTCACCAATTTTGCTGTGCTAGGTACCTTCTGTGCTATGTCATCTTGAAGGAAATGGACTGAGGCAAGGATCAAGACAGCAAATATATGCAGGTGAAAGTAAGCAGTGTTGGTGATAGAGGATATCTACTTCCTCTGGCAGCTCGTTCCATACACTCACCACCCTCTGTGTTCCTTTTAAATCTTTTCCCTCTCACTTTAAATCTATGTCCTCCAGTTTTGGACTCCCCTATCCTGGTGAAAAAACTTTGGTTATTCACCTTATCTATGCCCTTCATGATTTTATAAACATCTATAAGGTCACCCCTCAGCCTCCTACTCTCCAGGGAAAAAAGTCCTAGGCAATCCATCCTCTCCAGTCCTGGTAATGTCCTCGAAAAATTTTTTTGCAGCCTTTCCAGTTTAGTGACACTTCTATCAGGAATTGCACATGGACCACTAGAAGGATGATGGTGGGGCAAGATTGTCAAGGATGACCCAGTCTTTTTGCCCAATGCCAACCTCCCACCCTCAGTCAGTATCCTGCATACTGTCTGATATCCCACTGGGCAACTGAGTCTGTTACTATACAAATGTAAATGGAACAGTCTTTAAAAGGGTCCTTACAAACTTCAAAACCCAGAGGAGAGTGGATAAGAATAGCTGAAGAATCACAACTGGAAACTGAGCAGACTGCCACTTCCCTGGATGAAGCTGCAAGAGATTTAACATGCAGGTTTTGGAGGAAAATATAAACTAAAGATTTCAGGTTCAGCAAGGGCATGCAGATGGATGTGGAGGGCAGCACACAGCCATAGAGAGATACAGCACAGGAGTAGGCCCTTCGGCTCACCGAGTCCACGCTGACCATCAACCACCCATTTACATTTATCCTACAATAATCCCGTTTTTATTCTCTCCACATTCTTATCAACTCCCCCAGATTCTGCCAATCACCTACGTACTAGGGGCAATTTCCAGTGGCTAATTAATCAACCAACCTGCATGTCTTTGGAATGTGGGAGGAAATGAGCGCACCTGGAGGAAACCCATGCTGTCACAAGGAAAATGTGCAAACTCCACACAGGCAGCAGCTGAGGTCAGGATTGAACTTGAGTTTCTGGCACTGCGAGGCAGCAGCTCTGCCAGTTGCATCACTGTGCTGCTAGTGTGCTGCCTCACAGTTGCAGGGACCCAGGTTTGGTCTATGTGGAGTTTGCACATTTCCCTGTTTCTGACAGGTGCTCTGGTTTCCTCTCATATCCCAAAGGCTTGCTGGTTGGTTAATTGGTTACTGTAAATTACACGTTAGTGTAGCTAAATGGCAAAATACCCAAAGGGGAGTTGATGAGCATGTGAAAGAGAATAGACTGTGGGGCTGCAGGGGAGGGGCGAATGGAACTGATGGGTTTGCTCTGCTGGAAGCTGGCATAGACCTGATCAGCCAAATGGCTTTCTTCCCTTCCTTCAGTCCAGATGAAGGGCCTCAACCTGAAACATCAACTGTACATTTCCCGCTACAGATGCTGCCTGACCCACTGAGTTCCTCTATCAGCTCGCTTTTTGCTCCAGATTCCAGCATCTGTGGTTTCTTTGGTGTCTGGTTTCTACCCTGCTGTAATAAGTGAGTTGTTAGAGTATAAATTCATGTACTATATTTGAGGCACATAAATATTATTTTTTTGCATTCACATTTCCAACTTGCCCATTCTTTTTGGTGATTGATGCATATTCAAGGATACCTCAGTATCAGGCAGACACCTGAAGTCCATTTCCAGAATGCAAATGGCTAGCTCATTTACACATCTGCTGTTCATAGCCATTCATTATTTCACCCCAGGGGCCATATTCCTCAGGTATTTCAAGGATGTCATCAGCCATGATAAACCTCCTTCTTTAATTAACCAGCAGTAACTTTGTTTTGAGATGTAAAGAGCTCAGTGAGACTGGGCTGCTGCACAATGAAATCAATATGGTACCTTAGACCAGCATAAACATCTTTTTACAGCTGCATCTCAGCTGCATATGGATGAAATGGAAATCTGAATGATTGATCAATTGATCACCTGTGGAAAATGAGCCAGAACAGCAAATCCAACTGCCTATTTCTTCTGACTATCATCATTGCTCAAAATGTTTATGTAATTGGTGGCCCTGGTAAAGAAGTTAACTGTCTTTTGTATCACTGGCTTTTGTGTGCTGCCACCTCAGCAACAGTGACTTTGACAGCCATCTGTAGAGTATGGCCAGTGGTTTACCACATTTTGTATCCCCATGCAGTAAATATTTACCAAAGTATGATGCAATACCCTTCGCTGCCTCAGATACTGGTATTTGACATGTCAATGAATGTGATCCTCATATCTACAGATCCTGTATGGCGGGATCCATGCCTGTCAACTCATTCCCTCTTTTCTCTTAATCTTCAGGCCTCTGAGCAGCAGGCAGCTGCTGCTACTGCTGCAGGTCCTACTCTAATACTGCTAATGCTGACAGTGTTAGTGGTTCCTCTAGTTTCTGTTGCAACTGGTCCTGCTGGTAGCCATCATGGTTCTCATTTGCCATTCAATTTAAGCAGTGGCCATCCTGATCTGTCATCTGATCATCTGGAATGTAATTAATACCTCTAAAGTGAGTCAGATAACATATCAGCACAAGTGCTATGAACATCCTTGCACCATTTCCTTGTCTTTCATCATAAAGTATGAGGTCAAGAAGTATTTGTGTTACTTGGAGTAGAGTGAAAAGGAATTGATAGCAAAATCTACTTGTATATGAAACAAACAAATAACTTGCACAAGGCACCTGACAGTCACTCAGAAAACTGCTTATAATGATGACAATGATCATTTGGAGCAGGGGATCATTTAAAAAATTGCTTTGTTTACTGTTGTAGTGTAACACCTTCCACAGCTCAACATTATATTTTAAACAATGCTCCCAACAATATTTTTCCAATTATACATGTCTCCCTTTGTAGTGGTGGCCATATAATTATTGATAATATTTCTGCCATTACCATATATTCTATTTATTCTAATCAACCTGGGATGAAATTCATCAAAAATGAGCAAACTCTGTCAAATGTACTTTTCTCTAAATAAAAGAGGTTCCCTGTTTTGGCATGAACACATGTCAAGCTTTTCATACTGAAATTTGACCCCGCTTAGTCACTGAAGCAAAAATTGGGTTGGATTACTCAAAGCAAGGTGAAATATCGAGAAGTGAAGAAGGGATGTCAGCGTGATTTATGGAAAAGTTTAATTGTAATCACTTGATTGCTTTCTAAATGAAAGCTGTATTTTACCGTAAGGGATCAGGAACTGCTTTTAATACTCATTCTATTTGCAACCATGGACTTAATGAAACAATTGCCAACAGATTTTTAATCTCTCGGTCTTGCTTTGTAGTTCCATAAAATGTTGATTTAATATGGTGACTGAAATGGAGAGCTGGTGTAATTTATACTTAAAAAGTTGTTGAATGGCTAGCATCACTTGGGGGAAGGGAAAGACTGGGGGAGGGGACAGCTAAGACATTAATAAGAAAAGTTGAAGTAGTGGTTTGAACAGAGCAGCCCAGACTATGCCTTGAGGGAAGTGCAAAATCAAAACCAAGGCGCCTACTGTTGGGACAATTAATCTGCTGGAGGTACATGGCACATGGCATGAATTTTTCAGTACTTTTGGTTTGAGAAGTCAGACTTATTTAGGTTTCATAATATTTTCAAAAATAAGAGGAAAACTGTGTTTATGAAAGGCCATTAGTCGGAATCCTTCCTTTCAGCTGTGCCAAATGCTGTCATAGATTTGAGGCTGATCTGTGACAGCTGCACCAACACCATGTTCTATAGATCCACTCACAAAATCAGCAAAGGCCATTTTTTTTTGATAATTAAAAAATATATGTTGAAAGAAAGGAAGTAATCTTAAAACCCGGCAGTAGCTTTTGACAAACAAAATTAATCCTTTCTCTGATTGAACTAACTTTATGACTGCTTCTTGTGTATAATTTTCTCAGATGATTTTCTTTTCTTTGTGAGGATTAACTGATGCTGCACGGCAGAATAAAAATCTACCACAATTTTAAGATTCTCTGATGGTCTGAAGAGTAACTGCATTGCTCACTGTGACAGAAGTTTCAAGGTTTGTTTTCCGATTCACACTGAGATGGTTGACCTCAGTCACTGAATTGGCTGAAGAGCTATACTTGGTCCAAGGTTAAATACATGATGAAACTCGTCAGGGTTTCCATTCATGATTGCCATCAAATAACTTCACCTCCATTTTTGCAACGAGCTTTTTTGTGGACCAGGTCCAGATTCCTTTCTCCCAAGTATAATAAAACAAGATTACTGATGTTCAGTTCTAAGGCCTTCACAGATCAAAATTGGCTGAAGTAATTGGTGGCTGTTACTGCTCCAGCTTGAGCCAACGTATTCAGGATGAAAAAAATGCAAGCTACTCTACAGCACAAACCACTGCACCAATTGAAAATAGTGTTGATGCCAGTACTGTGGTAGTCAGATGATGTCCTTTTGGCTTGTGATTTAGTTGGAAACTTCATTAGCTCTGACATAGATACAGTTTGAAGTAATAAAAAAAATCTTTTCAGTTCCAAGAGGTTTATTAACCTTCATAAGATAAGATTAAAATATTTTTATTAGTCCCATGTACATCAAAACACACATCTTTTACATTGAGTGTTCTGGGGGTAGCCCACAAGTGTCGTCCCGCTTCCGGCGCCAACATAGCATGGCCACAACTTCCTAACCTATACGTCTTTGGAATGTGGGAAGAAACCGGAGCACCTGGAGTAAACCCATGCAGACACACGGGGAGAACGTACAAACTCCTTACAGACAGTGGCCGGAATTGAACCAAGGTCGCTGGCGCTGTAATAGCATTGCGCTAACCGCTACACTACTGTGCCTGCCCCCATCTCTTTGAATGAATAGGTTGGTGAAGTTAATAATCCAGAAAACTGATAAATCCCAAGGGTTGATGTTGTACATTACAGAGTTTTGTAAGAGGCGGCTGTGGAGTTGGTTGATGCTCCAGTTATCTTTCAAAAATTTATAGATTCTGCAATGATGCCTGCAGACTGGAGGGTAGCAGCTAAGACCTCTATTTAGTAAAGGGGGGAAAGAAAATAGGGAATTACTATAGGTAGGAGAGATGGGTGCATGGCTAAGGAGCTGGTGCAAGAGGGAGGACTTGGATCATTAGGATTGTTTCTGAGGCAGGTGGGACCTGTACAAGAGGATGGCTTGGATCTAAATTGGAAATGAACCAATATCCTTGCATGTTGTTTTGCTCACGCAACTCAAGAGTGTTTAAACTAATTTGGCAGGGGGGTGGGAAACTCTGTTGCTGTGTGGCAGGTGGGGAGATTGACCTGAATGCAGAAGGTAAATCGAGGAGGTCCAGTGGGCAGAGCTGACGGAGGCAGATTAGGGCGCATAGGGAAGGGAGGCACTGGTAGGCTCAACTACATTTACTTTATTGCAAGGAGCCTCTCTGGCAAGTCAGATAAGTTTAGGGCATGGAGCAGCACATGGAATTACGATATTATTGCAATCACAAAAATGTTGAATGAGGGCAGGACTGGCAGCTTAATGTTAATTAATGCATAACGTTCTGGGATATAGAAGTTTTGGGTGTGACAAAGAGAAATACAAAAGAGGAGGGGGACTCACATTGCTTATTATTGGAGATCATCACAGCAATATGTAGAGAGGAGATCCTGAAGACCATTTGGATATAACATCAGAATAAGAGAGTGGCAATCACTTTGCAGGGGTTATACCATAGGCCTCCCAATAGTCAGCAAGAATTAGAGGAACAGATATACAAGCAAACAACAGAAACATGTAAAAGCAATAGGGTTATGGTAGGGGAGGAATTTAAAATGTCCCGCTGTTGACTGGGATTGCCTGAGAGGGGCCTAGATGGAGCAGAATTTGTTGAGTGCATCCAAGGTAGTTTTTAAAAGATAGTCCTACCAGAGAAGGGGATGTACTTGATTTCGTCTTAGGAAAAGAAGGTAGGTAGGTGGTGGAAATGTTGGTTGGGGAACACTTTGGAAGCAGTGACCAAATTTCTGTGAGTTTCAAGGTAGTTAAGGTCCTAAATGGCACAAGAGAAGATCTGGCAAAAGTAGGTTGAGAGCAGATGCGTGTGGGTTAAACAACATCTGACAAGAATATTTTTAGAAAGAGTTACTAAGAATTCAGGGCCAGCATGTTCTGGTGAATGTGAAAGGCAAGGATTAGGGATTCTTGGGTGACAAAGGATACTGAAGGTTTGATGAGGAAAAAATAAAGAGCATATACAATAGGTATAGGCAACTACAATCAAGTGAGTTCTTTGAAGTATATAGAGGGTATAAGAGAGTACTTAAGGAGGAAATTAGGAGGGCAAAAAGAGGTCATGAAATATCCTTGGCAGGTAAGATTAAGGAGAATCCTGTCATTCTATATTAGGAGCAAGAGGGTAGCTAGGGAAAGAGTGGGCCAAAAGGGATAATCCATGTGTGCAGCTCTGAAAAGTGGGCAAGGTCCTAAATGAACACTTCTTGTCTATATTTACCAAGGAGAAGGATGTGGATGGTAGTTAAAATTCAGGGAAGGTTAATTGATTATTTGGATCATGCAGATATTAAGAAGGTGGAGGTGTTAGACGTCTTGTAACACATAAAAGGTGGATAAATCCTCAGGTTAGATTGAGATTTATCCTAAAATGTTATGGCAAACATTCCTGGAGCCCTCACAGAGGTTTATGCATCGTCATTAGCCACAGGTGAGGTACCACAAGACTAGAAGATAGCTAATGTTGTTCCTTTATTCAATAAGGAATAAATGTAAATACAGGCCAGTGAATCTTACATCAGTGTAGGTAAATTATTGGAGAAAATTATAAGGGACAGGATTTATGTACATTTGGAAAGGCAGGGGCTGTTCAGGGATAGTCCACATGGTTTTGTGAAGGGGAAATCCTATCTCACTAATTTGATTGAGTTTCTTGAGGATGCAACTCAGAAGATTAATTAAAGGCAAGGCAGTAGATGTTTTTGATATAGGCTTTAGTAAGGCATTTGATAAGGCTTTGCACAGTAGGCTGGTCGAGAAAATCAAGGCACGTGGGATCTAAGGCGAGGTGGCTAATTAGCATGTTAATAGGAGGTGGAGAATAGTGGCGGAAGGATGTTTTTCTGATTGGAAGTCTGTGAATAGTGATGTACTAGAGGGATTAGTGTTGGGACTTTTGCTGTTTGTGATGTACATTAACAACTTGGACGTGACTGTAGAAGGCATGATCAGTAAGTGTGTGGATGACTAGACGATTGGTGGTGTTCTGGATAGTGAGGAAGGTAGTCTAAGCCCACTGCAGGATATAGATCAGTTGGAAAATAAGGTGAGTGTTGGCAGATGGAATTTAATCCCAACAAGTGCAAAGTGATGCATTTTGGAAGTCAAATGGGTAGGATATATGCAGTAAAAGGCAGGATGGTATTAGGCGAGGTTTAAAGGTTGGCACAACATTGTGGGCCATAGGGCCTGTATTGTGCTGTACTGTTCTATGTTCTATGAATGTTGATGAAATAAAGAGACTAATGGATCGAAGTCCATTGTTCCCTGAAAGTGGAAGCACAGGTAGATAGGGTGACAAAGAAGGCATATGACATGTTTGTCTTCATAAGTCAAGGTAGAGAACATAAGAGTTGGGACATTATGTTGCAAATTTACAAAACACTAATTAGGTTGCATGGAATATTGTGTGCAGTTTTGGTCACTGCACTCTGGGAAGGATGTGATTGTGCTGGAGAGTGCACAAACGAAATTAACCAGGATGTTGCCTGAATTGGACAACTTCAGTTATGGGGAGAGATTGAATAGGCTAGGCTTGTTTTCCTTGAAGCAAAGTATGACAAAAGTATATAAGATTATGAGAGGCATAGGTAGATAGTCAAATTCTTTCTCCCACGGTTGGGTATCAAAAACAAGACAGCATAGTTTTAAGGTGAGAGGCAAGAATTTTAAAGGATATCTGTGGAGTAAGTTTTTACACAGAGCGTGGTTGATACCTGGAATGTGCTGCCAGAGGAATGGTGGAATCAGATACAAATACTACATTTAAGAAACATTTAGAAGACTGTAAATAGGCAAGGCATAGAAGAATATGGTCCTAGTTCAGGGGAATTGGAATAGTGTCGATGGGTGAAAAAGTCGGCATGGACGTGGTGGGCCGAAGGACCTATTTCCATGCTGTATAACTCTTATGACTCTAAATGGGCAATAACATGGAATTTGGAGTACATTTGGAGATTATCCACTTTGGTAGAGAAAACCACTTTGGTCTGAGGTTTTCATATTATGAGAGACTGGGAAATGTTGATATTTAAAGGGACTCCGATGTTTTGGTTTGTAAGTCACTGAAAGCCAACAGGCAGCTGCAGCAGGCACTTGGGAAGGTAAATAATATGTCGGCTTTCATTTAACTGCAAGAGTAAAAATACCTTACTACAATTATATGGGGCCTTGGTGAGACCATATTTGGAATATTGTGTATAATTTTGACTGTGTTAACAAAAGAATGATATACTTTCTGGAGAAGGCATGCAACAGATTCCTGGGATGATAGGTCTGTCAGGTGAGGAGAGATCAAGTAGGCTAAGGTTTTTTTTCCAGAATTTAGAAGAACGAGAGGCAATTTTATTGAAATGTATATAATTCTTAGAAGGTTCAACAGGATAGGTATAAGTAGGATGTTTCCTCCAGCTGAGGAGTCTAAAACTAAGGGACTCTAATCTCAAACTAAATGAGAGGCCATGCTGGACCATTCAAGAGATGGTGCGTCCTTAGAATTCACTGCCCTGCAGGGCTGTGGCAGTTTAATTATTGATTGCATTCAAAACAGATCAATAGATTTCTGGATATTGGGGAGAGAAGATTCTCCAATGAGCTTGGAGATCTGCAAGGACCTGAGACAGGAGAATCCATAACTTGAAAGTAAATTGCCAGGACAGGACATTGCAATTACTCTCTACTTTTATCTGGCTGCAGTATATTTTTTTGTTAGCAACCTGCAGTTAAAATTTGGACAGTCCACAAAAGCTCAAAGAACCCAGGAGATGTATCTCTTTTAACATTCATGGTGCAATTGTACATTCACTGAGCTCGTACTGATAGTACAAATGATGGTGACAGTGAAGCAAATTTGTTTCAGGAGAAAATGTAATGCTCTGCACTAATCTAACAGCAACAATTGGGAAATCATGGTGGGAGCCCAGGCAGATTCATTCTCCACACTGTTGCTGTGTAGGACGTCATCTGTCTAGGTAATCTGCTGGAGGACTGACTGGTGAGCTGCTGTGACATGCTCAAAATCACCTGCAATTGTGGAATCCAAAGCCACGATGAGAGGTTGGAGCTTCCAGTGCAGAACTCGTATATAGGATGATTTTTGATTCTGCTACAGTGGGAGCTGTGACCTCAATTTGTCAGATGCCAAGTCATAGCTGGATCTGTGAGTATTGACTTTTAGTTGAGTTTCACTTCCATGTGGGAAGGAATAGGCTCTAGGCTCAGTGTAAAGTTGGATCTGGACTCCATCATGCTCCTTGGCAGCCCAGGCAGTTACCTGGACAAGGTGAACAATGCCCCAAGCACCTTCATGTGTATGCTCATTGGTTTCCATCTTTCGGTTGTCCCATCCTAGATCTTTTCTGAATATTCTACGGTAGAATTGGTGCCTGACCTCGCACTCCAGGGAGGAATGGTGATCAATGAAATGGGGTTCCCTCTCCTGTACTTGTTGTTACCAGTGCTTTCCATTGACTTTCAGCAGTGATTCATTTCATTCGTCACTTCTTCTTTAAAGAGATGTAGGCATGACATAAATCAACATTAGTTAGCTTCAACAGGTGACTAGGATATCTGAAATTAGTCATACTTGATGCATGCTAATGGGAAAAATGCCATTATTGGCACAAATCCTTGTAGAGCTGCCTGTAAGGAAATTCATCTTAATGATACTGGCTCAAATTGGTAAAGATAATGTATATAGCCCCATTTCAACACCTCTGGACTATTGAATTTCTCGCCCCATATGTCTTGTAAAGATTTTTAGGGAAATATCGAAACATCTTCAGACTGCTGAAAACAGTAAGAACCCAACATACACAAATTTAAGAAGAAATAAAAAAGCAAAGCCACTGATCTTTAGTGACCCATCCTTTAGAATGTCAGTGCAATAATATTTGGAAACTATTGCAATTGTGTGCTGTGATCATATCTAGGAATGAGCTCAAACTGTCAACAAACCTGCTTAGATATCAGTAATACAAGAAGGAACTTATTGTAGTCCATATATGTTCATGAATGAATGTATGTCTTTTTCTTTAATTATATATTTAATCTTCTTTCCCCTCACCCTACCCTATTTCAAAATTTACAAGAAACCAAGCCAGTGACATTTCTCCTTTGCTACTTCTGGCGGTCTCTCTGTTTATCTGCAGTTCACAACAGAGCCTGTGCATAACACTACCACTGAAGACAACTATGTCATTAGACTCATTAGTGCTGATTTTATGACCTGGCACTAGCTTTATTGCTGATAGCATATGTTGGAAGTGCCAACATATGGAAAATCATGGGCAGTTTGTGCCAGAATTTCCAATATGGAATTTTTGCAGACCAGGCAGTTTCCCTGGTAGCAGACACAGTATAAATGCAATCTTGTATGAATGAAAGCTGATGCAAATATCAGGAAAGCCAAATGCACAACCATACCTATATATGAACCTGCAAAAATCCTAAAAGTATTTAAAATAGGAAAGAAGGCAGAAATGCTTGAAGGGTTGCATCATTGCTTAATATTTCCAACAACATCAATGGAAGAGTGTTATTAAAATAAAAGTGTTTTCATTTATGGCTTTTGCCATTCCTTCATAGTTTCTGCTCAGCCTGGAGGGTGGGGAATAGTCTGAGCTGTGGATGTCTCCATGTACATATCAATACTGCTTTGTGATCATCTAGCTGGGTGGTGCAATTCAATCATGCTGAGTTGGACCGTGGCAGCCGTTCTTCCTCCTTTCACTTCTAAAATGTTAACATCTAATTTCTGTGTGTCAGTTCTTTGAACTAACTCTAATGAAGTAAACATTTCTGAGTGATGGACAGCCCTGGGACTCTGATTCTCAATCATCAGTTTGGGAGTCAAATGTTCAGCTGTTTATGTGACCAGAGTGCCTCAGGAAGGTGCTTTAAGCATTTTTAAATATTAACTCTTTGATGAAACATTCTTAAAATGATTTAAAAATTGACTTTAAAAGCATGAGTATTATATGATACAGAGTGGAATTTATGACAGGGCAAGAAGTTGTTCCAAGAGGAAAATGGAACTCAAAGCTGGGGGTAAGATTATTCTTTGGAGGTTGCACAACACAGGTGATAATGATTTGGCAACCCATTTTGTTTCTGCCCAGTCTCTATTATCAAAGAAATGAAAATGAAAAGAAACAGTTTGCTGATTCACTCATGCCCATTTTGCACATGACCAAAGAGCAATTTAACCCCAGTGAATACATAGGGAAGGAGAAGACATGTGACTTTGTGTGTCAGGAGGCCAGGAGATAATGGGTAGAAATTGATGATCATCTTCTTGGTGATAATCAAATGAGTCAGTGTTTGAAGTACATCCCTGAACATTTTAGGCATATAGTCTTTTGAATCAAACAGAATGTAAGAAATACTCAGCATGTCAGTTAGCATCTATGACAAGTGAAAGAGTTAATATTTTATAGAATCAGAGGATCATAGAATCATACAGCACAGAAACAGGATCTTTCGATCCACCTCATCCATGCCAACCATGATACCTGTCTGCACTAATCTCATTTGCCTGCACTAGGCCCATATCCCTCTATTTCTTACCTATCTAAGTACCTGTCCAAGTGCTTTTTCAATGTTGTAACTGTGTCTGCCTCCATTTACTCCTCTGGAAGCTTGTTCCGGATAGCTACAGTCCTCTGTGTGTAAAAAAAAACCTGTTCCTCAGCTCTTCTTTAAATGTCTCCCCCTCACTTTAAACTTGTGTCCTTTAGTTCTAGACTTCCCTACCCTGGGGTAAAAGATTCTGGCAATCTATCCTATCTATGTCCTTCATAATTTTATAAACCGCTATAAGGCCACCCCTCAGCCTTCTACATTCCAGTGAGAATAAATCCAATCTATCCACTCTCCTCATAATATAGACCTCTGTTCCAGGGAACATCCTGATAATCTGTTCTGCACACTCTCTATTGCTACCACATCTTGCAGTGTGGCAACCAGAACTGTACATAATACTCCAAGTGTAGTCTAATTAATGTGTTGTACAACTGCAACATAGTCTTCAAACTCTTATACTCAATGCCTCAGCCTATGAAGACAAACATATCAAATGCCTTCTTTACTACCCTATCCACCTTTGTCACCACTTTCAGTGAGCTATGGACTTGCACCCCAAGAACCCTCTCCATCAATGCTCCAAAGGTCCCTGCCACTTACTCTATATGTCCTACCAGAATTTGATGTCCCAAAGTGCATTATCTCACACTTGTCTGGATTAAATTCTAGCTATCATGTTCTGCCCAATTTTCCAGCTGATCTCTGTCCTGCTGTATCCTTAGGCAACCATCCTCATTATCTGTGACTGCACCAATTTTCATGTCATCTGCAAACTTACTAATCAGACCACCTATATTCTCATCCAAGTCATTTATGTATAACAAACAACAAAAATCTCAGCACCAATCTCTGCAGTATACCACTTATAGACTTCCTGTCAGAAAATCACCCATCCACCATTACCCCCTGTATCCCATCACCAAGCCAATTTTGGATCCAGTTTGCCAACACACCTTGCATCCTTTGTGCCTTAACCTTCTGGACCAGCCTACGAAATGGAACCTTATTAAAAGCTTTACTAAGGTCCACATAAACCACATGTACTGCTCTGCCTTCATCAATTTTCTTAGTTATCTCTTGAAAAAAAACTCAGATATAATTTATAAGACAATATCTCCCCTGCATAAAACCATGCTGACTTCTCCTTCTTGCCTTTCCAAGTGACCTTAGATCCTGTCCCTTTGAATTTTCTTCAACAATTTCCCCACCTCTGATGTAGGCTCGCCAGTCTCTAGTTTCCAGGCTTATCCCTTCTACCCCTTTTTGAATAAGGACAACATTAGCTGGTATCTCACCTGTGGCTAACGAATATGCAGAAATCTCCATCAGAGCCCCAATAATCATCTCCCTTGCTTCCTTTAGAATCCTGGGCATTTATTCACCCTAATGTGCTCCATTATTTCTAACACTTATTCCGTCCTGATACAGACACGTTCCAGAGGATCGGTATATAAGACTCCAGCTTCCACGTCCTTCTCCATGGTAAACTTCGATGAAAAGTATTCATTTAGGACCTCACTTATAATCCCTGGTTCCACACATATTGTCCCTTCAGTGACTCTCTTTCCTTAGCTACCCTCTTGCTTCTCATGTACTTAAAAAAAAAGTTTTAGCGTTCTCCTCAATCTTACACAACAAGGTCATTTTGTGGCCCCTTTTTGCCTTCCTAACTTCTCAAGTTTTCTCCAAAATGCCCGATAAACCTTAAAGGACTCATTTTATACTAATTTCCCGTACCTGATATATACTTCCTTCTTTTCCAATGTTCCCTAATCTTATCATCTTTGCTTCTTACCCTCACAGGGACATGCTAACTCTAAACCCTTGCTATCTCTTTTTTAAATGCCTCCCACTTATCTGATTTTTCTTTCCCCATCTAGCAGCTGCTCTCAATCAACTTCTACCAGGTCCTGTCTTACACTACAGAAATCCGTCTTCCTCCAGTGTAGGGCCCTGTTTTGAGGACTAACCTTATCTTTTACCTACCTGGAAATTTAACAAACTATGGTTACTGTTCTCAAAGGGTTCCTGCACAGACACTTCTATCACTTGCCCATCCTTGTTCCCTAAAATAAGGTTTAGTACAGCCCCCTCCCTAGTAAGACTCTTCATACACTGCTTCAGAAAAACAATTTTGGATGCCTTTTACAAATTCCACCCCATCTAAGCCCCTTGCACTAATACAATCCCAGTCAATATTGGAAAAGTTAAAATCCCCCACTACTACAACCCTGCTGCTTTTACACCGTTCTGCAATCTGCCTATATGTCTGTTCTTCAAGTTCCCACTGGCTATTGGGAGACCTATAGTATAACTTGATCAAAGTGATTGCCCCTTTCTTATTCTTAGGTTCTATCCATATAGCCTCATTGGCTGCTCCGTCTGGAATATCTCCAGAGTACTGCCATAATCTTCTCCCTGATATGCAGTGCAACATCACCTCCCCTTTTGCACCTCCCTCTGTCATGCCTGAAACATTTATACCTCAGAACATTGACCTGCCAGTCCTGCCCTTCCCTTAACCATGTTTCTGTGATTGCCACAATAACAAACCAATGTGCTGATCCACCTCTCAGCTCAGCTCATCTGTCTTACCTGTGAGGCTCTTTGCATTAAAGTAAATGCAGGAGCCTTACGTGCCCTTCTCATGCTTCCTCTCCTATCTCTGTGTGCTCTTCTCACTGGACTTGCCTATTCCATTTTGTGCATATGATACAGCCTCCCCACCTGCTGCACTGTCATTCTGGGTCCCATCCCCATGCCTCATTAATTTAAACTCTCCTGAGTAGCCCTAGCAAACCATCCTACATGGGTGTTGGTCTCCCTCCAGTTCAAGTGCAACTTATCCATCTTGCACAAGTCACTCCTGCCCCAGAAGAGATCCCAATGATCTAAAAACCTGAAGCCCTCCCCTCGCACCAGCTCTTTAGCCATGCATTCATCTGTCGTATCTTCCTATTTCTAAACTCACTAGCACATGGCACAGGGGGGTAATCCTGAGATTACAACCCTGGAGATCATGCTTTTCAACTTTTTACCTAACTACCTGAATTCCCTCTGCGGGACCACATCTCTTTCTTAACTATGTTCTTATTACCAATATGGATGGCAGCTACTCAGAATGTTCTGTACCCACTCCAAGATATCTTTTACCCCGTCACATGAGAGGCAACACACCATCCTGGATTCTCACTTGCAGCCACAGAAACGACTGTCTGTTACGCTGATTGTTGAGTCTCCTATCACTACTGTTCATATAGATTTTGTCCTTCTTTGCTATACAACCAAGCAGGTCATGGTGCCACCAGTTAGGCTGCAGCTGCTTTTCCCTGAAAGGCCATCACTCCCAACAATGTTCAAAGCAGTATGGAGATACAAGAGATTGCAGATGCTGGAATCTGGAGCAAAAAACAGGCTGCTGGAGGAACTCTGGGGTGAGCAGCATCTGGGAGGGGGTGGGAAGGGGGGAAGGAGTTGTTGACGTTTCGGGTTGAGACCCTGCATCAGGCCTGAGCCTGAGTGGGAAGAAAGCCACTATAAAGAGGAGAGGAGGAAGTGTGGACCAAAGAGGGGTGAGGGATGATGGGCAGAAAGAGCCAGGTGGGGGAGGGGTAGGAGTGGAGTTGGGAGAAAAAGATATGAGGGTGATAGGCGAAGCAGACAAGGGAAAACGTAGTAGATGGAGCCAGACAGGAGGAGTGGAGGGTGAAGACGGAAGCTGGAGGGTAAAAAGTGGGGACACAAAGGCTACAAGTGCTGGGATCTGATGTAAGGAAGGTGATAATGGGAACCAGTTAAGGAAGAGATGAAGCAGATGGAACAAGATGAGGCAGCAGATCTGGTGGGTGATGTGAACAGGTGGATGGAACCAGGAGGCGGAAGGGGATAAAAATGGGTGATGTGAGGTTGGGTGGGGGGAGTGGTGTGGTGGGGGGTGATGAGGGTATGGGAAGGTGAACAAAAATGGGAGGACTAGAGGCTCTAATCCACCTCTGTTCATGTATTAATTTGACATTTTCTAAAATATTTTCTCCATGTAATCTGTTCAAAGATATGACAGCAGATATCTGCAGAGTTCTGAGATTTATGATGTACCAAGACCCTCAGTATATTTTAAATGGCCACACCATTTGATCCACTGACTGGCTGCTACTTGTGTAAATTTTGTTTCCAGTTGGAAAGTAGCTAGATTGATAGAGCAGCTTACGATTTGCCAATCTGCTTCCAACCACACACTCGATGGTGAAGCTGGTACTCACCACAATACTGGGAGTGAAGAGTCATCTGTCTTTGTGTTAGCAGGCAGACTCCTCTCCCTGCAATCCAGGCATCACCAATTTTTTTTGGCACACCTGGACCACTGAAGGCATCTGGCTGAGTGAGACCCTAGGAAGGAACTCCCTTTTGTCTCAGTGTGACACTCAGGATACCTCTGTCCCATAACTCACTATTATTGTCAGCAGATAACACTGATACTGACTGAAACTTGCATGAAGCAATTGAGATACCTTCACAGCAAAATGAAGACTACTTGGAGCCTTCAGTCCATGTCAACTGACTTTGAGAGATAACCTGACCCACAAACTCACCATATTAACTGAATACCTGGTTTGAATTCTGTCTGCACCACACAGCAACCTGCCACCCAACATCCAGTTAGTCAGCAACTGGGTTGCACATCATGCATGCTAGCCTTTCCACAACAGATTATTCACACTTGACTTTTCTGCAGCTTGTGATGCAGGTTAATGTGACAGATGCTGAAAGAAATCTCAATGTCTGCAACACTGATAATAGGAGTTGTGATCTTGTGGCTTGTCACTGTCTGTATATGGCAGTGTACTGAGTTGATTTCAGTTAGGTGGTTTCTATTGACTTCACAGTCTCTGACGCAGTGATATTCCAAGATGTTAAGTGATGAATTTCTGAAGGCCAAGAGGCATAAGCACAATTTATCAAAGTCTATCTCTGGATGCATGTGGTCCATCTATCAGGGATGAGTAGCTCCAGCACAACATAAAGGCAGTTGTTGTTTAAATGAACCTCTGAGACAAAAGCTAAGGTACATTAAAACCTTTAACTTGGGAAGTATAAAACTGATACTCACCTCACTGTCCCCAAATTTAAATAAGATCTTCGTTCCTCGGTAATTCTGTGATTGTGATTTCTTGTCTACAAAATAACTAAGTCCGATGAAATGAGTAGAATGTGTAAATACACATAGCAACAAAGAGAATGCCCAGATTTATGCAAGTGCTTGTAAGCCAATACAGGAGTCTGGTAATACCATTCAACAATGAAACTATGAGAAAAGGCTGGGGTCACTGATCTAGTGGCTTTCCTGAAGGCTATAGCTGATGGCAGATTTTATTTTGAGACATTACATGTAGAAAAGCATGTATGAATAAAGGCAAATCAGCCAGGAAGAATGCTGTGCTATTAAGGTAATTTACTTGAATTTTTGTCTGTTTAAGTGGGGATGGACAGACTTGATTCAGGGTGTCCATTCAGGAAATCAAAAATCATGAGCACAAGTCTTGACTTCAAAAACCTGTTTTTTTTTAGCAGTGTGGCTTTTAGGCTGGTGTCATCTTTGTAGACTAACTCTGCTAAATCTCTGCTGCCCATATGCAATTCTACGCCCAAGTTCAGGTCATCCAACTCCTTACCTAATGAATCTGCATAAGCTCATTGTCCCTCAATATGTCAAACTTTAAATGCAAAAAACATGGATATGGATTTGAGTACCAAATTTACTGAAGAAGAGGTGAAATTTCCCTCTACAGATACTGCCTGACACGCTGAGTTCCTTCAGCAACCCTTCTTTGCTCTAGATTCCAGCATCTGTAGTCTCTTGTGTCTTGAGGAATTGAATATTGTTTGGGAGGTGTAAATGGGTAATCTGAATAGATATGTGATTAAAAGCTTGTGTTCAAATCAAACTGAACCCAAGCTTGCAGACTGTTAAGTTTAGTTTCTAACATTTACCAAGAAAAGGAATAAAATCTGCGAACAGGGAATGGAATTTATGTTGCAGACAAAAGAAAATGTTTTAACCTTCCCAATATTTATTTGGTGTAAATTATTGCCACGCAGTCCTACATATTGGTCATTTTAGACAGAAGAAGAGCAAAGAGAAAGAGCTGGGAGTTATGTGAAACCGGATAGTATGTTTTCTAATGATGTTCGCAAGATACAACATATGGATGAGAAACAGATGAGGGTTGGGTATGGAAGGCCAGGTATTGATAATGGTGCAGACGCACGATAGATTTTGAAATGTCATAGTGAGACATTAACGCTGTTAATTTTAGAGAATGCATACGTTATCCTTGTGACTTTCTTACATCCACAATTTTATTGGGGCATTGGTTCACTTAAAATAAACTGTCTTCAGACAACTTTCAAAGGAATTTCATACAAACATATTTTCTTCTAATATCATCAACATTTATTTCTAGGCGTGTGGTATTGATAAATGGGTTTTAAAGTTTACATTGCTGCAAGGATTAGCTCTGAAGAAATAATAAGTTTTCAATTTATGTGATATTTCTCTCATACTTCTCTCATCACAAGGTACTGATAAAACAGTGAATGAAGGCCAGTTGACCTTTCTTGAGTCATCTATCTAACTACAAGACTTCACAGTCCCATAAGATCACCCCATTGATCTTGAATTAATTTACTATTTCCAACACCACCACTTTTTTCAGAACCCAATTTCTGTCTGTACTTTTCAAGAAGAAATTTGCCTAAAATTCAGTAATATTTAAATTTATTTCACTATCAGCATAAGATAACATACATCTGTTTCACAGGAGTGTAATTAAGAAGATGAACATTGAGCAGAAAGAGGATATAGTAGGAAGGGCAACCAAAGGCTTGGTGATAGAGGTGCAGAATACAAAGGGTCTTCAAATAGCAGAGGGAGCTGGAGAGGCACAGATAATTATAGAAGGAATTTCAGGACCTGAGTCTTTGGTATCCCAAGGCATAGTCACCAAATGGAGATTGAGAAGAGAGAAATCAACAAGAGGTACTGAAGGAACTGAAAATGGAGCACAGTGTACCCCCTGCATTAGCACAGTTGGATAACAGGAATTTGCCATTACAGAATTCACAAATCACTATCTAAAAGTTTTAGATGGGGAGTAAAAATTCACCATTATGGAATTTATATATAAAAATAAACACAAAATGTATACAGAGAAAACTAGCTTCCCAAGGACAACTTTCATAGGCTGCTGAATCACAGCGAAGGCCACTTAAGAGATTTGCTTTGGAAGCTGGCAAGACAATCTCTTCTGTTGATACTTGTACAATGACACTTTATCAAACAATGTAAAATCAATTTCTAATTAAAATAACAACCCTTTAGCTCCTGCCTACAATAGAATCAGAATTTTGTTGCCTTTTGACTGTGTACCCGTTGGGACTGTTGAGAGTAACTTCCCGTAGGAACACATCTCCATTTATAACATGGGATTCAATGGGGGAAGAAAAGAGTTAGCGTTATGGAAAATTGCAATATGTTTGGTTTTCGAGGAAATCAGCCCCTCTATACCAAAACTGATGTCTTTTTTGATGACTAATATAATACCATATAGAAACGTAGAAGAGATTAGGGCAAACAACAGATTAAATATTTGCAAAAGGTAAACTTGGAGCACCACAACATAGACACATCTTCAATGGAGTTTTAAAAAGTCATGGCCAAGCAATTCAACTGCATAACACTTTTTTTCAGCTTTATACAACTGAGAATTGATTATTGTCAGTGTGAAACTTGATAACAACCATTTCTGGGTTGGGGCACATTCCCCATACAACACTTTTTTCAGAGCATTGAGGTTATTGGTAAGGGGAGAGGTCATGGTCGTTCCTTTTCTCTTTCAGGATCTTGAGGGATTGTAGACTTTTGGGGTATCAGGAAAGTGCTTGGGACTTGGTGTTAGAAGAATAGAGTAAGGTTGGGTCCAGGGCCTGGGCTTCAAAGAGCTGGCAGTAAGATTTGTCAATGTTGCGGTGCTCCGTTTCTGTTTTACAAATATTTAAACTGTTGCATGTCTTAATTTCTTCTATATTTCCCTATGGTATTATATTAGTCATCAAAAAATGCTTTACTTTTTGAGCTTAAAGTAGTCATTTTTATTGATTTTTAAAAATATTTTCTATTATTCAATGTTAGGAATTACTTCTAATGAAGAGTTACACATAACATGCTAATCTAGTTTACTTAAAATGTGGATTGACCTTCTGTATTTTTCCAGCATTCCTGCCTCTGCTATTTATTAGGATTTATTTTTTTGTCTCATGCTCTGAGAGTAGTTAGCTCAGTAATAAAATCCCAAAGTGACTGCAGAATCATGGATTTAGTTACATAGTATATGAAAGTCTAAGACAACAAATCAAGAGATGTAATTTGGGATTCTTCAGGGCATTAATATATTTACCTCCTTTGGGATAATTCAAATAGCCTTGTGCTAAAAAAAGACAAAAGGAAACTCAAGACCAATGCATGTAGGTACACCATAATCCCAAGGGCCTTTGAAATTTCTTAGGTACCTTTTTATGGAATGGTTTGCTTACAATCATGGCATGCACTAAATAATTTTGGTGATGAAGCATACTTATCTGGTACGTTATAAAATGACACATCATTTGTCAAGACTTGTGTGCCAGAAGTACCCCAACCTTTATGGATCTAGTTTTTTATGTTCTTTAATCTACTGGAACAGGCAATCATTGCTAAATATAAAAAAGGAATCTTTCCATCTTGTTCCCATATGGGATCCAATTATTCTCAGCTCAACTGCTGAATTCTTCATTGGGACATAAATCTTGTAGCTTTTTTAGACAGTTTTGTACATGAATTCCAGATGCCAGTAAAAGTGGTGAACATTTATAACACGCCTGGACTTTAGTGGCTTTGGGCAAACACTGTCTAATGTTTGGCAGAGCGAATGCTTGATTGCGTAGAATATCTGTGAAGATGAGATTCTATGAAGACCTACAGGGACAGAAGTAGACTAATCAGCATTGCCTTTTTAGGCAGGCTGAGAAGTTTGAATCAACTGTAGGCTATTTCTAATGAAGCATATTTTCTCTAAACTGCTGAGTTTAACATCTTCCTCTTTCCAACTGAATGGACTGGGAAAGATGAGTTGAGATGAGATGTTGTCATTTCAAATCAAGATTTTTTTATTTTACCCAGTTGAGAACTGTCGTGGGATTAAGCTTCAAAATAAATAGTAAATAGCTGATAGGGAGTTAATTTCATTCATATTATTGTACCATGCCTGGAAAAAAACTTAAACCTGGCAACATAAGCACTAGCCAATAATTTGATATCTGAAATGAGCAAAGGAAATAAATATTCTGCAAAGGGATTTTCTTACAATCATTTTTGATTAATTCGATATGAACTCTAATTGTTTGAAATATCTTCAAAGTTGCTTGCTGAACACAATAGGCACATTGACTGTGTCCACAAATTTCATAGTTCTTGCTGGGACACGGTAAACACGCTGATGTGATGTACCTTTAGTTTCAAGCACAGGCTTGAGGGGTCTCTTCAAATTGTCACTGTACACTGAGACATTTCAGTTTTCAGTTTGTTCTCTTGGTTAGGCTGGCAAAAATTGTTGGGACTGTAGAATCTGTACTTTCTTCTTTATTTGACATTTACAAAGAAAGTACTGAAGATAGAACTTCCAGCTAAGCATCTTTTATTGATGGTGAACAACATCCAAAACTTACTGCAGTGATTGATTTAACGATGTATTAAGCATCGTACCAGGTGGCAAATATAGTTATTAACAGAATACACGTATTATAGAACTATACTGCTTATCCCTTAAAAAAATTATGCCTGTGACATTTGCTGCTTATTTTTTTTAACTATTTATATGCAATATAACATTATTTAAGTAATTAATTATTAAGAACTACAAATTTAGCTAAATAGAAGCTCAACTACAGCACGACAATATAAACAAGACTTAATGATTCCAATAAACTCAATATATGGCTTCTGCAATAAACTTCACATAAAGCAAATCTCACATCCTGTACTAATAATTTACTTTAACTAAACATGGCCATGAATAGTTTCACACACATTTCTCAACATTAATTATAGCTCCCAAACGTGACATTGACCAAAACTCCATTGCCATATTAATTGTATTCATACGTTATCTCCAAAATATTCCCAAGTATCACAAATCCAGTAAGAATAATTTTAATTAAAATTTTTCCTAATAGTTCTCATTAAGGATGTGGGAGATCAGGGAGACTTCCAGTGTCCCTGAGGACTACATCTACAGTGCATCCAGCTGCAGCTTCTGACTGACCACGTGAAGGAGCTGGAGCTGGATGCCCTCAGGATCATCTGGGATGCTGAGAGTATCATAGGTATGAATTTTAGGGAGGTGTCTCTCCTAAGGTACAGGCATAATGTAGTTGGGTGACCACTAGGAAAGGAAAAGGGAGTAGACGGAGAGTGCAGGATTCCCCCGTGGCTACTCCCCTCAAAAACAAGTATTCTGTTTTGGATTCTGTTGGGGGTGAATGACTGTTTAGGGGAAGGCAGCAGTTGCCAGGTCTGTGGCACCAGGACTGGCTCTGAGGCTCAGTGGGGAAGGGTGAAGGCAGACAGGACTCTAGGGGACTTGATAGTTTGGGGGTTCGACAGGAGATTCTGTGGCCACAAAAGGGACTTCAGAATGGTGTATTGCATCCCTGGTGCCAGGGTCCAGGATGTCACAGAGCATTTACAGAACATTTTCAAAGGGGACGGTGAGCAGCCAGAAGTCGTTGTGCACGTTGGCACACATGACATAGGTAGAGAAAGGGATGAGGTCCTGCAGAGTGCATATAGGGAGCTAAGGAGAGCAGGACCTCGAGGGTAGTAATCTCTGGATTACTTCCAGCGCCACGTGTTTGTGACAGTAAGAATAGGAGGAAATAGCACATGAATGTGTGGCTGAAAACTTGATGTACGGGGCAGGGATTTAGATTTTTGGACCACTGGGATCTTTTCTGGGGCAGAGGTGACCTGTACAACAAGAGGGATGGTTACACCAGAACTGGGGGGGGGACCAGTATCCTGGCAGGCTACTAGGGTGGGTTTAAACTGGATTGGCAGGAGGGGTGGGATCCCAAGCATTAGGAAGGCATATAAGAGGCTGGAAAGTGATGCAGAAGTCAGTGACAGCAAGTTGAATAGACATGACAGGCAGGAGAATGACAGGGAGCGAGGAAAGCCTATTGGATTATATTGCATTTATTTCAATGCAAGATGTCTGACAGGTAAGACAGTTGAACCTAGGGCTTGAAAAGCTACATGGGACTGGGACATTATAGCTATTACAGAAACATGGCTAAGGGAGAGACAGGACTGGCAGTTTAATGTTCCAGGGTACAGGTGCTTTAGGAGGGATAGAAGCAGAGGAAAGAGAGGAGGGGGAGTTGCATTTTTGATTAAGGGGAATGTCACAGCAGTAGTCAGAGATGAAATTACTGAAGGATCATCCAGTGAGGCTTTATGGGTAGAGCTGAGAAGTAAGAAGGGGATGATCACATTGTTGGGATTGTACTGTAGGCCCCCAGATAGTCAACGGAAATTAGAAGAACAAATATGCAGGGAGATTGTGCAGAGTTGTGAGAATAATAGGATTGTCATAGTAGGGGATTTCAACTTTCCTAACGTAGACTAGGACTGCCATACTGTTAAGGGCTAAGACGGGGTGGAATTTGTTAAGTGTGTTCAGGAAGCTTTTCTTGGGCAATATATAGAGGGCCCTACTAGGGAGAGGGTAAAGCTCGACCTACTCTTCAGTAATAAGGTGGGGTAAGTAACTGAGGTGACAATGGGGAAGCACTTTGGGACCAGTGACCATTGTTCTATTAGTTTTAAAATAGCTATGGAAGGGGACAGAACTGGTCCACAGGTTCAAGTTCTAAATTGAGGCAAGGTGAATTTTGACAGTATGAGACAGGAGCTTGCAAAGGTTGATTGGAGTAGGTTGTTTGTGGTGTTACGAACCAGCAACAAAAGAAACACACTGAGCACGCCACACACACACACGCACACTACTAGCTCTATCTTAAAGGAAGATTCACCTAGTCCGTAACAGTGGGCAAAGGGACCTCTGGCAAGTGGGAGGCTTTTAAAGGTGAGATAGTGAGAGCTCAAGGTCTGCACGTTTCTGTTGGAGTGAAGGACAAGGCTTGTAAGAGTAGGGATATTAAAGCCCTGGCCAGGAAAAAGGAGGAGACATGGGTCAGGTACAGGCAGCTGGGATCAAGTGAATCTCTGGATGCAGGAGTGTACTCAAGGAGGAAATCAGGAGGACAAAAAGGGGGTATGAGATAACTTTGGCAGAGAAGATTAAGGAAAATCCAAATAGATTTTGTAAGTATATTAAGGGAAAAAAAGTAAACTAGAGAAAGTACAGGGCCCCTCAAAGACCAACGAGGACATCCTTGTGTGGAGCCGCAGGAGATGGGCAAGGTCCTCAATGAATATTTTTCCTCTGTTTTTACTGCGGAGAAAAACATGAAGACTTAAGAACTAGGAAAAGTCAATGGGGAATAGTCCACATTACAGGAGGTGCTGGGTGTCTTCGAAGGTATGAAGGTTGACAAATCTCCAGGGCCTGATCAGGTATATCCAAGTACAACTGTGGGAGGCTAGAGAAGAAATTGTGGGAACCCTGGCTGAGATACTTGTATCATCATTAGCCACAGGTGAAGCGCCGGTGGACTGGAGGGGAGTGAATGTTGTTTAAGAACACTAGAGTGTTCCCTTTATTTAAGAAGGGTGACAAAGGAAAACCTGGGAACTATAGGCCAGCAAGTCGAACATCTGTGGTAGGTAAGTTACTAGAGAGGATTCTGACGGATAAGATATACATACATCTGGAAAGACTGGTTGATTGAAGGTAGTCAGCATGGTTTTATGCATGGGAGATCATATCTACGAACTTGACTGAGTCTTTTGATGAGATGACCAAGAAAGTTGATGAGGGCAGGGCAGTATACATGGTTTATATGGACTTAAGTAAGGCCTTTGATAAGGTTCCACATGGTAGGCTGCTCTGGAAGGTTAGATCGCATAGAATCCAGGGAGAGCTGGCTAATTGGATACACAATTGGCTTGATGGTAGAAAGCAGAGGGTGATGGTGGAAGGTTGTGTCTCGGTCTGGAGGCCCGTGACTAGTGGTATGCCTCAGGGATCAGTGTTGGGCCCATTGTTGTTTGTCATCTATATCAACTATTTGGATAAGAACGTACAGGACATGGTTAGTAAACTTGCAGATGACACTAAAAATAGGTGGTATAGCGTGGACAATGGAGAAGATTATCAAAAATTACAGGGGATCTTGATCAGCTGAGTAAGTGGGCTAAGGAATGGTAAATGGAGCTTAATTTGGATAAGTGCGAGGTGTTGCATTTTGGAAATACAAATCCAGGTAGGAATTGCACAGTGAATGGCAGGGCCCTGGGGAGTGTTGTAGAACAGAGGACCTTGGGGTACAAGTACATGTTTCACTGAAAGTGGAGTCACAGGTAGACAGGGTGGTGAAGAAGGCTTTTGACACGCTGACCTTCATCAGTCAGAGCACTGAGTATTAAAGTTGGGAGGTCATGGTGCAGTTATACAAGACACTGGTGAGGCCGTATTTGGAATATTGTGTTCAGTTTTGGTCACCCTGCTATAGGAAAGATATTATAAAACTGGAAAGAGTGCAGAAAGTATTTATAAGGATGCTGCCAAGACTTGAGGGACTGAGTTATAGGGAGAGGGTGGACAGGGTAGGACTTTATTCCTTAGAGCGTAGGAGACTGAGAGGTGATCTTATAGAGGTGTATAAAATCATGAGGGGCATCAATAGGGTGAATGCACTCAGTCTTTTTCCCAAAGTTGGGGAATCAACAACTAGAGGGCGTAGGATTAAGGTGAGAAGGGAAAGATTTAAGAGGAACTTGTGGAGCACCTTTTTTACATAAAGGGTGGTGTCCATGTGGAATGAGCTGCCAGAGGAAGTGGTTGAGGCAGGTACAGTATCAACTTTTAAAAGACAGTTGGACAGGTACATGGATTGGAAAGGTTTAGAATGTTATGGGCCAAACACTGGCAAATGGGATGAGCTTGGATGGGGCATCTTGGTCAGCATGGACCAGTTGGGCTGAAGGGCCTGATTCCGTGCTGTATAACTCTGACTCTATGATCCTGTCCTTTTTCAAGATCTATGCTCTCTTGAACAGTTCGTCATTCAGAAAAAACAAGATCACTGTCTCCTCCGTACTCTGGACCTAATCTGCTCATCAAGATTTGTTTGGCCCTTCAGGACATCTCACTCTGTTTTGTATTCCTAGATGTAATGATGCAGTGCCCCTTAATGTCTCTTTCCACCATGTGGTGTCCTCCACAGACAGTTCTATCCTGGATATCTTCTACCCCAGTGTCTCACTAGTACTGCAGTGTTTACTTTAATACATGTGCAGCTCATGCTGGCAGACACTCAGATAGAAAATACTGCAAATCCCTGGGCTTCATTAAACACCCATAAAATTCTTTTACTATTTTGGAAGGTATTTTCTTCATTACAATTCCCAACTTGCAGTACAAATTCATATCAGGGGGTATCACTTTCTGTATGTTATCATGCAATTCCACTGCAACCCTCAACCCTACACGTGCATTCTCCCATTGCGTGCATTGACCAGCATCTGACTTTTGAGATAACTTTGCATTTATTTACTTCTCTCATCTGATGGCCCAAGCTACACATTGCCAGTACATCTCTACCATACCACGATGCCTGCATTTATTTCCACAGGAGAAAGTCACTTGTCCTCACTATGTTCTCTTTCTCAGATGTTGCCCTATTCTCTGCTCTCACTGAGACCTTGACAATATCATTAACTCTCTCAAACATTTTCACCTGTACCATGCACAAAACAAATGGCTGCAACTTCTCATTCTTTTCCAGCTCATCAACAAATCTGCCACATCCATCGCTTGTGATATGTGCTACAAGAACCAAGTTCTTGTTTTCTGATCAAATTCTGGACAGTTTAGAGCCCAACAGAGAAATTGAACCTAGAATCCTATCTATTACTGATTCATGTGTCATCTACCTTTACTTTGTAAATCAAGTTTTTTGCACATCCATGATTACTTATTACTATTTTGGGAGATAAAAAGAATAAAGGAATTATGGAATCACAGAATGGGTACTGCACAGAAGAATATCCAGTCCAACGTGTCTATGGCTGCCCTATACCAGAGCAACTCACTAGTTTCACACCTTAGCCCCTTCTTCATAGACTTGTAAACTTTTCCTCAATATATCCGATTTGCTTTTGAAGGCTGCAATGGAACCTTCCTCCACCTTACCTGCAGGCAATGCATTCCAGATTCTAACTGCATAAAAAATATTTTCCTCAAGTCATTTCTAATTTTCTTGCTCTTTGTTCTATACCTGTGACTTCAAGTCCTTGGCTCCTCCACTAATAGGAACGGCCTTCCACTGTACACCCAGTTCAGACCCTCATCATTTTCTATGCTTCACTCAGACCTTCAACCTTCTCCAGACTAAGCAGACCCAGCCTCTCTAATCTCTCCTTGTAAATATATTTCTTTATCCCAGTAACCATTCTTGTAAATCTCCTCTGGACCCTCTCCAATGCCTCCTTCCTATAATGAGGCAATATTCCAGCAGAGGCCAAACCAGCATTTTGTAAAGGTTCAGCATGATTTCCCTGCTGTTATACTATCTGCCTCTGTTGATAATGCCCAGAAATGTGTACAGGCCATTACCAGGTTATGAATGCTGATTTATGGACACTCCTATATATGAATGAACTCCCGTTATATTATTGAAGTTCAATGTACATGCATACATCTATTCCCACGAATGGCAGAACTAGTTCCTTCTCTCTCCACTTTTAGTAATTGTTCTTTATTTTCAGTTCTATTGATGCCATTCAAGTATTTTCTGACCAATGGACAAAATTGACCAATGGACCCCTATAAAAATGGAACCCATTAGTTACCCGAGGATGGCCTGTATGCTTTATTAACCACTGTCTCAACCTGCCCTGCTACTTTCAATGACTTGTACACTCACACCCCTAAGTTTCTCTGTTCCTGTGCCCTTTTAAGAACAGTATATTTTATTCTGCAGAGTGCCTTCTCATTCTTCCTATCAAAATGTATCACCTCACATGTCTCCAGATTAAACTTCATCTACCATACATTTACCCATTCTACCAGTCTGTTTGTATTTGCTGCAATTCATCACCATCTCTTTCTCACTTTACAGGTTTTGTGTCATCCACAAATTTAGTAATTGTTGCTTGTTTCCGCACCCCCCCCCCCCCCCCTACGAAGCCTGGGTCATTAACAGAGATAACAAAAAAAGCAGTTGGTCTAAAAGTGATCCCTGGGCAATATCATTTTTCATCTTCCTCCCGTCCTAAAAATAACTGTTCACCACAACCTTCTGTCATCTGTTATTGAGATAACTTTTCTGATAGCACCTTATCAAAAGCCTTCTGGAAGTCCAACTGCACCACATAACTCTCATCAACTTTATCTGTTACCTCATTAAAAAATTAAATCTGTGCTGGCTTGCCTTACTTAATCCATTTACCTTCAGGCAATTTATTAGGTCTCTCCTGAATCAATGGTATAAAATAAACTTTCCCACCACTGAGATTAAACTGACTGGCCTGTATTGATAGGTTTATTCTTACTCCTTTCTTTAAACAAGGGATAAATATTGGCCATTCTCCAGTTCTCTGTCACCATCTTGAGATCCAAAGAGCATTGAAAAATTATGGTCTTCGCACCCACAATTTCGTCATATGCTATTAGCTAGCATTTTCTTCGACAGTAAATTATTAAAAGCATATCATTACCTATTTGACATTGAATTTAACTTCCCTTTCCTCTTGAAATGGAAAAATATCAATTTCAAAATTGGGCTGTATGGCACTGGCTTGGTACTGTAGATGTCAACCTGCTACAAATTTGCCCATTAATCGGGATATTGATGAATGAAAGCCCAATGAATCACAAGATGGAACAGCTATATATTAAATATTCATTAGTAAATCAGTCCCCATGTCAATGTCAAATGGTTATTTAGTTCCCTGAGATTCTTGCAGGGAAAGGGTTCCAATGGTTTTAAATATTCTTAAACAGAAAACTCTATAGTGTTTTTTTTAAAAAAAACTTTTTTTTCTACTCTTCTATGAGGCAAGTGGCATGGATAATATTAAAGGGCCATGGTGTTCACTTGACCTATCATGAGGATTTCACAGTCCTGAAGAGAAACAGGACTTTTTCTGTCATGTTTCTGAAGAGGCTGGCCAAGATGTAAGATACAGTTAATGGAATAATAATAAAGTACAGAAAATAGTGTTCTGTTTACATCAAAAACATCTACTCACATCATTTTATGTTGAAACTACTCGACAGGATTTTATAAACTTCATTGTCTTTCAAATAAATAGTGAATCATGCCCCTTACTGACTTACAAGATTTGCAACATTTACTTTCTACTGCATTGATGGAGGGAGAGAGTTTTGCTAAGAGATGTACAGAAAAAAAGGGAAATGGTGATATAGTTGGAGCTGGGGTACATTTAGGAGAACCACTGTATCAACCAGAACTGTGGTACAGTGTGAGTTGCTTTGGCAACCATTAATGTAAGTACATTGATGGAAAAGATTTTTACTGTTGTGATCAAATAAAACTTGCAAATCACAAAACACACTCGAGCTTGAGGGGAAATAGTTTGGAACAAAGTCAAGTTCTTCATATTATTGAATTGAAACTCCTGTTATAAAGTGGGAGCTATATGCAATGGAGCACATTTCAATCAGCTCTTTGGTGACATTTCCTGTGTGAGTTCAATAATTTTAACAGTCTGTTCCTTTGAGGAAAGAAAGAAAAATTCTTCCAGGGGCACCAGAGTGGAACTTATGATCAGATTGAGAAAATGGATTGTAATTTCTCTTGTTCAATCTCCATTCCACAATGTATTTATGCTCTCCTAAATTATTATTGCTATTTCATATCCAGAAAATCCTGGCAACAATCAAGCAACTAAGAGGAAAAGAAGGCTGCATGATTATCCACACCTTGGATATCATCCACATTTTGAACCAAAAGTGGCAAGATAGTGATCCCGTACGTTTCCTTCCTCTGGTTTCCACCATCAAAGAAACTAGATACACTCCATCCAGTATTGCTGTGGCTAAATGCACTGAACACAGCCAATGCTACAGTGAGCTATTTATTGAAATCTGCACATTAGAATCAGCCACTTGCTTGCTCAGCTTTCATATGCCTTTGACACAGCAATATCTACTCAACACAGCAGGAAGTTATTTAGGTACATCCAGTCCCTATAAACACATCAGTCTGCTTTTCCATAGCTTGAAAGGATCAATCTGCTCATTCATCAATGACCATCATAAGGTGAGAAGTGGATTTCCATCATGATTGCACAGCATTCGTCTCCATTTGTAGTTCCTCACATCATGGCCACATGCATCAAGAACTTGAAAATATCTTGGATTAGTTTGATAACTGGCAAACAAGAATTGCGTCACATAAATGCCAAGCAATGACCACCTCCAGTAAGAGAATGTCCATTCACTTCCTTTTGACATTCACTGTCACCAACTCCTCCATCATCAACATCCTATACATCAGCATTTACCAGAAACTCACTTGGGCCAAATACAAATATTCCATGGTTACCAGTATATTGTGGGGCATGATTCACCTGAATCAGCTCAGCTACACCATTTTCAGGGCACAAGATTAATAGAGTACTTTCCCTTTGGTTAAAAATTGCAGCTGTGACAACATCAAGGAAACTCTAAACCATTCAGACAAGTGATCCATTACGTTGACATCCTAATCACTACTACAAGCATTCATCATTGGTACACTGCTAGTACAAATCATGCTATCCTAAAGCTTGGATTACAGTAACTTGCCTTCTTTGCCTGCCACTACCAAACCTCTGACCTCTGGCACTAAGGGAAGCAGCTGCAAAGGGACACCACCATTTCTAGTTTCACATCCAATTTGTATGCCATTCTGATCTTGAAATGTATTGCAGTTCCTTTGTGATCACTGGCCAAAACCTCCCTACTTAAACAGCACTGGGAGTATTTGCATTCCATGAACTGCCATGGTTCAAGAGGATGGCTTACCAATACCTTCTGAATGTGAGCCAGGAATGGGAAATAAATATTGGCCTTGTCAGGAATGAATGAAAAAGGCATTTAAAAAATGTGAAATGGAGCTTGATATGCATTGTTAATTAGGGTTGAACTGAGAAAATTCGTCAAGGCTGGCCTAGTTTGATGTCGGCAATCAATACACACAGTATTTGAACTCAGTCACTTTAGTGTCCAGATAGTACACTAAGCAAGCGCCTTCACTGTGGTGATATGATTTGCTATCATTCAGTCTTCTCTCTCCTTCATATGCTGACAGATATGCTGTGTGTTTCCAGCATAAACTTCTCATTTTGGGCTTCTGAAATCTATGATTCTTTTATTTCCTGTATGAGTACTGCAGCTACAAAGTAACAAGAAAATGGGACGGAGTCTATTGGTGGCGCTCGATGGACTAAGTCACAACTTGGCTTTGTTCCAATCACTTTTTAATCTTCTATTTATCACCCTTTAATAAGTCTTTTACAATACTAGCGCAAGTTTAATTTTGATTTTTAACTGTTGAAATGAGCACCAGATCTAAAGCGTCAGCTAATGGTAAAGGTAATGGAGACCAACCTACTTTGGAAGCTATTTCTAATCTGGATAGAAAGTTCGACAGGAGCTTTGCCGAATTGAAGTCTATTTTAAAGGACTTTGAAGACAGACAAAATACACTTATCCAAGAAAACGCCAAACAAAAGTAACTAATTGCTGAACTCGACCAAGCTGGTAATGAGAGAGATGCCAAACTCCACTCACTTGAAAAAGCCTTAATTACGACCAAGCAAAACCTGGAAAAGCAACAACAGAGGATCATTGACCTGGAAGGACGCAGCAGGAGGAAAAATTTAAGAATCATTAGTTTCCAGAGAACACCGAGCCTGGTAACCCTACGGAATTCTTTCCTAAACTTCTGGTCGATGTGTTTGGTTCCGAAATGTTTCCTGTTCAGCCCATTCTCGATAGAGCTCACAGAGCAATAAGATCCAAACCTGCTTCGGACCAAAAACCTCGGCCAGTAATATTGAGATTTCATTATGTCAACATCAAGGAACTCTTGATTCGTACTGCTCGTGGACGTGGAATGATTCAATTTAAGCAATGGAAGTTTTGAATACTTGAAGATTACACCCCAGAAGTTATGAAAGAAAGGCTGACCTACAAACCAATTATGGCTCGTCTCTTTCAAAGCCATTATCATCCTGCATTACTATTCCCAGCAAGGTTGAGAATTACACTACCTGATAAATCTCGCAAATGTTTAAATCTGTCCAAGAGGCCGAAGAATTTCTTATGAACTAGTTTTTAATTTTAGAAGTTAAGAAATGCGGAAGAGACACAATGTTTTTCCTTTGATTTACTACCTACTTGCTTTATTATCCAATTAATTTTAAGATTTAAACCTTTCCTTTTCCTTCTTTTTAATAATAATTAAGAATTTAACAAAATGACTGATCATTTGCTTTCTTTTCAAAATAACTATTAAATTGTATCTTTTAAATGTTGACTGTTAATGCCCTTTGGCTCTGTTTCATTCTCACTACTATGGTTGTTAGTTCTATTTGTTTTGACCATGTTGACAGCCTTTAGACTAAACATGGGTGCTTTATATTTTTTTTAACTTGGACTACTGCCACCAATAGAACTGGGGTTAGTTCTATTAGAGGGTAGCTTTCTGGGTGCCTATTGGCCAGTTTTCGGGCTGTTGGGGGAGGGGGGTGGGCCTGTTTTTAGTTTTTTTTCTGGACTAAACTACAAATTTTTCTAAATTGTTGTCATATCGCTTCCTCTTTCAACTTTTTTTTTACTTCTTCCTGCTGGTGAGACTCGTGTATAGCAAGATTAACCTTTTACATACCATATGTTTTTTAATCTGTTAAAATGGATAAGACTATTAATTTTATTTCACGGAATGTTAACAGTTTAAACAATCCGGTCAAGCGCAAGATCTTTAAAATTTTTCAGATTAAATGCTCAGATTATTTTTGCTCAGGAGACTCGTATCAGGAAGAAAGATAATCAACATTTTTTTTAGATTTTGGAGGGGTCAACAGTTCCATTCAAATTCATAAGCAAAGGTGAAAGGAGTCTCTTTTTATAGACTCCTCAATTTTGTTTGTCCGTCATGAGACAATATCAGACCCAAATGGTAGATTTTTATTAATTACTGGTCTACTTCATAATAAAAAAGTTGTTATGGTTAATGTTTATGCACCCAACGTAGATCACCCTGAATTTTTTAAACATCTGTTTGCAATTTTTCCTAATTTAAATGAATACACTTTGATTATGGGTGGAGATTTCAACTGCTGTTTAAACCCTTCGATGCATAGGTCTGTGTCAAAACCTGCACTTCCAAACAAATCCGCTGTCTTTATTAACTCCTTCTTAGTTGAGTCCAGAATTTTAGATGTTTGGAGATTTCTACACCCATATGATAAAGAATTCTCATTCTTTTCTCATGTCTACCGTAATTACTCAAGGATTGATTATTTTTTTATTGATGCTAGACTAGCTCCACTTACTATGGACTGTAAATATGATGCAATTGCCATTTCTGATCATGCACCATTGAAATTATCAATTAAATTAGCAGATGTATCCTTCGATGTCAGACAATGGCAATTCTCTATTACAAGACTTAGATTTCATCCAGTTTATTAAAGAACAGATCTCATTTTCCTTTTTAACCAATTTTACCGAAGAAATCTCCAGTGGGATAATATGAGATACTTTTAAAGCATATATCCATCGTCAAATTATTTCATACTCCACTGGATTGAAAAAAACGAACTAATAACGAAATACGTATATTAGCTGACAAGATTAAAGAAATCGATAAAAAATATTCTGATACTCCTAATCTGGAGCTTTATAAAAAGAGAACAGAACTCCAATTACAACATAGTTTATTATTAACATCTTCAATTGAAAATCTACTACTTAAAAACAAAAGTCAATTTTTTGTACATGGTGACAAATCTGGTAAAGTATTGGCCAACCAATTGAAAACTACTTTATCTAAATGTCAGATTAATAAAATTCGTAAACCAGATGGTACCTACACGATAGATCATGTTCAAATTAACAAATCCTTTCAAGAATTTTATTTTTCTTTATACCAATCAGAATCCTCTGAGGATTCTACATTAATGCATGAATTTTTAAGAGATCTGAAGATTTCCCAATTATCTTTAAATGAACGTTCTACATTAGATGCTCCCATTTTGGAGGAAGAAATAAAGAAAGTAATATTTTCAATGAACCCGGGTAAAGCACCCGGCCCTGACGGATATACAGCCAAATTTTTTAAATCCTTTTCTGATATTCTTGTTCCCTGGTTAGCAAAAATTTTTAAAGATGCCCTATCAGTAGGTAAACTACCACAATCTTTCTATGAAGCAACTATTTCTTTAATTCTTAAAAAGGATAAAGATCCCACTGATTGTGCACCTTATAGACCTATTTCTTTATTAAATGTAGATTCAAAAATATTTTCCAAAATACTGACATTTAGATTGGAAAATTATCAAATTATCTCTGAAGACCAGACAGGATTTATTCAGAATCGTTATTTACACTTTAATATCAGGAGATCAATGAATATTATATATACCCCCTCATCCCAAATTCCAGAATGTGTTGTCTCACTAGATGCTAAAAAGGCGTTTGACAGAGTCGAATGGGAATATCTATTCATTACACTTCAAAAATTTAATTTTAGGCCTAAATTTATATCTGCGATTAAACTGATTTATTATACACCTATGGCTTCAATACTTACTAATAATCAAAGATCTCCTTTGTTTAGGCTTTTTTGAGGTACTAGACAAGGTTGCCCTTTAAGCCCTTTATTATCTGATATTGCTTTGGAACCCTTGGCTATTGCACTCCGGGACTCTTCAAATATATGTGGCATTACTTGCGGACAGAAGATTCATAAGATATCTCTTTATGTAGATGACCTGTTACTTTATATTTTTAATCCGGAGGAATCTATCCCTGCAGTACTATCACTACTAGATAAGTTTAGTGTTTTTTTCTGGCTATAGATTAAATCTTAATAAGAGTGAACTTTTTCCATTAAATATGCAAACCCCAATTTTACAGGCAATTACCTTTTAGATTAGTAACTGACTATTTTATGTATTTAGGTGTTAAAATTACCAAGAAACATAAGGACTTACTTAAAGCTAATCTATTGCCTTTAATTGACCATGTTAAACAATTATTTACTAAATGGTCCCCATTGTCTTTATCATTGGTAGGCCGAATTAATGCGGTTAAGATGAATATTTTACCAAAATTTTTATATTTATTTCAAGCGATTCCAACTTTCTTCCTGAAATCTTTTTTTGACACTTTTGGTTCTAAAATTCTTTCATATATTTGGCAGAATAAAGACCCAAGGTTAAGTAAGAAATATTTGCAAAAACTAAAAAAGGATGGTGGTATGGCCCTGCCTAACTTTAGATTATATTATTGGGCAATTAATATCAGATATTTAATTCTTTGGATACAAGATTCAGACGTAATTCAATGTCCCAAATGGGTACACCTTGAGCACCAATCAGTACTTGGATTTTCATTAGTTTCTATTTTAGGAGCTTCACTCCCTTTTGCACTTACCAAATTAACTAAACATATGATTAACCCAATTGTTAAACATACAATATGAATATGGTTTCACTTTCGTAAATTTTTTGGATTGAATAAATTTAACTTGTCAAGTCCCATTCAATCTAATTTTTTCTTTCATCCATCCAGAGTTGACTCAGCTTTTTCTATATGGAAAAAGAAGGGAATGGTATGAGAGAAGGGTTGGCCCAAATTGATTGGAAGAGTAAGCTAGCTGGAGGGACGGCGGAGGAGAAATGGAAGGAATTTCTACAGGAAATAAGGAAAATGCGGGATAGATATATTCCAAGAAAAAAGGTTTTGAATGGAAAAAAGGCACAAATGTGGATAACGAGAGAGGTGAAGGCTAAAATAAAAGCAAAAGGGGCGGCGTACAAAGAAGCAAAAATTAGTGGGAAAACAGAAGACTGGGAAGCTTTTAAAAACCTGCAGAGAGAAACTAAGAAGGTCATTAGGAAAGAAAAGATGAATTATGAAAGGAAGTTGGCGGATAACATTCGAAAGGATACTAAGAGTTTTTTTTAAATACATAAGGAGTAAAAGAGAGACACGGGTTGATATAGGACCAATTGATAACAGTGCAGGAGATATTATAATGGACGATAGAGAGATGGCAGAGGAATTGAATGAATATTTTGCATCGGTCTTCACCGTGGAGGACATTAGCAATGTGCCGGTTAGTCAGGAGTCTCACGAAATGGAACTGAGTTCAGTTAAGATTACTAGGGAGAAGGTGCTAGGAAAACTAAATGGGCTAAAGACTGATAAGTCTCCCAGACCGGATGAGGTGCATCCCCGGGTTCTGAAGGAGGTGGCTTTAGAGATAGCAGAGGCATTGGTGATAATTTTCCAGGAATCGATAGATTCCGGCATGGTTCTGGAGGACTGGAGGGTCACAAATGTAGTTTCGTTGTATAAGAAAGGTGGGAGGCAGCATAAAGTAAATTACAGGCCTATCAGTCTGATGTCAGTGGTGGAAAAATTATTGGAATCTATCCTCAAGGATGGGGTTACGGAATACCTAGAGGCGCAAGGCAAGATAGGTCCTAGCCAACATGGTTTTGTGAAGGGAAGATCCTGCCTGACCAACCTATTGGAGTTTTTTGAAGAAATCACAGGTAGGGTGGATAAGGGAGAGGCGGTAGATGTTGTGTATTTAGACTTTCAAAAGTCCTTCGATAAGGTGCCTCACAAGAGACTGATTAATAAGATGAGAGGTCATGGAATTATGGGTAGGATAACAGAATGGGTGGAGCATTGGCTGGTTGGCAGGAAGCAAAGAGTGGAAATAAAAGCATCTCGTTCTGGTTGGTTACCGGTTACTAGTGGTGTGCTGCAGGGGTCGGTGTTGGGACCGCTCCTTTTTACCTTGTACCTTAACGATTTGGATAATGGAATAAATGGTTTCGTGGCTAAGTTTGCGGATGACACCAAGATAGGTGGAGGAGTAGGGAGTATTGAGGAGATAGGAAGGTTGCAGAGGGACCTAGACAGTTTAGGAGAATGGGCAAAGAAATGGCAGATGAGATTCAATGTTGAGAAATGTGCAGTTGTACACTTTGGAAGCAGAAATAAACGAGCAGATTATTATCTAGAAGGAGAGAAAATTCAAAGTACGGAAGTACAAAGGGACTTGGGGGTACTCGTGCAGGATACCTTAAAGGTTAACCACCAGATTGGATCGGTGGTAAAGAAAGCGAATGCTATGTTGGCATTCATTTTGAGAGGTATAGTGTATAAAAGTAAGGAAGTGTTGATGAGGCTCTACGGGGCACTAGTGAGGCCTCATTTGGAATATTGTGTGCAGTTTTGGGCCCTACATCTTAGGAAGGATGTGCTGACGTTGGAGAGGGTTCAGAGGACATTTACGAGGATAATTCCAGGAATGAAAGGGCTTACATATGATGAGCGTCTGTCGGCTCTTGTACTATACTCACTGGAGTACAGAAGAATGAGAGGGGACCTCATAGCGACATTTAAAATGTTGATAGGAAAGGACAGAGTAGATGTGGTTAGGCTGTTTCCCTTGGTGGATGAGTCCAGGACCAGAGGGCACAATCTTAGAATTAGAGGGTACAGTTTCAAAACAGAGATGAGGAGAAATTTCTTTAGCCAGAGGGTGGTGAATTTGTGGAACTCCTTGCCACGTACAGCAGTGGAGGCCAGATCAGTGGGGGCGTTCAAGGAGGAGATAGATATCTAAATAGTCAGAATATCAAGGGATATGGGGATAAGGCCAGAAATTGGGATTAGAATAGGTTTTTTTCCCCCATTCCCCATTTCTCATTTCTTTTTTCCCTTTTCCTTGGAGCAGACTCGGTGGGCCGAATGGCCTGCTTCTGCTCCCTTGTCTTGTGATCTTGTGAGTATGTTTTTGTGATTTATTCATTGATAACTATTTTTCTTCTTTTGAACAACTGTCTAACAAATACAATTTATCTAGATCCCACTTTTTTCGATATTTGCAGATTAGAAATTTTTTAAAAGCTACTATACCCTCTTTTCCGACACCTTACAAAACTGAAATTATGGAAAATTTTTTAGGTCTTAATCCTTATCAGAAGGGCTTGATAGCAATAATTTATGATTTAATTACGAAAATATGTGCAGAATCACTGGACAAAATTAAGAATGAATGGGAAAGTGAACTCCAGACATCTATACCTACAGAGACGTGGAAGAAAATTCTTCATTTAGTTAATACATCTTCAATGTGTGCCAGACGCTCTTTGATACAGTTTAAGGCAGTTCAAAGGACCCATATGTCAAAAGATAAGCTAGCCCATTTTTATCACCATGTAAATCCTATATGTGACAGATGTAAATCCAATGTGGCTTCTTTGACACATATGTTTTGGTCCTGTCCTCTTTTTGGAAAAATATTGGAAAGATATTTTTACCATGATCTCAAATGTATTGAATATTGATTTACAACCTCACCCTATCACTGCAATTTTTGGATTACCAAGGATAGAGTCTGGCCATTTATCTGCTTCTGCTAACCGTATGATTGCCTTTGTTAGATTAATGGCCAAATGATCCATTTTGCTTGAATGGAAGGATCTACTACTTTTCAATGCTTCTCTCAAACTATACCATGTTTAAACTTGGAAAAAATTAGGAGTGGTACTGTTGATCCTTCACTTAAATTTGAAGATATTTGGAGTCCATTTATTCAATATTTTCACATGATATAGATCCCCTTTCAATAACTTTCCAATTTAGAGGAACGGAGTTGACGACATAATATTGCTCTGTTTCTACTGAGAAATTTCAGTCCAGTCTTTTTTTTGAAATTTTTCTGTTTGGTTTGATAGATTGTTTATAATTTTTCTTATTGATTTGGGGATTTTTTTTCTTTCTTTTCTTTTATATATATAATAAACTTTTTTCTTTCCTTTCTTTTATATTATATTCATTTACTAAGAGATTGTGGGATCTACAGATTTTTTAAATATGTTATTGTTCTTTATGATTATCTATGCCATGATTGTTCTCCTGATCTCTTTGTATTACATGTACAAACATTGATGTTATATATTAATCTGTATTAATTTGAAAACTAATAAAAAGATTGAAAAAGAAAGAAAATGGCCATTCCACTAATAAATTCAATTCTTGTAAATGGACCATGTACAGTTTATGTTATTGTGGCCTCTTAAATTCTCTACAACTTCAAAGGGAAGCAATTAAGCACAAATACTATTAAAACAAAGTACTGTGAATATCTGAGATAATGTTGCGGTGCCCTGAAAAACATCTTTTCATACTTTATATCCCCAAATTTACTGTTATAGTTTTGTCCCGTTTTTAGCTGCAGAGTAACATAGTCATTGTAAATGTTTGTTAATTTATTGATTACATTTGAAGGAAATGTAACCCAGTGTTGTAAAATATGAATAAACATCCTTTGTGTTATGTTTGCAATTTAGATAAAGGGCTCATGTGGCCAAGAGCATCGCTCTTGGTTCATGGTGTGAGTGTGCCTTGCAGTGAACTGACCTTACACCATTTCAATAATAGTCATCAGGTCATCCTGGCACACAATACACAACATGGCAGAATTACAGTGGGTTTGCAGTAGGCTTTTGAGCATAGGAACTCTTAAAAGTTCACTGCTCAGCCTTATTTCCTCCTTGTTGGGAAGTAACTACATTGAATTACTGAAGTTAACTCATGCAATTGAATAAAAATACTGCAAAATAGAGTGGTTTACTTTGAAGCTGAGGATCAACATCTAGAGATATGCAACTTTGATGGAGATAGCTGTCAGAGTCAAGGAACCAAACATGGAACCACGTAAGGAAGGAAATTATTAACACGGGAACACTGGTGGGGCAACTATTTGCATAATTACCTTGCTTACTTTAAAATATCATCTTTCAGTGCATCAAAGATCATTTCAATTTAAATTTGGACAGCATTAATCAAAGGGAGACTCACACTGATAACTGTTCATTTGTTTTCTAAATGCTCGTGATTTTACAAGCCACTGTGTTTTGTTGCTATGGTAATGTGTTTGTCCTTTGCCCCATTAAATGTGGCAAGCAAAATGCAATAAATGCCAAGTATGTTGTGAGCATAAAGTACCTGCATGTTCACAGAATTAACTCAGTAGACAGCTGGGCAGAGCATTGTTACAACATTTTTCACTTTTGTTTCAGCAGATTGCGCTGTATTGTTCTATGGTTCGATAGAAACAGTAATGGGGAATGGTGATGTACTGTTGGGAATAGATGGGGGAAACTGCAATATGACTTCTGTAGGGAGATGTCCCTAAAGGTTTTGCATATGGAATAATACACACTGTCCCTGGGTTATGAACGACGGACTTATGGACACCCCTACATGAATGAGCTCGCATAATATTATTAACTTTAAAAGTCAGATGTACATACATATGTTCATTCCTCCAAAAAACAGAATTAGTTCCCCTCTCCACATTTGGTAATTGTTCTTTCTTATCAGTCTTATGTGATTTTGATGCCAGTCATTACAATACTGTGGAGGTATGGTTAAATATATTGAGTAACCTTTGTGTATTTTCTGACTTATGGACAAAATCAACTTAAAGGTGTCCGTAAAAACAGAACCCATTCGTTATCTGGGCATGGAGTGTAGAAGGAGTGAGAAGGATAGATTCCTTTCCCAAGCTCATGGCATGTCTCGTCCTTTGCTTGTGATTCTTGATTTCCTTATTCATTCATTTCTTCACAGCTGAATGCGTGTCCAACTGATGATATTTTAAAGTTCATTTTCAGTTTTCACAGTTGCAACAGGAGGATATAGTTTATATTGCATCTCATGGAACCTTGTGACATCTAATTCTACAGACATAGGCATCAGTCAGCACAGGGAATTGCGGGAAGCCTGTTAATGAGTTTCATGTGAGGAATGATTGCAGAGGCCCGAACTAATGGTCTGGAGACAGGGTTCAAATCTGAATGCAACAGTTAGGGAATTTAAATTCATTTAATTAAATAATTTAAAATTACAGATTAGCATCAGTAATGATGACTATGAAACTTTTGGACTGAAATAAACTCATCTAGTTCATTATTTCCCTTTAAAGAAAGAAATCTGTTGCTCTTATCCAACCTGGCCTTTGTATAAGCCCAGGCTGAAACCAATATGGTTGACTCTTAATTGCCCTCTGTAATGGACTATTCATTATTGCTGCTACATTAAAACATCATGGACCAGATTTTGTAGGGAACTATCAGCTGTTACTTTTGTAACTACCAGCATTTCCCATGTAACTGATAGCAACTGAGCTTTCCTAAAGTTGTTTTCAGCTGTTCACAGTTTTTCACCACTGTGCTCTAACATTGAATTCCTCTTGGAATCCTGCATGGGAGCATAGTTGTGGAAATCGTAGCTCTGGTGGAGAATCTGTTCAAACAACCAGCCTGTTTCGACCTGCGGAACAAAAATGGCTCAGCCTGCAGCTAATGATGTTTTTGGTGGTCTTGTGGCTTGTTCTGGTTTCCTGATGTCTTGGAAAGTACTGTCACCAGGCAATATCTTGCCACTGAGGATCAAGTTTGCTTTTTCAGCAAGTTCCCTCTGAGTGATCACACAAGGCAAGTACAACCTTTTTTAATTGCTCAATGTTGAGTGTGAATATTTCACCACAAACCACAAAGCCTGGGTCAATAAGAGACATTGGTATTGACCTTGGCAGCAGGTTCAGATATGGTTAAAGTATACTCCAGGTCAATCAAATCTGGAAATACCTCACTGACATCTTGGGACTGGTGTTTAAACTGGCAGAACTGTGCCACAGATTAGTCAAGCAGTAATCTGAGATAATCATATTCACAGGATCATACCTTTGGTTAGCTTCTCAGATTCATACATCACAATTTCTGGAGACTTCCAATTCTGGTTAAGTGAGGACTGTGGAAAAACATGTGAGGGACAGGGCCAGGAGCTGATAACCAGGTGAAGCTACAATCCAAGACTGCAAATGTACACTAATCAGGGGAGACAGCAAACTACAGCCTCTCAAGGCAAACTGATCAGAATTCAAGATCAACATGTTCACATGAGAAAGGAAGACAAGGATGGTAAGGTTTGAGAACCTTAGATGACCAGAGATGTTGCAGATCTAGTCAAAAAGAAAAAGGAAGCAAATGTAAGGTTTAGGAAGCTGAAATTGGACTGGCCCCCTGAGGAATATAAAGGAAACAGGAAAGAGCTTAAACAAAGGGCTAAAAGGGGCCATGAAATGTCCTTGGCGAGTAGGATTAAAGAGAGTCTCAACACATTTTTTACATACATTAAAAACAAGAGAGTAACTAGGGAGAGGGTAGTCAAGGACAAAGCAAGGAATTTATGCCTGGAGCCAGAGGGAGTGGGTGAGATACTGAAGGAATACTTTACATCAGTATTCACCAAGGAGGACTTGAAGGATAGTGAGATCAGGGAGGGGTATGCTGATATTCCAGGGCATGTTGATATCGAGGAGGAGGAGGAGGTGTTGGGTCTATTGAAGAGCATTAAGGTAGTTAATTCCCCAGGGCCTGATGAGATCTATCCCAGGTTATTAGGAGAGGAGATTGCTGGGTCCTTGACAGAGATCTTTGTATCCTCCTTAGCCACAGGCAAGGTCCCAGAGGACTGGAAAATAGCCAATGTTTTTCTTCTGTTTAAAAAAGGCAACAGGGACAAACCAGGAAATTATAGGCTGGTGAGCTTTACATCAGTGGTAGGGAAATTACTGAAGAAGATTCTTAGGGATAGGATCAAGTTGCATCTGGAAAAGCATTGACATACAAAAGCATGGAAAAGCATGGCCAGTATGGCTTTGTGCAGGTGAGGTCATGTCTTACAAATTTGATAAAGGTTTTTGAGGAAGCGACAAAGATGATTGATGAGGATGGGGTAATGGATATTATATGCATGGACATTGTAAGGCATTTGACAAGTTTCCTCATGGTAGGCTGATCCGGAAGATTAAGGTACAGGAATCCATGGAGACTTGGTAGATTGGATTCAAAATTGTTTGGCCATAGAAGACAGAGGGTAGTGGTAGAGGAGTGTTATTCTGACAGTGGGTTTGTGACCAGTGGTGTTCCACAAGGATCAGTGCTGGGACCTCTGTTGTTTGTGATATCTGTAAGTGATTTGGACAAAAATGTAGGTGGGCTGATTAGTAAGTTTGCAGATGGCAGAAAAATTGACAAAGTTGTGGGTAGTGCGGAAGGTTGTCATAGGATTCAGTAGGATATAGATCAGCTGGAAATATGGACAGAGAAATGGCAGAGGACATTTAATCTAGACAAGTGTGAGGTTTTTCACTTTGGGAGGTCAAATGTAAGAGGAATACAGTAAATGGCAGGACCCTTAGGAGCATTGATATACTGAGGGGTCTTGGGGTGCAAGTCCATAGCTCCCTGAAAGTGACGACATGTGGATAGGGTGGTAAAGAAGGCTTATAGCACACTTATCTTCACTGATTGGTGCTTTGAGTATAAAAGTCGGGAAGTCATGTGGCAGTTGTATAAAAGTTTGGTCAGGCCACATTTGGAGTATTGCATGCAGTTCCGGTCAGCACATTACAGGAGGCTTTATAGAAGGTATAGAAGAGGTTCACTAGGATGTTGCCTGGATTAGAGAATATTACTGAAAAGGAAAGGTTGAACAAACTTGGATTGTTTTCTCTGGAGCATCGAAGGCTGAAGGGCGACCTGATCGAAGTATGTAAAATTATGAGAGGCATTGATTGGGTAGATCATCAGCGTCTTTCCCGAGGTAGAAATGTCATACATTGGGGGGCATAGCCTTAAGGTGAGAGAAGAAAAGTTTAAAAAAGATTTATGAAGCGTTTTTTTACACAGAGTGGTAAATGCATGGAATGCGCTGCCAGGGGAAGTGGTGGAACCAGATAGAATAGTAACATTTAAGAGGCATGAACAGGCAGGGAATGGAGGGATATGGACCATATGCGGACTGATGTGTCATTTAAATTGGCATCATGGCCAGCACAGATACTGTAGGCCGAAGTGCCTATTCTGGTGGTGTTCTAAGCCTTCCTACAACCAATGAAATATATCTAGGCTTGTCACAGTTCAGTTTCTATTTTTATTGGGTTTAAAAGATAACATTTTTTGAGGCATTTATTTCAATCTTTATCATGTTAAATTTCAGTATTATGAATAATTAGGAGTGTGGCAACTGATGATGTTAGTACACAGTTCTCGTTATCTGCTGATTTGCTATCTGCAGATCTGTGTACTCGCAATGTTAGCTGTGTACTACTGGGGATGTTGATAAATATTGTGTTGTCCTCCAAAGCCCTCCCACTTGTGATGTCCATTTATTAAGACTGAGGCTTCCTAGAAAACAGGACCAGGTTTCGAACCTTTTCCTAAAATAGATGAGACCTACTCGCATGGAGTGGGAGCAGAGCTGAGCTCTGAATGGCAACACCTGGAAATCTAAAAAAAACAGAAAATGCTGGAAAAAAGCTCAGCAGGTCTGTTGAAGGGTTGCACACCTGAAAATTGGCTGTTTCTCTTTCCACAGATGTTGCATGATCTGCTGAATTTTTCTAGCATTTTCTGTTTTTGTTTTAGCTTTCCAGCATTTACAGTTGTTTGATTTTCATTTACCAGAAATCTTTCCAATCTCGTCGATCTCAGACAAAGCAACAGTGCAGCTCCAAAATTAAAAGAGCAGTGGCTATGGCAATTTGTTGCTGGTTTTGAGATGGACCTGAGGGAATTGAGAAGTATCTGATCTACAGGGACCTAAAGGATGACAGTTGCTATGGAGATTAAGAGGAATCAAAGCAAGGCACCTCCCACCCAACTCCACTACCAAAATATGTTTAACGTTTCCAGAGCCTTGATTTAGGAACTGGAGGACAAAGTATATACAATTAAAAGTATTATAAAATCATATGCCAAAATATTAAAAGTAAATATGCACAAATCTAGAAATGTACCTAAATTAAGGATCATTTGGTAGTTACATTACATTTGTAAGAAAAAAAATTGAAAAATACAAAAACTTTCTGGTCATTAATAATTTTAAATTTAAATTATTAACAACCAAAATATCTTTTGTTTGATCGATCAGTATGAGGTGGAGTCAACATTTATTGATGTCCACTGATTATTAAACCGAATCCTGCCAAGCCTGATATTATATCAAAGCTCTGCTCCTGCTTTATCCCGTCATGAAGGTAACAAGAGGAGGAGGATGTCCCCACCTTCAAGATGATGGAATTCCCAGCACATGCATTCAGAAGTCAAGGCTGAGGTATTTGCAACCACTTTCAGTTTGAAGCAATATGTGGTCTCCTCCTCCTGTCCCTCCTATCTCATCTGCTAGGCTGCAGCTTCACTCCATATTACGTTAAGAAATGCACTCAAAATAAAAATGCTATGGGATCTGACAACATCCTGGCTGTGGTACTGATTACTCAGAATTAGCTTTCACTCCAGCCAAGCCAAGCCAAGCCAAGCCAAGCCAAGCCAAGCCAAGCCAAGCCAAGCCAAGCCAAGCCAAAATAGCTACAGCATTTGCATTGATCTAACAATCTGGTTAATTACACAGATATGTTCAAACTCCAAAAATCGGAACAAATCCAGTTCAGCTAATTACTGCCCCATTATCAGCAAATGATAGAAGAATGACTGTGCTATCAAATGTCTCCAGATCTCATGGACAAAAGTGTTGAATTTCAAAGATGAGGTGAGAGTTCTACTTTGAAATCAAGGATGGCATCCAGAAGTTCTGTTAAAATAGAAGCCATAGGAATCAATTGTAAAGCTGCAAAGTCATACATAACCCCAAAAAAATTGGATCTGGTTATTGGAGGACAATCATCTCAGCACAGGGCATCACAGCAGAAATTTCCAGGGCTTTGCCCTAGGCCCCAGTATCTCCAGCTGCTCCGTCAATGATGTCCCCTCTATTATAAGGTCAGGAATATGGATATTCAATGATTGCTGAGCAATGTTCAGTTTTATTTTCATCTCCTCGTATATGAAGCTATGTGTGCCTACATGCTGAAAGACCTTGACAACATTCAGACATTTATTTCACATATATGCCAAGCAATAACTATCTTCAAAAAAAAAGAATCTAACCACCTGGCCTTTGCATTCTACAGCTTCAGCACTTTAACATTTGTGGGGTTCACCATTGACCAAAAACTTAATTAGTATCAGTCCTATAAAGGACGTATCTTGGAGAAGGTCTAAAGCAAGATTTCCTGTGTTGGGGGAGTCATCTCCTCAATCTCTAAATAATATCTACAATCTCCAAGGCTTGTCAGGAGTGAGATGGGATTCTCTCCATTCATGGATGAGTGCAGCTGAAGGAAGACTGAAGAAGCTTGACATTTGTAGTATGAGAGCACATGGCTGTCATGTGACAGTAACAACACTGACCCCTCTGGTCGGAGGACAGCATTGCTTATTGGATCGGAAGTGACACCACTGTCAATCAAGGTTTGGCTCCACCCCACCCATCAGGTGTGGGCATAGGGATTGGCCTTGGAGAGCACCTTTGTTCCTGAACCTGTCTAATCATTGGCCTTGGTAAACCCCCTTGTCCTTGACCCCCAAGCCATTGGCCTGTCTAAATTATATGGCTGGGCTCCACTCAGCCTTTCAGCACTATAAAGAGCGTTGCACATTTCTGGCTCTTCCTCCTTCAACTGCCCCAGGAATAGTGAGACAATGCTGCAGAGACCACTGGTAAGAGTGTGCACCACCACGTGGTTTGGGAGCGTCTTAGTCAGATTCCAGGGAGTGTTAGGGCCAATGCTTGTTTGGGTCAAGATGTTCAGGCATTGATGTGTTTATCCCTTGATAAGCTGTACCTGGTTTATTGTGTGTTTGTGTGTGTGAGTGAGTGAGTGTGTGTGTGTATCTCATCCTTGTTGCGATACCCCCTCACGTTTGCAGTCTCCTGCGTGTGTGTGTGCGAGTGTGCATCCGTTCCCATTCATTCTGTCCCCGCGTTCGTCTTTGTGATTAAACAATTTTTAAAATCCAACGATTGTGTCCAGAGTCCTCCATCTTTAAGACCGAAAGAACCTTTTCACACAACATTGTGTGGATAATAAAAGAGTTCACTAGATTGGCATCCTTTGCACTTTGTCCATACACCATCAGTTCACCATTGCTGCAGTCTGTTCAATTTAAAAGATGCATTGCAGAAACTTGTCATTGACTCTGTGGATACATATTCACCATTAGGATAACAGCTTTTCAGGAAAATGGTTCACCACCAAGTTGTCAAGGACAATTAGGGCTGGACATTAAAGGCCCATGCTTTAGGAATAGAGCAGAAAAATCAAAGCAAAAGTTAAAGCACTAAGCAAAGCACTGAGTTTGAATGAAAAGAAAAAAACACAAACAAAACTGCAGAACCTCAACCAGAGGATTCACTTGAAGGTTTCTGGAGGTCGTCATATGGGCCAGATTATGTGCAGTTTGGAAACTTTCTGAGGGCACCTGTCAGGAAGGGTAGAACCTAAATGTACGTGGAACTACAGTGTCCTCTGATTAAGATGCTTACAATAATGGAAGAATGGATACCCTTAAGGGTTGAAGCTCTCTCAGTTGAGGGCCTATACTAAGGAATGGCATCTTTAGTAAATGTTACAGCTGATGTCCATGGAACCCTGTTTAAGCTCCTGATGGTCTTTGGATTCTATTAATGCAGACTGTGATCCAAGGACAAGTCCTAAATGATTTCTAGTGTAACCTCCTATCTTTCAGAACCTGCAAATCACACAGGGATATACATATATCTTGCATATGCAGAACACATGAACAATGCTTGGTGAAATAGGCACGGATGAGATCCAGATATAAGAGATACTCAATGGATTTATTTCTGACAACATAATAAAGTGAGCAGCACAGTGGTGCAGCAGATAGAGCTGCTGCCTCACAGCTCCAGCAACCCGGGTTCAATCCTGACCTCTGGTACTGTCTGTACGGAGTTTGCACCTTCTCTGTAAAGGCTTTAGGTGGCACAATAGTGTAGCGGTTAGCATAACGCTATTACAGCACCAGCAGCCTGGGTTAAATTCTCGCTGCTGTCTGTAAGGAGTTTGTACGTTCTCCCTGTGTCTGTGTGGGTTTCCTCTGGGTGCTCTGTTTCCTCTCACATTCCAAAGACACATTTCATTGTGTGTTTTTATGTACATGTGACTAATAAATAAATATCTTATCTTCTTATCTAAAGCAACTGAACAGGCTAATGGTTATTAACCTGAAAAGCCTTAAAATAGTTGGAAATATAGCAACATTTAGAACAATTTGATGAAATATGTTTCTTAAAGCAAAAAAGATCCAGTATATGGGCCAGGGTATCTATATATTTGGGGTGGCACAGTGGTTCAGTTGGTAGAGCTGGAGCCTCACAGTTCCAGTGACCCAGGTTCAGTCCTGACCTGTGGAGATTGCACATTCTCCTGTGTCCATGGGGGTTTCCTCCATGTTCTCTATTTTCCTCCAAATGTGCAGGTTGGTCATTTAATTGGCTATAGTAAATTGCCCCTAGTGTGCAGGTGAGTAGTGGAATCTGGGGATCTGATGGGAATGTGGGAAGAATGGGATCAGTGTAGGATTAGTTTAAATGGACGCTTGATGGTCAGCATGGACTTGGTGGGCCAAGGGCCTTTTTCTGCAATGTATGACAGTAACATGTCTGGAATGCTATTCAATTGCTCCAAAGGCATTAGTGAGCTATAAACTAATTTAAATAACACCAGGGCCTTTGGTGAAAATTGTTGGTACAGGAGCCAACTGCTTTGCATATGCTCCAGGACTGAATGATCATGAGTCAAATGCTGAGTGAAGACCTCAATAGAAGATTGACTTAGAATAATGTTGTAAGACCCCTATGTTGCATTAATTGCCCAATATCGAAATGAATAATTATTTTGCAGTATTTGACGTTTTTCAGGTTTCTTATTTCCCTCTCCACATTTCCTGTAATAATTTGTGATTGAGTTGAATTAAAACATATGATTATGCTTTTGAATAAACTAACAGTGCATAAATTGTTTTAATTAATGGATGAGATTGCATGGGATTTCATTTGTTTTTCTGTTTCAATGATTAGTTACGTATCCATACATTGATGAAGCTTACTGTATCTGAGAGATTGACAAGTAACTATCAACCCATGAACTGCAAAAATGACTGTTGGACAGCTGTTAATGTCTGAGATGAAAGTTCATGTTATTCATGCATAAGGCAGGTCATTTTCACAACACATGGGTCAGTGTTTATCTCTGAACTTTGAGAATGGTTGTCTGTGTTTTATTGTACTCACACTTAAGATCATGCTAACTAATTAGGAAATCCCCACCACCCATTTATAAAGGACCTACTCTATAATTTGCGACAGCAGCAGCAATGGACTCTTGCGAGCATGTTATGAATGATTTCATTCTTTTGTTCCCAATTACCATTAGATTGTTGATAGTAATGATGTTGTAGTATGAAAGGCCATGGCTGTCAGGTGACAGTGACAACACTAACCCCTCTGGTCGGATGATAACATTGCTCATCGGGTCGGAAGTGACACCACTGTCAATCAAAGGTTTGGCTCCACCCCACCCATCAGGTGCAAGCATAGGGATTGGCCTTGGAGAGCACCTTTTTTCCTGGGTCTGCCTGACCATTGGCCTTGGTAAACACCTTTGTCTTTGACCCCCAAACCATTGGCCTGTTTGAATTACCTGAGTTAGATCCACCCAGCTCTCTAGCCCTATAAAAGATGCTGCACGTGTGTAACCCTTTCTCTTTGCCGATTGCTGCCGGGGTCAAGACCACAGGTGAGAGGGTGCACTTCCACAGGGGTCTAGGAGCGTCCTAAGTAGATTCCCAGTAGCGTAGAGCCGTTGTTTGTCCAGATTCAGGGGGGTTCAGACAACGTATTTGTTCATTCCCTGATCATTTGTACTAGTTCGTTGCATGCGCGTGTGTGTGTGTGTGCACTTCACCCCCGTTGCGACTCCCCTCACGTTTTGCTATCACCCGAGTGTGAGTGTGCATTTGTTCCTTTCTATTCTGTTCCCACATCTGTCTTTGTAAATAAAATTCTCCTTTTTGAAGTACAATGACTGTGTGTCCAGATACCTCTATCTTTGAGATCCAGAAGAACCTTTCTCGTAACAGATGTCTTGGACAAGATGATGGAAACTCTGTCTTCTGATAAGATGAATGTCTTGTTAATTGGAAAAATTTGTTTTTTACAGAGAATACCACAGTATGTGACTGGCATGATCTTGACTTGTCAGAAGTTTGTACTTACAAATTACACCCACAAAAGCTTTACAACTTTTAGTTGAAAACCACATCTGTTTAACTAGTGATATCTTAAAAAAAGCTTTGTACTTTGGATGCAGGAAATCTGAAATATTAACAGAAAATACTGGAAATACTCAGCAGCTTAGGAAGCATCCATGCAAAGAGGAATAGTTAGCATTTCAAGCCATTAGCCTTTTATCAGAACAGTTCAAAGTTACAGTTGAAGAGAAAGACGAAGTGGAAAGAACAGAAGGAAAAGTTTGTGATAGGGTGTAAGGTAATAAAGGCTAATGATGGGCAGGAAAACGAGCTAGTGGTAGGAAACAAAGGATGAGCTTAGAAGAGGAGTAAAAGCGAATAACCAAAGAGTTATCTAAAATTGTTGAGTCTGTAAGGCTGTAATCACAAGACAAGGGAGCAGAAGCAGGCCATTCGGCCCATCGAGTAATGTGTCTGGAATCAAAGCAGCTCAGCAGGCTCAACACTTCAAGTCCATGTCAATTCTCTGAAAGAACAATGCAGCCAGTCCTACTCCACCACTCTTTCCCTGTAGATCTGCAAATTCTTTCAAGTACAGATCTAGTTCTATTTTGAAAGCCATAATTGAATCGACTCCACCTTTTCAGGCAATACATTCCAGATGCTAGTCATGTGTTTGAACAGAATGTTTTACCTAATATTTCCTCTGGTTCTTTTGCTAGTTAGATGATGAGATGATGTCTCTTGAGCTTATAGAGGCATAAAGTAATACAATATGGAAACAGACCCTTTGTCCCAACTCATCCATGCCGACCGTGTTGCCCATTTGCCCGCATTTGGCCCATATCCTTCTAAACTCCTCATCTCCATGAACTTACCTAAAAGTCATTCAAATGTTGTTATTGTACCTACCACAACCACATTCTCTGGCAACTCATTCCATATATGCACCATCCTCTGAGTGACGAAGTTGCCCCTTGGGTCCCTTTTAAATCTTTTACCTCTCTCCTTAAACCTATGCCCTCTAGTTCCCCTTCCCTGGGAAAAAGACCATGTGTGTTCACCCTATCTATGCTCTTCATGATTTTATATGTTCACCCCTCAATCTCCTGTGCTCCAAGAAATAAAGTCCCAGCCTGCCCAACATCTCCCTATGACTCAAGCCCTCAAGTCCTGGCAGCATCCTCATGAGTCTTCTCTGCACTCATTCCAGTTTAATGATGCCTTTCCTATTACAGAGCACCCAAAACTGCACGCGGTATTCCAAGTGTGGTCTCACCAACATCTTGTACAACTGCAATATAATGTCCCAACTCCGATGCTCTATGCCCTGACTGACGAAGGTCAGTGTGCCAAGTGCCTTCTTTACCAACCTGTCCATGTGTGACACCGCTTTCAGCAAACTACGTACTTGTACTCCAAGATCCCTCTGTTCCACAATACTTCTGAGACCATTCACTGTTTAAGTCCTACCCTGGTCCCAAAATGCAACACCTTGCACTTATCCAAACTGGAAACCATTTGTCAATCCTCAGCCACTTACCTAGCTGATCAAGATCCCCCTGTAATTTTTGATAACCTTCTTCACTGTCTATACCACCTATTTTAGTATCATTAGCAAAGTTACTAACCATGCCTTGTACATTCTCATCCAAATTGTTGATATAGATACCAAATAACAATAGGTCCAGCACCAACTTCTAAGGCACACCGCTAGTCACAGGCCTCCAGTCAGAGAAACAACCTTCCACCATCACCCTCTGCTTTCTACCATCAAGCCAATTACGAATCCAATTAGCTATTTCTCCTGGATCTCATGGGATCTAACATTCCAGACTAGCCTGCCATGCAGGACCTTGTCAAAGGCCTTGCTAAAGTCCATGTAGACAACGTTCACTGCCCTACCTTCGTCTATCCTCTTGGTTACCTCTTCAAAAAACTCTGAAATTTGTCAGACATGATTTCCCACACACAAAGTTTTGCTGACTATCTCTGATCAGATCCCTGTCTATCGAAATGTTGATAGATCCTGTCCCTCAGAATCCACTCCGGTAACTTACCCACCTCTAATGTCAGGCTCATTGGCCTATAGTTCCCTGGCTTGTCCTTGCTGCCCTTCTTAAATAATGGTACAACATTAGCCACCTTCCAGTCTTTGGGAACTTCACCTGTGGCTAAAGATGAAGCAAATATCTCTGCAAGGACCTCTGCAGTTTCTTCCCCAGCTCCTCACAAGGTCCGAGGATGCACTAGGTTAGGCCCTGGGGATTTATCCACCTTAATGCACTTTCAGCATACCAATATCTCTTCCCTGGTAATTTGTCTGTGGTCCAAGACATCATCATTCACTCCCCTCATTTCTTTAGCATCCATCATTTTCTCCACAGTAAAAACTGATGAGAAATATTCATTAAAAATCTCACCCATTTCCTGTGGTTCCACATTGATGGCCATGTTGATCTTTTTGGGGATCAATTCTCTCCCCGGCAACCCTTTTACTCTTAATATATATATAGAATCTCTTGGAATTTTCCTTGACCCTTCCTGCCAGATCCATCTCATACCCTCTTTTTGCCCTCCTGATTTCCCTCTTGTGTACTCCTACACTCCTTACAGTCATTGAGGATTTGCTTGTTCCTGATTGCCTAACCCAATATATGCCTCTTTCTTTTTCCTGATCTCTCATCAACCAGGGTTCCCTAAACTTACCAACCTTGCCATTCACTCTATTAGGAACATGCTGCCCTGGACTCTTGATATCACACTTTTAAGAACCTCCCATTTGCAGTCACCCCTTTACCAACAAAAAGTCTCACCCAGATGATCTCTGCATGATCCCTCCCAATGCCTCAAAAATTTGCTCTGCCCCAGTTTAGGACATTAACTTGTGGACCAGTCCTATCTTTCTCGATAACTTTTTAAAAACTAATAGAATTATGGTCACTGAACCCAAAGTACTTCCAAACTGACTCTTCAGTCACTTGCCCTACCTCGTTCCCTCAGAGGATAAAGTATTGGAGGAACTCAGTAGAAGGAGCGAGGGGAATAAAGGCAAACAAAACCTCAGAGCCCAATGGACTGCACACTAGGATTTTAGAGGAAATGGCTGCGGAGATAGTGGACCCTTTGGTTAGAATTTTTCATAACTCGTAAACTCCGGGAGGGTACCAGAAGATTGAAAAACAGCCAGTATGACTCCCTTGTTCAAAAAAGGAGAAAGGCAGAAGGCAGGGAACTAAAGGCCAGTTAGTTTTACAGCTATTATTGGCAAGATGCTGGAATTAATAATCAAAGAGGAAATAGCTAACCATTTAGGAAAGCTGAATATAATTAAACCTAGTCAGCATGATTTTGTGGAGTAAGTCATGTTTGACAGATTTGCTCAAATTCTTTGAGGGTGTAACAGGAAGAATTGATAAAGGGGAACCTATAGATTAAGTTTATTTAGATTTCCAAAAGGCATTTGACAAAGTGCTCCAAAGGAGGCTGGTACATAAGATAAAAGCCCATGGGATCGGAGAAAGATTTTTCAGAATGGATTGAAAACTGGCTGAATCATGAAGAACAAAGATTTGGAATAAATGGGCCCTTTTCAGACTGGAAGGAGATTACTGGACTACCCCAGGGATAATTCTTGGCCCACAATTGTTCACTGTTGGCCCACAATTGTTCAGGAAGGAACAGTATGTAAGGTTTCAAATTTTGTTGATGATATGAAAATAGGTAGAAGAGCATGTTGGGATAAGGAAGCTGTGATTCTGTAACAGGATGTAAAAAGATCGAGTGAATGGGGAAAAGACTGGCAAATGGGATTTAACGTGGGGAAGTGTGATGTCATGCACTCAAGTTAGAGAAATCAGAAGGCAGATTATTTCAGTGGAGAGACTGTAAATAAGTAAAGTACGCAGGAATCTCTGTGCTCCCAGTGCATGAATCATAAAAAAGTAGCAGGCAGGTCCAACAAGTAGTTAAAAAGGCAATGGCATTTTCACCTTCATTGCAAAGGGATTGAAGTTTAAAAAGGGGGAGATTTTGTTTCAATTGTACAGGGTGTTGGTGAGGCCTGACCGGAATACAGTTTTGGCCCCCTTATCTAAAGAAAATATAGTAACATTGAAGGCAGTAAAATGGAGATTCACCAGGCTAATTCTTGGGATGAGATGGTTGACTTGCCAACAGAGACTAATAGTTTGGGCCTGTCCTCATTGGACTTTAAAAGAATGAGGGATGACCTTATTGAAACATATAAAATCCTAAGGGGGCTTGACAGGGTAGATGTTGGAATGTTTTCACTAATAGGAGAGTCAGGAACAAGGCGGCATAACTACAAGGGCTGGTCATTTAAAACTGAGATACACAGAAATTTCTTCTCGCAGAGTGTGGTGAATCTCTGGAATTCCCTGCCCTGGTGGGTGGTGGAATCTGGATTTAAAGTGGAAGTGGATAAATATTTGAGGAATAGAGAGGCATGGAGAAATGGCACAGGAGGAGCTGAGGCCAGTATAGATCAACTATGATCATATTACTGGTGAGGCAGACTTGTAGGACTTGATGGCCTACTCCTATTTTCTTGTGTTCTTGTGTCTAAAAGAGGATTAACTCAGTCTGCAAGCATGACCCTGAGACTCCATGTCACCTTATTTCCCATGCTCTTTTCTCCCTATCCTCCTGTACTGTTCTGATGAACCTCAACATACTGTAGCTAATGATAGCAAGCTTAGTAGTCAGAATAGCCAGGACCACAGTAAAGGGAGAGGAAAGATCGCTGGTTTAAACTCCATTTATTTCAATGCAAGAGGCTTGACAGGTAAGGCAGATGAACTCGGGGTGTCGATTAGCTCTGGAGACTGGGATATTATTGCCATAATAAGAAACATGGCTAAGAGAAGGACAGGACTGGCAGCTCGATGTTCCAGGATACAGATGCTGCAGGCGTGACAGAGGTGCAGGTAAAAGAGGAAGGGGAGTTGCCTTTTTGCTGAGGGAGGACGTAACAATGGTCCTTGGAGAGGATATGCTTGGGGGATCATCCAGTGACTCCAAATGTAGAACTTAGAAACAAGAAGGGAATGGTCACTTTGATGGGACCGTATTATAAGCCCCCCCAATGGTCAGTGAGAATTAGAGGAACAGATATGTAGAGAGATTGGAGATAGTTTTAAGAATACTAGGGTATTATTAGTGGGAGATTTTAACTTCCCTAATATTGACTGGGCCACCTATAGTGCAAAGGGCTTGGACGGAATTTGTTAAGTGTGTCCAAGAAAGGTTCCTTAATCAATATATAGAGGGCCCAACTAGAGAGAGTGCATCTTTTGGGGATGCAGCGAGGGACTTTTGTAAGTTCTACTATATTGTTTGATATTAGCCCATCTGATATCTTTTGGATATTAGCAATGTCTTCCATGGTGAAGACTGATGCAAAGACGTTATTCAATGTATCTGCCATTTCTTTGTTTGCTGTTATTAATTCACCAGCCTCATTCTCTGGAGGCCCCACATTAGCCACCCTCTTATTTATAAATCCATAAAAACCTTTATTGTTTGGTTTTATATTGCATGCAAGTTTTCTCTCATTTTCTCCCTTATAAGCTTTTTAGTTTTCTGCTACTGGATCAAAAAACTTCCCAGTCGTCTGGTCTACCATTAGCCCTTGCACTTTGTACACTGTATTTTTCAATTTAACATTTTCCTTTACGTTCTTTGTTAATCACTGATTGTACCTCTCTCTTATGGGATCCTTCTTTTTAATTGGAATAAACTCTTGCTGAGCATTATAAAACAGCTGTTTGAATATCTGCCATTGTTCCTCTACTAACCTGTCTCTTAACTTATTTTCTCAGTCTACCTTAGACAATTCCACCTTTGTGCCATTATAATTGCCTTTATTTAAGTTGAAGGCAGTGGTATTATTCCTCTGGTGTTTACCCTCAAGTTGCGTCTGGAGTTCTATCATATTGTAGTCACTACTTCCTTGGGGATCTTCAACCGCAAGACCCCTTATTATCCAATCAGCTGTCTCCTATTGCCACAATTTACTTTCTGAAAACTGTGCTGCTGGTCCATATGAAAGTATGCTCTCTTAGGTCTTCTATCCTTGTCTGCCACTGCTGCCAAGTGTGGGCTGTGTTGGAGGCTTGGGCTGTATTTATAGCTTGGTCACCACTCCCTGTGCTCATCATGGCTGGGGATTGTCGTGGGCAGGGCCCAAGCAGGGCTCATTATGTAACAGATATTCCTGGGAGAAGCATGGGCTCAGTGGTCCCACATGTCTCTGGAAACTGTGGTCACTTTATTATTTAATTCGCCTTCTGGACGTGGATAATGCTGGCAAGACAAGCATGTGTTACGGACTAGGTTACTATTGGTGAATGTCCCTTTAAGATAGAGCACAGTAGTGTGTGTGGCGTGACGACAACAACAGAAGATAAGGACATAATGACGTTTTTGGAGCAGACAGTCGGAGTCAGTCAGAAAAGATAGAGAGAGAGAGAGAAACACCAGCTTGCTGGTCTCTGTATCGATGGATGAAAAACAGTAATTGTGTCTGTCACTACAATCCATGTATGGATTTTTGGAATAATCCAGTGGAGTCCACTTTGTCGTTAACCTGTAGTGGGAAACAGGTATTTGTGTGGACGGCCACGATTCGAGTGCCTTTCGGGGTGGCAGATACTTCGGAACAAAGCAGTGGAGTCCACTTTGTTGTTAACCTGTAGTGGGAAATAGGTATTTGTGTGGACGGCCACGATTTGAGTGCCTTTCGGGGTGGCAGATGCTTCGGAACAAAATGGTGGAGTAGTCACTGCTGAGTAGACACTGAGGTGTCGTATGAGTTCCATCGTGGAACATTTGGATTTTGTAATGTCTTTATTTTCTCTCTACGTTTTTGTCTTCAGTCAATGGTGGTTTTGCAGAAGCCTTTGCTCACGTTTCACCCTATGGCTTGCTGAACTGATCTTTGAGAACTATTCCTGGACTTGGAGTTTGGGAATTTGCCACACACACTTTGAGTTTAGTTTTTGGGGTTAATGTTTAAGATCTAACATTTTCACTTCTAACATTATAACATTTTTACTTTTATTTTTCTTATTATCATAAGTAGTTATTAATAAAATAATTTTTAACACTTATACATGACTCGGTGTGTTTCTTTTGTTGCTGGTTCGTGACACATGTACTGCCCATCTCTCTTTGTCCTTGAGTGGGCGGTGGTTGGCTATCTTCTTGCAGTCCCTCTTGTGAAGTTACTCCCATAATGTCATTGAGTAGGGATCCCAGAATTTGGATGCGGTGGCTCATTGCCATGTGCACAATTTGTGGGGCCTGCATATGCGTGGTGCTAATTGGTACAAAACTGTGGAACAACATACAGAGCATTCTGTATTAAATGGAATGCCTGGCTGTGCCAGTTGTTATCCTGTAAATGTAAGTTTTTAAGTCATTTGAAGGAGTGTGTTATACTGGTGTCAGAAAATGCAAATTTTTGCCTTCTCTATTAAAATTCCCTCAACGGGTTAGGTGGTTACTTGGGCATTACTGGATAGAGGAAGTGGCTTTCCTTCTGATGTTAAATTGCTGGTCCACCATTTCAGGTAAGAAACAAGTTTTGGTTGATAATTTTCCCCTTGCACTCCTTTGCACAAACACAAGAAATAGAGTAGGTATAGAAACATAAACAAAGTAATTGCATTCTCTGAGTGAAATGTTTACTCTTTGTATCTCTTGCTAGATTCTGGATTTGTTCTGAACCTCTGAGTTTGTGCCTCTTGCCCTCCCCTTCTTTCAGTCAGTGGGGCAAGGTTACCTGCAAACAAAACTATTCAACTGGCCTGTTGGCTTGATCAGTGATTGTTAAGTTAAATATAGCAGCAATTGGAACAAGAGGAGCAATGTCATTACATTCTTTAATCCCTAAATTTTGTGTTGACCTCTGAATATTATGTTATCAGTAATGGAAGCACTCATCTGTTAACTCCAAGTTCAACACACATAGAATTCACTAGATGGAGTCACCAAACTCTACTTCTTAGTTCTGTGCATTGCAACCCAAATATTGTGCTGATGGTCCTATTTGAAGGCAGACCAACTGAATTTCGAACCTGTAATTTCCTTTGTTCCTTGTGTCTAGGGCCACATGTAGTGTACTACTGGCATTTTCAAATCCTCTTCAGTTATGCTGTTAGTACCAATTCTATCTCCCATGAGCACTCACACTGGTGACTAGAGTTACAGAATTGTATGTGATTCTGCCTTTGTGCTGTGGTGTTGGTTGTGATCTGGTGCAGATTTACATTTATAGCTTGGATAGTCGACGATAGTTTTGAACAGAAAAGGCAGGGTCAATTGGCATATGAACTAAGATGCAAGTCAAGTATGAGTACAAGATCTTCTATTTCCCTGTGGCCCAGTGCTGATTGAGCAAAAGTAGGATTTTGTTTGGGAAGCATGCAGAACAGACAATCTTGCCTTAAGTTTCAGAGTACTGTTAGCATAGTTCTACATAGTTCTGTTCACTAAAGTGGTGAGCACTGGTTATCCATCACACTTCCAAACCCATAAAGCCCACAGAAAAAGCCCAAGTCAAGAAAAAAATGTACCTTTTTGGGTTGTGGGAAATACATTTCCGTTACTTTTATGGCCCTGTACTTAACAACCCAAATAATTTGACAGCAACTTCCCTGATAAGGACAACATTATTTTCTCCAGTGGCTCCATACCAACTTGTGTGCTTGTCATCTCTTATGGTTGGTATATGTAGGGTTGACACAGCTGGAGATATCCTCCCAGGATACATTCTTACTTGTGGATTTGGGTTGTTTGCCAGTGTAACTATTGCTTCCACCAAATTAGTTCAGTCAAACTCTCTGCTATTTCGATAAAACATGTTTTCCTGGTTGATTTTTCCATTCTGGGTGTTAAGTTTCCAGTCAGCACATCTGTGTTGGCAAGGGCTTTTTTATTTAATGGATAAGGTCGCTCAGTTCCTTCTCATTAAGGTGTTAAATTGTAAAAATGGCTATTTGCTTAAGTTGGTTAAAAAGTGGGCAGCACAAGGTTCACATCACAAAATCTCAGAATTTTCTCCTGTTGTAAACTCTTCACTTCAGTGAACAAACAGATACATTTGAAGCCCAAAGAGAAAATTCGGATCTGGTCCATTGCCCAGACTTTCTGTTTATCGTCCTTGCCCACCTGTAATCACCAGGTCTGGATGCAGAGGGGCAATCTTGTTGGTTCTCGCATCCTTGTAGGGTGGCAAGATCTGAGAATGACTGGGCACAACTGGTGCAGCATAGAGGTCCCAGCCCAGAATATTCCTGACAGGCTTTAACAGAAGGCAAGGGAGTGAAGCAATGCAAAAATTTAAACTATTAAATGCCTCTGACATTCAGAAGCATTTAAGAACTGTTAAAATTGAAGTAATTAATTAAAAAATAAAAATGTTAATTCAAAAGCACAGAAATAATTAAGATATTAACATAAAGCTAAATAATTTTAAAAGGATTACTTGCCTTTCTCTTTGTTTCCTATACTACAGGCCCAAACTTCCCATTGAAATCAATTGGATTCCTAATCTGGTGAAGGGTAGGAGAGGTGACTTCCCTAGTGTAACAATGCTAAATTCTAGCAAGGCTAAAGTTCATGTGGAGTCTTGCTTCAGAGTGCTGTGGCATATTTTGCACCACCTGTCATTCAGTAAGTCTCAGACTTCTGCTTTTGGCAGTACTTAATAAAATTTCGATGCCTGAAAGTTGGCAGCTCTGATTTGAACTGTGGGCTCCAATGCAGCAAGATTTGCCTAATTGGTTTCCATTCCAATCTTGATGCTTCTCAGGGATTAAATCATTGCACCACCTATTTCAATGACTCATTCATATTTAATGTACATAACTCTTACAAGTCAAAATATGAAGAATCCCAGTGATCTCAGATGGCAAAATATTATAGCCGAGAACGTCTTCAAAATGAGTTACATTTCTCTGGTTCCTTAACGAAATTACACTCAAATATTGGAGAATGTTTGAAGAATATCATGACTTCACATTATTTCTGTGTGTAAGCTTTGGCTCAGTGCTTGCACTTTCCTCTCTGAGCCAGAAAGCCTGAGTCCAGAGAACTGAATTTTTAATCAATGCTAGCTGTTTTGTGTGGTCCTGAGTGAGAGATGCACTGCCATCTCTTAGAGAAAGAGAAGGCCAGTTTGCTCTTTCAGATGAGCATAAAAAATCTGATGACTTGGTATGAAGAACAGCAGTAATTTCTTGGACAATATTTATATTTCAACCAACATCACCATAATAGATTATGTTACCAGGTCACTTATTTCATTGCTCTGTGTGTCACTGAGTGCGAATTGTTTGGTGATTTTCCCCATTGTAACGAACTGCAAAAGTACTTCATTTGCTGTGATAAATTTTGAGGCATCCAAAGGACATGAAAGATGCTATTTAAAGCATATTCTTTCTTTCTCATATCAGTCTCTGAGGATGTGTAAAAACTAGGAAAGACCTTTTTATTCCAGTGGAGTGAATGATAACTTCAATGGAATCTGCAGCAGGTCCTCAATTAGGAAACTGAGACCAGTCTACCTTCCTATACTTTGGTAGTTCTTCCACTTTCATAGAGGAGACAGTGGGATGCAGATTAGAGCATAACTTGAATTGCAGCTTCCAGATCATGACAGTTTCTCTGTTTCAGGGCTTTCAGGGTCAAACAGCTGCAAACCAAGCAGATAATCATTGGAGTCACAATTCCAGGCTCCAGTGGAATCATGATCCTGGAACCCACCTGCCTGACGCTGATACCTCGAACAATAGCTGAATGTACAAATGTCTGGGAATCTCCTTGCAAAGCGCTTTGCTAATGTAATGTGGAAAATGCAAATAGATTGCCTAGAAGCAGCCTCGAGAGGCAGCAAGTAGTAGCTTTCTGCAGGGAGGCATTGGCCCGTAATTCTTGTGTGCAGCATGTGGAGCCAGTCTCCTGAAATCCAGCTCCTCAGCTGACTTTCAATGAGAAATGGAATCTTCAGGCATCCAGGGTAAAAGTGGGTCAATGACTGTTTTTATTAAGGTGTGGTAGCACACTGATTTGGTGTGTTATGCATTGAGACTAGAGCTGTACAAGAAAGGTATGCTCAATCGATGATGAATTTTTCCCTTTGTTGTCATTAACTGACATGCTCTCATGGTAAAAAGGTGAGATCATTGATTACAGTTGACAGTGGATAGGGGAGAAGGATCTCAGTCAGGGATGTCCAAGGTAATAGCCTATCCGTAGTGTGCTGGTGAGTTGACAAAAAACAGAACTCCAAGGAAGTCTGTCCTTGTGATCTTGCAATATGTATGTTGCCCAGAGGGTATCCTCCATATACAAACAAATAGCATATTATTTTATTGATTAAAAGGAAACTAACAAAAGAAAAAATAAAGTGGATTCAGGAACAATTAAAATCCATAGAAACAACTACTTTGCTTGATAATTTGCTAGGATGACTAATAGGCAGCCATGACATTTGACAGATATTTAAGATGGGAAGCAAGGAGATGATTAATGAACCAGGTAAATTAAAAAGAGGTTAAAACTCCTGGTCCATATAGAAAAGTGGATAGTGTCAGATGATTGTTAAACAGCGAGTAAAACTGCTTCCTCACACTTCAGAGGCCTGGGTTCAATCCTGATGTCTAGTGCTATCTTTGTGGAGTGTGCATGTAATCCCAGTGACTGCATGGGTTTCCTCTGGTTCTCTGGTTTCTTCCCACATTCCAAAGATATGAGGATTGCTGGGTTAATTGGCTACTGTACGTTGCCCCTAAAGTGTGGGTGAGAGTGAGAATCTGGAGTTAATGGGAATGGTGGGAGAATAAAATGGGATAAGGAGGATGTGTAAATGAGTGCTTGATGCTCAACATGGACTCAGTGGACTAAAAGTATTGTTTCTGTATTGTATGGCTTTATGACAAATATTATTCCTGAATTTTAAAAGGGAGATTGTATTGTAGACTAGTCAGCTTCACATCAGAGGCAGGAAAAAATCTTAGAATCTTAACCTGCAGTAAAACTTTGATAATCCGCTATCCAGTGATTTGGAAATCCTAATTGTTCAGCATCAAGCTCATCACGTAATATTTGCCAAGCTGCCTTCCCATTCACTGGGGCCCAGGTTCCCACACTCCCTTTCCACTGACTTGGCCCCCAGTTCCCGCACTCCCTTTCTACTCATGGGACCCACAGTTCCCTTGCTCTCTTTCCACTCACTGGGGCTTTGGTTCCTGATCTCTTCTTAACCTTACCTGATTTACTGGAACATTTTTAATAATGCATAACATCTAAAAGAATAAATTAAAAGTGTTATAAATTGAAATAAAATTCAATAGACTGGAAAAATATTGAACTTGTGGATTATTGGAATTTTACTTGGAAGGCATCTAAATCCTCAGAATCTGTCTATACCTCTCGCTGCCTTGCTGAAGCGGCCTGCATAATCAAAGACCCCACCCACCTGGGTCATTCTCTCTTCTCCCCTCTCCCATCAGGCAGAAGATACAGGAGCCTGAGGGCACATACCACCAGGCTCAAGGATATCTTCTATCCCACTGTGATAAGACTATTGAATGGTTCCCTTATATGATGAGATGGACTCTTGACCTCACAATCTACTTTGTTATGACCTTGCACCTTATCGTCTACCTGCAATGCACTCCCCTGTAGCTGTGACACTTTACTCTGGACTCTGTTATTGTTTCTACCCTGTACTACCTCAATGCACTCTGTAATGAATTGATCTGTACGAACGGTATGCAAGACGAGTTTTTCACTGTACCTCGGTACAAGTGACAATAATAAACCAATACCAATAACACTTTATAAAAATCCCATAAGCAAATGACAAGGCCACATCTTCTATAAAGTGCTCTTGCATGGTAAACTCTAAGTGAAGTTAGGGGACAAGTAGCAGAACAAGTAACAATCTGACTATAATACAGAAAACAGTTTGTAGGGATCAAACACAGTTATTCAGTTAGCATTAGGTGTGTAGTGATGCTCCATATGAGTCAGTGCTAGGATCAATGTTGCCTCAAACATAAATTGAAAGTACTGTAACAGAATTTGCAGACAGCACCAAACTGGTGAGGAAAGTTAACACGGAGAAACAATTGAGAAAAAAAAACAGAAGAAGACATGAACAAAATTACAGAATAGACATGTATGTAACATAGTTTTGGCTTTCCTTTCATTACAAAGATGCAGAACCACCAGGGAAAGTGCAACAAAGATTTACAAGGATGATACTTGATTTGTGCTGGTATATTCAGCTTTTTTTTTAATAGGTGAACTGACAGATGTTTGAAAGTATGAAAGAGTTCAATTAGAGTGGTCATAGGAGACGTGTTTCAATTTGAATCCATAAACAAAGTATTGACTCATAATATAAGATAGTTAATATTAAATGAAATAAAGAATTGGGGAGAAACCTCCTTATTAAGGGAATGGTCATAATATGAAACTGACTGTTACATCCAGTACATGATTAGATGAGATGGAATAAGAACACAAGAGCACAAGAAAATAGGAACAGGAGTAGGCCTCCAGGCCCCTCAAGCCTGCTCCATCATTCAAAATGATCATGGCTGATCTCCACTGGCCTCAGCTCCTCTTCCCTGCCAGGTCCCCATAACCCTCAATTCTTTGATCTTTCAAGTATTTATCTATCTCCACTTTAAAATTATCTAATGATCTGGTCTGCACAATGACCAGGGGCAGAGAATCCCAGAGATTCACTGTCTTCTGAGAGAAAAAAATTCCACACATCTCTGTTTTAAATGACTGGCCCCTTATTTTGTTGCTTTATGCCCTTGTTTATGACTCTCCCACCAGTGAAAACATCTCATCATCTATCCTGTTAAGCCCCCTTAGGATCTTATGTTTGAATAAGGTCACACATCATTCTTCAAATCTTCAAGGAATGCAGACCCAGACAGTCTAGATCTCTTGATGACAATCCTCTCACCCTAGGAACTGGCCTGGTGAATCTCCTTTGGACTGCTTCCAAAGTTACCATAAGGGGACGAAAATTGCACAGTATTCCAAGGTGTGGCCAACCAATACCTGTACAACTGTGGCAAGACCTCACTGTTCTTAAACTCCAGCCCCTTCGCAATAAAGGCCAAAATGCCGTCTGCCTTCTTAACTACTTGTCAGACCTGCCTGCTAACTTTTGTGATTCATGCACCAGAACACTTAGATCACTCTGAACTCATCTTCAGTCTCCCTCTATTTAGATAATAATCCACCCTTTGATTCATAGAACATAGAACAGTACAGCACAGGAACAGGCTCTTCGGCCCACGATGTTGTGCCAAACGAATGAAGCTAGTAATTAAACACCTAACTAAACTAATCCCTTCTGCCTGCACAATGTCCGTATCCCTCCATTCTCTGCATATTCATGCACCTATCTAAGAGACTCTTAAATGCCTCTATCTTATTTGCCTCCACTACCAACCCTGGCAGTGCATTCCAGGCACCCACCACACTCTGTATGAAAAACTTGACCCGCATATCTCCTTTGAACTTACCCCCTCTCGCCTTAAATGCATACCCTCTAGTATGAGACATTTTGACCCTGGCAAAAAAGATATTGGCTGTCTATCTATCCCTCTCATAATCTTATAAACTTCTATCAGGTCTCCCCTCAGCCTCCACTGCTCCAGAGAAAACAACCTAAGTTTGTCCAACCTCTCCTTATAGCACATGCTCTCTAATCCAGGCAGCATCCTGGTAAACCTCTTCTGCACCCTCTCCTTCCTCTAATGGGGTGACCAGAATTGAATGTAACAAAACTTTCTGACCCTTGAACTCAATGCCTTGATAATAAAGGCAAGCATGCCATACGCCTTCTTTACCATCCTATCAACACTGTTAAGGGTCTTGCATTAACAGTGTACTGTCCCTTTACATTTGATCTCCCAAATCTTCTACACTATCCACAATGCCGCCAATCTTTTGTGTCATCTGCGAACTTACTAACCCACCCATCCACATTTTCATCCAAGTCATTTATATATATCACAACCAGCAGAAGTTCCAGTACGGATCCCTGCGGAACACCACTAGTCACGGGCCTCCAGCCAGAATATATCCCATTGACCATTACACTCTGTCCTTTATGGGCAAGCCAATTCTGAATCCAAATGGCCAAGTCACCATGGATCCCATGCATCTTAATCTTCTGGATAAGCCTACCACGAGGGACCATGTCAAATGCCTTACTAAATTCCATATAGACAACATCCATAGCTCTACCTTCATCAATCACCTTCATCAGCTCCTCAAAAGTACTCAATCAAGTTGGTAAGACATGACTTGTCCTACACATAGCCATGCTGACTGTCCCTAATTAAGCCATAGTTTTTTCAAATGCTCATAAATCCTATCCCTAAGAATCCTCTCCAATAGCTTCCCTACCACTGATGTGAGACTTACTGGTCTATAGTTTCCAGGATTATCCCTATTTCCCTTCTTGAATAACGGAACAACGTTAGCTGCTCACCAGTCCTCTGGGACTCTTGTCTGTGGCTAGAGAGGACACAAAAATCTTGGTCAAGGAGATCTCATGGAGACACAAGAGACTGCAGATGCTGGAATATGGAGCAATGAACAACCTGCTGGAAGAACTCAGCGGGTCAAGCAGCATCTATGGGAGGAAAGGAATTATTGACATTTCAGTTTGAAACCCTGCATCAGGCAACCCAGCAATCTCACCTTTTGCCTCTCTCAGTACCCTGGGTATATCCCATTAGGCCCTGGGGACTTATCCACCTTAATGTTCTTCAAGAGACCCAACACTATCTCTTTTTTTAGCTCAACATGGCATACTAGCACACTCCACACTGATTTCACAATCCTCCATATCCTTCTCCTTGGTAAATACTGACCTAATGTACTCATTTGGGACCTCTCCCACATCCTCCATCTCCAAGCCCTCCTTTATCCTTGAGTGGTCCTACCCTCTCCCTATTTATCCTCTTGTTCTTGATGTATGTATAGAATACCTTGGGATTCTCTTTAATCCTACTTGCCAAGGACTTTTCATAACCCCTCCTGGCTCCCCTAATTCCTTTCCTGAGTTCTTTTCTAACTTCTTCATAATCTTCGAGGACTCTGTTTGATTTTAGCTTCCTCAACCTGCTTGCTTTTTACGCTTCTGTTTTCTTCTTGACTAAATTCACCACCTCTCTCGTCATCCAAAGTTCCTTTACCTTGCCATCCTTGTCCTTCCTTCTTACTGGAACATACCTGTCCTGCACTCTGTGCAGTTGGTCTTTAAATACCTTTCACATGTCAGATGTGGACTTGCCCAAAGATAGCTGTTCCCAATTAACTCTCCCCAGTTCCTGCCTAATACTCTCGTAATTTGCCCTGCTCCAATTTAATAATCTCCTGCAAGGTCCATACTAAACCTTGTTCATAGCTATCTTAGAACTTAAGGAGTTGTGATCACTATTCCTGGAATGTTCTCCCACTGAAAGGTCAGTTACCTGGCCAGGCTCATTTCCCAACACTAGTTTCAGTATAGCCCCTCCTCTAGTTGGACTACTGACATACTGATTTAAGAAACCTTCCTGGATGCACCAAACAAATTCTGCCCCATCTAAACCTCTTGCACTGAGGAGGTCCCAGTCTATACTGGGGAAGTTGAAATCACCCACAACAACAACCGTGCTGTTTATACACCTTTCCTTAATTTGCCTACACACTTGTTTCTCAATTTCCTGGTGGCTATTGGGGATCTGTAGTATAATCCTATTTAAGTTATTGCACCTTTCTTATTTTTGAGTTTTACCCATGTAGACTCGGTGGATGAGCCCTCCATTATGTCACCTCTGAGTGCAGCTGTGATATCGTCCCTCTTTAAATAGTGCAACTCCACCCCCAACCCCCCGCCACTTTACCTCCCTCTCTATAGAACATAGAACAGTGCAGCACAGTGATGGGCCCTTTGGCCCACCATGTTGTTTCAACTGAGATAAACACCTACTCCATAATCAATCTAACCCTTTCTTCCTACACACCCTCCATTTTTCTTATATCCATGTGCCTATCTAAGAGTTTTTTAAATCTCCCTATTGTATCAGTCTTTACTACCACCTCCGGCAGTGCATTCCAGGCACCCACCACTGTCTGTGTACAAAAAAACCTACATCTCCCCTGAACTTTCCTCCTCTGACCTTAAACTGATGTCTTCTGGTATATGGGCAGGCACGGAAGTGTAGCGGCTAGCGTAACGCTTTACAGCGCCAGCGACCCAGGTTCAATTCCGGCTGCTGTCTCTAAGGAGTTTGTATGTTCTCCCCGTATCTGCGTGGGTTTCCTCCAGGTGCTCCAGTTTCCTCCCACATTCCAAAAACATACAGGTTAGGAAGTTGTGGGCATGCTATGTTGGCGCCGGAAGCATGGCGACACTTGCGGGCTGCCCCCAGAACACTCTACACAAAAAGATGCATTTCACTGTGTGTTTCGATGTTCATGTGATGAATAAAGATATCTTATCTTATCTTATCTTATTGGCCATTGCTGCCCTGGAGAAAAGGTGCTGGCTGCCCACTCTCTCTATGCCCCTCATGATCTTATACATCTCTATCAAGTCACCTCTCATCTTGTGTTGCTCCAAAGAGAATAGCCCTAGCTCGCTCAACCTTTTCTCATAAGTTGTCTAATCCAGGCAGCATCCTGGTAAATCTCCTCTGCACCCTCTCTAAAGCTTCCACATCCTTCCTATAATGAGGCAACCAGAACTGAACACAATACTCTAAGTACGGTCTAACCAGTTTTATAGAGCTGCAACATTACCTCACGGCTCTTGAACTCAATACACCAACAAATGAAGGCCAGCACACCATACACCTTCTTTACCACCCTATCAACTTGCACGGCAACTTTGAGGGATCTATGGACCTGGACCCCAAGGTCCCTCTATTCCTCCACACTGCTAAGAATCCTGCCATTAACCTTGTAATCCGCCTTCAAGTTTGTTCTTCCAAAGTGTAACCACTTAACACTTTTCCGGATGTGACTCCATCTGCCACTTCTCTCCCAACTCTTCATCCTGTCTTTATCCCATTGTAACCTATGACAACCTTCTACCCTATCCACAACACCTCCAACCTTCGTTTCATCTGCAAACTTACTAACCCATCCCTCCACTTCCTCATCCAAGTCATTTATAAAAATCACAAAGAGCATTGGTCCCAGAACAGATCCCTGTGGAACACCACCAGTCACCAACCTCCAGGCAGAATACTCTCCATCTACTGCCACCCTCTGGCTTCTGTGGGCAAGCCAATTCCAAATCCACGTAGCCAAGTCTCCATGGATCCCATGCCTCATGACTTTCTGGATGAGTCTCCCATGGGGAGCCTTGTCAAACATCTTATTAAAGTCCATTTACATCACATCCACTGCTCTACCTTCATCAATTTGTCACCTCCTCGAAAAACTCAATTAGGCTTTGTGAGGCATGACCTGCCCCCAACAAAGCCATGCTGACTATCCCTAATAAGTCAATGTTTTTCCAAATGCTAGTAAATCCTGTCCCTAAGAATCCTTTTCAATAGCTTGCCTGCCACTGACGTAAGACTCACTTGTCTATAATTCCCAGGATTATCCCTATTACCTTTCTTGAACAATGAAACAATAATTCCCATCCTCTAATCCTCTGGTACCGCTCCTGTGACCAGGGAGGACGCAAATATCATTGTCAACGCCCCAGCAATCTCTTCCCTCGCTTCCTGTAGTAACCTGGGGTATATCCCATCTGGCCCTGGGGATTTATCTGTCCCAATGTTTTTCAGAAGCTCCAACACTACCTCTTTCTTAACCTCAACTTGCTTAAGCACATTAGCCGGTTCTACGTGGACCTCACATTCATCAAAGTCCCTCTCCCTAGTGAACACTGAAGCAAAGTATTCTTTTAGGACCTCCTCTACCTCCTCCGCCTCAAGGCACATGTTTCCTCTTTTATCCCTGAGTGGTCCTACCCTCACTCTAGTCATCCTCATGTTCTTCACGTATGTGTGGAACACCTTGGGGTTTTCCTTAATTCTGCTCACCAAGGCCTTCTCATGTCCCCTTCTAGCTCTCCTAAGTCCCTTCTTAAGCTCCTTCCTGGCTACCCTGTAACTCTCAAGAGCCCTGCCTGATTTTTGCTTCCTAAACCTTTAGTATGCTTCCTTCTTCCTCTTGACTGAATGTTCCACCTCTCTTGTCAACCATGGTTCCTTTACCCTACCATCCTTTCCCTGTCTCAGTGGGACAAATCTATCCAGAACCCCATGCAAGTGTTCCCTAAACAGCCTCCACATTTCTGCTGTGCATTTCCCTGAGAGCATCTGTTCCCAGTTTACGCTCCCAAGTTCCTGCCTAATACCATTGTAATTAGCCCTCCCCCAATTAAAAACTTTCCCAAATGGTCTGCTCCTATCCTTGTCCATGGCTATGCTAAAGGTCAAGAAGTATTGGTCACTATCTCAGAAATGCTCACCCACCAAGAGGTCTGTCACCTGACCAGGTTCATTGCCTAGAACTAGATCCAGTGTGGCCTCTCTTCTTGTCGGCCCATCCAAATACTGTGTCAGGAATCCTTCCTGTACACATCTAACAAATTCTGCCCCATCTAAACCTTTTGCACTAAGGAGGTGCCAATCAATATCAGGGAAGTTGAAGTCTCCCATGACAACACCCCTGTTTTTTTGCACCTTTCCAAAATCTGCCTACTTACCTGCTCCTCAGTGTCCCAGTGGCTACTGGGGGCCTATAGAATACACCCTATTGAGTGATTGCTTCCCTCCTGTTTCTGACTTCCACCCACACTGATTCAGCAGACAATCCCTCCATGACATCCTCCCTTTCTGCAGCTGTGATACTACCCCTGATTAGCAATGCCACTCCCCCCTCAAAAAAATCTTTCTTTTCTAAAACATCAAGACCCCAGAACATGAAGCATCCAGTCCTGTTCCTTTCTCAACCAAGTCTCTGTAATGGTCACAGCATCATTGTTCAACGTACTGGTCCATGCTCTAAATTCATCACCCATACCCTTAATTCTCCTGGCATTAAAATAAACAACATGTCTGTCCCATCGTGTCTATTACCTTGCTCCTGCCTGTTCTTCCTAACAGACTTACAGGTCAAGGCATCTACCTTCCTCTCATTCCCTACAGTTTCTGACCTGATGCTCTGGTTCCTATCCCCCGCCAAACTAGTTTAAACCCTCCCTCTTGCCAGAGTGCATGGTCTCACGTTCTCTGCGTTGAACTTTATTTGCCAGGTTTTAACCCACTCACTCAATCTATCGATATCCTTTTTGCAGCTCATTAATGGAAATAGTAAACAACTAAGGGCCAAGAAGTGGTCCCTGTGGGCTACTCCACTAGTTACATTCCTCCAGCCTGAAGAGGACTCATTTATTCCAACCTTCTGTTTTCCCAGTTTTTTTCAGCCAGTTTTCGATCCACACTTTCACGAGTAGCTTGGGTTCTGAATTTATGCACCAGCCTCTTATGTGGCACCTTGTCAAATAACTTTTAGAAACTTATATATGCTACATCAACAGATTCACCTTTATCAGCTCTGTGTGTCACATATGATTCACCATATTCACTAGGTTTGATTAATTTCAGTTTTCCTGAATTATTTATTATTTCCTTTTTGATTATTGACTCAAGCATCTTGCCAATAATAGATGATAAAATAACTGGCCTATAGTTCCCCACCTTCTGCCTTTCTCCCTTTTCTACAATGGAGTCACACTGGCTGTTTTCCAATCTTCTGTTGCCCTCCTGGAATTTAGCGAATTTTGAAAAATCCCAACCAGCAAGTCCGTTATCTATGCAGCCACTTCCTTTAAAACCCTTGGGTGCAGGCCATTGGGTCCCAGTGATTTTTCTGCCTTTGACCCCATGGCTTTCACTAAGACTTTATCCATTGTGTTTGGATTTTGTTACAAATTCCTCCATGTTATTTGAAATGAGCTCTTCTGTTATCTTGGGGATACTTTCAGTGTCATCCGTGGTGAAGATTTATGCAAAAGAATTGATTTAACATATCTACCATTTCTTTGTTTCCTGTCATGAAATCACCAGCCTCATTCTCTAGAGGTCCCACACTTACCTTAGCCAGCTTCTTCCTGTTTATATATCCATAGAAACTCTTACTGTTTGTTTTGATATTACACACAAGTATTCTCTCAATATAAGTTTTTTCCCTGCTGATGAGCTTATTTGTTTTTCACTGCTGGATCCAAAATACTTCCCAGTAATCTGGCCTCCACCACCTCTTGCCACTTTGTAAGACCTATTTTTTAATTTTACATTATCCCTGATCCCCTTTGTTAACTGCAAATTGTGCCTCTTTCTTATGGAATCCCTCTTTCTAATTAGGATAAATTCCTGCTGAATGTTATGGACCAGCTGTTTGAATATCTGCCATTGTTCATCCACCAACCTGTTTCTTAGTTTATTTGCCCTGTCCACCTCAGACAGCTCCACCTTCATACCATTATAATTGCCTTTATTTAAGTAGTAGACGGTGGTTTTAGTCCTGTGGTGTTTACCCTCAAACTGCATCTGGAATTCTATTATATTGTAGTCACTACCTCCTAGGGGATCTTTAACCACAAGATCTCTGATTAATCCTTCCTTATTACTCATAACGAAATTTAAAATAGCCTGTTTTCAGGTAGGTTCTGCAATCCCTGACACACTTTACAAATTCTTCTTCTATGATATCCTTGCCAGTTTGGTTTGTCTAATCAATCTATAGATTAAAGTCTCCAACAGAAGAGCTCTCTCCTTCCCCAGTATTGGTATCAGTGTCCCATGAATTGGAACTCATTTCCACCACTCTATGCTGTGAGCCACTCATTCAACTCTCTAATTCTATTTACCATTTGCCAATTTGCATATTGTTCAGGTAATAATCCAGAATTTATCACCTTTGTGATCCTGACTGTCAATTTTGCTCCAAACTCTTCATAGTCCCTCAGCAGAACCTCCTGGCCAGTCCAATCTAGGTCGTTAGTGCCCACGTGGAACACAATAAGTGGATCCTTCCTGTCCCACTTCAAATTCTTCTCCGGCCCAGAAGAGATATCCTTAACCCTAGCATCAGACAGGCAACACATCCTTTGGACTCTCTGCCTTTGATGCAGAGAACAGTGTCTGTTCTGCTAACTGTGCTATACCCTATGATTACTATGTTTCTCTTTTCTTACCCCCACTTGAATAGCTCCCTGTGCCATGAAGCTTTGGACAGTTTGCACATACTCCCTACAGTCTCCACACACATCCACACAGGGAGGAAGAACCTCGTATCTGTTGGACAAGGGTGAGGACTGAGGCTCATCTGAAAAAGCATCTGAACCAGCATCTGGATAATTTAACCTGCCTCTTTTTGCACTTACACTGTTCTGTCCCTGACTATTTGCCAAGTTAAAGGTAGTTAATTTAAGAGGTGTGTGTGCCTCCTGGAATACCATGTCCAGATAATTCTCACCCTCACTGATGTGTTGCAGTGTTTGGAGCTCAGACTCCAGGTCATCAATTTTGAGCCAAAATTCCTTGAGCAGCCAACACAGGCTGCATATATGGTCACTGTTTACCACGATGGCATCCACCAGTTCCTACTCATTGCAACTACAACAGGTCGCCTGTCCAGCCATCTGTTCTAATTAATCAGTTGTAGTTAATAGTTTAATTAGTTTGTATTACATTTCACCATGTTAAACATGCAGAACCCGCCACACTGATGAAACCTGATTTGAAACTCTTGACCAATCAGACCTAGTTGGTTGGCATTTAGGGCAGAGTTAGCTGAGGTGTATCATGTGTGCCAATCCAATATTACTTATTTCACTCTATAACCAGAAATTAAAAATATTACACTCAAGTGCAATAGCAAACCAGAAAGCTTTACTAGTGGCTTTCACTCTGATATATGAAAATGAAACGAGTGGCAACAGAAGAAAAATTATAAAACATGAAGAAGAATTTTAAAAGTGTACAGATAGCTGAAATAGCTACGATGGACATTTTATCTCTGAATAATTAATTATGTTCAAGCATTTCAAATGCACCAAAAGTAAAACAGAGGAAATTCACCTTCTATATTTCAGATGTGAGGAGCTCAGGCAGTTTTTAATATTTCACCTGCAGGCACATTTATTTCAATCGCAAATATTTTGTCTTTTCTGTATAAAGGAGGAGTCGGCATTATTGCAGCAACTTCACATGCCCTCCATGCATTCCAGATTTTAGATCCAGTGCATTATTTCTGAGTGCAGAATACTTCGTAAGCAAAAATGAAAGTCAATTTTCATGAAGTATCATCATTGGATGCAGCATAAGAGATCAAAGACTTTTGTGGTGTTGAGGGATTAGAGAAATAAATTCAAATTTTCCACAGCAAATTCATCACTGACTTTGAAGTTATATTGCCAGAATCGGCATATACTCTAAATAGATTTATTTATGATCAAATGACTCGGGCCTCATTGCACCACCATATTTGACATAGAGAGAATTGGGTGGTTACCAAAGAAAATAAATAACTTCTATCTACATGTTAATACCTATATATTTTATATACATAGACATTTCCCATTTATGCACTGATAGGATATAAAAAAACAAGAACTTTGTCGCAGTTTTGAATTTATTCTGTTTTAAGTGTGTCAGTCTTACAGTAGTCATGAACCTGATTACATTCAAGGTTAGGGGACTGCAGAGCTTTCACATTTGCACTTAACAACTGTGTTTTTCTTGTATATCTATGGCATTTTGATGACAGCAGATAAAATAACACTTTCGTTGTCAGCCTTTGCAATAAGAAGGGAGCTGACAGAAACTGAAGTCATTTATTTACATTCAACACTATTACTTTTCTTTTCCCTGCTTTCTTTTTTATTGGGACTTGACAGTACCATGTGTTAAAGGTGTCAGCTTTTTCAGTGCTGAAGGCTTATAAAGAATCAATCTGCAGTTTATTACCCCTCCACTTTTCTTCTCCCCTTTTCTGAACTCAGTGGGATAATTTTGATGTTGTGCTATATTACTGTGAAAATCTGAGTCACATAACTTCTCCATTTAGAGATACTCTAAATATTTTAGATTTGTCCAAACAAATTCAGTTTTACTACAGTCAAAATTAAGCCCAGTGGTCCAGTTCCATGAGTACAAGTAGCTTTTTTGGCATATTGTCCATCTCATTAGGTAAACGTTGTCAAACTCTTAAGTCAATAGCTATAGCAGGGTAACAGAGGAAGGGGGTGGTGAGGAGGCATAGGGAGGACAGTGACCAAATCAAGCCTGAAGTTGTTCCTACTCAAGTCCATAACTACATATTCCTGTAGAGGTCATTAAGTAGGCAAAAGGCTTAGAATCCTCAGTTAAATTTTATTCTGATTTGTCAGTAACAGTATGCTAAGGCTCAGTATATGTTAAAGCTTAATGCATTTAAGTTAATATTAATGCATTTAAATTAATAGTGATGCCATTAGTATTCTGGCAAAGCTCTGTTGAGAATTATCAGAAATAAATTTAGTTCTGAAATTTCTACATAAATGTGAATTGGATCTAATGTGCTATGATTGTTTGGAAAGTTGTGCCTAATATTTTTGAGGCAATATAATCTTACTATTGAAAAATTTACAGGAAAAAAGCAATTTATATTTGTGAATTGCTATTTTTGTCTCTCACTGGTAATCCACACCTACATGACTCCTCCAGGTAGTATTCATTGCTTTCTTCCTTTTAACCACTTTATTATTCGTTCCCAGGATTTACTCTGAACCTCGAATGTTTCGAGGTCATTTAGCATCCATTTATTTTGAACTTTGTCAAAAACATGTTAAGGCCTCTTATTATCCACTTGATTGCCACCTCCTCGTTGCAGTTAAGGAGATTGACTCAAACAATTTTTCTTCTTCTAAACCTATGTAACTATGTTGACTTGGTTACTATTCGACAGGTAATATATTTATTTAATTGAAATGTAATTCCATTATTGTATACAGAATGGAAGTAAGACTTGTGGTGGCAGCAAGATGGAGCAAGCTTAGATGCAGGACTGAGGCTCTGTTCCCCATGAAGACAAAGGCAATTTGTAACGCTGCTTTTATTTGGAGAATGGGACAAAATTGCTCATCTCTTTGAGAAACTAGTAAATACAACCCGCATGTTACTGGAAGGGGTGGGGGTTGCTTTCTTAGAAATCAGTCAATTTCACAATTTTCTGTAGCACATAAGGTACCTCTATCCCTGGGATCTATTTTGTTTAGAGCCCTATTAATATACTGTAAACTCCCTTCTTACTTATGTTGAAGCTATTGATCTTGCTTAGACTATCTCAAATGGAGAAGTAATGTGATTCAGATTTTTGCTTGGAGGAATCAATCTATCAGAATAGTTCTCTATTTTGTTTTTAAGGTTCTAGCCTGTTTGGATCTTTAAATGCTTGCATATAGTCTCTGCCTTCATAATGTTGTGACTACTTCAACTTTGTGTTTCGCCTCTATGGTTTGATTATTATAATGGAGTTGTCTAACCAGAGTAGATTGTTTTAAATTGATAAATTGGTTAATTGTTTTATTATTGTCACATTTACGAAGGTACAGTGAAAAACTTTGTTTTGCGTCCATCCATACAGATCATTTCATTACATCAGTACATTGAGGTAGTGCAAGGGAAAAGCAATAACAGAATGCAGAATAAACTGTTACAGTTACAGAGAAAGTGCAGTGCAAGCAGAGAATAAGGTGCAAGGCCAAGACAAGGTGGATTGTGAGGTCAAGAGTCCATCTTATTGTAAAAGGGGGCCATTCAGTAGTCTTATAACAGTGGGATAGAAGCTGTCCTTGAGCCTGGTGGGATCTACTTTCAGGTTTTTATATCTTCTGACCTATGGAAGGGGGGGAGAATAGAGAATGTCCGGGGTGGGTAGGGTCCTTGATTACATTGGCTGCCTTACTGAGGCAGCGAGAAGTGTAGACAAGAGTCCGTGGAGGGGAGCCTAGTTTTTGCAATGTGCTGAGCTGTGTCTACAATTCTCTGCAGTTTCTTGTTGTCTTTGGCAGAGCAGTTGCCATACTGAGCCATGATGCATCTGGATAGGATGCTCTTCAGTGGTGCATCTACAAAAATAGGTGAGGGTCAATGTGGTCATACCAAGTTTTTAACCTCCTGAAGAAGTAGAGATGCACTTTCTTGGCCATGGGGTCTATGTGGTTGGAAGGACAGGCTATTGGTGATGTTCACTCCTAAGTACTTGAAGTTCTCAACCCTCTTGACTTCAGCACCATTGACGTAAACAGGAGCATGTGCACCACCCCCTTCCTGAAGTCAATGACCAGCTCTTTGTTTTGCTGACATTGAGGGAAAGGTTGTTGTCATGACTCCATGCCACTGGGCTCGCTATCTCCTTCCTGTACTCTGACTCATCATTATTTGAGATTTGGTTAACTACGGTGGTATCATCTGCAAACTTGTAGATGGAGTTAGAGCAGAATCTGGCTATGCAGTTGTGAGTGAATAGGGAGTAAAATAGGGGACTGAGGATGCAACCTTGTGGGGCACAATTGTTAAGGATAATCATGACAGGGTTGTTGCTGTCTATCTTTGCTGATTGCGGTCAGTTGGTAAGGAAGTCAAGGATCCAATTGCAAAGGGAGGTGTTGAGTCCCAAGTCTAGGAATTTGGAGATGAGTTTGCTTGGAATTATGGTATTGAAGTCAGAGCTGTAGTCAATAAATAGTAGTCTGACTTACAGGTTGCTGTCATCCAAACTGCAAGAGCTCAATGTCATTTACTTTTTTAATGTCCTTGACACAGAGCCACACCATCCAATTTTCTTTCTGCTCTGTGAGTTCTGAAAATTTTGTAACCATGCTTTTCAAGTCATCTCATCTCCTGGCCAGCATTATTTTGTTTTCCCCACTATGTAATTCCCTCAAGAATTCATAGAAATACATCTTATAGTGCTTCCTTTTTTTATGTTCCTCAGTGCCTGCTTATTCTTCTTTTCTGTGGCATAACTTAGAAAATCTGTCAATAATATTGTTTCTTGTTTGCTGCCAACAATTATTTTTCCCATTTTCAAACCATTTTGCTTGATCTTTTTCTCTTTCCTTTCTTATGTTTTTCCCATCTCCTGATCATCATTGGAGTTAGTTCTTTCCTCAACTGGCCTCCATTGAGATCATATGAGAAAACAAGGAACTTCGGTTTTGCCTAAATAATCTAACTTCTCATATTCAAACAAATTAGCTCCTCCTGTTATTGTAGCTGACTTTAATCTTACACTTAGGAAGAACTCTTATAAGCAGTTTAGCATTGCATGGTGTTGATTTGAGAGTGCCCCGCCAGTGAAGTGAACATTTTAACAACTTTTAATCACTTGTCAGCAGTATGCTGCTAACTGATTGCAGTCAGATGTGAGATTTAACCGTCAGTCTTGTAAATACTTCACACAAAGCAACATTGTTTTAGGAAGAAATCCCCCAGTTTATAGAGTATAATTTGAAATTACCTTAAACCTTTGCAGACTTCTTAGAATGATATCATGAGCTTTGCAAACTCTTTGATAATATTTTTTGTATTTGTTCACGATTGAAGTTAGAACAATAAGGAAACAAAAATGGTGCTAATTCCACAAATGACATCCATGCTCTGCACCTCAGTCAAGGAGGATGAGACAATCCAGCTGTAGTCATCTTGAGTGATGCCAGTACTGTTTCAGTTCTCACATTCTCTTCTAGTAATCCTTCTGTTACCAAAATTCTCCAAAATGTCTCCAATGCAACCTACCTTGTCTTTATTTCATTTTTTTAATAAATGAATCTCTATCTGTATAAAAAGGTAACGGATTTTGGCTGCCATTTGTACTTATTTTGCTCATTTGGTTCAATTGAACCTAACAGAACAAAACAGAAGTTTTCACTCCTCAATTACTTACCTGGCCTTTTCACAACCAAGGCAATGTCTTGCTTCGTTGGTCTTAGGCTTTCATCTTGACTGCAACGAAAATGGTTTATTTTGGCTGTAAGGAGAGACTTTCTTTTCCTTGATCATGTCAGTTTCTCTTCATTTCTCATGGTGATCAGGTTCATTCCACAGCAAACCCAGACATGAAATTCAGACATAGTTGTCATAAAACAGCTAGCTTGATTGCCATCCAGTAACCTAAATATTAACTCACCCCACCACTGGCGCAATGTAGCTACAATGTGTGCCACCTAAAAGAGCACTGCTGCAGCTTGCCAAGTCTTCTTTGATAGTACCTCACAAATTGATGGACATAGGTAGCAGGTGCATGGGAATCCTACCACTTGTGAGTTCCTCTCTAAGTCAAACATGATTGTGACACTGGAATGCATTGCTGTCCTTAATAATCAGTAGGTTAAAATGCCTGAAATTACTATCAATTAGCACTGTAGGGATACTTTCACAAAGATTGCAGCAGTTCAAGAAGGTGAAAAACACGATGATGCTGGAGGAACTCAGCAGGCCAGGCAGCATCTGTGGAGAAAAGCAGGTGGTCAACATTTTGGGTAAGGTCTCTTCTTCAGGACTGAAGATAGGAAAAGGGGAAGCCCAATATATAGGAGGGAAAAGTAGAGCAGTGACAGGTGGACAAAAGAGGGGAGGCAGGGTGGGCACAGGGTGGTGATAGATGCAGGTTAGAGATAATAATAGGCAGGTGCGAGGGAGGAGGGGAGAGCAGATCCACTGGGAGATGGGTAAAAGGTAAGAAGAGAGAGAAAAAAAAGAGGCTAGAAAAGGGAAGAAGAGAAGAAGCATGGTGGGTGGGGAGGGGGGTTGTGGGGAAGGGGGTGGGGGAGGACTGTCATATCAGTGATAGTGTGGGAGGGGGAGTTGAAATGACTGGCAACAGGAATGAGAAGATGCAAGTTGCGGTTACGGACAGAGCGCAGGTGTTCTGTGAAACAGTCACCTAGTCTGCGTTTGGGAGGCCACACTTGGAGCACTGAATGCAGTAGATGATATAAAGGGAGGTGCATGTGAATCTCTGTCTCACCTGTAAGGACTGTTTGGGTCCCTGGATGGAGGTGATGGAGGTGGTGTAGGTGTTGCACCTATGGCGGGGGCAGTGGAAAGTTCCCGGGGTTGGACCGGGATGGGTTGGGGGGAGGAGTGAACGAGGGAGTTGCAGCAAAAGCGGTCCCTGCGAAAGGCAGAAAGGGGTGGGGCAGGGAAGATATGCTTGGTGGTGGGGTCCCGTTGGAGATGGCGGAAGTGGCAGAGAGTGATGTGTTGGATACGTAATCTGGTGTGATGAAATGTGAGGACAAGAGGGACCCTTTCCCTGTTGGGTCTGGGAAGGGTGGAGGTGAGAGTGGAGATGTGGGAAATGGCAGAGATACAGGTGCGAGCTCTCTTGACCACAGTCGGGGGGGAAGCCCTGTTTAGAAAAGAAGTTGGACGTCTTGGATGTCCTGGAGTGGAAATCCTCATCATGGGAGCAGATGTGGAGAAATTGAGAAAAAGGGATAGCATCCTTGCAAGAAATAGGGTGGGAGGAGCTGTAATCAAGGTAGCTGTGGGCATCAGTGGGTTTGTAGAAGATGTCAGTGGATAAGGAATCTCCTGAGAGGGAGACGGAAAGATCGAGGAAGGAGAGAGAGGTATCAGAGATAGTCCAAGTGAATTGGAGAGCTGGGTGAAAATTAGTGGCGAAGTTTATTAAACTGTTGAGTTCCACATGGGTACAAGAGGTGGCACCAATGCAGTCATTGATATAGCGGAGAAAGAGTTGAGGAATGGGGCCAGAGTAGGCTTGGAACAGAGACTGTTCAATATAGCCAATGAAAAGGCAGGCATAGCCTGGGGCCCATGTGACTGCCTGTAGCTACGCCCTTGTCTGTAGAAAGTGAGAGGAATCGAAAGTAAAGTTGTTAAGAGTGAGGACCAGTTCACAAGTTCAGGACAAGTTCAAGAAGGCAGCTTGCCATTGCCTTCTCAAGGACACTTATTGATGAGCATTAAATGCTGACTGTCTGTGACATCCACATTCCAGGAATGAATTAAAAGCACCATGAGTTAAAATTTTAGCAATATCTGATCATTAAGGTTTAAATAAGCAACTGCACACTTCGAAAAGTTGACGACATTATATTGACTTTAATTATAAATTTTTCTAACTCAAACTCAGAAGTCCTCCATTAGAATACGTATTAGCTGCTAAAAGTGTTGATGTGCAAAATTGATGATATGTTTATGAGGGAAAGTATCTGTTGAATCTTTGCATTTCAAATGGTGTGCTTTAATTAATCTATTATCTTTTTGTATTTCACAATTGATAATTTTCGATTTAAGAAAAATTTAAATTAAGCAAATGAGAAAGAAAACAGAAAAACTAGACTGTCACTTGTCATCACAATTAATTTTCTAACCTCATCACACCTGACCCCTCTCCTATCCTTCATCCTCCACAATATTCCCCTGTCCAAGCATTGTACCCTGTATAGAACTAGATTAAATTCCAATTTTCCAATCATTCACAGAGGGGTAAGCCTCCTGTTCCAAAATTCCCATTTCATAATTGATATTTTTCTTAACTGTCACTTCATCACAACTTAACATTATTCTTTGTATCCTTATGTAAGAGCCTATATTTTTCTTTTCAACTTCTCCACTTCCCCATCAGAACCAACAACAAGAATTCAAAATGCAAGGTGTGGGATAATCTCATGGTGGCTGCATGTTCTGAATTTGATTATATAAATCGGCAGGCACACGCTAAAGGAAGGGATTGTAAATTGAAAGGTACATATATGTGGGTTAGTGTGATGCTGTTCCAATCAGCAGATTATGAATAGACCTAAATAATATCTGAGCAGATTATCTAGCTCACCACTCGTCCATAGTGAGTCCAGATTGTTTCTTTTGATAAGCTGGGAAACCTATGGGATCCTATGCCAATCATAAAGATCCTAATGGTAATTCAGTGGTGGGTCTACTGTTCAATGGAAGAAAAAACAGAGGTCTTAACAGGTAACAACTTGTGTGTGGGTCTAGACAAAACCAAGGTTCTTCTATAAGTATTGCATAGAAAGTTTGCTAAAATTACCACTGCTGTGCAGCAGAACATGAGAGAGAAAAATATAATTACCACTTTGCCTTCTGAGCAAGGCTTTATGGAAATTTAGAGCTTAAACTACAAAATTAAAGCAAGCAAAATGGTGGATTTACACTGGATCAGTGAAAAAGACCAAAACCGTTGCTGGGTGTGAGGCATTTTCACTGGCATCTCCAGTTAATCACTTGAGTGGCTACTCATCATGTACATTATTTAAGAACTAATTAGAGTGTTAACATTTTATTCAAGAATGGAGAAAGGCGAAACCAAGCACTATTCTCACATAAGGATGGCATTACTGCTAGTTCAGCGGAGTTCACTGAATTGTAATCTGCAGTGAGAAATCTGACTGAGATCCCCTCCTAACTTTGGTCTCTGAGGCCATTTACAAATCCCCACAGTTAGTCCTGTTTGAGATCAGCTAAATCAACTTGCACTGCAATTCAGCCTGGAATTTTTCCGATGGGATAAAATTTTCCTTTCGTAGTTTTCCTTTTGATGGATCATACCAACAAGGTAGTGGTTTTACCAACTAGATTTATGGCAGAAAATGAAATTGTCTGCTGGGAGGAAGACAAACCAGTAGCTGCTCTGTGCTTTCTTTTTTACCACACTTAAAACATAGTCATTACACAACTAATGAGGAAACTCAGAATGAGTGACACAGGGCAGCTGGTGACATATTCTGGATGTCGTGCATCCGGCTTATTTATTGCTGCTAATTAATCTCGGTCTGCTTTGGCAAAAAGGCAGGCATACAGCCCATGAGGTATTGACTAACTAAGTGTTCATAGGTCTAGGTATCCTCAAAAAGAACAATTATTTCAAAAATATTTCAAACCTGTATTCATCTGATGTAAGTTCTCTTAATACATTATTTTGCTGCAATTTCATCCTTGTTATAATCCCTATTTACCACAAGAAGTCAATATCTTTGTTTTTATGTGACACTGAATTCTACCAAAATAAAAAAAAATTAATATACTCTTGAAACCACATAGCTAAGCTTGCAAGTATTTATATTTTACTTATTTAAATCAACTTTTCAAGTTGTTAGCCTCTGTTGACTACTAATCCATATCATCCACTATACTGTAGAAAAGCAAGTATAGTTAAATTATGTCCAGCGTCAAGACCTCACTATGATTTTATGTATGTGGAACTACGAATATTTTTACAAACAAGCCCATTCAGCAATGTACATTTCAATGTTCTTTTTTACTTTTGCTCAGCTTAAGTTAGATATTGCTTTGGGGTAACTCTCTTAAAGGCAAGTAGGCCTAACTTGCAATATGGTTTAACTATTTGCTTTTAGATTTAAGGAGTGATTATTGAAGACTTATTATATTAACCTGTGACCTTACACTATTGAATGAGATTTTGTACACTCTGATTTATATTAAAATTCCTGATGAAATGACATGTGATTCTCGTGTTGCTGTTTCCCCACATGTTTCTAATATATTACTATTTAGCACTGTTATTAGTAAAGCATTTCAGTTCAACATTAATGGGAAACTCAGAATCTGGTGGTGTGCTTCTAATCTTTAGTATACATTTACAATAATATCAAAGCATGCAGCAGATGCAAAAAATGAAATTTGCAACTGATTTTATGAAAATGCAGTGAAGGGTTTCCCCTGACAGAACCACCCTTGTACACATCTGCACACCATTAGTAATACTGCAGATATACTATATTCTCACATCCTTCTTTCATTCCCACAGTTTTCAGACCAGATGTTGACTGGAGGTTTGGGACTAAGTTGATCAGAGCAGTGTGCTTTTTGTCTAAAGCCATGCAATGGGTAATGCCAAAATTCATTGTTCATCCAGAGTCAGAGGCATCACTGTGATTATGTATCTTTGCGGATCACTGTCAGGTTTAATGATATTTCTCTTTTCAAACTGAATGGTTTACAATGTGATGGGATTGTTTTTTATGAACAATGGAAAAAATATTGGAATACATTTTTCCTGAGAGTAAATAGGGAATAGAGAGGAGACAGTAGGAAGATGTCCACACAATTTCAGAGCTACACGGTGAGAATATATTTATGTGTATAAAGTCAAGGTTGGATAAAGCATTGAGCAGACAGTTGTGGTGAGCAAGTGAGGTCCCAAAGCAATTTACAAAATATGTAATTGAGGAACATACTGATGGAGGACCAACAGAAGTATAGCATCAATTGCAAGGCAGTAAAAACATGGTGATGAAGACCACCATAAGATCATGAATCAATGGAGGTGGAGTTTGACCTTGAAGCCCAATATTCGTATTTACTTACTTACATATTATGACACAGAAGGAGGCCACTCCATCCTTCAATCAATCAATCCCATTCCCTCTACTTATTTTCCCACAGGTCTACATTGTTATATTCTCTCACCCAAGGACATGGCTAAGTGGACCAGTGGAAGTAATGGGTGAGTCACAGGCAAAACTGTGATGAGTTAATGGCTGTAATTGGATCAAAGCTATTTTTACGTTTAAATAACCAAGTAACAGAAAAGAGAGAGCAATTGAGCCCTACGTCCAGTGTAATCCAGTGCAGAAACAATATCTGAATGTTCAGAGAGTGCCAGGAATTTGGAAGCCAAATTTAAGAATAGGTCTGAAGCTCACTTATAACTTGCTGTGAATGATGTTGAGCAAAATTAAAGGTGACAGGCCTTACAGTATAGAGTGGGGCAGTGTAGTTATGATGTCAGAGGAATCCAGTTCAGAAATCAAAGTTGTGGTTGTTGAAAAGAGCACAGGGAGAGCCAAGAGGGGGCAGGATCAAAGAACAGCCAATGACATTCTGAAGGGACTATTTCCTTCACGACTCCCCTGGTCTACTCTTCCTTCTCCCCTAACCACTTCTCTTTTCAAAGTGCTTTCTCATGTAACCACAGGAGATGCAACACCTGCTCTTTTACCTCATACCTTCCCAACATCCAGGGACCCAAATTGTCCTTCCAGCTAAAGCTGCAATTCATTTGTACTTTTTCAAATCTTGTGTATTATTTTTGGTGCTCATATTGTGGTCTCCTCTATGTTAGAGGAAACAATCACTGCTTTATAGAGTACCGTTGTTCAGTTCCGAGGTGTGATTCTGAACTTCCAGATTCCTGACCCACTCCTACACTAACTTATTTGTCTATGGCTGCTTGCACCATTTCAATGAGGCTTAATGTAAGCCTGAGGAACAGCACCTCATCTTCCTTCTGGGTACATTGTAGCCTTCAGTATTCAATATCAAATTTAACAATTTCATCTAACTTGCCTCCTCTGCTTGTATCAGAACTAACTGTCTAATTCTTGCTGCAAGGTTATCCTTTTGTAATATGAACTCCGTTTTTCTCTTTCCACTTACATTGCCTCACCTGTGGATATTGCCAACATTCTTTTGGTTTCAGTTCTCTGCACCAGCTCTGAACTGCCTTTCACAGCTTTTACACATCATAGAGTCACAAAGTCATTCAACACAGAAACAGATACTTCGGCCTATTGTGCCCATGCTGACCATCATAAAAGGTGGCCCTTATTGCCACCTTTGATGAAACTGGGTTTGTTCCCTGGACATAGGAGGTGTTGAGGGGATCTGCCGAAGGACATATAGTCATACAGCACAGAAACAGGTCCTTTGACCCATTGTGTCAATGCCGACCAGTGAATACCTATCTACACTAATCTCATTTACCAGTGTTTGGTCAGTAGTCATCCATACCTTGGTAATTCAAGTGCTCATCCGAATATTTCATCAAATGTTGTGAGAGTATCTTCTTCCATCACCCACTCAGGCAGCGGGTTCTAGATTCCAAGTGAATTACCACGAAGAACAAAATCTTCCTCAGATCCTCTCTAAATCTCTTTCCTCTCACCTTAAAACTATGTTCTCTGGTTTGTGACACTTCTGATTTGGGGAAAGTTTCCTACTACCTTCCCTGACAGTGCCACTCCTAATTTTGTACACCTCAATCAGATCCACCTTCTGCCTTTGGAAGAACAGTTATGTTCCTCCAAAGTTGTGTTGACCAGAGCTGTACACAGTACTCCAACTGTGATCTAACAACTGTTATATAAAGCTGCAGCATAACCTGTATCATACCATAAACTTCCTACTCTTATACTCTATGCCTCAGTTAATAAAGGTTAGTATCCCATGTGTCTTCACCTCTTTATCTACCTGTACTGCCACCTTCAGGGATTCTTGGACTTGTATGCCAAGATTCCTCTTTTCCTCAGTACTCCCTAAGGCCCTCACATTATTTATGTCCTACCCTTATTAGTTCTCCCAAAGTGCATCACTTTGCGCTTGTGAAGATTTCATCTGTCATTGCTCTGCCTATTTTACCAACTGCCATTTTATCTCCCTGTAACTTGAGACTATCCTCCTCACAATCATCAACACTACTAATTTTCACGTCATCTGTAAACTTACTGATATGTCTCTTGTTTGCTTCCTTGCTCTAAATTCCCTCATTAGTCCACTTAACAGATGGCTTTGTAATCAGTGTTTAACCATGGTAAACCTGGCCTCACCTTATCAGAGACATTCCCTTTATCCTATCCATCTGTCCCTTATCATCTGTGCAACTTAAAACTAAATTGTTTTCTCAATTTTCCATTTCTGACGGATGGACTTATTTCTCTTTCCACAGATGCTACTTGACTTGCTGAGTGTTTCCTACATTTTCTATTTTTATTTTACAATGAAAGTATATCTGGATGGATTTATCAATAATTGATACATTCAGACATGTTGATGGGTGTTTATAGGTGCTGGATGCCAGCTGATGAAAGGTAAAAGACAATTGGGTTGAAGTAAAACTTTGATATCCAATAAAAGATTGCTGTTGTCTCTGTTCATGTGTAATGGAAAGTAGTCACACTGCAACTACAATCATCCCCATCTACAGTGAAACCTGCATGCAGTAGAATTTCATTTTTGATGGTGCAAGAAAGTGGACAAAAGTAGCTGTGTTATACATCCCAGTCAATTTTCCTTCCAGCAATCTTTAAATTTCCATCCTTTTGCTCATTAAGAGGCAGTGGCATATTGTAAATGGAAAGTGATGCTATTGGTCATCTCTTGCATTTGCCTATGCATTGACTGAAATTTCTGAAAAATCTCAGCAGTGTTCTTTTCAATTCAACCAAAATAGAAGTGCTACATTGTATGTCAAAGTACTATTATCTCCATTTAGATTGATGAAATCATGAAATCAGCAGAATAACATAATTGTGAGAATCATACCTTGCAGAAAAGAAAATGTTTTGATTGTTGGAACTCAGTCATCCGAGTCCCAGATATCATCATGGGAGTTCTTCAGGGCAGTGGCAGCCCAACCGATTTCACCTTCTACAAAGACCTTCCTTTCATCATAAGAAGTGTGGATCTTCTCTAACAATTGCATAAAGTTCAGTTTCATTCACAACTCCTCAGTAAATAAAGCAGTCCATGGCTGCATGCAGCAATACCTAGACAGCATTTGATTGTGACTGTTAGTAACATTCCTGCACAAAACTACAAGGCAATGACCATCTCCAACAAGAGAATGGCTCACCTCCCCCCTTGATGTTCAAAGGCATTAGCATTGTCAGTTTACATTGCAGTTACAACTGCTTTGACAGCACCTCATAAATAAAGACATGAACAGCAGGTGCATGGGAATACCACCACCTGAAAGGTCCCATACAAGTCACACAACAACCTGACTTGGAAATATGTCAGTGTTTCTTCATCTTCACTGGAACTAAATCCTGGATTCTTACCCAAAAGCATTGTGGAAGTTTCTTCATCAGAAGGATTTCAGCAGTTCAAGAGGCAGCTCGTCACCATCTTTTCAAGAGTCAACAGGGATAAGCAATTAATGCTGGCCAGTAATAACCACATCCCAAAAATGAATAAAAGAATCAATTTCTTTTAGTAAAAGAGTTCCACTGCATTATAATTCATTATTGATTTGTTGCATTGTAGATAGGTTTAGAAAAAAATAATTTTTTGTAATATTCTACTTCATACACTAACCATCTGTACTTTAGCCTAAAGGGAGGAATTTATGAGCCTTTGTTTCTGGTATGATGTTTCAAAAGACTGAAGTAGGTTTGACTTTATGTAGCATTATGACCCTACTTCAAATGTATTTTCCCATTTATTGAAGATTCATGCCGAGAACCTTGGCTTGTAAAATAACTAATATTTTCTTGCATTCGCTTTGATAGACTCTTCTTGCCTCAGTGTGGCTGCTGCCTCACAGCTCCAGTACCCAGGTTCAATGCTGATCTTGGGTGCTGTCTGTGTGGAGTTTGCACTTTCTCCCTGTGAGGGGATGGGTTTCCACTGGGTGCTTGGGTTTCCTCCTGCCTTCCAAAGATGTGCAGGTTGGTAGTTTGATTGGCCAATGCAAGTTGCCTTGGCATGTATGTGAATGGTAGAATCTGATGGCAGTGTGGGAAATTAAAAATGGGATTTGTGTGGGATTACTATGAAAGGGTACCCGATAGACAGTCTGGACTTGGTGGGCTGAGAGGTTGGTTTCCATGCTGTATGACTATAACTCTATAATTCTTTGGGTAAATAAAATATCTGAATGGATGTTGTCTTTGTGATGAACTTATTAATTATTCTTAGAGTTAGACTCAGATACTTTTACCTTGTTGTATTTTGTTCCAATTGTAAGTTAATTAAACCGAACTTCAAGAGGTTAGGAGAACTGGCAGCAAGTATGCTCCCACACATTTTGTGCTAGTGACTAAAGGTGAATTTCTATTCCAACATTCCCAATGAAGTGTGAATCACAGAAAAGTAGGTCACTTGGCCCATTAAGTCTTTATCATCTCTCTGCAAGAGCAATCCAATTCATCGCACCCTCTTGCCCTCTCTCCATATCCTGCAAATCCATTCCTTTCAGAAACTCATCAAACTCCCTTTTAAACATTGCAATTGAATCTGTCTTTGTTACTATCCCTGACAGTGCATTCCAGACTCGAACCAATCTCTGTGTGATTTTCTTTTCCCCCACATCTGTTTTGTTCTTTTGCCGACGACCTTATTGTTGTCTTTATTTTTTGACTCCTCCATTGATGGGAACAGTTTTTCCCTATCTACTCAGTCTATATCTTTCATGATTTTAAATACCTCTATCAGATTTCCTTATGATCTTCTCTATTCCAAGGAGAATAAACCCCAGCTTCTCCAGTCTCTACATAACTGAAGTCTCTCATCCCTGGAATCATTTAAGTAAATCTCTTCTGCACACTCCATAAAGCTTTTACATCTTTCCTAAAGTGTCATGCCACAGCTAGGCATGACATAGATATGTTTATTTTATTGTTCTGTCTGAATCCTGAACTCCAAAAGCTCATTTTCACAAAGATGGATGGACAAAGCTAGGATCTGCTGGTAAATTCAGTCCTCTTAGACATGTTGGAAGCTGCATATTTCAACATTTTATGAAATAATAATGCAAACTTTACAGTATACTTATTAACGAGCAGAAATTGCACCTAAAGAATATTGTGCCTTTCATAACAGGTAATATAGCTTTAGGCTATTAGCTATTGCTTGCAAGAACACCTGTGACCCATTTAAGCTTGATACATTTAATGGAAGCTTATATTTCATCTCTCATTAAGTTAAATGCTGTGTTTGGCATCTGTTTTCAATGGAAAATTGAGAACGTATTGAATTAACTTATAGCTATGTCTGAACTATAACTGAGTTATGTCTTTAAATGATTCGTAGTTGTGGTTCATCCTTGCCATCTGATTGGACTTCATACTATGTACCTTAGTTTTATTCACTCCAGCTCCCCAACTAATTTTATTCCTAATTTTGATAAATTACATATTTTTTTAATATAAAATGTAATTTGTGTATTCCCTTTACACTTTGGCCCTTCAGGATAATAGCAACATGCACAAGAGAACAAAGAAGATCATATTTGATTAAGTCCCTTTTGACAGGAGAGATGTGAAGCCTACCCATTGTGATTCTGGTAACCTAACCTGTCCTGTTGGACACTATGCCAGGAGTCACTTATGCATTTGACTTGCAGAGACCATATCACTGCTATTCCATTACTTCTTAGTAATGTCTCTAATTGCACAGCACTGATTGAATATTCTTTACTACACCTAAATTCTTGATACCTATTCCTGGCCGCTGAGACAAAATTCTCAAAATTGTAAAATTGCCCCATTAATTTTATCTGGGTTTCTATACTTAAGCATGCTAATAAATCACATTTTTATTGTTAGTATCGGATGCCTGCCAACTTACACTTCATGGCAGATTTTGCACAGTTTGTTTACCAATATTTCAGACATATTTTAAGAATGAACACATTCCATGATTCACTGCTAGCTTTCATTTGCACAAATTTCTGACAATTAGTTTCCAACAGCATGTCACAAACCTATCACAGATTTTTAAAAAATGTAGTTGACAATCAGATTGTTGGCAGATGAAGGGAGTGCCAGTTGATGGGGAATGCAAAATATAATAGTTCAGAGGACTTTCTCTTCTGAAGGGAGACAACTACTTGCTGCTGTTTGTAATTGTATTATCCCAACCATGAACTTTCAAGAGGGTGCTTACAGATTGCAGTGCTAAAATAAGTAACAACATACGTTAGTTCTTTAGAGGCATTTACAATTAATTAAATATGTCTGAGCATTAAACATAAGAGCTTGGGGAAAACTAAAAACAAAAGAATGGGAATATAATTAGTGGTACTAACAGCTCTTTAACATGGGATTCAGCAAAAAACAAAAGTACCATTAATGTAATGTTACTGGAGTCTTCAACATGGTTGTCTGCAGTAGCTCATATGCAAGTTAGAATGACCAGCAGCTATTACTGTTGATTTCCTTTGTCTTGATTCATTGCTAGTTATTAGTTACTAGAGAGGAATTAAATTATGAATTCATGGGCTATGAAGATGGGATCACTAATTATACAGAAAGAGTTACTTCTTGATCTGGTTAAAATTAAAGCACAGGTGATTTTGTTTTCAATTTGAACAAGAAGTTATGTGCTGGTTAAACCAGCAAAGCAATCTCCATTGCCAAGAAGCATGTGAGAATCAAACAAATAACCAGAATTACTAAAGTAGTTGTATCTGAATATGGTTTGATTTGTTAGTGTAGTTGAGGCTGGAAGTCCTCACACTTATTGGTCACTGGCAACTACTTCATTCTGTCAATTTTCAAATAATTGTTTAATTTTGTAATGCTTTTGAGTAGACCATTGCTCTTGGATTTAGTGCCAAACAGACAAATGGACTTGCTGATTTGGTCTGCTTCAAACTAGAGTTCTTCCCTCTGCCGCACTACTGAACTGTCACTAAATTTCCAACCCCCAATTTAAAAGAAAAGCCCTGAAGCAAAACCATCAAAATTGCTGGTGCTTAAAGTGGAGCTGCAAATTTCTACCAGGAAAGTAGGAACTGGTGAGCTAAATCTGGATGTAGTACCAACAGCAAAGCTTCACCATAAATGATGAGGTGGAATCCACTTCCAAGCAGCATGGTTGCTTGAAAAATTAGTTAACACACTACAGTTGTTGAAATGTACATTTGATTAAAAAATCTATGACTTGTCTTTTGAGAACCTGATCTAAGATTTACAAGTTTTCTGTCTGCCTGGTAATTACCAGAGTTAAATCTGTGATACATTTGTCCTCCGTACATTTTTTCTGTGTGCACCATATTATTCTGCAGCTAAATATAAAAATCTTAATTGAGGGACTTGTTAAAAATAGACAAACCAATAAAGAATCCTTCCTAACTACCCTGTGAGAAACAGCCAAACCTCAAAATAAGTCTTGTTAACCAAGTAGCCAATTAGAAACAGATAAACCACCATAGATTTCCTCAACAAAGGACTTAGGGCAATATTTTCCATCATTTGTTAATTTTAGTAAAATGCAGGCATGAGAGTAAACAAAAAAAATCAAGTAGCAAATTTCCAGACCTAGTGGTTATTTTTATTATGCAGTTTATATTTTAATGTGCAATATGGAACTGTTTACCTGGCATATTAATGAAGTTTAATTGCTCAAAATTCTAAGCTTGATGAGTAAATATTTGCTATTGGTTAAGAAGGAATGTTTGAAGACAAAAGGAGCTTTCAGAAAATAACAAGATTTAATTCTTATTTTTTATAATTCTGTTGACACTTTGAAGTATGTGAAGTATTGTGATGAATGTCTTAAAATTAATGGGCCTAATCTTGCACCTACCCTTATAAATGCAAGCAAGATTGTGACTTTGACACATGTATATCCAAATATGAAAGTCCTGACTTAGCTGAGACTCCAGCTGTCAAAGTTGTCACTGCAGTCCACAGCTGGACTCTGTATTGCAATGCAATACAATGGGAGAGCATGATCTTGCTGACATTCCCCAGCCCTCTAGCTGGAAATTCAGCTCAAAGATCCTGTACCAGATTGGATTTAGTGCAGAATCTGAAGGACCATTAATTTCAAGAAGAAAGGTAAGAATAAGGTAAGTTTCAATTTGTTAATCATTTGTGTTTGCAATAGTTTTTAATTACTTGAAAGCTTTTAAATGTTTCAGGTGATTTTTTTTGGTAATTTAAAGGCGTTTTAATTTTTTATTTATTGTTACTTGTTTTTGAAGACTTTTGAGTAAAAAGAACATTCGGAAACATCAAAAATATCTCAGCTGCTTTGTTGGTAGAGCTTGTGCTCAACCATGTGTTGGCAGAGCCCAACCATGTGACATTGCACAAACCTATGGAATGTCATATCTGGGAAACTATAGCAAGCAGCTTCACCCTCAAAGATCTGAACTAGGTAAACATTCAACAATGGGGAATATGGGTCCAGTGGCAGGTCATGTTCAGCAAACTGTGAACCAATAAAATCAGAAATTAATTCAAATGACACCAAAGTTTACTTGCTTCCAAATATCTTAGTACTGTCATTATTTTATAATTTATAGATTTGAAGCTTTTAAGATAAGGACTTTGGCTGAGGTCAGAGGATAAATCTTTGGTCAAACATCAGCAATGAGAAGTTCCAAATTCAGTTATAACAGTTCAGTGGCGAAGTATAGCACTTTAAAATTGCTTCAGTCTTCACCTAAATTCTAACCCCAAACAAATTCTTCCTTTGCTACCAGTATATTCTTTACTTTTCACCCATTAACTCTTAATCATCATTGCACATTTTTTAATTATGTGCTGTCACCACAGGAGTTGGCCAGAAATTATTCAATATTAAATCCTCAAAGCCAACAGACACTGAGGTATTACAGTTGAGTGCAATCCCATAGTTCTCCCTCCATTAACTGAACTGCAAGAATTTATTACATTGCAAGCCCACAAAAAACGTTAGGCAACAAACCCAACATCAAAGTTACAGTGCTGCCACTTGAACACCTCAGTGACCTTGGTTCACAGCCTACAGCACAAAACTCAACTGACCCATAGAGATTGGCACTAACAAAAAACTCTAAGCAGAGTACAGCACAGAGCAGGCTGTCCCAGATGGAAATAAAGGCTACTATTAAGCCACCTGAAAATCCAGCAGTCTGGGCCGACTTCAAATCTTGATCCTTGAGCTCAAAAAATTGTGTTTGAAAGCACCGCACCACTCAATTTGCATAATGGAGGTTGATTTTTCATCTCGTATGGGTATGCAATGCATTTTGCCACTTAGCTTCAGGGTAATATTGTGCTACAGTTTATGTGATTGCTCACATATGGTATGATTACACCTAAGAGGACCTACAGCACTATGAGATAGTTTTGGACAGCAAAAAGGACAAGAACTAAAATACAATCTGCTGTGAAGTTACACTGAAAAATACCACAATAAATTCCGCCTATTTAATATATAGAGTAAATATTTTTAAGTTAAAATGTCTGGTGTTCAAATCCAATTACAGTTGCTATCAAAGAGCAGAAATTCATGTCAGTTATGGATATTGAGCACATTTGTCTTAAATTCCCCTCTCCACTACTCTAATGAAGCCATTAACCAGGTTACAATAAATGGATTAGCGCTTCTATTAAATTGAGGGGGAGAAATTTGATACATGTGGTAAGAATTAGTGTGGTAATATCACTAGCAGTAATTTTTACCTCCATTGTCTTAAATAGGTCTGTCATTGGATTAAGACACATGAAATAACCGATATTTGTAACGGGGTACACTGGTCTCACCCTCATGTTTTAAATTTCAAGCATTTTGTCTGAAAAAAGAATACTTTAGAATGAAATGTTTCAAAACTTCTATCTATGTGCACTTTTTACAGTGCAGTCTGAATGTAGCCGGGACATGTACTTGGTCTCAGTCAATGCTCATGAATGGAACTGAGTTATGTGATATTAGAAAACTATTTAATGGTTGAAGGTCCTTCTCTGCAACAATTACCAAAGATTAAAAGCAGAAAATGCTAGAAATACTCAGCAGGTCAAGCAGCTCCTGTAGAGAGAGAACCAGAGTTATTGTTTCAATGGCCTTTTCAACAGTGACTAAGACTTCCAGGTTATAACTTTTACAAGGGAGCTTTTTAATTTGAATTTTGGCAAAAGCTAACACTCACTAGAAATGAACCACCAATTTTTTCTCATTGATTGCATTATCTGAAACCCATATGAAAGTTTAATTCCTGTTTCATTTCATTTTCACTTGAATGAAGTTATTATGGTTGGAGAAAAAATTTCAGTGCAGGTGAAGAGGAATAAAGAATAAAGGAAAACAAAAACTAGTGGAGGGCTAGAAAGGGGCAATCCATCAGTAAGGATGCAAGATTGAGGTGAGACAAGAATCCAGCCCTAACAAGAGAGCTGTTACTTCATTGTGATAAAGAAAGTAATGTTACTTTACTATTTAGTTACTTGGGTTTGTTGCTAATAGGCACCATTTCAGATTCAAATTAGTTTATTGTCATATACACCAGGATGCAATGAAATTCCTGTTCGCACGAGCTTACAGACTAAACAGTATACATGGTAATAATAAATACAATGACGAGGAAGTGTAGCCGGTGATGGACTGGGCTGAGTTCACCACTTTCTGCGGGTTCTGTCAGTCAACAGCAGAGCAGCTGCCATACCTGGCTGAGATGCAACCCATCAGGATACTTTCCATAGCACATCTGTAGAAAATTGAGAGAATCCACATGGGCATACCGAATCTTCTCAGACACCTAAGAAAGTAAATTACAAAAATTTACAAATGATATTGGTCTTTACCTGGCCAAAACCTGATGAACATGACAAGACGCAAAGGTCATAGAGGGAATCTTTTTAGTTGGATTCCATTTGATTTGTCCATATGTGAAGTCTATTTGTTTTACTCTGAGTAATTGTTTCCTTATCCGTGTCACATTCTCCTTTTCCTCCTTTCTAGCCTTTTCTTCTTTCTTCCCCTACCAAATTTTGGTTCAATTCTGCATTTCTTATGTAGCCCCATTAGACATGAATAGTCCCCTTGGTCTTAAGTTTTCATATATAAAAATCATGGAAAAGTGACCGATATTTATTCAATATTGAGATATATTACAAAACACATCTCAAAATTTCTGGTGCCAAACGTATAGCTCATTTGAAAATTACTACCACACAGAAATGAATGAGGTTAGAATTCCAGATAACTTAAACTATAATTTACTGACTAAATTTGTCAGATTATACAGTATACTTATTGATACAGAGACAGGATGATCATTGAATTTCATTCCTGTATTTGAAGCTTCATTTAACTTTAACTTTGTACCAAGGATCACTGATACTTTGTGATATGAATTCCCATGAAGGTTCTCTGTGGTATGTCTACTGTCCTTTCTTGGGCTTCTTAGACCCCTCCCCACTCCCACATTTGCTGTGAAAGGACAGGAGAGACCCTGGGGATATTCTTTTTTTTCAGAATAATTAGTACATGAGGAAGTTGAAAGGAAAGGGAATAGAAATGGGAAGGAACAGCACATTATGCATTGACAGGCCAGTGAAACTGAAGCAAAACAAGAATCCAATAAAAAAAAAGGCACTGACAATGGAATTTGAGAAAGAAGGACATTGTTAAGTTGACATGCTGTGATGGTTATTTCCCAGAATGATGCTGATTGGTTAATATAAGTTATTCTGTTGGCTTCAAGCTGTTGTCTGGTCAAAGATAATCAAACTCTGCAGGTGGTCTTGTTCGCAAGTGCAGAATTTCATTCATTTTAAATTTTATCTGATAAAATGTCATTGACCTGAAATATTAAGTCTGTTTCACTCTCCACAGATACCACCCAACCCACTGAGTATTTCTAGCATGTTGAGTTTTTATTGCACCTGTATTTTTTAGTGTTTTATTGATATGTTGATTTAAATTTTTTTTTAAATTTTATTTACAGCATGGTAACAGGCCCTTCCGGCCCAACGAGTCCGTACCGCCCATTTTAAACCCCAAATTAACCTACCCATACATCTTTAGAATGTGGGAGGAAACCGGAGCACCTGGCGGAAACCCATGCAGACACGGGAGAACGTACAAACTCCTTACAGACAGCGATGGGAATTGAACCCCGATCGCTGGCGCTGTAATAGCGTCGTGCTAGCCGCTACGCTACCAAAAGGAATTAAAATTATATTGGTGATGCTTTTAGGGTATTCAGGGAAAATTAGTTGCAATTGCATTTTATTCCTCTGTGCCTGCTGATTGATTTGTTCCTTGTTTCATATATTTTAGATTTGCCCTATCTGTACTTTGCTTTACAAAGAATAAGAAAGTGATGCTAAACCTTTGTAAATGACTAGTTATGACCCTACTGGAGGATTGTATCCAGATTTATGTTTCACTCATCAGGAGGTCTGAGGAAGTACAGAAGAGGTGATTGTGATAACACCAGAGATGAAGGACACCATTTACCAGAGAAAAAGGCATTACTCTTCTTACAGTGGGGAAATTTCAAGGGAGATTTAATAGAGGTGTTCAAAATTATGAAGGATTTTGATTGAATAAATAAAGAGAAACTATTTCCACTCCAACTAGGTTACTAACCATAAGACAGATTTATGATAATTGGCAAAGAATCAAGGAAGATGGAGAGGTATTTTTACTCATGAACGATTTGGAATGCATAACCAGAGTAAGGAGATTTAATAGTAACTTTCAAAAGTGAAATTGATATTTACTTGAACAGGAAACTTTCAAAGGTTAGATAACTTACAACGGGCCATTAAAGCCCTTCTTCTGTGCTGTAAAATTCTGAGAGATAGAATATTATCCTCTAATATATGCACTAAGGGTGCAGTTTTGTACCATTCATGCAATGAACTCTGCTGAGAAATACCAAATGCTGTAGGATTTTAAAAGCTGAAAGCGAATTCAAAAATGCCTGATAAGAAGAAAAGCATGCCAAAGAAACCTTGACTAAAGCACTAACAGAAAGCAGCAAGAAGTAGAGAAAGTCAGAGAAAAAGAGTTACTCCAACAACAAAGTGACGTCTCAGGTTTGATCTGCACTAACATCACCTCCATGATAAAGGAATCATGAATTCCTTTGTGAACAATATTTTCAAATGCATTGTGGGTGATGGTTCCTGCCTAGTGCATACACGTGCCACAGCATCAACTCTCAGAAAATCCAGACTTTAGCATGCTCGTTGCTACCTGGGAAACTGGCCAGGCATACCATGTCAGAGGTGACATGGGCAGTATTTAAGTACACCAATTGGAAGTAAAGCTCTATTAATACTGTACACAGAGAAGAGAGTGGTGCTAAGAAAATGGAGGACTGGCTAGCAAACTGGGGGAAAAAAATCCTCTTTTTTTTCAAATAGTGTCATTGGATCTTTTGCATCCACCAGAGAGGACAGAAGGGGGTACAGTTTAACATGTCCTTTGAAAAATGGCTCCTTTAGCAGTGTAGCATCAGTATCTCAGTCTTTGTTATATGTCTCTGTCTCTGGAGTATGACTTGAATCCACAATGTTCAGTCTCATGTTTAAGAATGCAATCAGCTGAGCCTGTAGGATAAAAATAAAACACACTGATGAAGTTCTAATCACTAATTATCAAAGAATGACCTGCAGGCAGACATTGAAAGCTAAATTCTCCATGAATAAGATCATAAGCAAACTAATCCTTTTGGATGTATGATGGAGAGTAACAAGGCTCAATTTTGGGAACCAATACCTCTGTATCTCAAAGATATATGAAAAATATTCAACTTTAAAATCAGTCAGACCCTTTTTAAGTTTGACTTGCAGCTCTCTAAGCTTGATATTTCGTCTTTTACATATGTAAATAAGTGAGATTAACGTCTGTTTCTAGGACCACTTCCTGGCAATTTGGTAATGATAGAAGTCAGGCTTATCCCATTCAAATTACTTTTGCTGCTGCTGAGACGAAACCTATCTTCACCAATGAAAGGTAAGATTTTCCATTGGAGCTCATTTCTATCCTGGAATGTCCACAAGTAAACACTTACAGCAAGTGGTGGCAAAAGCATTCAGAAGTCAAGGTGCTTTGGGTAACTCTAGAAATTCTTACTTAAAGTCAGCTTACTTAGCACAGACAAAAAACTGAATGTGGAACCCATAAAACACAGCTACATGCTGAATAAACTTAAAGCTTTCAGGAGGCCCTACAGGGCGATTTTCATGACTATTCTATTTTGTAATACAAAGTAACTGTATTTAATCTATTACACTTTGTTACAAAATTCTCTGATTCCATCCTGACTTCTAATAAATTCCTACTGTTCAAAGATTCACATCAGAGTTATATTTACAGAAAAAGTGATGGGACATCTGTAACCAACTATTATGAGTAAGACAGTGGGAGGTATTAAATTCAATTTGGATGGCATTTTTAGAAATGAAAAATGATTAACAATACCACTCTTACTTACTTAACTGAAATCCATCCCAAAATAATTTGCTTAATTTGTGATTCAGTCAGTGAGCTGTGCTCCTTGGTGTGATGTTTAACACTTTGTGGACCACATAATAATTTAGCATAGTGTGGGGAAGGCATTTTCCACACTCAGCAGTAATGCACTCCAGTGTGTGACAGATCTAAGACACAATTGGGTTCTAGAAATTATGGGTTAGACCAACTCAGACTCCTCTGAGCTTCCCAGTCGGGCAAGCTTCATCACGTGTTTGCCAGGTAGTCTTCAATATTAGCAATGTGAATTTGATCTATTCACTGCAAAATATTTTATGTCCAATGGTTGCAAACATCTAAAGTGTGCCGTTTTGAGTCTTCTTTGCAGTGGTGTCGTTTGGAGGTGATGAGCATTATAAATGGGATGTGAAGTAATATTGAAGATGATAAAGTACCAGTTGATTTTCCCTATAATGAGCTTTGTCTTCCCTTCTGCCCCGTTTTTATCCCTCCGCCCACACAATCCTTGCCTGCCAGAAGAAAGTAAAATTGACTCCATTGTGGTATCAACACAATGGGAGTTGATGAGTTGTATGCTATGGTACCTCAATGCACTGGGTTCTTTATCCATCCACACTTAGTTCATATAATCCATCTTTCCTTAATTCCCTTTTTTCTTGCTGAAAGGTGACCATATTTTCCAAATTAATAAGCCGCTATCAGATAGAGGTTTTGCAACGTATGAATGAATGCCAGTGATGAATTTACATATTTATGGCACACGCTAAATGAACCACATTATTTTGGTCTTGGAAGCAAAAGCATTGAAAATTGATTGAACGCTGACAGCGACCAGTCCAGTGCCGCTCAACTTCTTTATGTGATTATATTGTATGGAATAAAAAAGTATCCTTGGTTAGTGAATCAAAATTTCAGAAGTGGAATACACAATCAATTTGCTACCATATTGTACATTCCTAATTCTATGTGTCAGGCTTGAGGCATGTCATTCCATGAGAATACAGTATAAAGACAAATGTTTGAAGTAATATATTCCTGGTTGATAAAGGTTGAAAATAGAGCCTAAATCACCTGTTTGAAATTCACCAACTGTCAAATGATATCTTTTGATTAAGATATATTTCTTTAAAATGTCTTAAGTACGTGTTTGTGCATGCATTTTTGTCTACACGTATGTGCGCAGCACACTTTTGTTTTTGTGTATGTGATTTTCCTAATGTGTCCATTTGCGAGTGTGTACATGTATGTATGTGTGTCTGTGAGTTTGCATGTATATGCGCTATGGTGCAGGTATGCTTGTGTACGTATGTATCTAATTGTCTTTTTTGTCTCTTTGCCCATGTGTGAGTATGTCTTGGTGTGTGTGTGTGTGTGTGTGTGTGTGTGTGTGTGTGTGTGTGTGTGTGTGTGTGTGTGTGTGTGTGTGTGTGTGTGTGTGTGTGTGTGTGTGTGTCTCAACACCCATCTTTGAATGCTTAACATTTTCCACTCAGCATGTTCAGGACATTTACTATTGGCACCAGAATTCTCTCCTGGTTTGATCGAGGCACTTTGAAGTATTTGCGGTCCCGACACATCTGTAAGCAAGATGTTCTTCCTTGGCTGTTGGGGGGCTCGTGTTTGTACCATGAGCCAGCTCTCTGACACCATGTGACTTTGAAAAAACACTTTAACCCTTGATTACTGGTAGTATGTCACAGCAGGCATCAAAGCCCTACATGTCTGTCAAATTTAATATCTGTCCAATATAACACCTTTTTTACATTTAAGTATATATAAGAATCAATATGAAATTATTTTTTATCCTTTTCATTTACTTTTCTTGCCTAATTATTTGTTCTCTTCCCTCAATGCTGACTCCTGCTGTGGTATGATTCAGTAGGTGCCGGCTGCCATCCAGTACCCTGCTCAATTGACTGCTCACTGCTCATTTTTCAGGGGAGCAATCAGACTGTGAGCATTGGCAGGCACTTTAAATGAATGGTGACGCAGGCCACATGAGTCTTAATAGCAAACAGGAGGGGGATCCTCGGCTCTCCCATTTCCCCCTCCCTGAGGACTGCAATCTTCCCCATCTGTATGGCTCATTTCCACATTGCTCCTTCTCCAGGAGGCAGAACTGCTGAGAGGTTCATTTTCCCCTTGTGCATTCTATATTTTTGATACTGGGATTCCTTTACATTCAGCCAAATGCTGCATTAAAAATCCATCTGAATGGCATCAGAACAAAGAAAACCATTACGATGTGAAAGTTTGACTCTGAATCAGAAATGGATCCAGCTGCAGTATAACTGCAGGCTGTGTGCATTTGAGCAGTACTCACAGCACATTGAAAGCTAATGCAACTTAACACATGAAATCCTTGCAATGTGCAGCAAATTTTGGAGCTTGTGAAAGCATCTAGTCCAATGGATGTCAAACTGCAAGTAGAAAACCATACCTGAAACCAAGGTAGATCAGAGTTTGGATGGCAATAATGTTCTCTGCTTCTCTGACTGGACTGACTGTGAATGCCATTCCCTGCTGGGATTCAATGTGTGCTGAAGTAGTTACTCAGACTTTTCAATACTGGAAGTTTTCTGATGTTTAGAAGGCAAGAACTGGCACAGACTTAGAGATGGTACAATAACTAAGGATTTAACTTACAAAACCAAGCTATTGTTGGTTGCACAGTTTTATTGGATTGATAATCTTGGCTTCATCTTCAGCTTTACAATCAGCTCAATATTGTGTTCAGTTGTTGAGTAATTTTGATGTCGGAGATAAAGTTTCTTGATGCTCCTATCCCCAAAGTTTTTCTTCTTGATGGTGTGATGGGCCACAAGTCACAGATGTTTCGGATAA